>NW_027361675.1:46604375-47211250 GCF_039654945.1 Dendrobates tinctorius
GTGACTCTACTCTTTTGGGCAGCTCCTTGAGGTCATCCGCCCAGCAGACTGGTGCTCAAACTGCCCTTACATTGCATGAACTAATATAGTGCATGCTGCAATTTTTTTTCTGGACAGATTGTAATGAATCTGCACTCTCCATGGAGCATACAGAATATGCTTTCTGGAATGAGCTCTTAACAGAGACACATTGGCGAATTTTTCGTCCGAGAATCGGATCTTAAAACTTGCCCTGGCCGGCACCTCTCCTGACCTGAGCATGAAAGCGTGATGGATTACTATGCAGCTGTCAAGTTCAGGTCAGGAGAGGTGCCGGCCAGGGCAAGTTTTACAATCCGATTCTCGGACGAAAAATTCTCCAGTGTGTCTCTGCCCACATCTGGGTGTCATGGACTGAATCCAACAGCCTCATAGGAGTATGTGTGAAACTGGCCATTGGTGAAACTTTACACTGGACTACACAGCTTTGTGAACACATTAATTAGACAAAAAAAAAATTTGTCATTTATCAGCGATGCAGTAATATTTGTACACATAAGTAAGCGGCCATATACTATGTCTACAAATATAACCCGCCATTTATTCCTTATACTTTATCTCATATGGGCATCTGTTCTCCTGCTGTGTCTAATATATCAGTAGAAGTTTTAAAGACAATTTTGAAGGGCTAATAACAGGGCATGGGCGTTTAAGAGGCTGGTTCCGGACTAATAACAGGGCATGGGCGTTTAAGATGCTGGTTCTGGACTATCAGTCCATCTAAACAGACCACATATTCGACAAATGGGCAAAACACTTGTCGGTGCAACGATTTGTAAACAAGCTTAAAGGTATATTTCCACCTCCAAGATCCTACCCCAATATATAGTGGGTGTAATATTAGCAAATACCTCTAATTAGAAATTTAGTATAGATTTTCAGATTCGCTGTCGCTTTCCTTATGTAGGGCATTGCAGTAAGCTTAGGTACTCATGGTTCCACTAAGAGCTGTCTAATGAACTGTCGGTATGTGAGTGGTCGTAACCATGGATACCTAAGCTACTGCGATGCCCTGAACATGAGGAAAATGACATAGCTAATCTGAAGAACTATACTAAATTTCTAATTGGAGGCATTTGCTAATATTAATATTACACCTACTAAATATTGGGATAGGATCATGGAGATGGGAATACAAAGAACAATGTGCCGCAGAAAACAATTAGTTTTAAACAAAACAAGTGCTGCCAATATCATGATGTTCTATACACACAGAACAATGGTATTAAATGATCGTCCTGTGTGCATAGAAGGCAGGGCTGTGGAGTCAGAGTCCTTATAAAATCGACCGACTCTGAAAATATATAATAAACTGGATACAGTAATACAATGCAGGATGTGCTGTAAATGTTTTCATAATAATTTGGTAAAGTTATGAAATGTCCTATAAATATCCATTCTGTTCCTGATCTAAGGATCTCGGCTCTTAGTTGAGATGAATCTGTGCTGCACTTTATGTACATGCTCAGTAGTGACCAGTGCTGTGGAGTCGTAGATGAGATGAATCTGTGCTGCACTTTATGTATATGCTCAGTAGTGACCAGTGCTGTGGGGTTGTAGTGGAGATGAATCTGTGCTGCACTTTATATACATGCTCAGTAGTGACCAGTGCTGTGGGGTTGGAGGTTTGGTTTACCGACTCAACAGCCCTAATATGAGGTTCATCAGCCTGAGTAAACACAACATTAAATGACTGCCAATGGTCTTACATGTGGTCAATCAGGGGTCATTTAACTTCCGTTATCAGCTTGTCTAAGGGCCCCGTCACACATAGCGACTCACTAGCGATCCCGACAACTATATGAACTTGTCAGGATCGCTGGTGTGTTGCTACATGAAACCCGATGTTTACCTTGGTTACCAGCTCCCTGCACCAGCGCGCTGGTATCTAACGTACACATCGGGTGTGCGGCGCTTAGAAACCCAATGTTTACCTTGGTTACCAGCTCGCTGATCGCTGGTCTCCTGCCTGCCACACGCAGTGATGCGTGCTGGCCAGTGGGAGACAAACGATCAAAAAAAATGTCCTGGCCATTCCAGCACGATCAGCGATACCCGGCAGGTGGGCCGGTCGCTGAATAGTGTCACACACAGCGATCTCGTTGGTGAGATTGCTGTTGCGTCACAAAACTTGATCGTGAGATCGCTGTGTGTGACGGGGGCTTAACTGTGCCAATAAGTTTGCATCCCCTTTACGGCAAGTGAACACACATTTATAACCTCCCATAACAATGGATAATAAAAATAAATGCTTCTCAGGTCTTCATGTGTTTAGGACATCTCAGAAAATCACTTTGGGGCCCTTTGACTACAGGTCCATTCAAATACCTCCTATTGACCCTTGTTCTGTGTGAGAAGAATTGTTTATACATTTACATCCCTAAAGGTGGGACGAATAGTTCAGTTGTAAATGGAGAGGTTTTACGGTTGAGGTATTAAAAGATGAATGAAGACTGTACTCCATAAAGTACTGGGCAAATTTTCATACAATACTAGCCCCATTAATCAATGGCAGTAAATTTCCACAATGTCCGTTTTGACCATAAATGGTTTTCTCCCTTTTGTGATGTTGACTTTAAGGAGGTTGTCCAGGATTAAAACCACATGGTTGCTTCTTTTGAACATCGTTCCACTCCTATCCACAGGTTGTGTTTGGCATGCAGCTCAATTTCACACACTTCAATACCGGTAAATCTAGGCCACAATACCAGACACAAGCCATGGATGAGCACGCAGCTGTTTCTGGACAAAACCATAGATGTTTTTATATTCCTGGCCAGCCTCTTTAGCTTTAAAAAGTGTCACCAAAGGACATGTATCAACCAATCTTTGTCAAGCTTGGGATGCCTCATTCTGCTACTAGCATGCAAGTCTTTACAATGTGATGGACATAGTGAGAGGTATTGCTTAATTATATTAATTATAATAAAATATTCTCGGGTGCATATTTCACTTGAGGTCTTGCATTAGCTTTGTTACACTACAAGGCACATATCGTATAACTAGGGGTCTAGCAAATGCAATTACATACTAATACCCCTACAAGTATAGTCCACTTTGTATGCGTCGTGACTGCCTTACTACACGTGATATATCCATCTAATATATGATTGCCAATCGGTTCTGCCACAGCTTCCGGCGATTGTGTCGCTATTCCACAATCCACCGTGGCAGGAAGGCCACGAACTGCACCTCCACAAGTGACAAAAATGGCACCGCTATTCCGTTGGGTTAATCCAATATGGTAGCACAGGATTCAAATCCCCCGCCAAAGCCGCGCGGCTCCGCCGCCCACCAGCTGAGGCTTGTCGGGGGATTCAAATCCAGCGCAGCACCGCTCATCGGCTCAGTCGGGGGCTGTTCATTTCACCGCACTTCCAATGCAATAGCATCGGGCCTATTTCTAGTCTATAAATAATCACCTTAATGTCTGAGTAGTCGTGGCCGAGTGGTTAAGGCGATGGAAGAATTGGGGTTTCCTCCCACAGGTTCAAATCCTGCCGACTATGTCTATGTTCCCGTAGCTTTTATCTATCTCAAGCAGTACACCTGGCTGGCTACAAACCATTAGGATACTCAGACAGACAGAGATAGGGAGCAAGTTCTAACACCACCACAGAACCAAACTATGTTACCTACCATTCAATACACTTTAAAGGGTTTTTCCTTGAAACTACTTTTATCAAGTCTGGATCTTTGGACTCTCACTAATCACTAGAAGCCCTGTGCACAGTTTTTGTGAGAAGGTTGAAAGAAGAGATGATCTATCCTGTGAACAGTTGCTCTATTCAGTTTTCATGCTTCTGATGGAAACACCAGGGTACCATACCCATCAGTGCTGTAGTCTTTGAATGGCCAAGCATGCGAGTCACCACACCAATCAGATCTTCATTGCAAATATGCAGTGTGAAAGAACTTGACCCCAATTTTGATTGGTGGACGCCCTACTAATCAGATATCAACTTGTATCTGTAAATGGGTGATATATGTAATTTGTAGGGAAATCCCTGAAACATCTGGGAAAAATAAGCTAACACTGAAGCCAGATGGTGAGACTGCTAAATATAAAAAAAAAACAAGTATGTTTTGACTGACAAACCTCCCATTGAGTTACAAAACATACTAGAGTACCTGTTCCATCAAATAACTTGTGTTGACGTTTCGAAAAACCAAGATGATGTATCAATGCTAAAGACCCCTTGGAGTTTTGGGGACAAAGCCTTTGCTCTTGCCTATAAGAGAAAGAGTTTACAGATAATATCGGAGTACTGTGGATACATATTCATACGGTATAGTGGACCATCAATGTAGCATTATTAATGCTTATTAATGCTTTTATTCCTTGAAAATAGAATTTCAATTTAACAAGTTGTGTGAGTCTAAAGTATAGAGATCCATATTCTGGGGTACAATGTTATAAATGGAGCATAAAGATGAGGTTCGGGGTTAAATTAGTTTCTTAATTGAGAAACACCATTCTTGCTTTAGCCATCTTCATTTAAAACACACCTTTGCAAAATTTATATTACACTTTTTTTTTTTTTAAAGGAAAAGTGATGCATGACATTAAGGCAGCCTGAAGGTCAATGAACCCATATGGAAAGGAATATGCTGTGCTGTATAATTAAATATACATGAACAGCTAACACAGTAATAACCCCATTTATTTGTTGTTTGATTAAATATGATAGTTCATGTGTTCTTCAATGTCGTCCTATTGTACTGGGAAATGAGAGACATGTGAAGCTGAACTTGGATCGGATTTCTTATGGCTAATCCCACCTTTATGGGGTAATGAAAAGTGGATTGTGGACTTCTATTTAACAGATGGGATGGTTTCTATAGTGTTGACATTGATTTAACGCCTTAATACCTGAGTTCCTCATGCTGTAGAGGTCCGCTAATCCGCAGGAATCGTTCAAAATTGGCTGTATCTCACTGTACTCCAGCAGTGCCTTATTGCCATTATAAAGTGTGACATCTATCTAAAACTATAAAAATAACTTGTAATAATCTCTAAGCCTTTGTGTAGAAAGAATACTTAAGAGGTAAATATACAGTTGCAATAGTATTTCCAGTAGAGTTGCTCAGGGCACCAAGTCATAATTGAGGCCATAACACTCTTTCCATAACTACCTGACTCCTTTTGTTTAACACTGATCTAATAATGACTGCTCTGAACCAATGTAGTTATCGGTGAAGGTTAAAACCTTGAAACGGACCTGTAAGTTGCATCATTAGACATAACAACCTTTTCAGATAAAGGCCAGGACCACAAAACCACGAGAATTGTGAATATAAACCTTGTGAGATACACGCACACACACAAGACATCTTGGGTAAGGGTTGACAGTTTGCACTGCATTTGATAGAGCTAACATTGTGGATTTCATAAAAGGTACATATATCTCCTAATCATTACAGCAAGGGACACTGCACACTGGTTAATACAACCTACATTGTCCTTCATCCTCTACTTGCTGCTTGTGAAAAAGGAAATCTTATGTCTTCCATTATCAACAAAGTCAAGCTGACGTCTATGTGAATGTCCATCTGTATGTTAATAGAGTACACACTGCACTACTTGGGTGAGATCAATACACTAGGAGAGGAAGTGGATGCCATTAAAGTTGGGGTCTATCTAACCTAATTCACTGGAGCACTACAGATATAACACACAGGGGAGGTCAGCTTTCCTTTTACACTTGGTAGATCCTATGCATGTCGACCAATGCTATACAGTTGCTCTCTTTTAACAATGCTCTAGTCATCAAATGACCTCTAAGATTACTTTTCCTAGAAGCTACAGGACAATGTACTGAAATCCTATGTTTGCCAATGCTTTGCACTGGCACTGATAAAGTGGATCGTGCTTTGTGAAAAGGCTTTTGGGAAGATAGGAGCTTTGGAAAGTTTGGCTTGATTTTAGTCCCACCTCTCCTCTTTCTGAAACGTACAGGAGATGCAAGTGTTGGATCATTCATGACTCCTTTCAAACATTCATCCTTTAACTCCAGAGGGCAGTGTAAGCTCTCCTTTCTGGGCATCAAGATATTCATATATCCCAAGCCTTTGTTTCTAGATATACTTTCATCCCACTCTTTCTCTCCACAAGCAGGTTGACTTTCTAAAGATGCCTTTCTTACACATTCTTTGCTTCCTTTGGCTCTCTTTGGTGAGCTAGCTCTGGATACTTGGGACCATGGCAAACATTTGGCGCTATATGGTTTGCCACCTCCTCCGTGCAAAGGGTCTAAATAGTCTTGTTTTTCTAGAACCTGCACTTCAGGACCAAGATTCAAACTAGTTCTGTCTGTGAAAGAATCTCTCCCATCATAACCTCCTAGATCAGCTGGGGCAGAACACTGATGAAGAGGCCATGATCCTTTGCAATCTCCTTGATTTTCCTTGTCATCTCCATTATTGTCCTGTCCTCCATCATAAGAATTTTCAGCTTGGTTATTGTCTTGGCTTGTATTGGTTGCTGGATTAAGGTCCTTTAGAAACACCACAATGACAGTGATGTTATCACTGGAGCCTGCATCACGAGCAGATGCCACCAGTTTATGGGCAACCATGCTGCTGTCTCCATTATTTTCCTTCAGGTGGTCAGATACAACCTTAACAGCCTCATCTGGATTTACTGTATCATAGAAACCATCACAAGCAAGAATTAGATAATCTTCAGAGCCATCGAGGACCAAGGAAGTAGAGTCTGCATCACCGCAAATATATGGCTTGTGTTCAGCATCCCCTGTGTGACAAGGAAAACAAAATAAATTGTAAACAAATTAAATCACTTCTTAGAAATATAAGGCGCTATTAGATTATTTTGAAATTTTTTGTAGGGGAATATTATATATTTGGCATTTGGCAAATAATAATTATGGCAATCCTAACTGACCTAAAACAGGAAAGGTTTATTCTGATTTCATGTCAGATATTGAGAAAAACATAAATGTGTCTTTATGTAGTTTATGTAAACTTATGGTTTCAACTGTCTGTCTATCTATTACAGCTCTGGCAAAAATTAAGAGACCACTGCAATATTTTCAGTTTGTCTGATTTTTCTCTTTATAGGTATATTTTTTAGTAAAATGTAAATTGCTCTTTTATTCTATAAACTACTGACAACATGTCTCGAATTTCCAATCACTAAATTTTGTATTTATTTTCAGAAAATGAAAAATGGTCAAAATAACAAAAAAATGCAGTGCTTGCAGACCTCCAAATAATGCCAAGAAAACAAGTTCATAATCATTTAGAAAGAACAATACTAATGTTTTAACTCAGGAAGAGTTCAGAAATCAATATTTTGTGGAATAACTATGATTTTTAATCACAGCTTTCATGTGTCTTCGCATGCTTTTCACCATTCTTTCACACTGCTTATGACCTTATGCCTCTCTTAGTACAAACATTTAAGCAGTTCTTCTTTGTTTGATGCCTTGTGACTATCCATCTTCCTCTTGATTACATTCCAGAGGTTTTCAATGGGGTTCAGGTCTGGAAATTGGGCTGGCCATGACAGGGATTTGATGTGGTGGTCCTTCATCCACACATTGATTGACCTATCTGTGTGGTATGGTGCATTGTCCTGCTAGAAAAAACAGTCCTCAATGTTGGGGAACATTGCCTGAGCAGAAGGAATCAACTGTTTTTCCAGGATAACATTGTATGCGGCTTGATTCATACGTCCTTCGCAAAGAATAACCTGACAAATTCCAGCCTTGCTGAAGCATCCCCAGATCATCACCGATCCTCCTCCAAATTTCACAGTGGGTGCAAGACACTGTGGCTTGTGCACCTCTCCAGGTCTGAAGACCAGGTGTTGGGCAACGCTGAAAATTAGACTCATCAGAGAAGATTACCTTACTTCAGTCCTCTATGGTCCAATTCTTATGGTCTTTGGCAAGCCTCAGCCTGTCTCTTCTTTGATTCTCATTGATGAAAGGCTTTTTTCAAACCTTTACATGACTTGAGCCCTGCCTCTAGGAGTCTGTTACTAACTGTTCTTGCAGCGCACTTCACCCCAGCTGCCATATGCCATTCCTTTTGTAGGTCACTTGATGTCATCCTGCGGTTGCTGAGTGACATTCGAATAAGATGACGTTCATCCCAGTTAGTGGAGAGTCGTTTTCGCCCTCTGCCACCCTGTAGCTTTGTTGTCCCCAATGTCTGCTGCTTGACCTTGTTGTAATGGACTGCCGTCTTAGAAACTTTAAGGATGGAGGCACATGACGCTCACTGTATCCCTCTGCTAGTAAAGCCTGAATTGATTAGCCCTTCATTTCCTCACTCAAGACTTCAATTCCTTTGGCATGTTAAAAGTTATTTTTTCATTCCTATTACTTTTGGGATATTACTAGCACTTGTTTTGCCATCCAGCTTGTCCTATTGCAAGAGGATTGTGAACACCACAGCAGGGTTTTTTTATACTTTCCTTCATTAAATATCATTTGGTTCAGGTGACCACCTAATCAGAAGCACATTAAATAGAATGAGGTGTACTCTGGTTGGATTTCAACTGACACTGGAGTGGAATGGCTGTCAGACATGTAGAGAGGCTGATTTTTATAAAACTGCAGTGGTCTCTTAATTTTTGTCAGAGCTGTATATACACACATACATATATATACATACACATACACTTTATTTTTTATGTATCAAAAAATTACAGTTTAATTTAATATAGTGAAAATATATTAATATTTAATATATATGAACAAATGAAGTGCACCCAGCAAGTGTCAAAAGTCATGCCATATTACATAGATTCATGCAAAAGAACTAAGTGCACACATTTTTAGTTCTATCATTTTATGTATCAGGATATAGTAAGAAAACATCTAGGTTACATCTTAGAGTCTCTTAAAATCATGTAAATACAACCATAGATTAAAAACAACACATGACAAATTACTCCATGAAATTATTTATGCATCTAAGAAAAACTAGGCCAAAAAGGCAGATGCAGTATGTGAAAACTAAAGGACACTTTATGAATTAATATCTTCTAAAACCTCATTTAGCAGTAATAATTTGAAGTAATCACCATCGGTACGACTTTATCAGTCTTTTACCCTCTGGAGGAATTTTGACTGTCTTCTTTACAACGTTGCTTAAAAGGGAATGTCAGCATGATTGACCCCCAAAAATATATAAATGTACACGTAACTTTATCAAAGGCAAGTCTGTCTTTCTATCACTGAGAAATCAGCATTTGAATTTATAAAATGATCAGCAAGTCAAGCAGAAGGAAAAACTGGGTTGGGAAAAGAGCCAGAATGACAGAGGCTTGGGAAGGGCTTCCAGGCACCACAAGCACTTCAGCCTCACTCATAAGTCGATTAAAACGCTGATTTCTCAGTAGAGGAGAAAAGGACTGGCCATGTAAATGTATTGCTGAATTTGTCTTGAAAGAGCTACATGTTTCTTATACAGATAGGTCTAGAAATATTTTGGTAGTCACCGAATCTTGGTGATTTGGGCTCTGAATGTCACCATTTTAGTTAAAATGAAACAACTGAGATGCAATTGAAGTGAAGACTTTCAAGCTTAAAGAGATTGAACAAAAATATCCTGTGAAACGTTTAAGAATTGCAACAATTTTTCTACAAAGCCTCATTTCAGGGCCTCAAAAGTAATTGGACAAATTAAATTTAATATAAATAAAATATTCATATTTAATACTTTGTAAAGAATCCTTTGCAGGTAATGACTGCCTGAAGTCTGGAAGCCATGGACATCACCAAACACTGTGTTTCCTCCTTTGTAATGTTTTGCCACCTTTACTGCAGCTGACTTCAGTTGTTGATTGTCTGTGGGTCTTCCTGCCTTAAGCTCTGCCTTCAGCATGTGAAATGCATGCTCGATGGGTTTGAGATCTGGTGCTTGACTTGGCCAATTGCAGAATATTCCACTTCTTTGCCTTAAAACTACAGGTTTGCTATTGCAGTATGTTGTGGGTCATTGTCCATCTGTACTGTGAAGCACCATCCAATCAACCTTGCTGCATTTGTTGAATCTGAGCAGAAAGTATAGCCTGTACACTTCATAATTCATCCAGCTGCTTCTATTCTTCAGTCACATCATCAATAAACAATAGAGACCCAGTGCCATTGTAAGCCATGCATATTCCCATGCCATCACACAGCCTTCACCATGTTTTACAGAGGATGTGGTGTGCTTTGAGTCATGAGCTGTTCTAAGCCTTCTCCGTACTTTCTTTTTCCCATCATTTTGGTACAGGTTGATCTTAGATTCATCTATCCAAAGAATGCTTTTCCAGAATTGGGCTGGATGTTTTTTTCGGCAAAGTCTAATCTAGGCTTTTTATTTTTAAGGCTGCGTAATGGTTTGCACGTTGTGGTGAACCCCCTCTATTTGCTCTTATGAAGTATTCTCTTTATGGTAGACTTACCGTATTTTTCGGACTATAAGACGCACCGGACCATAAGACGCACGCCAATTTTCAGAAGGAAAGGAGGGACGCCGTCCCCGGACGGCGGCCATCTTCCCGGCGTCCATGCTCCCGGAGGCCACCGCAACATGGCGGTGGCCAGTAAGGGATGTGCGGGGGCCTCCGGGCTGCGAAGAAATGCCGGCGGAGCCGCCACCCCTGCACCGGAGCACAGCCTGCCCCCACCACTGCACCGCAGAGCGCCGCCCGCTGCCACCACCGCACCGCAGAGCCCCACCCGCTGCCACCAGCGCACCAGCCAGAGGGTTAGTACCGTGTATTGCGACCATAAGACGCACCCCCCACTTTCCCCCAAAATTTTTGGGGAAAAAAGTGCGTCTTATGGTCGGAAAAATACGGTAGATACTGAAACACCTACTTCCTGAAGAGTGTTCTTTACTTGGGTGAATGTTGTGAAGGGGTTTTTCTTCACCACAGAAATAATTCTGCGATCAGCCACCACTGTTGTCTTCCATGGATGTCCATGCCTTTTTTTTTTTTTTAGTTCCCAAGCTCACCAGTACACTCTTTTTTTGCAGAATGTACCAAACTGTTGATTTGGCCCTTTGTAACATTTCTGCCAACTCTGATGGATTGCTTCTTTTTTTTAAGCCTAATGATGGTCTGCTTCTCTTCCATTGAGATCTCTTTTGAACACATGTTGTGGGTTCACAGCCACAGCTTCTAAATACAAATACCACACTTGGAATCAGCTACAGACTTTTATCTGTTTAATTGATGATGGATTAATGAGGGAATAGCCCATTCAGCCCATTAAAGATCTTTTAAGATAATTGTCCAATTACTTTTGATCCTTTTAAAAAGCGTCAGCTACGTATTAAATAGCTGTAATTCCGAAACCCTTCCTTACAATTAGGTTGTGAATACCATCAAATTAAAGCTATGAGTCAGCATCTTAAACCCATGTTATATACAGTGAACAGTTAAGCAAGTTGAAGATGAAATGATCTCTAAAAGGCCTAAAGTTAAAGATGACACATTTCCTTTGTATTTTAGGATATACAGTGAAGGAAATAGTTATTTGATCCCTTGCTGATTTTGTAAGTTTGCCCACTGACAAAGACATGAACAGTCTATAGTTTTAAGGGTAGGTTAATTTTAACATTGAGAGACAGAATATCAAAAATAAAATCCAGAAAATCACATTATATAAATTATAACAATTTATTTGTGCTTTGCAGTGAGAAATAAATATTTGATCCCTCTGGTAAACCAGGCTTAACCCTTGTTGGCAAGCACAGCAGTCAGGCGCTCTTTGTAGTTGATGATGAGGTTTGCGCAGGATGAATTTTGGTCCACTCCTCTTTGCAGATCATCTCCAAATCATTAAGATTTTGAGGCTGTCGCTTGGCAACTCAGAGCATCAACCCCCACCATAAGTTTTCTATGGGCCTAAGGTCTGGAGACTGGCTAGGCCACTCCATGACCTTAATGTGCTTCTTTTTGAGACACTCCTTTGTTGCCTTGGCTGTATGTTTTGGGTCATTGTCTTGCTGGAAGAACCCAGCCACGACCCATTTTTAATATCCTGGTGGAGGGAAGGAGGTTGTCACTCAGAATTTTATGGTACATGGCTCCATCCATTCTCCCATTGATGCAGTGAAGTAGTACTGTGCCCTAAGCAGAGAATCACCCCCAAAACAATGTTTCCACCTCCATGCTTGACAGTAAGGACGGTGTTCACAGGCAGCATTTCTCTTCCTCCAAACACGTCAAGTTGAGTTAATGCCAAAGAGCTCAATATTTGTCTCATCTGAACACAGCATCTTCTCCCAATCTCTCACAGAATTATCCCGGTGTTCATTGGCAAACTTCAGACGGGCCTGCACATGTGCCTTCTTGAGTGTGGGGGACTTTGCGGACGCTGGAGGATTTTAAACCTTTACGGCGTAATGTGCTACCAATGGTTTTCTTGGTGACTGTGGTCCCAGCTGCCTTGAGATAGTAACAAGTTCCCCCCCGTGTAGTGTTAGGCTGATCTCTCACCTTTGTCAAGATCAAGGATACCCCACCCCACGAGGTGAGATTTTGCATGGTGCCCCAGATCAGTATTGATTGACAGTTATTTTGTAATTTTGTATTTCTTCCACTTTCTTACTATTGCACCAACAGTTGTCTCCTTCTCACCCAGCATCTTTCGTTTGGTTTTGTAACCCATTCCAGCTTTGTGCAGGTCTATGATCTTGTCGCTGACATTCTTAGAAAGCTCTTTGGTCTTGCCCATGTTGTAGAGGTTACAGTCTGACTGATTAATTGAGTCTGTGGACAGGAGTCTTTTGTAAAGGTGACTATGTAAGACAGCTGTCTTTAATGCAGGTAACGAGTTGATTAGGAGCAACTAACTAGTCTGTAGAAGCTAGAACTCTTAATGGTTGGTAGGGGATCAAATACTTATTTCTCACTGCAAAATGCAAATAAATTTACATAATTTATAGGCAGCATGGTGGCTAAGTGGTCAGCACTGCAGCCTTGCAGCGCTGGAGTGCTGGGTTAACATCCCACTAAGGACAACATCTGCAAGGAGATTGTCTGTTCTCCCAGTGTTTGCGTGGGTTTCCCCTGGGTACTCCGGTTTCCTCCCACACTCCAAAGACATACTGATAGGGAATTTAGATTGTGAGCCCCATCAGGGACAGCAGTGATAATGTGTACAAACTGTAAAGCGCTACGGAATATGTTAGCGCTATATAAAGAATATTATTATTATTATAATGTGATTTTCTGGATTTCATTTTTGATATTCTATCTCTCAATGTTATAATTAACCTACCCATAAAATTATAGACTGTTAGATGTGAGAGATCCTTAGGCTGTACTTTTACCCAGGAAGAATGGTCACAGGCATTCCAGACAGACAAAAAGTCTTTACATTGCAATAAACCATTTGGAAACATCTAGGAAGATCTTGTACAGGTGGTATTTCACCCCGTATCATCTCAATAAGGCTAGTTTCACATTAGCGTTTGGAGGTGCAGTGGATGCTCGCCGTGAAGCTCCGCCCCTGCCATGCCTCCTCCGGTCAGCTCCGCCTATGGGCACGTGTTGCATTTTGGTGCAATCGCCGCACCGTCAAAAGGACACCTGTGGCGGCAAAAGCATACCTGCGCACGGCCTCCGTACCCAATGCTAAAGATAGGGTACGCAGGCCGCATGCAGCGGCATGCACCCATAGGCGGAGCTGACCGGAGGAGGTACGGCAGGGGGCGGAGCTTCACAGCGAGCGTCCGCTGCGCCTCCAAACGCTAATGTGAAACTAGCCTAAGATATTCCCACAAACATCAGCTTTATGCTATAGGTGTCACTCAGAAGTGGGTGATTGTTGCATATTTCTTGGTCATGTCCCCTAATCCACACTTACTGGTTACAGATTTATAGTATGATTTCAGGGGTACTGGGAGATGACATAGTGTGGGATCCTGCAACAGCTTTATTATCTCTGAAACTGGAGTGACTCCAATACGAGGACGCAGTAATTAAAAGCCACATCCTTACATCTACAAGAGTCAATATAGCAAAGAATTGGAAAAGTGTTACAATTCCTTCCTTGCAGGAGACAATGAGAAAAATTCATTATAATTGTATCATGGAACACATGATAGTCAGTCGCCTGGGCAGGGTTAAATAATTTAAAGTTATCTGGAAAAAATGGTTTATTTATTCAAAGTACTCTTGCGATTGCTATAAATTAGAATTCCTAACAATGAATATCCATTATATTCCATTGTTTACAATTAGGCAGCACAGAATACCTGATATTTGTTATGGAACATTACAAATTGTCAAGATGAGCACTTCATAACTGACATTACCAAAAAGGGCAATTATTTGTGATATTTGGGTTATTCGTGTAAGGCCGGTTTCACATTAGCGCATTTTCAGCGCGCGCACGGCCGGGGGTAGCTCCGCCCCCGATCCGGCTCTCTGCCCGGCGTGCCCGCCCCTTGCTTGTAGCGCCGCCTACTAGCGGACAGCGGCGCCTGCGATCGGCGCACCCTATCTTTAGCATAGGGTGCGCAGATCGTGCGCAGGCCGTGCGCTAGTTGCGCTTTGACCTGTGCTGCGCACTTTTGACGGTGCGCCGTGCGCGCCAAAATCCGAAAAGTTTGATTTTGGCGCGCACGGCGCACCGTCAAAAGTGCGCAGCACAGGTCAAAGCGCAACTAGCGCACGGCCTGCGCACGATCTGCGCACCCTATGCTAAAGATAGGGTGCGCCGATCGCAGGCGCCGCTGTCCGCTAGTAGGCGGCGCTACAAGCAAGGGGCGGGCACGCCAGGCAGAGAGCCGGCTCGGGGGCGGAGCTACCCCCGGCCGTGCGCGCGCTGAAAATGCGCTAATGTGAAACCGGCCTTAGTCTAGGTTATTGTTAAAAATTCTCTGGCTCCTTGTAAGGAAGTAACTTGGAATATTGACCAAATCTTGTACTATTGGTTAATGATTGCAATTATTTGAATGGCTGTTGTCAATGTATCTTCTAACCCTGGAACCAATAAAGTTTATGTTACATATGTTACAAAAATTATTCACTGTTCAGGTCTTTGCCAGTGGGCAAACTTACAAAATCAGCAAGGGATCAAATAATTATTTCCCCCACTGTAACTGTATCTTGAATATATTTTGGTAAACAGCTAAAATGCCAAAACTTGTGTCATGGTCCAAATGTTTCTGGGCCTAATAGTAAATTGTTGATTTTTTTTTTTTTTCAAGGGTGGGAGGGTGTTGGGGGGTTGGCGTGGACTGGAATCCTGTTGACAGATTCCCTTTTACACTATTTGAGGGCAATTCTTTATTTACAGCTTTTTTATGGTCGAGCCGCAGCATTTCAATTGGGTTGAGGTCTGGGCATTGACTGGCCCATTGCGGCACCTTGAGGTTTTGCTTTTTCACTTTTTCAGCCCTTTTGATACAGATTACCTGATTTGCTTGGGATCATTGTTTTGTTATATAACCCAGTTTCCAACCTAACTCTAGCTTTTTAATAGATACCCTCAAATTTCCTCTAGATTACTTGGTATACAGAGGAGTTCATGGTCAACTTAATGACTCAAAGGTGCCCAGGTCCCAAGGCTGCAATACAAGCCCAAATCATCACTCATCCACCAATGTGCTTGACGGTTGGTATACCGTATGCTATATTTGGTTTTCACCAAACATGGCGCAAGGCAGTACAACGAAACATCACCATTTTTGCTTCATTTGTCCAAAGCAGATTGTCTCATTAGTCTTGTGGTTTGTTCAGATGCAACTTTGCATACTTTAGTCATGCTCTTTTTAGAAAGAAGCGGCTTTCTCCTGGCATCCCTGTCCAAACAAGCCATACGTGCTGAGTCTTCTTCTAAATATGTGGTCATGAATTTGAACATTTAACATGCTGAGACATTTAGAGTCTGAGCTGTAGCTCTTGGGTTTTTTTTGCAATTTCAGTGAACATTGCATGGTCTGACTTTAGGGTGAATTTTCTGGTAGGTCTATTACTGGGAAAATTAAGTGACTTGTAAGTTTTCCATTTGTGAATACTCTTTCTCATGATAGAATGATGGACTCCATATTGTTTGGAAATTGTCTTATAACTCATAGCAGATTAACGGGCAGCAACTATTGCTTCTATAACATCATTACTGAGGTCTTTCCCCTTTAGCACTGTATTAAAACATGCATGAATGCTCCAGACCAGTAAACGAGCAAAAACTTCTGCTTTTATATAGGTGTGTCACACTAATGAATAGTGCACTTGATTAGCATCACATGGCTACTATTTACCTTCTTAATTTCTATGGAAACATTATTATTATTTATTTTAAAAAACCCTTGCCTTGCTTCTATCTATGGTGCCGTACATGTGAAGAGGGTTTACATACAAAATACATATAAAATATAGTGACCAAACTAAGTGACAAACCGATACAGAAAAGGAGTGGACCTTTCAGCACGAGCTTACAATCTTCAGGATATTGAGAAAGAGAAAGTATGTCAGGGATTGCAGGAGCTCCGATGGTAATGAGGTGGCAGCGGGATTATTGCACGCTTTTCGGAAGACATGAGCTTTCAGGTTGCGTCTGAAGATTTCAATTATGAAAAACATTTGAACAGGCAGTGAATTTCAGAGAATGGGGTATGCTTGGGAAAAATCTTAGGTGAAAAATGTACAAGGGTGTGATGATCGAAGACTACGTACGGGAATATATTGGAATATTAGTTTGGGGACGTATGGAGGAGACAGATTTTGGACAGTGACAGTGTACCTAATGTTACACACACTGCCTCTGCATTATGACCTAGTCATAATAAAAAATGTGATTTGCCATGTGTTGCTGTTTATCTGAAGTTGGATTTAGCTCATCTTATGGACCAGCTATTACTTCGTTTTTCTCATTACTGTAACAATATTGGTGTTTTCTGCTCTACTAAACTCTATAAACACAATTATCAAATCATCTTTTTGCGGTTTCTGGTTTCTATATTAGGTGACTTGCTGTCTTGTTTCTCTTTAATTTAATTTTCCTTACAGCAATTTATAGAATATTTTCACATGAAATCAACAAAAATGTTGTTCATTATTTAAAACAAGTTTTTGCAAAACGGCTGGATTTTTCAGCACGTGGGACCCCATGCCATTAACATCAGCACAAAATATGTGAGCCAGGAGCTCCATGGCATGTGTTTCTATCTCTAAGCTTTTTCATGCAAGCCTTACATCACCAAGCACAATGCAAAAAGTCAGATGGAGCCGCGTATAGATCACCGAGAGTGGATTGTGGAAAAGTGGTATGACAAATCATACTTCTCTATGACTTTCTGATGGACAAGTCTGGATTTGGAAAATTACAGGAGAATTAACTGCCTGACTGCATTGTACCAACTATAAAGTTTTGTAGAGGAATGATAATATTTTGGGGGGTGATTTTCAGGTGTTGGCCCCCTTTGTTCTAATGAAGGAAAATCTTCAATGCTTCAACATATCAATATATTTTGGACAATTATATGCATCCAACTTTATGGGAACAGTTTGCGGAGTGAATTTCCTGTACCAGTATGACTGTGCCCCAGTGCACAAAGCAAGGTCCATAAAGGCATGGTTGAAAGAATTTGGTGTAAAATAATTGGCTGACAAAAAGTCCTAAATTCGACCCCATTAATCATCTCTGAGATGAACTACAATACAAATTGTGAGCCAGGACCTCTCATTCAACATTAGTGTCTAAACTCACAAATGTTATTCTGCTTGAATAAGTAAAAATTCACATACACACCCTGCAAAATCTTGTAGAAAGCCTTCTCAGAAAACTATAAACTTTAAAGGGGGAGACAAATATATATTGATACCTATGAATTAAGAATGGAAGGTCATAAGCGCTCCAGTAGGCGAAATATGTAAGTGTCCCAATACTTCTGTCCATGTTTAAAAAAAATATTTTTTGCAAGTTATACTAATTTTTTTATATTTCATCATCGAAAGGCTTCAGAAATGAATCGCTTCGGCATTATTATAAAGATTATTTTAGATGTCTATATAATACTATACAATTCTAGTATGTAAATATCCAAATCTGCGGCCACCAATCAGTCCCCGCCGATCCACCATGATTAGTCTCTAAAGCTTGTTAAATGTGCAGTGGTGTTCTGCACTTTTCTCCCCTTGGGAGCATTTTTTCTGGAGTTACTTAGACCTAGATGTAAATATATCATAGGTCTAGTTTTTTGTTTGCTTGTTTTTTAAGTCTGATCTTGAGACTTCATAATTATGCCAAAATCCAGAGCAAAACTTTTGGGGAATATTACACACACTACTGAACAATACCAAAAAATTGGAAAAGTGGTAAGCAGGGTTATTCATATGAATTTAGCATCAAATATCAATTTTTAGATTACGCCATTATAGAGTGATAGACTGGTGCAGGGGCAGACATACCATTGTTGCCATCTGTGCAGCCAAACAGGGGCTTAATGGAAATGGGGGACCACTTCCCCTTCCAAAGCAGTAAACAGCTTCTATCACTCATGTGTTTGCGCAGGGGCCCTCCGCTGTTTGTGTCTGCTGCTGGAATGGTGTAAGCGATCCTGATCCCATGGCATTTAATAGGAAAATTATATACTGTTATCCACTGTGCTTAAACTAATGGACAAAAATCTATTCTATTTTAAGTTGAAAAACCCTAACACAGCTTATTATATATTCATATTACCTGTTCCAGACCTAGGTTAAGAACCCATATACATTACATGGTTGCCAGCCAAATGACGCTTTGGCCAATCGTACAGCCAACAGCCATCTTGGCTGTTTCTACCATACAAAGAATTTGCCAAGCGCTCTTGTGTTCTCTATAGGAAAGCTTCCGACAGACATCGCTGATGGTGGCTTATCTCTGGGAGAACAATGAGATCAGCTGTCTAAAATCAGACATGCGCGATTGACAATCAGCAGGCCACCACCATAAACATTAGACCATCCGTGAACCAGTTGATATCGGCAAATGCAGCTGACATTAGTCTAATGTATACGGGGGCTATAGAAATAAGAGATTGCACAGAGTGTCGCTGCACACTTGTGCTGATATATGGATAGCAATATATCTTCTTATCTGGCACGTAATAGGTACAGGCCAGAATGTTAGCATGGGTCTCAAATCCATTATTCAGTTTAGTTAATAGAGTCTAGGGCTCATACAATTTAATTGCATCCTAGGTGAGATGAATTAGGATTTCCCAGTATAATTTATCTTCTGTTTCATGTTTCTTTAGATTTCTGTATGTCTGAGATCATCAAACACTTAATTAAAATGAGAGCCATAAGGAGACAAAGAAAAGAGGAAAGAATTAATTAAAGTCAATCTCCTACCAATAGCTCTAGAGACAGACAGGCTTCCATTAACTCTCCATGCGCCAAACCAGACCACGCAACCTCCAAGGGCCTCAATACGATGTTTTTCATCCTATGTGTATATAAAAAAAAATCCACAAGTGACCAAAGGTTTATCATCTCATTGATATCAAACAAGAGTGATCTGAGAGTTCTAGAAAACCATTGCAACAATTTGACATACAGTAGAAAGCTAAAGTAGGATGGGTCCACACAAGCGTACTTCATGCTGGAGACTGTCCCGATCCGAGCTTACACCCTAAGGAGTCATGCAGATATAAGTATACCTCGAACGTCTGCTATCCGTCGTTTTGGCGAATAGCACTCGCCCCCAGGTTATTCAATGCACATGTCCAATTTTTTTCTTTGGGCAAGGGAGTACAAGAAATCGCAGCATGCACAATTTTCCTCTGATAATCAGATGGCACTCTCCCATTCAAGCCCTATGGGTCCGCGGGAAACATCGGATGACATCGGGGTATAGATTTTCACAGACTAAGGCTGGTTTCACATTTGCGTTAAAGGCTGCAGCGTCAGCCTGCGCACGGCGCGGCTAATCCCAGCCCCTGCCGCGCCTCCACCGGTAGCTCCGCCTACCGACGCATGACGCTGCATGTGTCCTGCGTCCCCTATCTTTATCACTGGGGACGCAGGCCGTGCTCAGTATGCGTTTGGCGGCACATGCATCCTTTTGACGCTGCGCCGAGCGCACCAAATTGCAACCTGTTGCGTTTGGCGCTGGTCGGTGAAGCGTCAAAAGGATGCATGCGCCGCCAAACGCATACTGCGCACGGCCTGCGTCCCCAGTGATAAAGATAGGGGACGCAGGACGCATGCAGCATTATGCGTCCGTAGGCGGAGCTACCGGTGGAGGCGCGGCAGGGGGAAGGACTTAGCGGCGGCCGTGTGCAGCCCGACACTGCGGCCGTAAACGCTAATGTGAAACTAGCCTTATTTTTATTTTTTTTTAACTCTCCATAGTTTGGGCTGGGAAACCAGAAAATAGTCCAGGCATTGCGGCCCATAAAAGGACCGTGAAATACGCTTATGTGAACATGGCTCTACAATATTACCCAACATATGTTGTGTTCAGTATTGAGTTATAGTAAGTGCACCATGTGAATTGCAACAGTGTAATGCATCAGTGCTGTCCTGTTGGGAAGAACTAGCATTTTATCTTATTTTCTCCTGTTCTGATCATTTTTGGGGGGATGGCACCCAAACTGAAGTAACATATTACTGCTAGAACAACTTTCTAATGTAGGAAATCAGCAGCACAGGAGAGATACAGTAGAAGCAATACAAGGAAGCTCAGTGGTTCGCCCTGTTTCTTAGCAGCGCTAGGGTCCTGGATTCAAATCCCACCAAAGACCACTGCATTGAGTTTCCATGGGGTTCCTTGGGATACTCTGGTGCATTCTCACACTTTAAATATATACTGATCAGAAATTTAGATTGTGAACCCTGCTGATGACATTGATGATGATGTAACTAAACCACTGCACAATATGATTCCTCTATATAAGCAGACATAATACATACAGAAGATCAATGCCTAAATCAGTGCTTCTAAAACTGTAACATGGTCTCACTAGAGAGGCGTCCGCCAATTCTAGATGAGGAGATACGGCCACTCAATTGTCCTAAATCCAACATCAAAGACTCATCATTTTGGAACATGACAGATCTGTCCTGGCAGAAGTCATATAGTGTATCATCCAAGAAGATATTCTGCGCAAATAGGAACAGGAAATTCCAAGCTACAGTTTGTTTGATTCATTATTAGTCCGTTGACCTCGAGTCTTTTGATGACTAAGGACACTGTGGCTGTTACGGTAGATACTGTTGCTGGCACTAGTGGTAGTCCACATGTTCCTTTTTTGGCATAGATTTAGACTGCTGGTGAGCCCCCAAAACAGTTTTAAATGCCATGGTCCAAATTAGGGTGTCTAAAACTTTTTGTTCGGGTGCCTTGCCAGAAGAATCAAAGTGTGGACCTCACCACACCAAGATGTTGTTAGAGCCTCACTATTAAGGATTAGGGTTTGCTCACACTGGTGCATGAAAAAAATAAACGGTCACATTCTTATCCAGGAGAGTGGAACGATTTTCTCTCATCTGTGTGCTGTCTGTATGCAATCTGTTTTTTTTTTACAAAATCGGATATCATACTGATGGTTCATATGACATGTGATTTTTTTTCTCACACTGTACTGATTTCAGAGTGAAATCGTAGCATGCTGCAATTTTATTCTCTCACCGAATACAGCTGAGGAAAAATACCGTATGCAGATCTGCACTGCCTCATTAAATAACACTGGTCCTTGTGCAATCTGATTTTTTTATCGGATTTCGCTTGTCTGATTTATACACTAGTGTGAGCGAGCCCTTAATGGTGAAAGAGATTGCAAAAAAGAAAAATGGTGCTCAATTTAATTATATATATCTTCTGGACTTTATAGCATTACAATAAGCACAAAATAAGTCGCTTACTAAACCCGAAATTGCAGGTGCAGCTTATATTCACTTCTGCAAATACTGCCTACCATCTGCACCTCACTGGTAGGCCGGGGTCACACTAACCGACGCAAAATACGGTCCGTAGTTTACAGGCGTAATACGGATGAATGACTCCTAAATAGTGCTCCGTATGTCATCCGTAAGCAAGGTGTGGTCGCGTATTTTGCGCATGTCTGCATCCGTATGTAATCCGTATGGCATCCGTATGCTGAGATTTTCTCGCCAGCTTGCAAAATGGACATATAATGGAGCCCTAAGACAGGTTTTATAACACAAAAGAAAGAATAGATATAGACACATAGAATACACACACACATATATATATATATATATATACACACACACATACATGTCATTGTGACACATATATATATATATATATATATATATATATGTATATATCACAGAGTTCTTCATAGCAGAATAGCCGCTAATTCAATTGCCGGCTTTTGTGAAATCATTCCCCAACCCGACATGAAATGACACATGGTTTACATACAGTAAACCATTTCATTTCATGTTTTGTTTTGTATGTCTTTCATTAGTAATTAGATGAGGGTTGATGTGTAAAATTTGGGAGGTGTAGGTGTTAATTTAAGGGGTTAATTCGTTGTAAAAAAATGTCTGGGCTCCCGCGGTAATTTGTCAATGCGGGAGCCCACACATTTTTTTACAACGAATTAACCCCTTAAATTAACACCTACACCTCCCAAATTTTACACATCAACCCTCATCTAATTACTAATGAAAGGCATACAAAACAAAACATGAAATGAAATGGTTTACTGTATGTAAACTATGTGTCATTTCATGTTGGGTTGGGGAATGATTTCACAAAAGCTGGCAACTGAATTAGCGGCTATTCTGCTATGAAGAACTCTGTGAAATATATATATATATATATATATATATATATATACAGTGAGGCAAAAAAGTATTTAGTCAGTCAGCAATAGTGCAAGTTCCACCACTTAAAAAGATGAGAGGCATCTGTAATTTACATCATAGGTAGACCTCAACTATGGGAGACAAACTGAGAAAAAAAAATCCAGAAAATCACATTGTCTGGTTTTTTTTCATTTTATTTGCATATTATGGTGGAAAATAAGTATTTGGTCAGAAACAAGCAATCAAGATTTCTGGCTCTCACAGACCTGTAACTTCTTCTTTAAGAGTCTCCTCTTTCCTCCACTCATTACCTGTAGTAATGGCACCTGTTTAAACTTGTTATCAGTATAAAAAGACACCTGTGCACACCCTCAAACAGTCTGACTCCAAACTCCACTATGGTGAAGACCAAAGAGCTGTCAAAGGACACCAGAAACAAAATTGTAGCCCTGCACCAGGCTGGGAAGACTGAATCTGCAATAGCCAACCAGCTTGGAGTGAAGAAATCAACTGTGGGAGCAATAATTTGAAAATGGAAGACATACAAGACCACTGATAATCTCCCTCGATCTGGTGCTCCACGCAAAATCCCACCCCGTGGGGTCAGAATGATCACAAGAACGGTGAGCAAAAATCCCAGAACCACGCGGGGGGACCTAGTGAATGAACTGCAGAGAGCTGGGACCAATGTAACAAGGCCTACCATAAGTAACACACTACGCCACCATGGACTCAGATCCTGCAGTGCCAGACGTGTCCCACTGCTTAAGCCTGTACATGTCCGGGCCCGTCTGAAGTTTGCTAGAGAGCATTTGGATGATCCAGAGGAGTTTTGGGAGAATGTCCTATGGTCTGATGAAACCAAACTGGAACTGTTTGGTAGAAACACAACTTGTCGTGTTTGGAGGAAAAAGAATACTGAGTTGCATCCATCAAACACCATACCTACTGTAAAGCATGGTGGTGGAAACATCATGCTTTGGGGCTGTTTCTCTGCAAAGGGGCCAGGACGACTGATCCGGGTACATGAAAGAATGAATGGGGCCATGTATCGTGAGATTTTGAGTGCAAACCTCCTTCCATCAGCAAGGGCATTGAAGATGAAACGTGGCTGGGTCTTTCAACATGACAATGATCCAAAGCACACTGCCAGGGCAACGAAGGAGTGGCTTCGTAAGAAGCATTTCAAGGTCCTGGAGTGGCCTAGCCAGTCTCCAGATCTCAACCCTATAGAAAATCTTTGGAGGGAGTTGAAAGTCCGTGTTGCCAAGCGAAAAGCCAAAAACATCACTGCTCTAGAGGAGATCTGCATGGAGGAATGGGCCAACATACCAACAACAGTGTGTGGCAACCTTGTGAAGACTTACAAAAAACGTTTGACCTCTGTCATTGCCAACAAAGGATATATCACAAAGTATTGAGATGAAATTTTGTTTCTGACCAAATACTTATTTTCCACCATAATATGCAAATAAAATGAAAAAAAAACAGACAATGTGATTTTCTGGATTTTTTTTTCTCAGTTTGTCTCCCATAGTTGAGGTCTACCTATGATGTAAATTACAGACGCCTCTCATCTTTTTAAGTGGTGGAACTTGCACTATTGGTGACTGACTAAATACTTTTTTGCCCCACTGTATATATATATGTGTCTCAATGACATGTGTGTGTGTGTGTGTGTGTGTGTATATATATATATATATATATATGTATTCTATGTGTCTATATCTATTCTTTCGTTTGGGTTATAAAACCTGTCAGTGTGAGTTTACTGTATTGCACACTGAATTGCCGGCTTTTCTAAAGGACATCGGGTGCGTATTTCTCGCAAGTCACATGTGTGGTCCGTGTGTAATGCGTATTTTTAGCACACCCATAGACTTGCATTGGCGTACTACGGGCGTAGTACGCTGACAATCGCAGCATGCTGTGATTGGCACGGACCGTAGAATACGGGCGAGAATTATACGGCTGTTGGGAGCTGCCCCATAGGGAATCATTTGTCCATGTGTAATGCGTGCTTTTAACGCCTCTCACTCGTCCGTATTCCTCTCTAGTGTGACCCCGGCCGTAAGGTCCATCTCACGTTTTGAGAAGCACTGTTCCAAATCAATTAGCTAAATTTCACCATGTTGTGTGTACAATGCTATTTAATTAAAGATGTGCACTGGCAATGAGTATCCATTTCTATCCACAGCTGAAGGTTGGAATGCAAACTCCACAATTTTGCAAAAAATAGTGTTCATTATATTAAAATATAGACCAGCTAATGCTATTCAAAGAACGAATTGTAACAAAGGGGAGGAGAAATATGGAATATTCACCTTAGGATAATGAATGTTACACGTATTTGTTCCACTGGTGGTAAAATTTACATTTAATTCACATGTAATTTGCACCACTATATAAGCCAAGATATATTTACCGTATATACTCGTATATAAGCCGAGTTTTTAAGCCCCTTTTTTTCGCTGAAAAAGACCCCTCTCAGCTTATACATGAGTCACAGTCCCCGGCGTCTTCGGAACATGTCCCCTGCAGCCTCGGTAAGTGTTCCGGTGGCTGATGACAGGGCCGGCGGTTGGCGGTGGTACCGGGGCGCACTATGGGGGCCAGGTGCCTGTGCTGCCCCTTTGCTCATGCCCCAGGCACTTGCGATATTCACCTGTCCTCGTTCCACCGCTGCGCTGTCTTCTGCGTCCTCTGACTTTGCTGTTCAGGTCAGAGGGAGCGATGAGTAAGTAAACTACAGGCATTGTCAGATTGCCAGTGTTAAAATGATTAAAAAGATACCTGGGGTGAAGAAATCTGTCTTGTAGTTCTTGTGTAATCAGTGTTAGAAGTTTTCACTTAAGCTCGTGCTTTGGGCCAGGACTATATATATAACCAAGTAAAGACCTGCCCACATGCCGCCCCGAAGCACAAACATGTTCTTCATCATAGAGAGGGAGAGAGAGACTGTTTGTGCTTTGCAGAGGGCCTATGGGCAGGTTTTTCCTTGATTTCTCTGCCCCGGAGCACTGGAATATCATTAGCTGCAAACTTCTAAAGGCCCCGTTACACATAACGATGTCCCAGTGATCCCACCAATGATCCGACATGGATGGGATCGCTGGGACATCGTTAGGCTGATCGCTGGTGAGCTGTCACATAGACAGCCCCTCCAGCGATCAGGACCAGCGAACAAGCTGGTTTCTAATGTAAACATCGGGTATCCAGGAGCCGCGGCTCTTGGATACCCGCTGTTTACCTTGGAAACCGGCGTACACGCTGGTTTCCAAGGTAAACATTGGGTATCTAAGAGCCGCGGCTCCTGGATACCCGATGTTTACATTAGAAACCAGCGTCCAGTGTCGCTGATCGCTGGTCTCTCGCTGTCACACAATGCGTGCTGGCCAGTGGGAGACCAGCGATCAAAAAATGGCCCAGGCCGATCGAGCACAATCAGCGATACCCGGCAGGGGGGCCGGTTGCTGATCCCCGTCACACACAGCGATCTCACTGGTGAGATCGCTGTGGCGTCACAAAATCAGCGATCTCCCTATTGAGATAACTGTGTGTGACGGGGCCTTAACATTGATTACACAAGGACTACAAGATGGATTTCTTCACCACAGGTATCATTTTAATCAGTTTAACACTGCCAACCTGACAATGCCTGTAGTTTACTTAGCAAAATCCTGCTGACAGGTTTTCCTTAAGCTCCACAACATTGATGCAATTCCGCATATTGTGTTTGCTAGGTTTGGTAAAAAAACGTTGGCCTATTTACAAATGAAGAGAACACTCCAGATAAAGATGACTGTGCTAGTTCCAAAGTCCTCACCTCTCTGTCAGGTTTATGTGGCTTCATTAATTCCACAGCTTGTCCCCTTCGTACTAGCATCACCTGTGAGTCTCCCAACCAGGCCACATGCAGCATGTTGCCACGGATAAAGATCACCACACCAGTTGTACCACAACGGAGGTTCTAGGGTATAAATGAGAAAATGTATACAGTTATGTAAAGTATAATGCACTATATAACAAAAAGAAGTCTCTCTTGGTGAACTGAAATTGACGCACAAGATTGTCTTATTCACATCATAAACAAGAAATTAAATTGGTTTCATGGATTTTAAGTAATCAACTCTGTTCCTAAAACATCATTCATCTAATGTTCCCATTCCTCTTAGTTTAGCAATGAACATGGATATGTCAATCAGATAAGAGGAACCTGTCAAAATGTTTTCACCCCTCCCACCAACTCTTTATGCGCATATATAGCTAGTAATGAATTTACATGGCCAGTCCATTACAGATTTTTCAGTAATGCAGGAAGGGACTGGTCATGTAAAGGTATTGCTGAACTTGTTTTTGAAAGACCTACTGTATATGCGCATATAAATAGTTTTGGAGGTTAAAATCCTGTGGACAAATTTCCACGAAATAATCACACTTGCTCAAAATATCTATTCCTCAAGCACTCAAGCATGGCCATATTATTATAAAGATGTCCGAATGTGAAATACATGATAATCGAAAAGCATAAATAATATTATATATATATATATATATATATATATATATATATATATATATATATATATATATATATATATATATATATGAACAACAACAAAGCAAAGTCCAGCAATAACGTGAGCAATCCAGGATGCTGCTAAAAAAAATTTTCTTTTTATTCATAAATCCATTAAAATGCAATGGTCCAAGCAGTTCAAAACAGCAATAATGCAGGAAAGTCGTGCAGATAGATTTCACGATACTCAAGATGGCGTCGCCGCAAGAACATGTCGCCAGCGTGGACAACGTCTGGATCCAGGATGGCGCCGGCGGAAGAAGATGTCGGGGATCGTGGATCAGCGGCGATGACGGCGTGAGTATGAGAGACGGAGTGAGAGAAAGGGTCGTATGTGGAGTGAAAGAGTGAGTGGAGATGGTGAAAGGTGAGAGGAGTGTGTGTTGAGAGTTAACATGGAAAGAGGTGTGCGGTGACGTCACCGGTTACAACTGGACGGAAGTTGTTACAACCGGAAGCTGCTTAGGGCATTTATTATTATAGACTAGATTAAGGCCCGATGCTATCGCATCGAGAGGATAGTGACACACCTCTTGCCATGTTAACCCTCAATACACACACACCTCCTCAACACACACTCCTCTCACCTTTCACCATCTCCACTCACATCCACTCACTCTTTCACTCCACATACGACCCTTTCTCTCACTCCGTCTCTCATACTCACACTGTCATCGTCGCTGCTCCATGATCCCCGACATCTTCTTCCGCCGGCGCCATCCTGGATCCCGACGTTGTCCACGCCGGCGACATGTTCTTGCGGCCATGCCATCTTGAGTATTCTGAAATCCTGCGAGTGGACATTAGTGGAGATAGTGAAAGGTGAGAGGAGTGTATGTTGAGGAGTGGTGTGTTGAGGGTTAACATGGCAAGAGGTGTGCTGTGACGTCACCAGTTACAACTGGACGGAAGTTGTTACAACCCGGAAGCTGCTTAGCGCATTTATTATAGTAGATTAAGGCCCGATGCTATCGCATCGAGAGGATAGTGACACACCTCTTGCCATGTTAACCCTCAATACACACACACCTCCTCAACACACCACACCGCCTCAACACACACTCCTCTCACCTTTCACCATCTCCACTCACGTCCATTCACTCTTTCACTCCACATACGACCCTTTCTCTCACTCCGTCTCTCATACTCACACCGTCATCGTCGCTGCTCCACGATCCCCGACATCTTCTTCCGCCGGCGCCATCCTGGATCCCGACATTGTCCACGCCGGCGACATGTTCTTGCGGCCATGCCATCTTGAGTATTCTGAAATCCTGCGAGTGGACATTAGTGACTCACCATTGTCATTTTGAAACACGACTGCTACTTCACTGACAGTGGGATTATTGTAGCGTCGAGGGTCTTGAGTACGATCTTGTTTAATAGCCATAGTGATGTTTGGCATGACAGTTCCGTTTTGTAGAGATTTAATTTTTTCTTGTTCTTCCACATCACGTAACATTTGATAAGCTTCCACAAAAGGATTAATAGTTTGGATTTGAAGGGCAATAATGTTCATCAATGTAGGATGACATTTTTGATTTTCTTTACATCGTAAGCGTTGTTCGTTTGTGGTAGTGGTATCGAGAATGTAAAGTTGGGCAAATGCGCGTTGCTGGTCATCTGAGGGATGTAGTGTTTCAGTTCTATGATAGATCTGGCCATGTATGCGGAAACAGTATGGGCCATATCCAGGAGGTGGTGAAATATTTGCACCCATGGAGGCAAAAGCAAAGGAACTGTTAATACTTCGAATATTATCCATGAAATTTTTGCTAAATTCACTTTGCCCTTTCAGCAAACATGTAAAGACATCAGGATATTGTAGTATGGGTACATGGACTTTACCCTTCTGACAGCAGAGCGTAAAGTTGTTATCAGAAGGTATCTCTGCTACAAAATGCAAAGCTTCGCAATGCTCACATACATGGGTCATGTCACCACAGCTGTGTTCGGTAATACTATTTTCATCATTAGTGAAAATGTGAGGTTGTAGTAGAAGTGCATGTCCAACCGATGGGGTGCGCCTAGTTTTGAGACCAACGTATATTTGTCTTGGTTGCACTTTCTGCGGGCTAACTGCAGCTTGTATGTGCGTTGGTATTGACTAATGGTGGTATTGATAGGGAAGAAACAGATTGCTGATTAGTTATGTCAGTGAACGGCATATAGGATGAAGTGTGGTAGTAACTTGTTCCACATGCTGATGTGGAAGCATCCTGTTGTGAGTCTACTAATAATGATGAGGAAGAAGCCGTCTGTTGTTGGCGGTGATGGCGTGTAGAGGCTTCTTCAGCCAATGTAATAGATTTAGAGTTAGGGGATTTGTGTGTGAGACGACGGCGTTTATAAGCCTTAATCTTGTCAAGTCGATGCTGTTTTTCCTCAGGAGTCTCATTAGCACGGCGTTGTTTTTGTCATAGTGCTAAAGCTGCTTTCCTTTCACTGGCATTGGCATACTGTGCATCGGTATTGAATGGTGGTATTGATAGGGCAGAAACAGATTGCTGATTAGTTATGTCAGAACGGCATATGGGATGAAGTGTAGCAGTAAATTGTTCCACATACTGATGTGGAAGCATCCTGTTGTGAGTCTAATAATAATGATGAGGAAGAGGCCGTCTGTTGTTGGCGGTGACGGCGTGCAGAGGCTTCTTCAGCCAATCTTATGGATTTAGAGTTAGGGGATTCGTGTGTGAGGCGACGGCGTTTATTAGCCTTAATCTTCTCAAGGCGATGGTGTTTTTCCTCAGGAGTCTCATTAGCACGGCGTTGTTTTTGTCGTAGTGCTAAAGCTGCTTTCCTTTCACTGGCATTGGCATACTTTTTGTTATGACTCATGTTGGCACAGGTAAAGGAGTCTATTTGGCAGTTATCTGGCAGTGAAGAAGGCGTCCTGGAGTATTGTAGAGTAAACAGATACTAATTGACCCTGTAATTGCCCAGCAGTAGTTATGAAGTGGTAGTGGCAAATCGGCCCTGTAGTTAGACACCGGCAGAGGAGCAAGGCAGCAGTAGTTATGGCGGTAGAGGCAAATTGGCCCTGTAATTAGACACCGGCAGAGGAGCAAGGCAGCAGTAGTTATGGCGGTAGAGGCAAATTGGCCCTGTAATTAGACACCGGCAGAGGAGCAAGGCAGCAGTAGTTATGGCGGTAGAGGCAAATTGGCCCTGTAATTAGAAACCGGCAGAGGAGCAAGGCAGCAGTAGTTATGGCGGTAGAGGCAAATTGGCCCTGTAATTAGACACAGGCAGTGAACAGTCAGAGGAGCAAGGCAGCAGTACTTATGGCGGTAGAGGCAAATTGGCCCTGTAATTAGACACCGGCAGAGGAGCAAGGCAGCAGTAGTTATGGCGGTATTGGCAAATTGGCCCTGTAATTAGACACCAGCAGAGGAGCAATGCAGCAGTAGTTATGGCGGTAGAGGCAAATTGGCCCTGTAATTAGACACCGGCAGAGGAGCAAGGCAGCAGTAGTTATGGCGGTAGAGGCAAATTGGCCCTGTAATTAGACACCGGCAGAGGAGCAAGGTAGCAGTAGTTATGGCGGTAGAGGCAAATTAGCCCTGTAATTAGACACCGGCAGAGGAGCAAGGTAGCAGTAGTTATGGCGGTAGAGGCAAATTAGCCCTGTAATTAGACACCGGCAGAGGAGCAAGGCAGCAGTAGTTATGGCGGTAGAGGCAAATTAGCCCTGTAATTAGACACCGGCAGAGGAGCAAGGCAGCAGTAGTTATGGCGGTAGAGGCAAATTGGCCTTGTAATTAGACACCGGCAGTAAACAGGCAGATGACCAAAGCAGCAGTAGTTATGGCGATAGAGGCAAATTGGCCCTGTAATTAGACACTGGCAGAGGACAAAGGCAGCAGTAGTTATGGCAGTAGAGGCAAATTGGCCCTGTAATTAGACACCGGCAGAGGACAAAGGCAGTAGTTATGGCGGTATAGGCAAATTGGTCCTGTAATTAGACACCGGCAGAGGAGCAAGGCAGCAGTAGTTATGGCGGTACAGGCAAATTGGTCCAGTAATTAGACACCGGCAGTAAACAGGCATAGGACCAAGACAGCAGTAGTTATGGTGGTACAGGCAATGCCAAGCGTCCGCACAGCAAGTCGGCGTGAGGTAAATGACGCAATTTCACGAATGCAAGATGGCGTCGGCGAGATTTCGCCGACGTCGTTAACACCTCTTGCCATGTTAACCCTCAACACACCACACCGCCTCAACACACACTCCTCTCACCTTTCACCTCCACTCATGTCCACTCACTCTTTCACTCCACATACGTTCCTTTCTCTCACTCCGTTTCTCATACTCACACCGTCATCGTCGCTGCCCCGACATCTTCCTCCGCCGCCGCGATCCAGGATCCAGACGTTCTCCAGGCCGCCGACATGTTCTAGCGGGACCCCATCTTGGATTTCGTGAAATCCCACGATATTCAAGATAGCGTCGCCGCAACAACATGTCGCTGGCGTGGACGACATCGGGATCCAAAAAGATGGCGTCGGCGAAATCTCGCGAGATTACGCTGACGCCATTTTGGATCCCGATGTCGCCCACGCCAGCGACATATTCTTGCGGGACGCCATCTTGGATGTCGTGAAGTCCCGCGATATTCAAGATGGCGTCGCCGCAACAACATGTCGCTGGCATGGGCGACATCGGGATCCAAAATGGCGTCGGCGTAATCTCGCGAGATTTCGCCGACGCCATCTTTTTGGATCCCGATGTCGTCCACGCCAGCGACATATTGTTGTGGCGACGCCATCTTGAATCTCGCGGGATTTCACGACATCTAAGATGGCGTCCCGCAAGAACATGTCCTGGCCTGGAGAACGTCTGGATCCTGGATCGCGGCGGCGGAGGAAGATGTCGGGGCAGCGACGATGACGGTGTGAGTATGAGAAACGGAGTGAACATGTCCTGGCCTGGAGAACGTCTGGATCCTGGATCGCGGCGGCGGAAGAAGATGTCGGGGCAGCGACGATGACGGTGTGAGTATGAGAAACGGAGTGAGAGAAAGGAACGTATGTGGAGTGAAAGAGTGAGTGGACATGAGTGGAGGTGAAAGGTGAGAGGAGTGTGTGTTGAGGCGGTGTGGTGTGTTGAGGGTTAACATGTGCGTGTGTGTGTGTGTGTGGTGACGTCACCGGTTACAACTGGACGGAAGTTGTTACAACCGGAAGCTGCTTAGGGCATTTATTATTATAGATAGTTATATTTATATAGCACCAACATATTTACAATTACAACTTTACAATTAAGCAGTGACATATACAGACAATAAAGTCATTACAAAGTAAGACAGTGTAAACAGTTACAGAAGGAGAGAGGACTGATTTCCATCAGGTCATCCAGAATTGGTGATGTCGGCTCTAGACCGAACTTTCAACAAAAGTGAGAAATTTATCAAGTAAAACATGCATAGGAACATTGCAAATTTTTGTGCAGTGCATAGTGTTACAGAATTTTCTTTTTGTGGGGTTTTATGCCAGCTCCGTCAATTTTTCGGATTCTGTGTGAAGCTTAGCAGACACGGCATGGAATTGAACAGCTCACTATAATTTACACTACAAAAATTACCGGGGTAAATTATAGTAGAAATGTGCTTAAGGGGAATCTGTCAGCAGGTGTTTTGCTATTTAATCTGAGAGCAGCATAATATAGGCGCTGAGAGTCTTATTGCAGGAATGTGTCACTAATTAGGCTGTGTGCTGTAGTTTCAATGCAATCAGTGTTTTATCAGCAAGAGATTATCACCAGAGGACTAGCTTTCAGGTGCAGGCCAGTCAGGCTAATCTGTGTAACCCCACCCTTATCACTGATTGGCAGCTTGCTGAAAATTCACAGTGTACACAGGAAGCTGCTAATCAAAGGGGTGTCGATGGGATTATACACAGAGAAGAAGTCTTAGCTCTGCTACATCTACATCAGACAAAACAGGGATTCTATAGCAACTGCACCAAGCAGCTCAGTAAGGAAAAGATCGCTGGAAACAGGCTCTCTGTCTCTACATTATGCTGCTACCAGACCAAAGAAAAAACCTGCTGACAGATTCCCTTTAAATATATTAATAGAGTACATTTTCTGATTTTGGTGCATGAACAGTTAAATATGTGCTTGCCTTATAATTCATTTAGTGCATACTACACCAGCAGAGTTTGGTCTTGGGAAATTTCCTTCTTTGTAGCGAAATGACAAAACCTGCAATCAATTTTGAAAAACCTAGTGTACTATGCCTAAAGAGGTTCAGAATGATTGCTGTACAAAATATATATGCACAAACACACTGCTTAGTTCAGCATAGTCACGAGGGCAAGTCCAATAAAATCCGCACTCCGATTATAGTAAACCTTCCAGTATTGTCAGGGCGTTCCTGATGAGGTCGCTGTCTCCGCAGCCACTGCTGTGCAGGTTCCAATGTGTTGCGTCAGTTCATTTAGGACAGCGGTGTAAGATCCAATACACCATGGGTGATATGATATGAGAAAGTAATGGATTTCCGGTGTGCCATATGTGAATGGCTCTGCATTGGATTCCAGTCCTATAATACAATGCCATGTCTATGGAATCCAAGCTGTACGTAATATGTCATCACAGGATGTCCGGGATCTGACAAAAAGTCAGAGAGGATAGAGAAATATTATTTTTTATCATTCTCCAAGTGAGGCTGTCAGATAATACTGCTGGGCGCCCTAACTTTGGACGCAGCTGGTGAGGTTCAGGCACATCATCTCTCAGTATACTGACAGCTCACTGCTGTTTTGTTTCTGTCCAATGTCACCTTGAGTTTGATGTCACTGTGATAGATATCACGGTGTCACATGCACATCTGCTCCAATCTGAGAGAATATTGCGCGTGCACAGAATAATTTTACAGCGTGCCCCTCCCCCACCTCAGTTATATTGCTTCAGGAAAGCGATTCACTGCTTGCGCACAAGAAATCATCAAGCTGTTTAATGCTGTGTAAGTATACAGATCTCTTCTAAATGGATCTATTGCACATGTCCGTTCAGGTGAATAATTACTTGCCATTTCTAGAAGCTTCATCTATTTCTCCACTACAGCAGGAAAACTTACAGATCAAAAATATAAATTTGTGTATACAAATACAGTTACATTTACAATTTAGTATTCATTAAAAAAAAAATGCAGATTAAAAAATAATGAAATGATCATAAATTTAGATTACAATTATTACTTTCCACAAACTTTGCAGAAATCAATAGTGTAGTCCAATATAAGAAACTTAGTAATTTATCCTATCAGAGTTTTTGGTCTATTTCTCCATTTATGAGACACTTCTTTCTCTGGTCCCTGTCTCCTGAATTTAGAATCCAATCTGAACAAAAACAGCTCAACTTCATCTTGACAAGACGGACTGGTATCGCGGTGAAATATCAGGCTACACCTTCTATTATATTCTACTAGCTGAAGAGCCCGGCTTTGCCCAGGCATAGTAAGTAACTACGGTTAGTTATAAAAAATTATTATGAATATATATATATATATATATATATATATAAAAAGCTGAGTGTATAGCCCCGCCCACTCCACATAGCCACATTCACTATAATATCCCACATCATCCCGTCAGCAAGAGCTACCGGACTACTACCCCGAATATCCCACATCGTCCCGTCAGCCAGAGCCACCGGACTACTAATATCCCACATCATCCCGTCACAGCCGCCGGACTACTACCCCTAATATCCCACATCATCCCGTCATCCAGAGCCACTGGACTACTCCCCCTAATATCCCACATTATCCTGTCAGCCCGAGCCACCGGACTACTACCCCTAATATCCCACATCATTCCATCAGCCAGAGCCACCGGACTACTACCCCTAACATCCCGCATCATCCTGTCAGCCAGAGCCACCGGACAACTACCACTAATATCCCACATCATCCCGTCAGCCAGAGCCACCGGACTACTACCCCTAATATCCCGCATCATCCTGTCAGCCAGAGCCACCGGACTACTACCCCTAATATCCCACATCATCCCGTCAGCCTGGGGTCAGAACCAGAGCGCTGAGTGAAACGGTCCTAACTTCCATACCGGTGATCCCTTTAAGAGAGGCCTGGCGTCAGAACCAGAGCGCTAAGTGGATTTGCCCTGACTTCCATACCAATGATCCCTTTAATAGAACCCTGGGGTCAGAACCACAGCTCTGAGTGGAACGGTCCTAAGTTCCATACTAGAGATCCCTTTAAGAAAGCCTGAGCGTCAGTACCAGAGCATTTGAAGGCAATTGCCCTGACTTCCATACCGGGGATCCCTTTAAGAGAGGACTGGGGTCAGTACCAAAGTGCTGAATTGATTTGCCCTCACTTCCATACCGGGGATCCCTTTAAGAGGGGCCTTGGGTCAGAACCAGAGTGCTGAGTGGATTTGCCCTAACTTCCATACCGGGGATCCCTTTAAGAGGGGCCTTGGGTCAGAACCAGAGCGCTGAGTGGATATGCCCTAACTTCCATACCGGGGATCCCTTTAAGAAAGCCTGGGATCAGTACCAGAGCGCTGGATGGATTTGCCCTGACTTGCATATCAATGATCCCTTTAATAGAACCCTGAGGTCAGAATCAGAGCACTGAGGGATATGCCCTAACTTCCGTACAGGAGATCCCTTTAAGAGAGCCTGGGGTCAGTACCACAGCATTTGAAGGCAATTGCCCTGACTTCCATACCGAGGATCCCTTTAAGAGAGGCATGGGGTCAGAACCAAAGCACTGGATGGATTTGCCCTGCCTTCCATACCGGAGATCCCTTTTAGGAAAGGCCTGGGGTCAGTACCAAAACGCTGAGTGGATTTACCCTAACTTGCATACCATTGATCCACGGGAGGGGGGGATTCATTTCTGTCATGTGCTCTGTGCTCCTTTCTGGGGGGCAGACAATGGCTGGGAGCTCTTGTTCCTGGGGATGCTAGATTTCTCCCACCCTGTCAGCGTCTGCTGAGGTGTTGTCAAGTGGGAAAACTTGCTCATAGCAACCAATCACAGCTCAGCTACTTTTAACCAGCTCTGGTGAAATGAGAGATGCTTAGTGATTGGTTGCAAGGAAAACTGTTGCTCATAGCAACCAATGACAGCTCAGCTTCTTTTGAACAGCTCTGGTGAAATGAAAGAAGCTTCGTGATTGGCTGGTGATACATACATTCAGTTTTATATATAGAGATGGAGGGGATAGTTGGGGGAAGAGACAGGAGCAGTGCTGAGCTTTTGAAAAAGTCAATTTCCTCACCCCACAGCTGGATTCATAGCTACACTGCTCAGTACCTGTTTAGCGTCGTCCATGCTCTTGTTTTTGTGTGACTGTAGGGGAAGTGGACTGATGTACGGACCTGTCTGCAGTGGGTAGACAAAGGTGTAGTGTATTGTAGGTAGACTGTTATAGTGAAAGATGGGAAACAGCTGGAGATAAAGATGTAGAGTGTAATATTGGAATTTGACCACAAGATGGGAGTAGAGAGAGTTGTGAGAAAAGGACTGAACACCAGTCATTGGCTGAAGAAACTGCAAAGTCATGGGGGGTGGGGTTACCAGAACGAGAAGGGCATAAAAGAGGGAGAGAAAGTTCTGGAAGGGTCAGTCAGTCCAGGGAGAGTAGCTGAGGAGAAGAGTAGAAGTACAGTGCTGAAGCTCCAGAAGGGTCTGACATCTGAGACAGTCAGGGGGGTGACCCTGACAGGAGAAGCAGCAGACGAAGACACAGGAAAGTCGCAGACTGACAGAGGCCGGGGGTACCACAAGACGCACGGACTCGGGCAGGCGAAGCACTGCAGTGGATAGGCCTAGGGTAGCTGCAGTGAAAGAGCCGCGAGGGCCATCATTTGGAAGTAAGAAGGAAGCGAAGGTACTCGGGCCTGTGTGCGTAGAGTGTCTAGCTGCTGCTGTATGTTGCTGCGGTCGTCAGGAGGACGGCCAATAAAGAGGACCTGTTGGACGCACTTCAGTATCTGTCTCAGTCTGTTCGCGGCGAAGAAAGGGGTCACCCCCCAGTCGGCCCACCTACCTACATGTATGCTAACTAAGGAATAAATACACTCCTGTGTGCCATTTATGGGAAAGTTCATACCAGCTAGTCTCCTCCCAACAGCTCAGAGTCAATTGCAAATTAAAGAGGACTTGTTACGAGGTTTAAAGTAACCAGATTTTACTCTGATTTTATTCCTTCTACTACTTTGAGTATTCTGATAATTTGAGATCTAGGTCATTTTATTTTGTGCTAATTTTTATGGTCTTTACTACGGGGTGTGGCTCACAGGGTGAATATGCAGAGTAACCTGAATACACTCCCTCAGAGAATCCTGTGAGCACCACCTCTTTGGTAAAGACCATAACATTTCGCACTAAGTACGAAGGCTCATATTTTTGGAGCCATTTACAGATTATATAAAAAGAAGAGCAGCGGGAATACTTTTCACCTGCTTGTCTTCTTTAAGAGATAGAAGAAACACAGGGAAATCTGGAGAAAATGCAGAAATGGACAGAATAAGTGTTACTCCTCAAGTACACACACAAGACAGCTTATTCTGAAAAGTCACTTGAAAGTGTATTTATTCTTTAAAATGCGTTATAAAATAAATCACGCTCATATTTGTTCATTTATCTGCTGTGCCACACTAAGATTTTCAATTTAGCTGGGCCCCTGAATGTCCTGGCACACTTTCAAATATATCCCAGGTCTAAGCCTCTCTGACTACTCTGTGGCTAGCTTACTCTTCATTTTTAAACTCATTTTTCAAGATGTAGCCTCTGATTATACTCCAGCATCAGACATGCCAATAGGTGGGAATGCAGTTCAACTTCGTACATTGCTACAATTCCTATAGAATTCTCAATTCTCTAAATACATTCATGAGAAGTGCCTGGATTCTGCAGTGGTAAGACGATCTATGAGATGCCATCCAGAGGCGACTGGAGTTATGCCATCAGCCTCGTTTGCCATAGAGGTGTGAGGCGACGGGCAATATGTCGCTGACCGTCACCTACCATTAACCATTTGCATGTCATTTGTAGCTGCTGTTCTAATTTGCTAGTAATGTAGAATTAATATTATTGCCTGCAGTACTAATCACCTGCCACAGGAGGCCACTGTTTTCCCCTGTAACTGCTTGATGAATCTGGCTAAAACTGGCTTGTGCAGGATTTTGATTCTGAGGCGGTGACCAGGGCCTGTTTAAGCAAAGTGGGGCCCTAGGCAAAGTTTAAAATTGGGCCCCAAATGCTAACATATTGCACATCACACAGAAGCATTTTGGTTGCATTTACATGCGCTGAGTTCACTTGTTAAAGACTAAACTTCAGACAGAAAAGCCCACAAACAAACAGCAACTGAAAACCACCGCAGTGAAAGCCTGGCAGAGCATCAAAAAGGAGGAAACACAGCGTCTGGTGATGTCCATGAGTTCAAGACTTCAGGCAGTCTTTGCCAAAAAAGGGTTTTCAACCAAGTACTAGAAATGAACATTTTATTTACAATTATTTAATCTGTCCAATTACTTTTGGTCCCTTTAAAAAAAGGGTGGCACATGTTAAGGAGCTGAAACTCCTAGACCCTTCATCCAATTTTAATGTGGATACCCTCAAATGAAAACTGAAAGTCTGAACTTCAACTGCATCTGAATTGTTTTGTTTAAAATTCATTGTGGTAATGTCTAGAACCAAAATTAGAAAAATGTTCTCTGTCCAAATATATATGGACCTAACTGTATAACACAGCCACATAGTATATAACATAGCCTCCCCCATAGAATATAATATACCCCCCAATAGTATATAACACAGCCCATATAGTGTTAGGCGTCGGTTTCCTGCAGCTGCACAGCGGGAATCCAGAGCCTTGCATCCAGTGGTCTCCCATTCTCCACCGACCGCTCAGGAGCCTGCACAGCAATCTCAGCATCCCAGACGCTCTGCTCAGACCAGCTCTGTAGGACTGGTTGTTGCTGCCACCTTTGGGTCAGCAATAGCAGCGCAGACTGTCCTACAGCAAGCCACTCCAGAGGCTAAGTCCTCTCGTCCTGCTACTGGGCATGCTCACGAGACGATCTCCCATTGGAGATCGGGAGTCACGTGCTCAGGTCCTTCTCCTGATCTGATTGGTCCATCTCAGAGATTTGGAAGGTCCCGGCAGCGCACGGTTATAAAAGGCCCGCATGGCCGCTTGGCCATGCGCTAATATAGACTCTTCTTGCTAGATGTGTGAATGGTGATTGATATATGATTCTGGTGACTGACTTATTAAGATTCCCCTCCCTCTGATATTACGCATGTGGATAGGGAACCATAGAAAGAGTCAGCGCCAGTCAGTGGCAAACCTTAGGCCACTGTGCACACCGCCCCTCTACACTATCATCCGGTGGTGTCATGTCTCTCACGGCACTATTGCATAGCGGCTGTGTCTCCCGCCGCGCTGCATTCAGCAGCACTTACCGGCGTCCGCAGTAGTGACGCCGCACGCACGGTAGGTCTAAACAGACACCGTCCCCTGTCTTGGACCCTGTCCTGTGACCTGATACCGTGTGTGTAATTTCGCTGACACCTGTGAGTCTAACAGGCTTGGTGTTTATGTTTATGTTACAGCGCCTCTGTGAGTTAACAGAGTCCGCTCTGCACACATCAGGTGACGTTGAACCCGTGCGCATTATACTGCCATATAGCGCATCTGCCATTGTCTAGCAGCGGTTTTAACACCTACTGCACGGTGGACCCCGGGTGGCAAACGCACTTTCTATTATTTAATATTTAGTGTGTTCCGCTGTCCCTAACATTATACTAGCGCCAGGGTCTGGCTAGTAATGGCGGACCAACAGCAGCTGCGGTAGTACATTCGGCAGCTGGAGGGCAGGTTGGCGGCTCTCGAGAGTCCCACCTCAGCTGCGAATGCTACTGCGGCCGCTGTTCAGGAAGTCGCAGAGGCTGTCTCACGCATGCCCACGCTCACACCGGCACTGACATTATCCCGCCTCCCGCTGCCCGACAAGTTTTCGGGTGACAGCGCCACCTGTAGGGGATTCGTGAGCTAGTGCTCCATTCAGCTTGAGCTACTGGCCGCACGGTTCCCTACAGAGCGGGCTAAAGTGGGGTTTACTGTCTCTCTCCTGTCGGGCAGGGCGTTAGAGTGGGCTACGCCATTGTGGGAGAGTGATGACCCCGTAGTTCTGAGCACCGCTCAGTTTCTCACATCCATTAAGCAGGTCTTTTTGGGACCATGGGTCACTCACGACACCTCTCTCCAACTATTAGCCCTAACACAGGGGTCCTCTCGGTCAGCCATTACGCCGTCCGATTCCGGACATTGGCTTCCGAGCCGGAGTGGCCTGATAAGACACTCGTCCCTGTGTTTTGGAGAGAGTTAGCGGAGCATGTCAAGGATGCTCTAGCAACCAGAGAGGTCCCCACAACTCTGGAGGAGTTGATTGCCATCTCCACCCGCATTGATCGCCTGTTTACGGAGCGTGGGCTGGAGCGTGCGCAATCCAGGCGAAGGGTTATGTTGGCTCCCACCTTCTCCGAGCTGCTAAAATTTCCTGCTCAGGAGCTGATACCTTCTGAAGCTATGGAGGTGTCTCGCGCTGGTTCCAAGCCGCGCCCGGTGTGAAGCTCCGCACGTTGTTACCAGTGCCGGCAGTTTGGTCACTCTGCTAACACGTGTTCACTGTGGTTGAAAAAATGATCACGTCCAGTGGTCGTAGGTGGGGGTCAATCACATATGAAACCTTTCTCTCCCAAACCAGTATTCCGTGGGACCTTAGATAGCGGAGCTTCCACCTGGGAGGCAGAGGTCACCGTGGATTCTGGGGCAGAAGGGAATCTTTATGTCCTCGTCCTTCGCCCAAAAGCACGCTATTCTGCTGGTGTTACTGCCCGAACCCTTGACCATCAGGGTGGTTAATGGTGCACCTTTACCATCTCAGGTTACCCACCAGACAGCACCACTCCGGCTCTCAATCTCACCATCCCACCGTGACATTTTGTCCCTGTTCATTTTGCCAGATGGCATCGACCAGGTGCTTCTCGGAGTTCCCTGACTCCGTTGCCATTCCCCTCATATTGATTGAGCTTCGGGGAATATACTGGGTTGGAGCAAGGACTGTGAGGGAAGGTGCCTGAGGGGCAGTGTTCAGGTAGCCTCCACTGAAGTGCCTGAGGATCTCTCCGCGCTTCCCAAACCATACCACCAGTATGCGGACGTCTTCTCTAAAAAATCGGCGGAGACGCTTCCGCCGCACTGTCCTTATGATTGTCCAATAGAACTATTGCCAGGCACGGAACCTCCTAGAGGCTGCGTGTATCCGCTATCACTCCCCGAGATGAAGGCTATGTCTCAATATATCCAGGAGAACCTGGTAAGAGGTTTTATCAGAAAGTCCGTGTCGCTGGCTGGTGCAGGGTTCTTCTTCGTGCAGAAGAAGAGTGGAGAGTTACGTTCCTGCATTGACTACAGAGGTCTCAACGACATAACAGTTAAAAACAAGTACCCTCTTCCGTTAATCTCTGAGTTATTTGACAGGTTGCGAGGGGCCCGGATCTTTACAAAATTATATCTACGGGGGGCGTACAACCTGATCCGCATTCGCGAAGGAGACGAGTGGAAGACAGCCTTTAATACCAGGGATGGCCACTATGAATATCTGGTCATGCCCTTCGGCCTCTGTAATGCGGCTGCTGTCTTCCAGGATTTTGTTAACGACATCTTCCGCGATATGCTCTCTACCTCGGTGGTGTTCTTTCTGGACGACATCCTCATCTTTTCGCCAGATTTGACCTCCCACTGGAGAAACGTCTGCAGGGTCTTCGACCATCTGCGGGCGAACTCTCTCTTCGCCAAGCTGGAGAAGTGCCAGTTCGAGCAGGAGTCCTTGCTGTTCCTGGGCTACATCATCTCGGCCCAGAGGTTGGCTATGGATCCTGCCAAATTGCAAGCGGTAATGGACTGGCAGGAGCCCCATTCACTCAAAGTGGTGCAGCGCTTTTTGGGGTTCGTCAACTATTACCGCTAGTTCATTCCCCACTTCTCCACACTGGTAGCTCCTCTGGTTGCCCTCGCTAAGAAGGGAGCTAATCCCAAGGCTTGGTCAGAACAGGTCTCCAAGGCCTTCTCGTCTCTGAAGACCCATTTTGCCGGCGCTCCCATCTAACGCCGTCCCGATGTGGATAAACCTTTTATCCTAGAGGTGGATGCTTCTTCTGTCGGTGCAGGAGCAGTCCTTTTGCAGAAGGATGCTCAAGGTCGGAAGCATCCTTGTTTTTTCTCCTCAAAGACCTTCTCACCGGCGGAGAAGAACTACTCCATCGGGGACAGGGAGCTGCTAGCAATGAAGTTGGCCTTTTCCGAGTGGAGACATCTCCTGGAGGGAGCCCGGTTTCCCTTCCAGGTGTATACGGACCATAAAGACCTGGTCTATTTACAACAGCCCAGCGCTTGAACTCTCGTCAAGCTACGTGGTCGCTCTTCTTCTTCCGCTTCACCTTGCACTATCTGTCTGGAGAGAAGAACGTCCGTGCGGATGCTCTCTCTCGCTCGGTGGTTTCAGCGGAGGAAGAGGAGGCTGAGCCTCAGCTAATTTTCCCTACTGAGAGTTTCAGGACCGTGGCCCCAGTTGCTCTCGAGTCAGTGCCGCCGGGCAAGACCTTTGTCCCTCCTCAGCTACGGCCGGAGGTTCTCACGTGGGCACACGCGTCCAGGGTGGGTGGTCACTTCGGCAATAAGCGGACCACAGAACTCCTGGCAAGGTCTTATTGGTGGCCGCACATGGCCCGGGACACGAAGGAATGCATACAGTCATGCTTCTCGTGTGCGCGGAACAGGTCCTCTAGATAGAGGCTGGCTGGGTTACTGTATCCTCTGCTGGTGGCAGACAGACCTTGGGAGATGGTTGGCATGGATTTTGTGGTTGGCCTGCCCAAGTCTGGTGGCAGTACGGTCATCTGGGTGGTCACCAACCATTTTTCTAAAATGGTGCATCTGGTGCCACTCACGCGGCTGCCTTCCGCTCGTGGTCTTGCCACACTGTTCATAAAACATGTTTTCCATTTGAATGGCATGCCGGACAAATTGTTAGTGACCGAGGTCCCCAATTCACGTCTCGGTTTTGAAGGGAGCTCTGCAGCCTACTCAGTATTGAGCTCAATCTGTCCTCCGCTTATCATCCTGAGACGAACGGGTTGGTTGAGAGAGCCAACCAAACTCTGGTCACGTACCTGCGACATTTTGTCTCTGCCAGGCAGGATGACTGGGTATCCTTACTACCATGGGCTGAATTTGCCCTGAATAATGCAGTGGCTGATTCCAGACGCCGTTCCTTCTTAATTACGGCCAGCATCCGTGCGTCCCTGTCCCGATGCCAGTGTCCTCCACTGATTCCAGGGTGGCAGACTGGGCAGTGGAGGCTCGCGACATTTGGAATCGCACCCAGGATGCTATTCGAGCCTCTAAAGAAAGAATGAGGGCGTCCACCGATACACATCGGCGCCCCGCTCCAACCTTTTCCCCGGCGACTTGGTGTGGCTCTCTGCTCGAAATATCAAGCTGCGGGTTGAGTCCACCAAGTTCGCGCCGTGATACATCGGACCTTTTAAGGTTCTCAAGCAAATCAGCTCGGTGGTCTACCGCCTGGCTCTTCCACCACATTTAGCCATCTCTGACGTCTTCCACGTGTCACTTCTCAAACCTGTTCACATGGCCCGGTTCTCCGAGTCATCTGCCGGGTCATCAGACTTGTCTTCGGATGAGTTTGAGGTTAACGCCATTGTGGGATGCAGGATTGTGCGTGGCAAAAAATTTTATTTGGTGGACTGGAAGGGTCATGGTCCAGAGGCCCGGACTTGGGAGCCAGTGGAGAACATCCATGCTCCGGTCCTGATCGCGGCCTTTGAGCGTAGCGAGGCTCAGAGGGGGGGGCCCTAGGAGGGGGGGTAATGTTAGGCGTCGGGTTCCTGTAGCTGCACAGCGGGAATCCAGAGCCTTGCATCCAGTGGTCTCCCATTCTCCACCTCAGGAGCCTGCACAGCAATCTCAGCATCCCAGACGCTCTGCTCAGACCAGCTCCGTAGGACTGGTTGTTGCTGCCACCTCTGGGTCAGCAATAGCAGCGCAGGCTGTCCTACAGCAAGCCACTCCAGAGGCTAAGTCCTCTCGTCCTGCTACTGGGCATGCTCACGAGACGATCTCCCATTGGAGATCGGGAGTCACGTGCTCAGGTCCTTCTCCTGATCTGATTGGTCCATCTCAGAGATCTGGAAGGTCTCGGCAGTGCACGGCTATAAAAGGCCCGCATGGCCACTCGGCCATGCGCTAGTATAGACTCTTCTTGCTAGATGTGTGAATGGTGATGGATATATGATTCTGGTGACTGACTTATTAAGATTCCCCTCCCTCTGATATTACGCATGTGGATAGGGAACCATAGAAAGAGTCAGCACCAGTCAGTGGCAAACCTTAGGCCACTGTGCACACCGCACCTCTACACTAGCGTCCGGTGGTGTCACGTCTCTCACGGCACTATCACATAGCGGCTGTGTCTGCCACCGCGCTGCATTCAGCAGCACTTACCGGCGTCCGCAGCAGCGATGCCGCACACACGGTAGGTCTAGACAGACATCGTCCCCTGTCTTGGACCCTGTCCTGTGACCTGATACCGTGCGTGTACCTTCGCTGAGACCTGTGAGTCTAACAGGCTCGGTGTTTATGTTTATGTTACAGCGCCTCTGTGAGTTAACAGAGTCCGCTCTGTGCACATCGGGTGACGTTGAACCCATGTGCATTATACTGCCATATAGTGCGTCTGCCATTGTCTAGCAGCGGTTTTAACACCTACTGCACGGTGGACCCCGGGCGGCGAACGCACTTTCTATTATTTAATATTTAGCGCGTTCCGCTGTCCCTAACACATAGTATATAACACAGCCCACATAGTATAAAGCGCAGCCACATAGTATATAACCCCCCCCGAGAATGGCCCCACAATCCAGTACTCACTGTTATATTAACGAAACACTATCCTCACCTCTCCTCGTGCCCGCGATGATCCCAGCTGGCTCCTGTCTCAGTGGCTGCACTGCCTGGCACACAGTGAGTGCGCAATGATGTCATTGCGCACCCGCAGTCTCACCCGCAGTGTCAGAGGCAGAGGGGAATGATGGGAGAGGGAGCGTCAGCTGATGCTCCCTCCTCCATCATTGCTTTGAACTGTACGGGCAGACGCCGGTATAGTTCAATGCGGCGGTGGCGGCGGGCCCACTTGCCTCAAGAGCCCCATAGCGGCTGCGTGATGTGCCGCTAGCTGGGGGCCCCTGGGGGAGCGGGGGCCCTAGGCAGCTGCCTGGTCTCCCTGCCCCTAACGCCGGCCCTGGCGGTAACTCCAGTTCTATAAGGAAAAATAAAAACAGTGATTCTGGTGGCAGAGACAGGTGTTATGTAAGTGGAGTCTGTTCTGTTGGTTTGAACTGCAATTTGGACAGAACGAGACAGAGCCCCAGGCTGGGGGAGTGGCAGTGCAAGCAATTGGGAAGAAGTGTCTGACAGGAAAGGGTTAGTTCAGTGGCCATCTTGAGAAAGCCTGGTGCGATCTGGAAGAAGGAGGACGTGTGACATCTCCATCGAGCGCCATCAGTGAAGCCGAAATCCCCAGGATCTTACATCTATGACACACCCGGAGGGCCCTTCAGCACGTCAGCTGTGGCACCAAGCACTGGTCGTCGTTCCTTGTTGATCAGGTGGGCTAATTTCTGCAACGACACAGCAATCATACACAGGTCGGTAAGTCCTGTGCTCAGGCCCACAGCAAGTATTACGCTGGGAGCGTGCACACACAGTTTAACGCCAAACTCAGACAGGCAGATACAGGCACTTGAATGCATCAGTGCCCATCAGACTCAGCTTGCTGAACCACTAGCGACTTACAGAGACTACAGCATTAAAGGGGAATCTATCAAAGTATACAGAGGTGATCCGAGGAGCGGCCTATTGCACTCACATGGTCCTTGAAGTGAACACGATCGTGTATAGTTCCATAATTGGGTTCTACCTAGTGGGTTTAGAAGTCATCTTGTTAAGTTTGTAAACTGCTGTGCTACATCACCAATAGGTCACCCATGGCATTCATTTGATTGTTCCAGTTCTCCAGGTACATGCTCGGCAGCCGCACAAAGCGGGTGCAAAACTAGGTAAATTATAATAAAATAACAATGTAGTTTAGATCTCGTGTTTGCAAATATCTTGGTCCTTACAGAGTGCTGCTGTGTCCCCTTTTTTGCAACTGATAATAACAGTCTACATTTCCGTGCCTACTGAGTGACACAGCACAGTGTTCCCAGTCAGTTATGACCGTGTGTGTGAATTAACCTGTCACATTTTTTGGTTGGTGGAAGCGCACTCAGTCTGAGTTTAAGGCTGGAGCCACACTACAGTACAATACAGCCGAGTGCTATGTGATAAAACACTGCATAGTACTGGGCCCAGTGTTATTCTTTGGGGCAACTCACATCTGCGATTATTTGTTCATACCAAATCAGCAGTCGAGAACAATGGCAGCATGCTGCGATTGGCACCGAGACTAGGAAGAGTTTCGGCTCACTTGCACCCATATAAATCTATGGGTGCGGATGACAACGCGCAGAACACGGATACTTTCTGAGTGTGGTGTGATATACGACAACGCCGGCAGCGGAGGAGATGGAGAAATTAATTTCTACGCCTCCTCCACAGCTGTGCTCCGATCCTCTCTGTGCAAGAGGCTCGGAGCACAGAGCACTGACACTCGGCTCCCGCTTGCAGCAGAGCAGGAGCCGAGGGTCATTAGTATATCGCATCGTTATATCGCCACACCCTAGTGTATCGCCATACCCTAGTGTGACTCCAGCCTAACAGTAAAAGTTCATTTGACAAGTTTAGGGCTTACTGCTTTACTTGTCTTCGCTGTATCCTGGGGAGCCCACACCAGTCCACGGCTTACAGAGGCTACCAATGAAAATTTTGGGCAAAGGTGTACACTTTCATTTGCTATATATATTATTTTAATCTGAACGATAGTGCTCAAAAAAATAAAGGGAACACTATTCCATTTGCAACAGGCTGTTTGTGTTCCCTTTATTTCTTTGAGCAGTATATATTATATATTTATTGAAACCTGAGAAAATGATAATACATCTTTAACCTCAACCTTCTGGCATACAGAAATGTATCATCCCCAGACTGACAATAGCATGATGTACGTCTATGGAAATACAGAGAACAATGAAAGCAGAGATAAGAACATGTGTCATTAGTGGTTTTAGTAGCTAGCGTGACTGAGCCAAGTAATGTTTTATTTACGAGGTCTCATTGTGACCTAAAATGATGGCTATAATAAAAGCTGCTAAAATGTAGGGATTTGCTAATGGGTACAGTGTGGTGATGGTGGGAATTACGTCTCTTGCATCTCCAATACCATGGTACTAGTGATCTATAGAGCCCACAACTTTGCTTTTGCTTCAAACTAATGTCTGCTGACCCATTTTCTAACATGTCCTTCATCTATGTCACTGGCTACCTTTTATCCAGAGATTACAATTCAGAATCCTTTCCCTATATTACAAAGCTTACACGACTTTGGAAGGTCCGTATATTTTTACCCCTAATTTACAGATAACTACAGCACATAAAAAAAAACCTCTGGCTCAAACATGATCTTAGATTATGTTCACATGTCCAGTAATGATTCGTTAGAACGTATCCAGCGGCAGTCAGTTGGCAAAAAAGTTCTGCAGACACAAATTTTTAGTCCATTTTTTAAAACCATTTGTAATGGATCCAGTAAGCAAAAAAATGGATTCTTTACAAATGAAAGAAAAATGACTAATTAACAGATCCGTTTTCCATAGACTTCAATGTTAAAAAAAACGCGTCCAGCAGAGATCGGCTTTTTAAAAACTGTTTTGCCAATGGATTGCTGCTGTATCCGTTCTATCGGATCATTACTGGACATGTGAACATAGCCTTTTCCTTTTACAATAGTCCACAAAGTAAAACAAAAACAGTAATTGCATGTGCCTGCACTATAGAAGAAAATGACAGCTGTATATTACAATATTTTGGACTAGAGATAACTCTAATCACTGTCAATGGAGTCTACTACCTGATTAGCACAATTTAGGGGGAGGGAAAGGTGAGCTGCCATAGTATTCGGGGTCTAACAAATTCTCCAGTTCTGCCTTTTAGGTTGTTTGTCAGTGTAAAACTGTTGGGCACAATATACGCTGCAACAGAAAGAAGTATTATCGCATTTGTTTTTTTTTACGGCCTTCAGCTCAATCTCGAGCCATGGCGACTTCATGGATGAACGCTGTATACAGGGTCGGACCGGGGTGTCTGGAGCCCACCATGGGAATGGACTCTAGGGGCCCACCCTACAGTTATATGCAAATATCTGTCAGTCGTTATCCCCATTATAGTGGAGCATCGGCTGTAAAACACAGGCTGCTCCTGCACATCTACTGTGCGCACCCATAACTGGGATGTATAATTACAGTAGCTTACATTAATGGGGTTCTTTGGTTAAAACAAGTTATCACTGATCCATGGGCTCCACAGGATAGTTGACCGCTTAGGTCCGACCATTAGAAACTGCACCGATTTGAAGAATGAGGAAGTTTTATCGTTGATAGGACACTTATCCCCATTTTAAAATGGAGCGGCAGGTGGGATATCTGACTGAAGCTCCATTCATTCTCTTTGGGGCTTCTATAAAAAAACAAATTCAGCCACTGAGGGAATGAATGGATCAGTGATCAAGTCACACATGCCACACCAGTCTAATGGGGGATAAAAATACAATATTATGGGCAACCACATAGTCCACCATACAATATTATGGGCAACCACATAGTACGCCATACAGTATTATGGGCACTACATAGTCCGCCATACAGTATTATGGGCAACCACATAGTCCGCCATACAGTATTATGGGCAACCACATTGTCAACCATACAGTATTATGGGCAACCACATTGTCCACCATACAGTATTATGGGCAACCACATAGTCCTCCATACAGTATTATGAGCACCCACATAGTCCACCATACAGTATTATGGGAAACCATATAGTCCGCCATACAATATTATGGGTAACCACATAGTCCTCCATACAGTATTATGGGCAACCACATTGTCCACCATACAGTATTATGGGCAACCACACAGTCCTCCATACAGTATTATGAGAAACCACATAGTCCGCAATACAATATTATGGGCAACCACATAGTCTGGCATACAGTATTATGGGAAACAACATAGTCCACCATATAGTATTTTGAGCACCCACATAGTCCGCCATACAGTATTATGGGCACCTCATAGTCCGGCATGCAGTATTATGGCCCCTCCATACAGTATTATGGGGCACCTGCTCCTTCATACAGTATTATGGGCCCCCTGCTCCTCCATGCAGTACATTATGGCGCCCCTGCTCCTCCATGCAGCACATTATGGCCTCCCCTGCTCCTCCATGCAGCACATTATGGCCCCGCTGCTCCTCCATGCAGCATACTATGGCCTCCTCTGCTCCGGCACAGCTTCCAGGGAGTATGGTGACGAGAATGATATAGTATTAAACTGCGTAGGTGACAACCGTGGGGCCCCCAGAAAGAAACCAATGTTTCCTCTCATTGGGGCCCCATCAGGTAGCCAGCACAGCTTCCAGGGACTCAGGGAGGGTGGTGAGAATGATATACTATTAAACTGCATAGGCGACAACCGTGGAGCCCCCAGAAACCTATTTTTCTTCTCATTGTGGCCCCATCAGGCACATCATCCAGGGAGCATGGTGACGAGAATGATATACTATTAAACTGCGTAGGCGACAACCGTGGGGCCCCCAGAAAGAAAACTACCTATTTTTCCTCTCATTGTGGCCCTATCAGGTAGCCGGCACAGCTTCCAGGGAGGGTGGTGAGTCTGAGATATACTATTACACTGCGTACTCAACCACCGTGGGGGCCTCCAGTCTGGGGGCCCCCACGGTGGTCGCCTACGCAGTGTGTAATAGTATATATAATCTCAGCACCCTCCCTGGAAGCTGTGCCGGCTACCTGATGGGGCCACAATGAGAGGAAAAATAGGTTTCGGGGGCTCCACGGTGGTCGCTCACGCAGTTTAATAGTGTATCATTCTCGTTACCATGCTCCCTGAAAGCTGTGCTGGCTACCTGATGAGACCCCAATGAGAGGAAAAATAGGTAGGTTTCTTTCTTGGGGCCCCACAGTTGTCGCCTACGCAGTTTAATAGTATATCATTCTCACCACCCTCCCCGAGTCCCTGAAAACTGTGGCGGCTACCTGATGGGGCCCCAATGAGAGGAAAAAATAGGTTTCTGGGGGCCCCACGGTTGTTGCCTACACAGTTTAATAGTATATCATTCTCAACACCCTCCCTGAGTCCTTGAGAGCTGTGCCCGCTACCTGATGGGGCCCCAATTTTAGGAAAAATAGGTTTCCGGGGGCCCCACGTTTGTCGCCTACACTGTTTAATAGTTTAAAACATATACTAATTGTATAGATAATAAATGGTCAAGCACAAACAACAATATAATCCTACAAAGAAATGTGCCACAAAGACAAAATACTCAAAAAGTGATATAAAGAATTTATTTTATTTAGTAGATATTGTTTAAAAAATTTTTTTGAGCTGAATAGAATTACTGGAGCACAAAAATTTATTGAAAGTAGAAGTAATGCCACACAATCTGCATACAATTCCTCACAGATGCACACAGTATAAATTTGAATTACGGTACTAATGCAAAGTCAAATTACATACAAACAAAGTGCTTGAAATGATGCTAAATTGCAAAAAACAGACATAAACTATCATATATGTGCCAAAAATTGAATAGGTGAAACTGAATAATGCTAATTAGTGCACAAGGGTTAACAGAATGTCTGTTACCAAATAAAATGCTGCTGTGCAAAGATAAATAGCATAATAAAATTAAGCAAAATCCATTTGATATAAAAGGTAAGTATAAGTGAAACTAAATAGTGCTGAATAATAAAAACAAAGGGCTGATAGAATGTCTGTTAACAAAGTGTTGCCGTGCAGAAATAAATTGCAGAAAGAGACTAAGCAAAATCCATCTAATATATAAAGTGCCGTGGTACAAACGGGTGATGCACAATTGGGCATAAATTACCTATAATAGTGGTCCGCCATATAGTATTATGGGCACCTCATAGTCCGGCATACAGTATTATGGGCCCCATATAATGCTCCTCCATACAGTATTATGGGCCCCCTGCTTCTCCATGCAGCACATTATGGCCCCCCTGCTCCTCCATGCATCACATTATGGCCCCCCCTGCTCCTCCATGCAGCATACTATGGCCTCCTCTGCTCCGGCACAGCTTCGAGGGAGTATGGTGACGAGAATGATATAGTATTAAACTGCGTAGGCGACAACCGTGGGGCCCCCAGAAAGAAACCAATTTTTCCTCTCATTGGGGCCCCATCAGGTAGCCAGCACAGCATCCAGGGAGCATGGTGACGAGAATGATATACTATTAAACTGCGTAGGTGACAACCGTGGGGCCCCCAGAAAGAAAACTACCTATTTTTCTTCTCATTGTGGCCCTATCAGGTAGCCGGCACAGCTTCCAGGGAGGGTGGTGAGTCTGAGATATACTATTACACTGCGTACTCGACCACCGTGGGGGCCTCCAGTCTGGGGGCCCCCACGGTGCTCACCTACGCAGTGTGTAATAGTATATATAATCTCACCACCCTCCCTGGAAGCTGTGCCGGCTACCTGATGGGGCCACAATGAGAGGAAAAATAGGTTTCTGGGGGCTCCACAGTGGTCGCCCACGCAGTTTAAGGCTGTGTGCCCACGTAGCGTTTTTTAAGCGTTTCTGCAGCGCTTTTAGACAAGCTATTCTGCTGCAGAAACGCTTAACAAAAGCATCCAATTGATTTTTATGTTGTGCCAATGGTGCGTTTTTAACCGCTGCGGAAGCGCTTAGGCTGGTTTCACATTTGCGTTTTTTAGCGCTGGAAAAAAACGCATATGTGCGCATGCGTTTTTTCCCCTATATTTAACATGGGTGCGCATACCTGCGCGCTTGTAAGCGCATGTATGCGATTTTCATGCGCTGCGTTTTTTTGGGGTGTGCGTTGGTATTTTCCAGACGCAGCATGTTGCATTTTTTGGCCCTGCAAAAAAGCGCATGCGCACATATGCGCACGTTTTGCGCTAAAAATGGCCATTATAGCCTATGGATGCGCATATGTGCGCACTGGCATGCTCATGTATGCGTTTTTTTGCATATGCGTTTTTTTTTTTTAACCATGGAATTTAGGGGTTTGGGTTAGAGTTAGGGTTAGTTAAGGGGGTTTAGGGTTAGGGTTAGGGTCAGGGTCAGGGTTAGGGTTGGGGTTTGGGTCAGGGTTAGGGTTAAGTATGGTTTGGTTAAGGGTTAGGGTCAGGGTTAGTGTCAGGATTAGGGTTAAGTATGGTTTGGTTAAGGGTTAGGGTCAGGGTTAGGGTTAGGGTTAGGGTCAGGGTTAGGGTTAGGGTTAGGGTTAAGTATGGTTTTGTTAAGGGTTAGGGTCAGGGTTAGGGTCAGGATTAGGGTTAAGTATGGTTTGGTTAAGGGTTAGGGTCAGGGTTAGGGTTAGGGTTAGGGTCAGGGTTAGGGTTAGGGTTAGGGTCAGGGTTAGGGTTAAGTATGGTTTTGTTAAGGGTTAGGGTCAGGGTTAGGGTTAGGGTCAGGGTTAGGGTTAGGGTTAGGGTCAGGGTTAGGGTTAGGGTTAGTTAGGGTTTAGGGTTTGGGTTAGGGTTAAGTATGATTTGGTTAAGGGTTAGGGTCAGGGTTAGGGTTAGGGTCAGGGTTAGGGTTAGGGTCAGGGTTAGGGTTAGTAAAGTCATGGTTTGGGTTAGTGTGAGGGGCCACCTAATGTTGGAAAAAAACGCAAACGCGGTAAAAACGCACTAAAAACGCATACAAACGCATAAAAACGCTGCGTTTTTTTCATGCATGCTCATAAAAATGCTTGAAAAAAACGCAGCAGTTGTATGCTTTTGTATGCGTTTTTTCAATGCGTTTTTTTGCGGGAAAAACGCGCTGCAAAAAAAAGCAAGTGTGAAACTAGCCTTAGCGATTAAAAACGCAGCATGTTCATTAATTTTGCGGAATCGCACGCGATTCCACAAACCATCAATTATATTGGCAAAAACGCTTAGGAAAACGCATGCAAAAACGCTTGACAAACACTTACAAAAGCGTGTCAAAAAATGCATGCGTTTTCCCGGGCGCAGGGTGTGTGATTCTGCTCAGGTTTATTCTGCTTCAGAATCGCTACGTGGGCACATAGCCTAATAGTGTATCATTCTTGTCACCATGCTCCCTGAAAGCTGTGCTGGCTACCTGATGAGACCCCAATGAGAGGAAAAATAGGTAGGTTTCTTTCTTGGGGCCCCACGGTTGTCGCCTACGCAGTTTAATAGTACAGTATATCATTCTCACCACCCTCCCCGAGTCCCTGAAAACTGTGCCGGCTACCTGATGGGGCCCCAATGAGAGGAAAAATAGGTTTCTGGGGGCCCCACGTTTGTCGCCTACACTGTTTAATAGTATATCATTCTCGTCATCAGCATGCTCCATGGAAACTATGCCGGCTACCTGATGGGGCCCCAATGAGAGTAAAAATAGTTTTTGGGGGGCCCCAGGAACCTAGTTTTCCTCTCATTGGGGCCCCATCAGGGAGGGTGCAGAGACAGCAGAGCAGCTCACCATGCCAGGCTAGCCATCATTCTCTACACAGGCCAGGCCGCAGGGCAGGAGTGAGACAGGGTGCCCGGCGGAGAACACACACCACCACCACCACACAGCCGGGCCGGGACTGCAGGACAGCGGTAGTCGGGAGCAGGCAGAGCACAGCTGCCTGACTCCGAGGAGGAGGACACTGGACGCACTGGGCAGGCCGCAGGGCTGCAGGAGTCAGACAGGGAGCCCGGCAGAGAGCACACACCACCACCACACAACCGGGCCGGCACTGCAGGACAGCGGTAGTCGGGAGCCGGCAGAGCTGCCTGACTCCGAGGAGAAGGACACTGGATGCACTGGGCAGGCCGCAGGGCTGCAGGAGTCAGACAGGGAGCCCGGCAGAGAGCACACACCACCACCACCACACAGCTGACACTGCAGGACAGCGGTAGTCGGGAGCCGGCAAAGCAGGGCTGCCTGACTCCGAGGACACTGGACGCACTGGGCAGGCCACAGGGCTGCAGGAGTCAGACAGGGAGCCTGGCAGAGAGCACACACCACCACCACCACACAGCCGGGCCAGCACTGCAGGACAGCGGTAGTCTGGAGCCGGCAGAGCAGAGCTGCCTGAATCCGAGGAGGACACTGGACGCACTGGGCAGGAGTCAGACAGGGAGCCCGGCAGAGAGCATACACCACCAGTGACACCACCAACACACAGCCGAGGACACTGGACACACAGACCCTGACTCTCCCCTTCCCCTACTATTTTCTACTCACCGGACCGGAGGGCTGTGTACACACTGAGGCCCAGAGGGAGCGGGAGCAGCAGGGTGAGCACTGCAGAGCGCGGTGGCAGCGTCCTCTTGTCTGTGTGCTGGCTTTGCTAATAGCCAGGCAGCAACCAGCTACAGAACAGGAAATCAGAGTGCGGGGTGGTTGTCACCGCCCATCAAGAACAGGCCGCTGTTCTGAACTGCAGCGGCAAGGTCACGTGGCGGCGGACAGGGTGAGCGGTGAGTCATCAGTCATCCAGACTGTCAGGAGCCGGAGCCAGCCAGCCAGGGGGTCGCCGCCCGACCATGCGCGACTCTAACGTATGTGCACGCGCGTGTCCCTGCAGCTCTTAAAGGGCCAACACATTTAAAGGGGCAGCAATTTTAAAGGGCCCCCTGTGACCCTCGGGGCCCACCGGGCATTTACCTGGTACCCCGCCAGGCCAGACCGAGTCTGGCTGTATATGAAGAGCGATCTTGTGCATGCCTAGATACGTCCATCAGGTTAGTATCAATCCATCGAGTTACTAGTCTTCCTCTTCGCCTTGTTCCTTCTATTCTTCTGACCATGAGGTCCTTCTCCAGTGATTGCTGTCTCTTTCTATGGTGTGTCCAAAATAGGCAAGTCATTGATTGGTGATCTTTGCTTCTAGTGACATGTCTGGATTGATTTGTTCTAAAATTTATTTATTTGTTCTTCTTGTTATCATGGTATTGATAACATCCTTCTCCAGGACCACATTTCGATTGCGTCGATTCTTCTTCTGTCTTGTTTCTTATAGTCCAGGTTTCGCATCCGTATGTTGCCACAGAAAAGACCAACCTATGTAAGAGCCGTGTCGTCGCCGCCAGTGAAATGTTCCTCAATTTGAAGACCTTGTCCAGTGACTTCATTGTTGAGTGGTGTATTATAGCATTGGTCAAATGGTCATATGGTAAAGTAAAACAAGATAAATAAATAAATTGAAGGGCAATAGCCATTACTGTAGTTTTAATAATCCTAAACCATTATACCCACTATCTTGTGTCAAGAGAGACATTTCAGAACATATCGATGTAAAGCAGCAGTCATTAAACATTCTATAGAAAAAGAAGGTTTAACAACTTCTAAAGCCTCCTGCATCTTTCACTTTTCCAACCAAAGACATGTCAATCAAGTCTAGATGGGAGTGGGTGCTGCAGAGGTCAGAGAACAATTGTCTTCCGAAGAAATCCCCAATATGTTGAGAGTAAACTCCAAACAGAGCTCACAGAAATATTAGGATTAGTCCTATTAAGATTAAAAATACTCAACTATCCTATGTACTGCCCTCCACCATAAACCAGTAATGTCCTTCCAGAAAACATTAACATTGGTGAGATAAGGCCTGTTTCACACCAAGTTTTTGTCATTTTTTTTTTTACAGCTATACATTTTATTACAAAAAAAGGAAAAAAATTCTGATAAAACTGATAGAAACAGATGCAAGCATATGTGTATGCAAGCAAGTATATGTGTTTATTTTTTAAAATATACCTACCGTAATATCTGTATTTTTTTTATTGATCCATTTTTTTTCACAGCTTAATGGGGCATGGTGAGGGGGGGGTCTAGAGATCATGTGACTCATATAAAAAAAAAAACGGATGAAAGAATACCCGATACGGCCCGATTACCCTAGAACTCCAGATCCCAGTACCACACTTCCACCTGATGATTTTGGTGGACACCCACATGTACTCTTTCACACACAGGTCCGGACCTGAACGTTTATTTCCATGCATGCGTCTGCCACAAGATGCTGAAGCCTTTACAGAACTGACAACAGAGGCGTCCCCATGTGTCACCAAACACACACCCCCACTATGCAAAGAAGGAACCACCACCCTCCCCTGACCCCTTCTCCTAAGAGGACTTTGACACACAGGGTTAGTTTGTAGTGAGGGTAGAGTTGTAAGGGGGTGGTCAGATACGCAACATGCCCTCCCACTGTGAATGTTGTATATTTGTAATATGTATTGTGCACTGTGATATTAAAGCCTTTGTTCTTCTTTCCTGTGTTTGGATACCTGGAGCAGGAAGACATTCTGGCCCGGCGGGCCACAAGGTTGTTCCTTACGGGAGCAAAGGAACCAGGGTCAACTTGGCCCATGATAAAGAACTTGAACTTTTGTTCCAGGGCTCCAACCTAGTGGAGCCGGGGTCATGGATGACCCACTGAAGTCAACAGAGACTGTGCCAAGAATATTAATGTTTTATATGTTATTATAAAGTGAAATGTGTTATGCTAAAGGGAACTGTGTTTAACCATTTTGGTTACAGGTATCTTGATGGTCGGGGATGACCATGTTTAAAGAAGGATGGTATGTAAGGGGTGGCCAGATACGCCACGTGCCCTCCCACTGTGAATGATGTATATTTGTAATATGTATTGTGCACTGTGATATTAAAGTAATGTTGGACCTAGAATTAGGGAAAGTTTAGAGGTTTATATAGAATGATAGTGGGGTTATGTAGTGATTGGGACACTAGAGGGCACTGTAGGGTTAGAATGCAAAATGTTGAATTTAGATATAGGGAGATTAGATGCTTATAGGATAGCAATATTTAGCTGGTTTTAGCCAGAATAGAAACAGTTAATTAGCTGTACCAATGGGATTGTTGGTGGGAGGAGTTACCCAGAGGAGACAGAATTGTTCTAGAAAGTCAGTCAGAGTGTGTGTGTGTGTGGCGCGAACAGAGCAGAACAACAGTGCAGTGCAGACTTAGTGACGGTGTCCTCTGGACAAGAAGTGAAGCTAAGAGAGAAGGACTGGAAAAGCTGGTTTCTGAGAGCACCAGAAGGGGTAGGCTACTGGAAGAATCTAGGTTTGGCGTCTGTGGGTCACCCTCTGTGTCGTCCGGGTACCTAGGGTCCTTTCAGAGACTGCAAGTGGCAGCCTGGTAATCACCCAGAATGGGTATTGTGGACGGGAAGCACCCAGTGACAGCTAATGGGAAGATTCAGGAAGCCTCGGGTTTGGATGCCATGGTGCAGGAGGAAGAGCAGCAGAGTCAGACCAGGAAGATTGAAGGAGATGTGATGTTCATACTTGATGGAAATGCATGGACTGTTACTGTTTTGAAGAAACATAATCTAAGTAAAGTTTTACAGAAAATGAACAAGGACTCTGATAACATTTGTGTGTGCCTGCGATGGACTGGAGCTCTGTATGCAGAGGAGATTCCAGCCCCACAGGTGGATGAAGCAATGCACACACACAGCACATTACAAGATGGACATCCTATTTTTGTAGTACCGGAGTGCCTGGGTGTGGAAGAGTTAAAGCCCCTCGCCACAGCTGACACCCGGGCACCCGTTACAGAGTCTTGCCCCTACTCCCTGACAGTACCTCTGCTGCCCCCACCAGAGAAGGGGTAGGTTGTAGAAGGATGGCAGAGATCGTAGCTCCGGGCAAGCAGTCCTTACACGACTGACCCCAGCTGACCACTTCCCTGGACCGCCAATCTATGGCCTGGTTGTGTTTTTTCAACCAAGGGAGTCCTAAGACCATGGTAGTTAGCATACCCTCCAAGACGTAGCACGACAGGGACTCTTCATGACAAGCCCCTATACGCAGATGTATATAGTCTACGACTTGGGTAACCCTTCCCAGGCTGAGTGGGACAGAGTCAATTGTTGTGAGTTCATTTTCCCCTTCACTACTGAGGCCCGAGGAACTCCCTCTTCTGGTGAAGAAAGGTAGTGAGCCTGATTGTCAAACACCTGGGGCTGATGATGATGACTGGCTGAGTGGAGTTAATGACTGGATATAAGGCTGCCGACGCCCTTCTGGCCTGCGGGTGATTTTTCTGTGGACTCCTAGGAAACCAGTCTGATTCCTGCTCATCTAAAGCTAAGATTTCTGCTTTGCCTTTTTGCATTAGTGTTTTGTTTTCCTTGCTTTTCTGGATTCTGCCATTCCCTGCTGGGGTTGCTGAATCTCCTTTTGCCTGTTGCTCTGTCTTCAGAATATTCCTGAGTACTGACATAGCTTTTTGAAGCCTTGCGTCTTCAGGGCCTTTTTTACTGTCAGTTGTTGGCTCTTATTTTCATAGGGTTTTTCACGGATTGCAGACAGCAGCCTTCCTGTCCTTTCCTATCTAAGCTAGCGTGGGCCCCATCTTTGCTCAGTCTATCTTTCTGTCTGTGTTTTGTTCTTTCTTCTTGCTTCACCGTCATTATATGTGGGGGGCTGCCTTTTACTTTGGATTCTGCTCTGGGGCAGTTTAGATTTCCCTTTCTGTCTTTAGGCTATGTAGTCCTCCGGCTGTGATCGAGGGGCCTAGGGCATCGTAGGAGCCCCCCACGGCTACTGCTAGTTGTGTTGATAGGTTCAGGGGTCTGCAATCCGATAGCTGCCATCTTCTCTGGTTTTCTGGACTTAGCTAGCATTACTATTTTTGCCTCCTACGGTGACTCAATCCTAACAGAATCACCCGCCATACCACAGATTCTAGGGTACTCAATAGCAGGAAAGAATTGTATAAAAAAAAAAAAAAAAAAAAGAGTGTATATTTTTTCCTCTATATCTCTGAGGCCGTAGGGGGAATTTCTTTTTTTTCTCTCAATGGAGATATAGCAATTGTCTGATCGTGTGGAGCAGCTCGCTGCGGAAGTGCAGGGAATTTGCGCCTACCTTGCTCATTCACATGCTGCTGAACCAAAGATTCCTACACCTGATGTATTTTTTCGGGATCGGTCTAAATTTTTGAATTTCAAAAATAATTGTAAATTATTTTTTGCCTTGAAGCCTAACTCGTCAGGGAGCTCCGCGCAGCAGGTTAAAATTGTCATCTCTTTGCTGCGTGGCGATCCCCAGGATTGGGCGTTTTCTTTGAAACCAGATGATCCTATTCTGACTAATGTGAACGCATTTTTTCAGGCCTTGGGGTTGTTGTATGACGAACCTAATGCCATTGATCAGGCTGAAAAGACCCTGCCGGCATTGAACCAGGGTCGTGATTCTGCAGAGTTGTACTGTCAAAAGTTCCGAAAGTGGGCGGTACTTACTACCTGGAATGATAGTGCCTTGGCTGCTCTCTTTCGGAAGGGGTTGTCAGAAGCCGTAAAAGATACTATGGTGGGATTTCCTGTTCCTTCTGGTCTTGACGATTCTATGTCTTTAGCCATTCAGGTTGATCGGCGTTTACGCGAACGCAGAGCTGCACAAGAGGTGTTGCCACCTGTTGAACAGATGTCTGAACCTATGCAATGTGATAGAGTTTTTTCCAGAGAGCAGCGTCAGGAGTTCAGAAGGCGTAATAAGTTGTGTTTTTTCTGTGGAGATGCCTCGCATATTATTTCTGTCTGTCCTAAACGCGAGAAACGCTTTGCACACACGTTTTCTGTTGGTGGTGTTCAACCTAAGTTTCTTCTGGCTATTACTCTGATCTGCTCCCTGTCCACATTTTCCGCCAAGGCTTTTGTGGATTCGGGAGCAGCTCTAAACCTAATGGACTTGGATTTTGCTAAACGTTGTGGATTTCCGGTGACACCTCTGCAGACGCCTATCCCTTTGAGGGGGATTGATGCTACTCCTTTGGCTAAAAATAAACCTCAGTTTTGGACCCAGGTGGTAATGCGGGTCGCCCCAGACCATCAAGAAAATTGCAGGTTTTTGGTGTTACATAATCTGCATGATACTATTGTTCTGGGGTTTCCCTGGTTACAAATTCATAATCCAGTTTTGGATTGGAAATCTGTGTCTGTGGTGAGTTGGGGTTGTCGGTGTGCCTTTAGTGAGGCTCCGGTGTTTTCCACCTCTCCTCAGTCGCATGATGTTCCTGATTATTTGGCGGACTTTGATGATGTATTTAGTGAGAATGAGTCTGCGTCTCTACCTCCTCATAGGAGTTATGACTGTGCTATTGAACTGAGCCCGGGGTGTAAATTTCCCAAGGGTCGGCTCTTCATTTTATCTGTACCCGAGCATGAGGCTATGCGATCCTATATTAAGGAGGCGTTGGAGAAGGGTCATATTAGACCATCCTCGTCACCCTTAGGTGCCGTTTTTTTTTGTAGCCAAAAAGGATGGATCATTAAGACCTTGTATTGATTATCGTGCTCTCAACAAAATTACTGTTAAATATCAGTATCCGTTACCCCTGATTTCTGATCTATTCTCCAGAGTTAAAGGTGCTTGCTGGTTTACCAAGCTTGACCTCAGGGGGGCGTATAATCTTATTCGCATTAAGCATGGGGATGAATGGAAGATGGCGTTTAATACTCCGGAGGGACATTTTGAGTACCTGGTGATGCCTTTTGGGCTCACTAATGCCCCTTCTGTCTTCCAGTGCTTCATGAACGATATTTTCCGAGATTTTGTCGATAAATTTTTGATTATCTATCTGGATGATATTTTGATCTTCTCCAAGGATTGGGATTCTCATGTGGAACATATTCGGACTGTGTTCCGGATCTTGAGGGAGAATTCCCTGTATGTCAAAGGATCTAAATGCCTTTTTGGAGTACAGAGGATTTCTTTTTTGGGATTTATTTTGTCCCCGTGAACTATTGAAATGGACCTGGCCAAGGTACAGGCCATTTACGATTGGGTTCAGCCCACTTCTTTGAAGGCCCTCCAGAAATTTTTGGGTTTTGCTAATTTTTATCCGAAATTTATAGCAAAATTTTCTAGTATTGCCAAGCCATTGACTGATTTGACTAAGAAGGGTGCTGATGTGTTAAATTGGTCTCCGGAGGCTGTTTCTTCCTTTCAGGAGCTGAAGCGAAGATTCACCTCCGCCCCGGTTTTGCGGCAACCTGATGTCTCACTTCCGTTCCAGGTAGAGGTGGATGCTTCTGAGATTGGTGCAGGAGCTGTTTTGTCCCAAAAGGATCCTGTAACATCTAAAATGAATCCCTGTGCTTTGTTTTCCCGAAAGTTCTCTCCATCTGAACGTAACTATGATGTGGGGAATTGGGAACTGTTAGCCATGAAATGGGCATTTGAGGAGTGGAGACATTGGTTGGAGGGAGCTAAGCATCAAGTCGTGGTCCTCACTGACCACAAGAATTTGATTTACCTAGAGTCGGCTAAGTGCTTGAACCCTAGACAGGCTTGATGGGCCTTGTTTTTTACACGTTTTGATTTTGTGGTTTCTTTTCTTCCTGGAACTAAGAATGTCAAGTCTGACGCCCTCTCTAGGAGCTTCTTTGCCGATTCTCCTGTGGTGACCAAGCCTGCTACCATCTTAGGCGAAGGGGTAGTTCTTTCTGCCATCTCACCCGATTTGAGACGTGCTATGGAAGAGTTCCAGGAGGACAAACCTGAGCGTTGTCCCAGTGGAAAGTTGTATGTTCCTGACCAGTGGAAGAAGAGAGTGATGTCTGAAGTTCATTGCTCTGCTTTGGCTGGTCATCCAGGTATTTTTGGTACTAGAGATCTGGTGAGTCGGTCTTTTTGGTGGCCCTCCTTGTCTCGTGATGTCAGGAATTTTGTGCAGTCCTGTGGGACGTGCTCCCGGTCTAAATCGTGTTCTCGCTCTAGTGGGTTGTTGATGCCTTTGCCTGTCCCCAAGAGGCCATGGACCCATAATTCAATGGATTTCATCTCTGATATGCCTGTCTCTCAAAGGATGACTGTTATTTGGGTGATTTGTGATAGGTTCTCTAAGATGGTTCTACTTGTACCACTCCCTAAGTTGCCGTCTTCCTCTGAATTGGTGCCCCTGTTTTTACAACAGGTGGTTCGCTTGCACGGGATTCCTGAGAACATTGTATCTGACAGAGGAGTCCAGTTTGTGTCTAGATTTTGGAGAACTTTCTGTTCCAAGCTGGGAATTCAGTTGTCCTTCTCCTCTGCTTTTCACCCTCAGACCAATGGGCAGACAGAGAGAACAAACCAGACCTTGGAGTCATATTTGAGATGTTTTATTTCTGCTGATCAGGATGATTGGGTTTCATTTTTGCCCTTGGCCGAATTTGCTTTAAATAATAGAGCTAGTTCTGCCACTTTGATGTCTCCTTTTTTTTGTAACTTTAGGTTTTATCCTCGATTTTCTTCAGGGCAGGTGGAGCCCTCTGCCTGCCCAGGGGTTGACACTGTGGTGGAGAGAATGCACCAGATCTGGGACCAAGTGGTTGATAAGTTCTCTCTCCCAGGAAAAGGCCCAGCGGTTTTCCAACCGACATAGGACCATTGGTCCCCAATTTAAGGTTGGTGATATGGTGTGGTTATCATCAAAAAATATTGCTATGAAGGTGGCTTCTCCTAAGTTTAAGCCTAGATTTATTGGACCTTACAAGATTTTGGAGATTATTCATCCGGTTTCTTTTCGTTTGGCTCTTCCTGTCACATTTAAAATCCATAATGTGTTCCATAAATCTTTGTTGAAGAGGTTTGTTGAACCTGTTGTTCCGGGGGTTGCACCTCCAGACCCTGTGTTGGTTGAAGGTAACATGGAATATGAGGTAGAGAAAGTACTGGATTCCCGTCTGGCTAGACGGAGACTCCAGTATTTGGTTAAGTGGAAGGGTTATGGTCAGGAGGATAATTCCTGGGTCTCTGTCTCTGATATTCATGCCAAAAGATTGGTGCGTGCCTTTCATCGGGCTCACCCTGATCGCCCTGGTGGCGTGGTTGAGGGTTCAGTGACCCCTCCTCAAGGGGGAGGTACTGTTGTGAGTTCATTTTCCCCTTCACTACTGAGGCCCGAGGAACTCCCTCTTCTGGTGAAGAAAGGTAGTGAGCCTGATTGTCTAACACCTGGGGCTGATGATGATGACTGGCTGAGTGGAGTTAATGACTGGATATAAGGCTGCCGACGCCCTTCTGGCCTGCGGGTGATTTCTCTGTGGACTTCTAGGAAACCAGTCTGATTCCTGCTCATCTAAAGCTAAGATTTCTGCTTTGCCTTTTTGCATTAGTGTTTTGTTTTCCTTGCTTTTCTGGATTCTGCCATTCCCTGCTGGGGTTGCTGAATCTCCTTTTGCCTGTTGCTCTGTCTTCAGAATATTCCTGAGTACTGACATAGCTTTTTGAAGCCTAGCGTCTTCAGGGCCTTTTTTACTGTCAGTTGTTGGCTCTTATTTTCATAGGGTTTTTCACGGATTGCAGACAGCAGCCTTCCTGTCCTTTCCTATCTAAGCTAGCGTGGGCCCCATCTTTGCTCAGTCTATCTTTCTGTCTGTGTTTTGTTCTTTCTTCTTGCTTCACCGTCATTATATGTGGGGGGCTGCCTTTTACTTTGGGGTCTGCTCTGGGGCAGTTTAGATTTCCCTTTCTGTCTTTAGGCTATGTAGTCCTCCGGCTGTGATCGAGGGGCCTAGGGCATCGTAGGAGCCCCCCACGGCTACTGCTAGTTGTGTTGATAGGTTCAGGGGTCTGCAATCCGATAGCTGCCATCTTCTCTGGTTTTCTGGACTTAGCTAGCATTACTATTTTTGCCTCCTACGGTGACTCAATCCTAACAGTCAATGGCTTGGACACGTATGGGTCTCACTAGCGTCCTACTCATCAGGCCATGGGTCTGGACAAAATGAGCATCCACCAAATGGACTCCCGCTCCACTGTTCACAAGCATCAAAATATTACCAGTTACCCCACCAACAACCACCTCAGCAGGTAAGGTACACTGAGATGAGAAAATGGAGGAAATATACACACCCTGGTCGCCTACCTCCACATGACCAGGGGGATACGGCTTTTTGGGTGGTGCAGGTACTTTGGCGCACGCTGCCCAATGACCGGTCAACCCACAGTAAAAACATGCCCCCACTCCACGGTGAACCGCAGGCAATACAGTTTGGGAACAAACTCCTCTCACCTGCATGCGTTCGTCTGCCTGCTCAGGTGTGTCCTCCTCCCTAGCAAGGACTACAGGGGCACATTTGGTGTATGCCTCTCCCTCAAGCGTCTATCCACCTTGATGGCAAGGGACATGGCGGCCTCCAACGACCTGGGGGTGGCGTACTGCATGAGAGTATCCTGCAACCTTAGGGACAGAACCTGCATAAAATGGCTCCTAAAGGCAGGGTCATTCCACTGTGTGTCAGTGACCCACCTCCTGAACGCCAAGCAGTACTCCTCAACCGGGCGACCCCCCTGCTTGATTTTATGGTGTCGGGATTCTGCCAGGGAGTTGCCATCAGGATCTCCATACACCAGCGTCAGAGCCGCAAAAAATTTGTCCACTGACCGTAACGAAAGAGACAGGATCGGCAGGGATAAGGCCCAGGATTGGGGATCACCCTTAAGAAGGGAAACGATGATTCCCACCCGTTGTTGCTCACTCCCTGATGAACGAGGGTGGAGCCTGAAGTATAACTTGCAAGCCTCCTGAAGAAACAAAAATGCATCTCTCTCTCCAGAGAACTTGTCAGGGAGAGATATTTTGGGTTCTGGTTGAGCCTGCACATGAGCCAAGGCCCAGAACCCCACCAACTGCTGCAGCTGCTGCACCACCTTACCACACAGCACCTTAAGCTCATCGGTGAGGGTCTGAAGCAGTTGGGTAAAGGCCTAAATTTGGGCAATGGTTCAGAAAAAAAATGTAATGTGATGGTCAGTGTTAATGTCACCACCCACATCAACTGACCCAGCAGCAATGCAATTACACCAGGAGGCCAGGGTGTTAACTAACATCAACCCCCGATGGCCTGAATGGAAAAAAGTTTTAATCTGAGAACCAGATCCAAACATGGATCGTGACACTAGCTCAGAGTTGATTGTAAATTGGAAATGGAGCATGCAGAGGGGAAACTGGAGGAAATGTAGGATACAAGTAATTTAATGAACAGAAATATAGTTAGTTTTCAAGTACAAATGACAGCTTAATCTGAAAAGTTATATAAAAGTGTAGGTACCCTTTAAAACCCTACATGATAATACCATAACATTATGGAATGGGAATTTCTATATATAAAGAGTTTGGATATCAAAAGATCATCATGACATTCACAAATATTTAGATCAGTTATTATACATATCATTATATATGTGTTGGCATATCTTCTATTGCTTACAGACTATGTAACTTGCAGTAGATAGATTTTAAAATGGATCCTGAAATTGCAAGACTATGAATGAGAAAGGCTGTTCTGTAATCATCTTGGAGAATTGAATTCTGCACTGTATTAATCACTCTTGACATCTGAGATATAATTAACTGCTAGGCGGAGGATAGAAAGAGCAACCAAGAGCTCTTTAAAGAAAATGATAAATGAAAGAATTAGGACCCGTCTGAATTTATTTTCCTCTTGTAATCGTTCGTCGACTCTCAAAACAGAGACACACGATTAGTATCCACACTGCTTTAAGCTCTAAAAGGACTCGTAATTCATTGACTATCAAGTGGCATTAACTAAAAAAGGTATTCCCCACCTATCCACAAATTAGGTGACAAATGTACAATTGCTAAGGGTTCAAATACTAGACTTTGGGGATTCCAAAGTCCCATAACATCAGTCCCAAAGAAGTAAAAGGCACAGGGTCATGCAAGACTAAGACATTCCCATTCTTGGCATCTGTAGAGGTCGCAGTGGTCAGACCTATCCCACAGATTCAGCAAACTCAGGTAGGGGACGCTGTTTGGTAAGATCTTGAGACTGTGGTACTGCATTAGCTGTCACTTTGCTTAGTTCTGACAGAAGGATCAATGTGGTGCGGTTTTCTTTCACTGATTTTCAAAATACCAGCTTGGCAATGTAAAAAAAAATGTGTTTGACTCAGGTCTGCAGACAAGCTTCCCAGACTCCTTTGATTTCTTTAATTATATATTTTGGGTAAGTCACCGAAAATTAATTTGTCCTATTAACATCTATTCACACTGTTTGCAACTAATTCCCTGACGTACAATTCAGACATAAGTCTCGCATGTATACTAAAGTGAGTCCTACAATTACAATGACATATGTTGTTTATAGGCCCCCTTGATAGCAAATTAATACTAACAATGCTATTCCATAGAGGTGAAGGAAAGATGTGCTGGCCACACTAATGAATAACACTATGTTGGCATCTGACAGGTGAAAGAGAAGCCCTAGAGATATCTTCGATATGCGAATACATCCTAACTATATGTAGAATTTTGTATAACTGGACTGATGGCAAATGGCATGCAGGCTTGGTGGAAATGAAACCATTGCCTCAACCATAGATTTCATGTTCTTCATTAATGGCTGTACTTTAAATTTGGCCATAGACATTAGATATGTGTGAGGCCAGCATATCGATATATTAACCATTATATTTTTCTTTCAATTCCCCCGTGAACATTATAATTGGACAGCCATAGATCCTGGTGGAACTGACATCCTCTCATATACATCAGATTGTCTTTCAAAATTGACCAGTTTGTGCCCTCCAAACATTGCCACCATTTTTGTGGATCAATTTCTTTGCATTACTTATGCAATCTGAACAACGTACAGTATCTTCACAGGAGAGAACAGCAATCCTTATTGTCACAGATGACAGATGGAGAAGAATGAACGATCAGTACACGAGATCCACTCCAAAATAATGTCAGGAACAGACAGGGAACAGGCGCAAATACAGAACATCTACTTATAAAGTTATCTAGAGAGACAAAACACATAATTGTACAGAAGGCCTCACATAATCTCAAGACAGAATGTAAAGCTGTCCTTCTCCATAGAAAACTGTTAGCAAATACTCTAGTTTTACATGAAAAGTGTTTCTCATTGCGTGCAAAGCATCATTAAGGGGGCCTTAGGAAGAATAATGTCAATGCAAAGGCACAAAATCACATATACTGTTATCACATATACTGTACTAAGCTTACATAGACTACACTGGTGTCTTTAAAATTCCGCATTGTTTAAATAAAATTTTTATAGCTAACGTATTTAAAATATATATATTTTTTAAAGGGATTGTCCAGCCTCCAACCAAAATTTACATGGGGCATGGATGGCTTAGAACCAATAAAATAATTAATTGTCATCTGTTATATATTCTGTTGATGCAGCACAGGCCTTTCCATTGGTCTGTGTTAAGTTTGAAAGTGATAGCATCATTTTACTCAATATCTGATTGGTGAGGCCCATGACTGGCTGGAGTGTTCAGGTGACTAGAACAATGCGTGCCTCTGATGATGAGAAGTTCCTGTCAACTGACCACTGCAGCAAATCAGTCACAGACCACAGCAGTCAAACGACATCTCTTCCTGTCCAACACTAAACGACTGGAGTGGCTAACAGTAGATCTACGGGTGTGTCAGCAGGTGAATATGAGTGATTTTAATATTTTTAAGCCACCCATTCTCCTGGTAAACTTTGCTAAGAGGCTGGAGTACCTTTCTAAATCTATCATCTGCAAATCAGAAAAGATACATTCCAGAAGTTGGTTTTAACTGATTGCTTGTATTTTTAAATACAAAAAAACAGGTTACACATCAGCATGTTTTGTTTTTTTTTAAGAACTAGGGTCAAAGTTGGATACAATCCAGAACAGACTGTCTGGGACAGGGCTTCACAAACTTTACTAGATGCTTACCACACTAATTAAGTTGATGTCTGGTCCCCCTCATGTATGGTAGTAGCCGAGGGGTAACGATCACTGTCGCAGAGGGGAGGGAGGCTCACAGATGTCAGCACATACTTCAGCTGGATGTACGTCCGAGAACACACATTCAGCTGAAGTGTTTTTAGTGGCGCATAGACCTGCTGGATCACTGCACTGCAATGCACGCAGCCATCCAATCAGAGGCCGGCGGCTAATGTCAGCAAACCAGTCACAAGTTGCGCATGGCAGTGACATCATTCGCTACCTGTTGCTGATTCGCAGAAGTCAGCTGCCAGCTTCAGAAGCGGCCGCCTCCCGGCTGGGGAGTGAAGGGAATGAGAGTAGAATCTTTTTTTTTTATGTGTTAAAGAATAGCGGCAAAACGGGGTACATATAAAGCACAATGGGCCCAGGATGGGAGACATATTTACCAGGAAGGGCTCAAGTGGGAGGGCATATAGTATGTGGGACATATACAGTATATTGGGTTGGGAAACATATGAACCAGGAAGGGTCCAGGATGTGGGACATACAGTATATACCATGATTATACCAGGAAGGGGGAACATACAGTTGTGCTCAAAAGTTTACATACCCTGGCAGAATTTTTGCTTTCTTGGCCTCTTTTCAGAGAATATGAATGATAACACCAAAACTTTTTCTCCACTCCTGGTTGGTGGATGGATGAATGTAACGTTTATGGTCGAGGACAAAAAGTTAAATTTTGGTCTCATCACTCCAAATTACCTTGTTCCAGAAGTTTTATGGCTTGTCTCTGTGCTATTTTGCATATTGTAGGCAAGATACTTTGTGGCATTTGCTCAATAATGGCTTTCTTCTGGCGACTCAACCATGCAGCTCATTTTTCTTCAAGTGCCTCCTTATTGTGCATCTTTAAACAGCCACAACACTTGTTTTCAAAGAGCCCAGTATTTCAGCTGATGTTATGTATGGGTTTTTCTTTTGCCTCCCGAACAATTTTACTGGCAGTTGTGGACAAAATTTGTTAGTCTACCTGACCGTGGTTTTGTTTTTACAGAGCCCGTGATTTTCCATTTGTTATGTTAATCACTGTTTGAATGCTGCTGACTGGCATTATCAATTCCTTGGATATCTTTTTGTACCACTTTCCTGTTTTATACAGTTCAACTACCTTTTCCCATACATCTGTTGACATTTCTTTTGCTTTCCCCATGACTCAAAATCTAGAAATGCCAGTGGCTGGATGAAAGATGCAAGAGTCTGTCTGGATCCCAGAAACTCGCTCAGCTTTTATGCACACACACTGATTACAAGCAAACAGGTCACAGGTGAGGATGTTACCTTTAGTAGCCATTCAAACCCATATGTGTGTGACGAGGTCAGCTTACGCTGAGTCGACTTTTTCTTTAGAGTGGACCCTCTGGGTCGTGGCACCCACCCACCTAGGGCGAGCTGACATTGTGAGGAACCACCCCCTATACAGGGAGTGCCAGGGGCAAGACCAAGGGGGTGAGCCACCACGAATGCTGGCACCAGACGGCCGGCTCAGGTAGACACTAGGTACGAGTGTCTGACGACAAGGACGTGCAGGAAACAAGACAAGACGTAAGTTCAAGGTATCTTCATTAAGACAAGTTCAGGATAACATTCAGTGCAAAATGTGATAACAAGCAAACACGGCAAGGTGCGTGCATGGCACGCCAAGGTCCATGGAATAGTACGTGCTAGAAGGCAAGCCTGGTTACCGGCAAGGACACAATGGCATCGGACTCCGGACAGCTGGCATGGATCAGGGCGTCAGGCTGTAGACTTCATGCTTACAATCTCTGGCAGGGATGGCAGGTTCTGGGAATCCAGCAGGCAAACCAAGGTACAGGCAAGGAGGCACGACAGATCTCCAGGCATGGTTCGTGTTAGGGAACACGCCGAGGTCCAAGGCAAGATACCAGGCAGGGTGCGTGATAGGGGCACACCAGGGTCCAGGGCAAGGTACAAGGCAAGGTGCGTGTGTAGGGAACATGCCAGGCTCAAAGTCTCAAAGTGCAAGACACGGTGCGTGTGTAGGGTATACTCCAGGGTTCAAAGTTCAACATACAAGACAGGATGCATGTGTAGAGACACGCCAAGGCACAAGGGACAAGGCAGAGTCCTGCGCATGCAAAGGGCACGCCAGGGTCATAGTTTAAGGCAGAGTCCTGCGCGTGCAGAGGGGCACGCCAGGGCCAGGGTTCAAGGCAGAGTCCTGCGCGTGCAGAGACACGCCAGGGTCAGGGTTCAAGGCAGAGTCCTGCGCATGCAGAGGGCACGCCAGGGTCAGTGTTAAAAACAGAGTCCTGCGCGTGCACGCCAGGGACAGAGTACAGGCTAGGACCTGTGCGTGCGAGAGGGTACGACAGGGAACATGGCAAGACCTGCGCGTATTTTTACAGAAGCACTGGGAGGTATGCCACAGGGCAGGCGAGGGCCTGCACGTGCTAAGAGAGGAGCACGTAAACACAGTGCAGAGACAGCGTGAGTGCAAGGAAGCACAGAGAGCACGGCTGGGGCACTGGCTAGCTGGACGGGCTACAGCACAAACAGGCGGGTAAGACTCCAGCGAACCCGACTGGGGCATAGCAGGCGACACAGCTGTCACTGACCGACGAGCATGACTGAGGCACAAGCAGGCGGGCCTGGCTAGGTTAGGCACGGCTGAGGCACAAGCAGGAGGCTAGGAAGGCCATGCGCATGGAAAGGGCACACGGAGAAACAAGGCAAGGCAAAGCAAGAAACAATGCAAAGCTAGTCAGGATACGGAACAATGAGCGGAACGTAGGCAGAAACACAGAGTCAGGTCAGAGCGAGAACAGAGCTAGCAGTGGAGCGTAGGCCGAAGCCCAGAGCTGGGTCAAGGGAGAACCTTGAGACTAGCATGGAAATGTGCAAGAGAGCACCAGAGGTAAGAGAGGAGGAATGGTGCGTGTGCCAGGAGGCACTACAGAGCACCATAGATAAGAGAGGCGAAATGATGCGCGTGCCAGGAGGCACAACAGAGCACCGTAGGTAAGAGCAAGGAAGAACAAGCAAAGACAGAGAACGTAGGAAGGACCACAAGGCAAAGCATAGCAAAGGCAAGACATGGCAAAGCAGGCAAGGCAGAGAACATTGGAAGGACTACAAGTCCAAGCATGACACGGACAAAACATGGCACAAAGGATGAACACAAGACAAGGCACGAGACAAGAGGCAGAGTACAAGCACAGAGCGTGTGCAGAGATGCACTACAGAGCAGAGTGCAGGGCACAGAATACAGGGAGCGACCAAGCAGACCAAGCAGCCATGCAGGGAAGCAACACGATACTCGGGCCCCGACCATAGGAAGGGGCGGTCTGATATAGCACCATAGCACCTGGACTTCCGGGTCAGGATCAGGGAAGGACTTCCGGTTCAGGTCCTCCAGGATCATAGAGAGCGTTGCTAGATCAGACTGGGCTGAACCATAGAGAAGGTCACATGATCAGGGGCTCCAGGAATACATAGAGGATTGCAGAATCAGACAGTGCTGGAACATAGGAAAGGTCACATGACCAGGGGCTCCAGGAATACAGAGGATTGCAGAATCAGAACAGAGACGGGTGGTTACGTAGCAACGGCGTGCAGTCATGAGGTAAGGCGCGCATGCACACCGCTCCAGACATCTTGCAGCACAAGACATAACGGGCATGAGAATTCAGTGCATGTGCACACCGCTCCAGGAGTCATGCGACATACCAGACATGGCGGGCATGATAGTTTGGTGCACGTGCACACTGCTCCAGGGGTCATGCGGCATAACAGACATGGCAGGCATGACAGGCATAACGGACATGGCGGGCATGACAATGTGTCAACTTCTGTGCATGTTATTAGGCCAAAATCACCAGGGTATGTGAACTTTTGATGAGGGTAATTTGGATGTTTTGGGTTTTCATTATGATTTAAAAAGAGAAAATACAGTAGTTTGATAATAAATGGCTTCATCCAACCACTAGCCATGAGTGGAGAAAAAGTTTTGGTTTTATCATTCATATTCTCTTAAAAAAAGGCCAAGAAAGCAAAAATTCTGCTGGGTATGTAAACTTTTGAGGACAACTGAATAAACCAGGGTGGACCCAGAATGGGGGACATATATACGAGGACGGGAAACATAAACCTGGATAGGCCCAGGATGAGGGACATATATGCTAGGATGGGCCAGATGGGAGACATATGCACAATGATGGGTGACATACAAACCAGGATGGACCCAGGATGTGGGACAGATGGGAGACATATATACCAAGATTACTGATATATATAACAGGATGGGGGACATACATGCCTGGAAGGGGTCCAGGATAGGGGGCATTAACACAGGATGGGGGACCTTGCTATATAATGGAGAAGTGGGGTAACTCGTATATTCTTATAGGATTTAGGATGCTACAAAGGCATATACATCTGACCAACATGCAGGTGGGGTGGTGCAGGACCAGATCGGACTCTAGTTGCACCACTGGGTGGAAATCCATGGGAAAATAACAAATATTGCTAAATTTGAATTTAATTTGTCACCTAGCATTTGCATAATATGGAAATTAGTACAAAATGAGTTAATTATATCGGACTATAAATTACTGCAGTCAGAGAAAGAACTACGCAGCTCATCATAATCACATCTATGAAAACTATCTCTCCATGTGTGCCTCACCAACTATTATCTGGCACCCTACAGTAGGAGGAGCACTGCTCTAGGCGGTCACTTTAATTGGCAACAAAGAGTTTGTAGAGCCATAATTAGTTCCTTTCAGACATCTGAACAACATTATAATAGTAAAGAATAGCTACATACAGTATATTATACACCTTTAATGTGTTTTACACTTAAATGTATTCCTATAAAACCTAATTCATCAGTAAGAATTAGAATGAGTTAAATTTGCATATGTTTCTACATTGCAGCGACCTATAAGTTTTCACAAAGTATAAGCCCATTTTTGTGGATGTTAAAGTGCTTTTAACATAGCAGACATGTCACTCAAACAATTCATCAATGAATATGTTTGCATGTGTATTCTATTTTTATTATATATATTATATATATATACTGCTCAAAAAAATAAAGGGAACACAAACAACAGACTATAACTCCAAGTAAATCAAACTTCTGTGAAATCAAACTGTCCACTTAGGAAGCAACACTGATTGACAATCAATTTCACATGCTGTTGTGCAAATGGAATAGACAACAGATGGAAATTATTGGCAATTATCAAGACACACTCAATAAAGGAGTGATTCTGCAGGTGGAGACCACAGACCACATCTCAGTACCAATGCTTTCTGGCTGATGTTTTGGTCACTTTTGAATGTTGGTTGTGCTTTCACACTCGTGGTAGCATGAGACGAACTTTACAACCCACACAAGTGGCTCAGGTAGTGCAGCTCATCCTGGATGGCACATCAATGCGAGCTGTTGCAAGAAGGTTTGCTGTGTCTGTCAGCGTATTGTCGAGAGGCTGGAGGCGCTACCAGGAGACAGGCCAGTACACCAGGAGATGTGGATGGGGTCGTAGGAGGGCAACAACCAAGCAGCAGGACCGCTACCTCCGCCTTTGTGCAAGGAGGAACAGGAGGAGCACTGCCAGAGCCCTGCAAAATGACCTCCAGCAGGCCACATATGTGAATGTGTCTGCACAAACGGTTAGAAACCCACTCCATGAGGATGGTCTGAGGGCCCGACGTCCACAGTTGGGGTTTGTGCTCACAGTCCAACATTGTGCAGGATGCTTGGCATTTGCCACAGAACACCAGGATTGGCAAATTCGCCACTGGCGCCCTGTGCTCTTCACAGATGAAAGCAGGTTCACACTGAGCACATGTGACAGACGTGACAGAGTGTTGAGATGCCGTGGAGAGCGATCTGCTGCCTGCAACATCCTTCAGCATGACCGGTTTGGCAGTGGGTCAGTAAAGGTGTGGGGTGGCATTTCTTTGGAGGGCCGCACAGCCCTCCATGTGCTCGCCAGAGGTAGCCTGACTGCCATTAGGTACTGAGATGAGATCCTCAGACCCCTTGTGAGACCATATGCTGGTGCGGTTGGCCCTGGGTTCCTCCTAATGCAGGACAATGCCAGACCTCATGTGGCTGGTGTTTGTCAGTAGTTCCTGCAAGATGAAGGCATTGAAGCTATGGACTGGCCCGCCCGTTCCTCAGACCTGAATCCAATTGAGCACATCTGGGAAATCATGTCTCTCTCCATCCACCAATGTCACGTTGCACCAAAGACTGTCCAGGAGTTTGCGGATGCCTTAGTCCAGCTCTGGGAGGAGATCGCTCAGGAGACCATCCGCCGCCTCATAAGGAGCATGCCTAGGCGTTGTAGGGCGATCATACAGGCACGTGGAGGCCACACACTACTAATCATCTTTTCCTTGTCATGAGGCATCTCCACTGAAGTTGGATCAGCCTGTAATTTTGATTTACCAGTTTGATTTTGAGTATAATTCCAAATCCAGACCTCCATGGGATATTCATTTTGATTTACATTGATAATTGTAATGTTTTACTGTTTTGAACATGTATGTATCGCACAGACAGATCTGCTGCGATCTGCATCCAGGACAGGTTGCTGAATCTTGTAGTCCCACAAACCTGTGTGTTAGTAAAGGGCTGGATTTAAGGGTTAACCAGAAAGTGATGCTTGGGACTGGTTAACCATATACCTCCCAGGGGTGTGTCTGTGATGTCAAAAAGGTCATATATGTTTCCTGGTTGCACCACATGGGGGGATAGCCATGTGTGAGACTAGAGTTGGCTGGAGCTCCTCAAAGTCCAGGAAGCTACTGAAGGTCTCGACTATCGACAGGACTAATATAAAGACAGTCCATTAAGCAGGTAACCCAGAGCATGGGGAACTGTGTGCATTGACGAGGGTCAGTTAATGAACTGTGTGGACATAACTGCAGTTGAGAATGGACTGTATGTTAGGTCTGTGATGTATTACATGGCCCACAGTGGTTTATGATTGTATAATAAACCAGGACTGGACTTTGAATATCGCTGCCATGTGAGAGTTCCCCAATGCACTTAGTGATCGCTACGTCACAATATATATCATATAATCCATATTATCCGCATGAAAAGTAACTTGAACATATTATGAAATATGTCCCAGTTTCATCAAGCAGCTTTATGGCAGAAAACTGGTGTATGAAAACTGGTGTAATGTCATAGAAAAGTTTTTGCAACTTTTATCATTTTTATGCCAGTCCTAAACTGCTGTGTAAAAATTGCTGGGAACTTTGCTGAGAGAGAGCATAAACTTTACACCACTTTTGTGGTGTAAATTATGATAGATACAGTACATACCAAAAGTTTGGACACACCTTCTCATTCAAAGAGTTTTCTTTATGTTCATGACTATGAAAATTGTAGATTCACTCTGAAAGGCATCAAAACTATGAATTAACACATGTGGAATTATATAATTAACAAAAAAGTGTGAAACAACTGAAAATACTGTATGTCTTATATTCTAGGTTCTTCAAAGTAGCCACCTTTTGCTTTGATTACTGCTTTGCACACTCTTGGCATTCTCTTGATGAGCTTCAAGAGGTAGTCACTGGAAATGGTTTTCACTTCACAGGTGTGACCTGTCAGGTTTAATAAGTGGGATTTCTTGCCTTATAAATGGGTTTGGGACCATCAGTTGTGTTGTGCAGAAGTCTGGTGGATACAGAGCTGATAGCCCTACTGAATAGACTGTTAGAATTTGTATTATGGCAAGAGAAAAGCAGCTAAGTAAAGAAAAATGAGTGGCCATCATTACTTTAAGAAATGAAGGTCAGTCAGTCTGAAAAATTGGGAAAACTTTGAAAGTGTCCCCAAGTGCAGTGGCAAAAACCATCAAGCGCTACAAAGAAACTGGCTCACATGAGGACCGCCCCAGGAAAGGAAGACCAAGAGTCACCTCTGCTGCGGAGGATAAGTTCATCCGAGTCACCAGCCTCAGAAATCGCAGGTTAGCAGCAGCTCAGATTAGAGACCAGGTCAATGCCACACAGAGTTCTAGCAGCAGACACATCTCTACAACAACTGTTAAGAGGAGACTTTGTGCAGCAGGCCTTCATAGTAAAATAGCTGCTAGGAAACCACTGCTAAGGACAGGCAACAAGCAGAAGAGACTTGTTTGGGCTAAAGAACACAAGGAATGGACATTAGACCAGTGGAAATCTGTGCATTGGTCTGATGAGTCCAAATTTGAGATCTTTGGTTCCAACCACCGTGTCTTTGTGCGACGCAGAAAAGGTGAACGGATGGACTCTACATGACTGGTTCCCATTGTGAAGCATGGAGGAGGAGGTGTGATGATGTAAGGGGGGGTTTGCTGGTGACACTGTTGGGGATTTATTCAAAATTGAAGGCATTCTGAACCAGCATGGCTACCACAGCATCTTGCAGCGGCATGCTATTCCATCCGGTTTGCGTTTAGTTGGACCATCATTTATTTTTCAACAGGACAATGACCCCAAACCCACCTCTAGGCTGTGTAAGGGCTGTTTGACCAAGAAGGAGAGTGATGGGGTGCTACACCAGATGACCTGGCCTCCACAGTCACCAGACCTGAAACTAATAGAGATGGTTTGGGGTGAGCTGGACCGCAGAGTGAAGGCAAAAGGGCCAACAAGTGCTAAGCATCTCTGGGAACTCCTTCAAGACTGTTGGAAGACCATTTCCTGTGACTACCTCTTGAAGCTCATCAAGAGAATGCCAAGAGTGTGCAAAGCAGTGATCAAAGCAAAAGGTGGCTACTTTGAAGAACCTAGAATATAAGACATATTGTCATGTCGGTGGTCACGGCTGCACCCGCTCCCGCCCCTCCTCCAGCGGCAACCGCCGCCAACTCCTCCTACCGGTGTCCTCGCCGCGGCGCGCTCCCACGCTCTGCCTCCCCTCCTGTGACGGCACCGCGCTCCTTCCTTAGGGCGCGCGTGCGCACCAGCATACCCTCTTCTGCCTACGGGGGGTGGCGCCGGGGGCGGCACGTACCGCCCGCTTCCGGACCCTAGGGTATTTCTGGCGCGCTCTCTATTGAGAGGACGCCTGAGAGTTGCTGTGTGCTCGCCACGCTGCGCTTTGGCCCCTTTCCGGTTTCTATAGTGCCGCCTGTGTCCTGTCTGTCTTCCCCGTGGCTACCAGCCCCCGGCTCTGCTTCCTTGTTCCCAGTGTTCTCTCACCCTGCATGACCGCCCTGTTCTCCCTCCTGGTACCTCCTTGTGTGCATCCTCCCGGTCCTCTCCCCTCTAGTACCTGCTCCCTGTCGGTCTACCCATCCTGTAATCCTGTTAAGGTCCTCTACCTCTCAGTCCAGTACTCCTGCCTACGGGCGCCTCTTGTCCTTGAGCCGCCCCTCCTGGTACCGGCTGTCGCGGTTCTGTCCTCGGTAGTCTTGCCCCAAACGATCCCTGTATAGGGGTCGGTCTTCACCTGGAGCGCTCGACCCCCGGGGCTCCAGATCCGCGACCCAGAGGGTCCACTCTCGGACGTCCGTTTTCAAAAAACGTCACAGTACTCTCAGGCCATGGACCCCGCCGGTGCCACGGCTGCCACGCAGAAGGAACTGTTGTTCCTGCGTGAAAATCAGGCCCGAATCATGTCTTTCATGAAGTCCATGGACACCCGTTTGTCCGCTATGCAGACCTCTGACCCCGGGCATGCTCCCCTCCTAACCAGCCTGCAGCAGGAGCTCGCGCAGCAGCGCGATGCCCAGTCCCACATTTTGGGGTATATGGCGTCCATCGATGACCGACTGCTTGCCTTGCAGTCCGCTGCGGTCGTCTCTAACCCTCCCAGGGACGCCGTCTCCTCCCCGCCCCCCCGCCTGGGTAAGCCTCCCAGATATGGTGGAGATCCTAAACTTTGTCGGGGCTTCTTAAACCAGTGCAGACTGCACTTCGAGCTGTTGCCCCAACAATATCCCACGGATCGCGCCAAGGTGGCGTTCATAGTATCCCACCTCGAGGGAGAAGCCCTGTCCTGGGTGAACCCTCTATGGGAGAGGGATGATCCCGTCGTAGCGAGTATCCAGAACTTCCTGGAAACATTTCGTAAGGTGTTTGATGAACCCGGCCGCTTGGTTTCTACCACAGAAGCTCTCTTTAATCTCCGCCAAGGGTCGCTTACTGTGGGGCAGTACGCCATCCGTTTTTGGACGTTGTCGTCAGAACTCAGATGGAATAATGAGGTACTTGTGGGTGCCTTCTGGAGAGGCCTTTCCGGCAAGATTAAAGACGAGCTAGCCGGTCGGGATACCCCCACCACTCTGGAGAACCTTATAGCCCTGGCTACGCGCATAGACCTCCGATTTTTGGAGCGCTCGCGGGAATCTGTTAGAGAACGCAGACCCTTCAGGCTATATCAAGCGCCCATTCCACGCTCTGCAGCTCCCTCTACTAGCAGCGTCCCCGAGCCCATGCAGGTAGATCGAGTCAGGTTGACCGAGCAGCGTCGCAGAGAGAGGATGACAAACGGGCTCTGCCTGTACTGTGGTGGGGCTAATCACTTCATCCGCACTTGTCCTGAGAGGCCGGGAAATGCCTCCACCTAGGTCAGGTAAGAGAGGTCTCCCTAGGTGATCATAATTCCTCTCTGCCTCTTACCCTTTCAGCTTTAATTGTTTCAGGACGGGAGCACAGATCTGTAGAGGCATATGTGGACTCGGGTGCGGCTGGCAATTTCATCCGGCAGCAAGAGGTGGACCAACTTCAGATTCCGGTGGTTATCCTAAAAGACCCACGGACTATCACCTCCGTCGATGGAACACCCCTTCCCGGGCTCGTTACCAGGATCACGACCGAAGTGGACTTACAAATTGGAGCGCTTCATTATGAAAAGATAGCCTTCTACGTTCTGCCTAAATTGTCTCACGCTGTCCTCCTCGGATTACCCTGGCTTCGGCTGCACGAGCCAGTTGTCGACTGGCGCTCAGGGGAGATCCTCCGCTGGGGTCAGTCCTGCCACACTCGTTGTTTGCAATCCATCCTCCATCCTCGCCTCCTGCCAACGTCGGCCAATCTCATGGGTCTCCCCACACCGTACTACGTGTACGCCGACGTTTTCAGTAGAAAAGAAGCGGAGTCTCTGCCTCCGCATCGGGCCTATGACTGCCCTATCAACTTGCTTCCCGGAGCCACTCCGCCCAGGGGGAGGGCGTATCCCTTATCTCCAGCAGAGACCATGGCCATGACTGAATACATCCGGGAGAACTTGGCGAAGGGGTTCATCCGAAAGTCCTCGTCCCCAGCAGGTGCAGGCTTCTTCTTTGTTTGGAAGAAAGACGGATCTCTTAGACCATGTATCGACTACCGGGGCCTGAACAATATTACAGTTAAGAATCGATACCCACTTCCACTTATCCCAGAACTCTTTGACCGGCTGAGAGGGGCTCGAATCTTCACGAAGCTGGACCTGCGGGGAGCCTACAATTTGATCCGGATTCGCGCAGGCGACGAATGGAAGACGGCCTTCAATACCCGTGATGGTCATTATGAGTATTTAGTCATGCCGTTTGGTCTCTGCAATGCTCCAGCTGTCTTCCAGGAGTTCGTTAACGAGGTGTTTCGGGACCTTCTGTACTCTTGCGTAATAGTGTATTTAGACGATATCCTCATCTTTTCGCCTGACCTTTCCTCCCATCGGAGAAGCGTACGCATGGTCCTGCACCGTCTCCGGGAGAATCACCTCTACACCAAGATTGAGAAGTGCCTCTTCGAGCAGACCTCGTTACCCTTCTTGGGTCATGTCATCACAGATTCCGGTCTGGAGATGGATCCCGAGAAACTCTCGGCGGTACTCAAGTGGCCCCGTCCTGTCGGAATCAAAGCCATCCAGCGTTTCCTCGGATTCGCGAATTATTACCGACAGTTCGTGCTGCATTTTTCCTCGTTGACCAAACCTATCTCGGCCTTGACCCGCAAAGGAACTAAGCCTGATCACTGGTCCTCCGAGGCGGAAGATGCCTTTCTGGCGCTGAAACGCTCCTTTGCAGCAGCACCGGTCCTACATCGGCCGGTGGCCAGTAGGCATTTTGTTCTTGAAGTGGACGCCTCTTCCACCGGAGCTGGGGCGATCCTCTCCCAGCGAGTTCCCCCTGGACGACTGATTCCCTGCGGGTTCTTTTCCAAGTCCTTTTCGCCAGCAGAGTGCAACTACTCCATCGGAGATCGGGAGTTGCTGGCCATCAAGATGGCTCTGGAAGAGTGGCGGTACCTGCTCGAGGGGGCTGTGCACCCCTTTACCATCTTCACGGACCACAAGAATTTGGCCTATCTGCAGTCCGCCCAAAGGCTCAATTCCAGACAAGCCAGATGGGCCTTGTATTTTTCTCGATTCGACTTCCAGCTTCACTTCCGGCCCGGTAATAAGAACACCAAAGCAGATGCACTTTCCAGATCTCTACAGTCGCCAGAAGAGGACGAGAACCCCTCGTATATTATCGAGCCTGCCAAAGTGATCACCGTGGCCCCGGTGAACTTTTCTACTCCTCCACCAGGCAAGACCTTCGTGCCTCAGAATAAACGTCTGGAGGTGTTGCGCTGGGGGCACTCCTCCAAGGTTGCGGGGCACGTGGGGTCCAAGAAGACTCTATCGCTTCTCTCACGTTATTACTGGTGGGCCACCCTTCGCCAAGACGTGGCAGATTTTGTTGCCTCTTGCTCAACCTGTGCGCAGAACAAGGTTCCAAGAACTTTGCCCTCCGGTCTTCTCCATCCGTTGCCGGTGCCGGAGGCCCCTTGGCAGCAAATTGCCATGGACTTTATAACCGACTTGCCCTGCTCAGCTGGTTGCACCACCATCTTAGTCGTAGCTGACCGCTTCTCTAAGATGGCTCATTTTATCCCCCTGGCCGGGCTGCCCTCCGCTCCGAAGCTGGCCGAGATCTTCATCCATCAGATCTTCAGGTTGCATGGTCTTCCCCTACGGATTGTGTCTGATCGAGGGGTCCAATTTACTTCTCGCTTCTGGAGGGCTCTATGTCAGCTTATGGGTACGTCCCTCGACTTCTCCTCCGCCTATCACCCGCAGACCAATGGGCAGGTGGAACGTGTTAATCAGGACCTAACAACTTACCTGCGCCACTTTTCCAATGCCCACCAGGATAATTGGGTCTCTCTTCTACCCTGGGCTGAATTCGCCCATAATAACCACCCCAGCGAGTCGACCACCAAAACTCCGTTCTTTGTGGTTTCTGGTCGCAATCCTGGTGTTCCACTACCCTTTGTCGCCTCTTCAGGAGTTCCCGCAGCTGATGCCCTCGCCACAGAATTTTCGAATATTTGGAAGGAGACCAGAGAGGCTCTTGTGAAGACCAGTGCCCGAATCAAAAGACATGCAGACAAGAGACGGAGGGACCTTCCCCCATACCACCTTGGTGATAAGGTCTGGCTCTCAACCAAGCACATCCGCTTGAAAGTTCCTTCCTATAAGCTGTGTCCTCGTTACATCGGTCCCTTCGAGGTACTAAAACGCGTCAATGAAGTGTCTTACAGACTGAGGTTGCCGGCTTCACTCCGGGTCCCTAATGCCTTTCACGTCTCGCTCTTGAAACCTGTAGTTCTGAATCGGTTCCAACCGGTCTTCGTTGCCCCTCCTTTACCTATTGGGTCGGATGACATCTTTGAAGTAAAGGATATTTTAGCCATGAAGAGAGTCAGGGGGAGGACTTTCTTTCTCATTGAGTGGAAGGGATTTGGTCCTGAGGAAAGGTCTTGGGAGCCTCAAAAGAATATCAACGCTCCTCTAATACTAAAAAAGTTTCTGGCCAATCTCAGAAAGGGGGGATATAAAGAGGGGGGTACTGTCATGTCGGCGGTCACGGCTGCACCCGCTCCCGCCCCTCCTCCAGCGGCAACCGCCGCCACCTCCTCCTACCGGTGTCCTCGCCGCGGCGCGCTCCCACGCTCTGCCTCCCCTCCTGTGACGGCACCGCGCTCCTTCCTTAGGGCGCGCGTGCGCACCAGCGTCCCCTCTTCTGCCTACGGGGGGTGGCGCCGGGGGCGGCACGTACCGCCCGCTTCCGGACCCTAGGGTATTTCTGGCGCGCTCTCTATTGAGAGGACGCCTGAGAGTTGCTGTGTGCTCGCCACGCTGCGCTTTGGCCCCTTTCCGGTTTCTATAGTGCCGCCTGTGTCCTGTCTGTCTTCCCCTTGGCTACCAGCCCCCGGCTCTGCTTCCTTGTTCCCAGTGTTCTCTCACCCTGCATGACCGCCCTGTTCTCCCTCCTGGTACCTCCTTGTGTGCATCCTCCCGGTCCTCTCCCCTCTAGTACCTGCTCCCTGTCGGTCTACCCATCCTGTAATCCTGTTAAGGTCCTCTACCTCTCAGTCCAGTACTCCTGCCTACGGGCGCCTCTTGTCCTTGAGCCGCCCCTCCTGGTACTGGCTGTCGCGGTTCTGTCCTCGGTAGTCTTGCCCCAAACGATCCCTGTATAGGGGTCGGTGTTCACCTGGAGCGCTCGACCCCCGGGGCTCCAGATCCGCGACCCAGAGGGTCCACTCTTGGACGTCCGTTTTCAAAAAACGTCACACATATTTTCAGTTGTTTCACACTTTTTTGTTAATTATATAATTCCACATGTGAAATCTACAATTTTCATAGTCATGAAAATAAAGAAAACTCTTTGAATGAGAAGGTGTGTCCAAACTTTTGGTCTGTACTGTATGTACTCCGGTTTCTGACTGGAGTCCATTTTCTACGATGGCAACTGTAGAATGCACCAAGTTCATTAAGCAGTACACGCCTCTTTATGAATTTTGTCACATGTTGCTCCAGTGCTCTCGCCATCGAGACTGACATAGAAACAAGTTTGTGCCTGTTAGCTCATGCTGAACTGCATGCACAACTCGCTGCGGTTTTTGGAAAAAGTCAACAGCCTAATTGAGTTCCAATAACATGACTAAAGAGAGAATCTGCCGCGGCAGAAAAACATAGCGAAATTTGCAAAATTCATGCCATTCTTTAGTATGGCCTTTAAATCCAATTTACTTAAATAAAGTGGAAATGATAGCTAGAAACAACCCAAGACAGGTGCCAATGATGGCACAGCTGATATCAGTGGAGCAGCCAGACTTGTACTGATATGACTTCTCAACTAAACTCTAGAATTGGAAAATCACTAAAATGGATTAGATAAATATATTTTATTGAATTTCACACCCAAAATGCATTTTCTATGAGCAATACCTATGTCAATAGGGGACTTCACACATATAAAAATCATTAGTCACTATACCTGCACATATTTTATCTCTGCCCTCTCCTTCACAACACTTCAATGGTGTATTAGTGTAGTAGATAGCAGAAAGAAGACAAGGAGGAGAGCGTGCTGTGGGACTGTGTGCGCACAGCTGGGCACAAACAGCGTCAATGTGCATGCGCAGCATTCAGGCACCATTCAGACAGTGCTTAATGTTCACCAAAAAAGAGCAGGTGTAACGGTGCCCTAAATATTAAGCTGCCAAGGTTGCACTCAAGCCCCCTCATTTTTATATGTATTATAAGTTATTTTCACAGGTACAGTGCTACTATGAATTAATAGGGGCCAAGTCCTCTATATCACTGTATAATCATTAAAAATGCCCTTTGGGGGTGACCGACTTTCAAGGTGAACCTTGCCCTAAATATTAAGCTGCCAAGGTTGCACTCAAGCCCCCTCATTTTTATATGTATTATAAGTTATTTTCACAGGTACAGTGCTACTATGAATTAATAGGGGCCAAGTCCCCTATATCACTGTATAATCATTAAAAATGCCCTTTGGGGGTGACCGACTTTCAAGGTGAACCTTGCCCTAAATATTAAGCTGCCAAGGTTGCACTCAAGCCCCCTCATTTTTATATGTATTATAAGTTATTTTCACAGGTACAGTGCTACTATGAATTAATAGGGGCCAAGTCCCCTATATCACTGTATAATCATTAAAAATGCCCTTTGGGGGTGACCGACTTTCTTTATTTCTCATAGACCTTGAAGACTGCAGCTACCATGAACAAGAAATACATTTTAGTTCACTATACATTTCTCATGTATTGATATTCCGCATGTAATTACATATGTGTTAACTCCATCCCCTCACCCTTCGTTGTCAGTTCTCAACTTATAAGTTCAAGAGCAACAAAATAAACAAAAAAAATAAAAAATTCAGCTTACTGACCTCACGGGCAGCCTTCTTCACAAAGCTTTCATCTGTGATGCGGAAAGCTCTACACAGGGCTTCAGCTGGGTCCTGTGGGAACACTTCTTGACGTACCAAATTCACATGCAGGTGGATAGAAGCGTAAATGGCAGCATCCACTCCTCCGTGTCCATCAAACACAGCAAAGTAAGCTTGCTCCTCCTGATCCTAGGGAGCACAAGGAAAACAATATTATGAAACCGAAAATCCACACAATTGTGCTTTGTATTCTGCATTAGTTTATCGGGATGTATCAGCTTTTAAGTCCAACAGTATTGTGTGATGCAGACATTAAAAATTCAGCATCTAGAAGATGAACTGTTATGATAGTTCACGTGATTAGCTGATCGGCGTGTGCTAAGTGTGAAAGTATACATTTGTTATTGAATGTGCTGGTAATAAAAAGGAATTAGAGCTATTTTTTTTCACTATTTTTAATTATGAGGCTCCCAATTTAAATTCTTATATTCTCAGTTTGGATGCCACTGTGCCAATGCTTCATTGTCATGAGGGCAGCAGGGTGGCATCCACAGTTTGTATTAATATAAATATATATATATATATATATACATACATACATTATACATACACTATTACTCCCCAGCAACATGCCTGCTGTCTTGGGGTTATACTTGACTCCGAGCTTTCATTCACCCCCCACATCCGATCACTGGCTCGCTCTTGTTATCTGCACCTCAAAAACATTTCTAGAATTCAACCCTTTCTTACTTTTGACTCCGCAAAAAGTCTTACTGTTTCTCTTATTCATTCTCGTCTGGACTATTGTAACTCTCTTCTAATCGGTCTCCCTCTTACCAAACTCTCCCCCCTCCAATCTGTCTTGAATGCTGCAGCCAGGATCACATTCCTCACCAATCGTTACACCGATGCCTCTGCCTTGTGCCAGTCCTTACACTGGTTACCTGTGGTTACCCATCCACTCCAGAATCCAGTACAAACTTATTACCCTCACCCACAAAGCACTCCACGGCTCAGCACCACACTACATCTCCTCCCTCGCCTCAGTCTACCACCCTACCCATGCTCTCTGTTCTGCTGATGACCTGAGGTTAGCATCCTCGATAATCAGAACCTCCCACTCCCATCTCCAAGACTTTACACGTGCTGCGCCAATTCTTTGGAATGCACTTCCTAGGTCAATACGATTAGTCCCCAGTCCCCACAATTTTAAGCGTGCCCTAAAAACGCATTTATTCAGACTTGCCTACCGCCTCAACACATTAACCTAACTGTCCCTGTGTGGCACAGTCAAAAGTTTTACCATAGCCAGGCTCCCCACATCATGTTCCCACATGCTTTATGCATCTATTAGCCCTCTGTGTCTGTACTGTTATACACTTAACATTATGGCTGGTCCATACAATCAGGGCAATTGTTACCACCCACCTTTCGTGTCTACCTTTTTTCTCATATATTGTAAGCTTGCGAGCAGGGCTCTCATTCGTCTTGGTATCTGTTATGATCTATGTGATTATTGCTATGCTGTAATGTCTATCGTCTGTACATGTCCCCTCTAAAATGTAAAGTGCTGCGGAATATAGAAATAACATTTATTATTATTATTATAGCAACGCAGCCCACCATGGTATATAGCAGCACAGCCCGGTATATAGCAGCACAGCCCACCATGGTATTCCAGGAGTTTAGAGAAGAAGGGAAGATTAGAGACAGGTCTATAGTTAGCGGAACGGTTTTGGTCGTGGGATGGTTTTTTAAGTAGTGGATGTATGATGGCATGCTTAAATGAGGAGGGAAAGATACCAGAAGAGAGAGAGAGGTTAAATATTTTAGTTAGGTGAGGGGTGACAACAGGGGGGAAGGGACTGGAGGAGATGCGACGGAAATGGGTCACTGGTGCAAGTGGTTGGGCGAGAAGATGCAAGGAGCCTGCTTACTTCTTCTTCTGTGACTGGTTCAAAATCAGAGAGTGAGCTAGATACAGTGGGGCAGGGAGGACAGTGCATGGTGTGAGGTGATTGGGAGATAATTTCCTGTCGGATCTGGTAAATTTTTTCTTTGAAGTAATTGGCCAGATCGTCAGCTTGAAGCTCCGTGGTTGGGGCCTGTACTCTTGGGTTGAGTAGAGAATGAAAAGTGTCAAAGAGACGTTTAGAGTTATTGGACATTGAGGTGATGAGGGTGCTGAAATAGGATTGTTTTGAACGGCGAAGGGCAGTGTTGTATGTTCTAAGCATAAACTTATAATGAATGAAAATCTTCGTGTAGATTGGATTTTCTCCACAGACGTTCGGCGCACCTGGAGCACCGCTGCAGGAAACGTGTTTGCAGGTGTGCCAGGGTTGTCGCCATCTGTGTTGTGGTGTTGTATTTATAGGAGGTGCAAATTCATCCAGAGTACTTTGAAGTGTTTCATTGTAACTCTTCAATGCAAAATCAGGACATGAGAGGGAGGAGATAGGGGCAATGAAGACTGCAAGTTCTTCATAAGTTTCTGGGTGTTAATGGCCTGTATGTTTCTATAAGTATGGACAATGAGGGTGACCTGAGCGGCCTGGCAGTTCCTGATAGAGAATGAAAGAAGGTTGTGGTCAGAGAGCGGGAGAGGGGAGTTTGCAAAATCATCCACTGCACAAAGCCGAGAGAAGACCAAGTCAAGGGAGTTTCCGTCTTCATGTGTTGGAGAATTAGTAAGCTGCCAAACGAGGAGGTTAGAGATAAAAGGTGAGTAGCAGATGGGGAGAGGGGAAGAGCAATGGGGATGATGAAATCGCCCATGATGAGGGTAGGGATGTCACAGGAGAGAAAATGTGGAAGCAAAGTGGCAAAATGATCCAGGAACTGATGGGAGTGGCCGGGAGGACAACACACCATATACCGGGCTGTGCTGCTCTATACCATAGTGGGCTGTGCTGCTCTATACCGGCTGTGCTGCTATATACCATGGTGGGCTGTGTTTCTATATAACGGGCTGTGCTGCTATATATCATGGTGGGCTGTGCTGCTATATACCGGGCTGTGCTGCTATATGCCATGGTGGGCTGTGCTGCTATATACCATGGGGGCTGTTTTGCTATATACCATGGTGGGGCTGTGCTGCTATATACCATGGTGGGCTCTGCTGCTATATACCATGGTGGGCTCTCCTGCTATATACCATGGTGGGCTGTGCTGCTATATACCATGGTGGGCTGTGCTGCTATATACCATGGTGGGGCTGTACTGCTATATACCATGGTGGCGCTGTGCTGCTATATACCATGTTGGGTACATTTTACATTGTATTGTATGGGGGAGGCTATTCTATATAATATGGGGGCTACATTATATTCTATGGGATGGTGGGCTGTATTATATACTATTTGGGGCTACATTATATTCTATGGGGGGGCTATATTAAATTTATTATATTCTATGGGGGGTGACTGCATCATACTCTATGAGGAGGCTACATTATACTATATGAGGAGGCTACATTGTATTCTATGTGGGGCTGCATTATACTTTATGAGGGGGCTACATTATATTCTATGGGGGCTGCATTATACTATATTAGGAGAGCTACATTGTATTCTATGGAGGGGATACATTATACTATATAAGGGGCTGCATTATACTCTGAGAGGGTTGCCATATATTCTATGGAGGGGCTGCATTATACTATATGAGGGGGGCTGCATTATATTCTATGGGGGGTTCTATTATATTCTGTGGAGTGGCTGCATTATACTCTGTGGGGTAGCTGCATTATTCCAAAAAGAGGGGGGTTGCATTATATTCTATGGGGGGGTTATGTGGCGCCCCTGAGGCTCAGTCACCACAGAGGTACTGCCCCACCATCTGGGTAAGGTGGGAACTCCTTTCCACGCTCCAACACTCGCACGCCACACAACAGGGTAGTTCTGCACAACCACATTGCAGCTCAGTGCTTAGAGAGTAGCAGAGCACCTTTGGTGGCTCCCTGCTTGGAACACTGGACGTGCTAGGAGGTGGGTGGAGTTAAGATACATAAAAGAGTGGGAAAGTGTAGGATGACAGGTCAGTCTGACAGAAGGTCAGTCGGGTAGGAAGTCACTCAGACAGGAGTGAGGATCCCTGGAAGAAGGGATGGAGGAAGGAGTGCTGCAGCTGCCTCAGTGATCTGACCCAGCTGGCATGGGAAAGGAAAAGAGGAGAAAGACGTAGAACTGAAACCTAAGCTTCCATAAGAGAGAGAAAGACAAGTACGGAACAAAGGAGTAGAGAGAACAGAGAGGACGTGGGTTAGAAGAGGAACCCTGCCTATAGGTTCTCAGCGCAAGGCCGGGGCCCGGTCCCCGAGGGTGTATGGACACTTATGGTTCTGCAGCAGACACCGGTGGAGTAGTTGGCTGTAAATGCACTACTCCCATCTAAGACTTGGGGCACAACAGCAACTGGATAGAGAGCCGGGACTGAGGAGAAGGGAGTCCCCGAAGCAGGCTACAGCTGTCTGCCGTACAAGTAGAGTTCTTGGGAACATCAGTCAGGAGGAACTCCAGTGTAACTCAGTACTAGGAGATCTTCACACTTTAAGGCGCTATAGAGGAGCCATTCAGAAAGGTACATGTTGGCGGAGTGTTGGAGGGGAGCGTTCCATCTTGCCTGGAGGTTGACTGAGTCTCTGACCCGGAGGACACGGCCCGGAGGCAGGCACCCTTGTGTACCGCAGACTGTGAGTAAAGCTTTAGAGCTACAAGCCCCTGTGTCCTCCATTCATTCTTGCGCCAACCCGCTCAGCACCTCCACATCTGGGTACCATCCTTTACACCGCCTGCGCCTCTCCTCATCCATTGCAACTACACGGCCCTGGGGCTACAGCTTCACCTGTGGGGAGCTACACCATCTATGCTGCAACACACCACCAGCCCCAGAGGATCTGCATGCAGCGTCGGCCTAACATCTCACTTGCCGAACACCACAGGTGGCGTCACGAACTATTCCACTTAAACTACATTACAAACTCCCATTGATTTTTGGGCGCCCAGGGCCACGGACCGGGTCATCGCTGCTGTGACACATCCCCCTGACACTGGCCCGGTACCGAGTACCCCACGGCACTGGGAGGGCGACCCAGTTACATTATATTGTATGGTGTGGCTGCATTATACTATATGTGGGCTGTATTATACTGCATAGAGGACTATGGGAAATACATTATATGAAGAACTATGGGGTGCATTATACTATGGGAAGTGAATTGTACTACATGGATGACTGGTGGTGCATTATACTATATGGAGCACTATGAGGAGTGTATTATACTATATGGAGGACTGAGCAGTGTATTTTAATATATGAAGGACTATGAGGCGTCTATTATACAATATGGAGGACTATGGGGCACATTATATTATATGGAGCACTATTGGGTGTAAACTGTAGATATGCTGCTGATAACATGATACTGTATGGGGACAGATTAATCCATTAATCATCTGTCCCCATCATTCTTTCTCAGATGGTGGAAAGAGGCCGGAAAAAAGTGTCGAATTACTTCAATACTGTCGTTCACACTCGTTTAGCGTCCTGAACTCAGCGCATGTAAATACAACCGAAAAGCTTCTGTGTGATGTGCAATATGTTAGCATTTGGGGCCCCATTTTAAACTTTGCCTAGGGCCCCACTTTGCCTAAAACCGGCCCTGGTGAGGATGTTACCTTTAGTAGCCATTCAAACCCATTTGTGTCAACTTCTCTGAATGTTATCAGTTCCAAATCACCAGGGTATGTGCACTTTTGTTCAGGGTCATTTGGATGTTTTGGGTTGTCATTATGAATTAAAAAGAGAAAACACAGTAGTTTGACAATTTCTGATTTAACCCAACCACTAACCATGAGAGGACAAAAAGTTTTGGTGTTATCATTAATATTCTCTGAAAAAAAGACCAAGAAAGCAAAAATTCTGCCGGGGTATGTAAACATTTGAGCAGAACTGTAATATATATATTTTACACTGCTCAAAAAAAATAAAGGAAACACTTAAACAACAGGCGGTCACTTTAATTGGCAACAAAGAGTTTGTAGAGCCATAATTAGTTCCTTTCAGACATCTGAACAACATTATAATAGTAAAGAATAGCTACATACAGTATATTATACACCTTTAATGTGTTTTACACTTAAATGTATTCCTATAAAACCTAATTCATCAGTAAGAATTAGAATGAGTTAAATTTGCATATGTTTCTACATTGTAGCGACCTATAAGTTTTCACAAAGTATAAGCCCATTTTTGTGGATGTTAAAGTGCTTTTAACATAGCAGACATGTCACTCAAACAATTCATCAATGAATATATTTGCATGTGTATTCTATTTTTATTATATATATTATATATATATACTGCTCAAAAAAATAAAGGGAACACAAACAACAGACTATAACTCCAAGTAAATCAAACTTCTGTGAAATCAAACTGTCCACTTAGGAAGCAACACTGATTGACAATCAATTTCACATGCTGTTGTGCAAATGGAATAGACAACAGATGGAAATTATTGGCAATTATCAAAACACCCTCAATAAAGTACAGTAGTGGTTCTGCAGGTGGGGACCACAGACCACATCTCAGTACCAATACTTTCTGGCTGATGTTTTGGTCACTTTTGAATGTTGGTTGTGCTTTCACACTCGTGATAGCATGAGACGGACTCTACAACCCACACAAGTGGCTCAGGTACAGAAGAAGAAGGTTTGCTGTGTCTGTCAGTGTAGTGTCCAGAGGCTGGAGGCGCTACCAGGAGACAGGCCAGTACACCAGGAGACGTGGAGGGGGCCGGAGGAGGGCAACAACCCAGCAGCAGGGCCGCTTCCTCCACCTTTGTGCAAGAAGGAACAGGAGGAGCACTGACAGAGCCCTGCAAAATGACCTCCAGAAGGCCACAAATGTGCATGTGTGTTACGCCGCAGGTGACGGGTGCGAGAGTGGACCCACTGGGCCGTGACGCCGAACCCTCCCCGAGAGAGCAGGCTCAGGGACTTCAAGTGCCACAGCAGCAAGGACCAGGGGTCAGTTCAGGAGGATGAGCAGGATATGCACAGAGGACGGGGATCCGGAGAGGGGTCCGGGGTAACCAGAGTCCGGATGGAGGAGCTAGTAGGAGGCAGGATGGTGGAACGGAGCTGGAGACCAGAGGCAGACAGGGCTGGAGCAGGCACTGAAAAAGCAGAGGAGACACACAGGATTAGCGGGGGAAAATGGCAGGGCAACACGGAGAACAGGGGTGGCTAGCGGCAGCAGGGTGCGACTAGCAGTAGCGAGCGGAGGCAAGCGGGGCTAGCGAGGGCAAGCAGGGCCTAGACACAAAGAGTGCTAACTCAATGGTCAGGCGCCTCCACTAAGGGACGGTGGCCTGAAATACCTGATGGTTGCTGCTGATTGGCCCACAGGTGCTGCCGGGTCAAGTCGCGTCAGAGGGCATGAGGGGTGCAGGGGCTCGCGGCCTGGCCCTATGTCGCATGCGCAGAGGCACAATGCGCGCGGCCGACGGCAGAGGAGGAGAGCGCCGGGAAGCAGCCTGCTGGAGTGCAGGGAAAAAAGGGGGGTACATACATGGGTGGACCTCTACTTGCTGTCCTAACAGGTAAAGTTTTTCTATTGTCTAATTGTGTACAATGTTAATGTTTACACCTATTTAACCTATCTGGTCGTATTTTACTATTTGGGATTGGCGCAATGCATTATCAAATATTATATTGTAATTATGCTTTAGTTATGCCTTATCCCTATTTGGTCCTGTCATCCCATGTATGCCCCAGTTGTCTGCCTTTGTGCTGCTATGGTCATTTCTGACTCAATTTCCCCCTGTTTCCTTGTTCCTGTTCACATTACAATAAAGATTGTATTTTTTGTAATACTGAGTCTTTCGGACTTTTTTTGATCGCTTCATTTTTTCTTGTGGTAACTGGAGTGCTGGGAAGCAGGAGGCGCGCACGGGAGCAGTGAGCGCGGTGGACCCAGAGCCACTGGTGGGGAGCCCTCAAATGAAGAACCCGGGCCGGAGGCGGTGAGTACCGGACCGGCAGCGGGGACAGAGGCAGCGGTAACAGTACCCACCTCTTACACCCCCCCTTACCGTGTCTGGATAAAAACCTTTTAAGAATGCGTGGGGCATTGATGTTCTTGAGAAGAGAAGAAAAAGAACCACTGCAAATAGCGCACACTGAACCAGTACAAAAACAATGTTTTATTGATGCAGTAATACAATTAAAAACATAATAAAAACATATGAAGCATCCCACAATATATAACAGTGAAGTATGGCATATCACAATTATAGATTATGCTGTAATAACCTGTATATCAACCATGTGGTCCAACCTCACTGCAATTAATCACAACAACCACCCCATAAACCTGCTCATGGAGACCAAGGGCCCTAATATTGCACAATCACTGCATGAAATAATTCCATGCATGTGTCCCTAAATATTCACTGGTTAGGGCAACAGGCCATAATAAGCCAACAGCAATATGGCCAATGCCCACAATCCAATATTCAATTGTACCACACAAAAATTACTCCAGAGCAACCAATAATAAGGTCGCAGTGAAAATACAGCTATAACCAAGTGGGTGCTACACCCAGGATCATACCCCACGCGTATCGCCGCAACCCATGCGGCTTCATCAGGGGCATTGATGTTCTCCCGCGGCTCCCAGGATCTCTCCTCGGGACCAAAACCCTTCCAATCGATTAGAAAAAATGTTTTACCCCTGACCCTTTTTGAGGCCAAAACGTCTTTCACCTCGAAGATATCATCAGAACTGACAGGTAGAGGAGAAGAGCCTGGGGCAGGATGGAATTGATTCAAGATGACTGGCTTAAGGAGAGAGACGTGGAAGGTTTTGGGAACACGGAGCGAGGCGGGCAACTCCAGCTTGTAGGCCACGTTGTTAATGCGCTTGAGAATCTTAAAAGGTCCAATGTAACGAGGTCCCAATTTGTAGGAGGGAATCTTCAACCTAATATACTTAGCCGAAAGCCATACCCGTTGCCCTGGGAGATAAGTTGGAGAATCCAGACGCCTCTTGTCAGCGTGTCTCTTCATGCGCTCTCCAGACTTCTTGAGAGCTTCCTTAATCTCAGACCAGTTCTTGGAGAACTCTAAGGTTATGGAATCAGCTGCAGGAACACCGGAGGTAGCAGATATAGGTAGAGGAATACCAGGGTGCACCCCGAATACCACAAAAAATGGAGACTTGGCTGAAGACTCGCTGGGATGATTATTGTAGGCGAATTCTGCCCAGGGAAGAAGATGGACCCAATTATCTTGATGAGCATTGGAAAACAGACGTAAATATGATGCCAGCACCTGGTTAACGCGTTCCACTTGACCGTTGGACTGAGGGTGGTACGCGGAGGAAAAGTCCAATTTCACCTCCAGAAGTCTACATAAGGCCCTCCAAAATCGAGACATGAACTGTACACCACGATCTGAGACAATATGTTGCAGGAAGCCGTGGAGGCGGAATATGTGCTGGATGAAAATCTTCGCCAACTCAGGAGCGGAGGGCAACGCTGGAAGAGGCACAAAGTGGGCCATCTTGGAGAAGCGATCCACCGCCACCAGGAAAGTTGTGCAACCAGATGAGCAGGGTAAATCCGTGATGAAATCCAGAGCTATATGTTGCCATGGAATCGAGGGAATTGTCAGAGGAAGCAGAAGTCCGGAAGATGACTGTCTGGGGACCTTGACCTTGGCACAGGAGGGACATGAAGCCGTGAAATCAGTCACATCTTGACGTAGAGAGGGCCACCAATAAAAACGGGCAATGAGGTCCAATGTCTTTTTGACTCCGACATGTCCCGAAAGCTTAGAGGAATGTCCCCAACATAGCACCTCTTTCTATCTCGGGAACGTAGGTCTTGCCCGGAGGTGGAGTAATCAGTCTCACAGGAGCCACAGTGATGATCTTGGCCGGATCGATAATGTGAGTCGGTTCTTCCACCAAATCTGGAGACTGAAGGGACCGGGACAGCGCGTCAGCCTTGATGTTCCTATGCCCGGGACGGAAACGCAGTTCAAAATCGAAGCGACCAAAGAAGAGAGACCACCTGGCTTGCTGGGGGTTGAGTCTTTGGGCTGACTGGAGGTATGCCAGGTTTTTATGGTCGGTAAAGATGGTAAAGGGGTGGACCTATCCCTCTAGAAGGTAGCGCCACTACTCTAGCGCCAACATTATGGCTAGCAACTCGCGATCCCCGATGGAGTAATTACACTCTGCGGGAGAGAAGGCCTTTGTGAAGAACCCGCAGGTAACCAGGCAGCCAGACGGAGACCTCTGAGAGAGCACTGCACCGGCTCCCGTGGAAGAAGCATCAACCTCCAGAATGAACGGCTTATTCGCCTTGGGACGGTGTAAAACAGGCGCAGCCGCAAAGGTTTGTTTCAAACTAGAAAAGACTTCTTCAGCCTCCGGAGGCCAGACTGATTAGTTGACTCCCTTGCGAGTGAGGCTGGAAATGGGTTTGATGACAGACGAAAAATGTGGCACAAATTGACGATAGTAATTGGCAAAGCCGAGAAAACGTTGAATTGCCTTGACCCCCACCGGACATTGCCACTGAAGAATTGCAGATAGTTTCTCAGGATCCATTTCCAGTCCAGAACCGAAACAATGTAGCCCAAGAAGGGCAAGGAAGACTGCTCAAAGAGGCACTTCTCAAGCTTCGCGTAGAGGCGATTTTCCCACAGGCGTTGCAGCACAAGACGAACACTCCTCCTGTGGGAAGCCAGATCCGGGGAGAAGATAAGGATGTCGTCAAGGTATACCACCACGCAGGAGTATAACAGGTCTCGGAAGATATCTTTGACGAACTCTTGAAACACTGCGGGAGCGTTGCCGAGGCCAAAAGGCATAACGAGATATTCGTAATGCCCATCCCGGGTATTGAAGGCAGTCTTCCATTCGTCGCCGGGGCGAATGCGGACGAGATTATAGGCTCCGCGTAGGTCTAACTTAGAGAAGACCCGGGCTCAACATAGACGGTCGAAGAGCTCTGGGATGAGTGGCAAGGGATACTTATTTTTTTACTGTTATGTTGTTCAGTTCTCGGAAGTCGATGCAAGGCCAAAGCGAACCGTCCTTTTTCGCGAAGAAGAATCCGGCACCGGCAGGAGAAGAAGATTTCCGTATTAAACCTCTGGCTAAATTCTCACGGATGTACTCGGACATGGCCGAGGTCTCGGCTGGGGACAAGGGATAGATTCGCCCCCTGGGCGGCGTAGTTCCGAGTCGTAAATCGATAGGACAGTCATATTGACGATGCGGGGGAAGTGTCTCTGCCTCCTTTTTATCAAACACGTCCGAAAAAGACCAGTATGCGGCAGGTAAGCCCACAGGACCCGAAGAGACTGGAGTGGAAGTGGCTGGCCGGACGGACCTCAGGCACCTCTCTTGGCATGGGTGCCCCCAACGAAGAACCTCACCGGAACGCCAATCCAGGACTGGCTCGTGTGTCCGAAGCCAGGGAAGACCGAGCAGCAGAGCATGGGATAGGTTGGGTAGAACGTAGAATGCAATCCGCTCCTGGTGCAAGGCCCCAATTTGCAGACGTACCTCTTCCGTGACCAAGGATACGGACTCTTGCAGAGGTCTCCCATCCACAGAGGCGATAATGCGGGGAGTCTTCAGAGTAACCACGGGAATCTGATACTTCTTCACCTCCTTGAGCCTAATGAAGTTCCTCGCCGCGCCCGAGTGCACATAGGCCACCTCCGAGCCACGTCTCTGACCAAAAACCAGCTGAACAGAAATGGTGAGAGGATGAGAGGAGTGGGACACACCTAGGAACGCCTCTCTTACCTGGCCTAGGTGGAGGAGTTTCCCGGCCTCACAGGACAAGAACGCAGAAAGTGGGACGCGCTGCCACAATACAGGCATAAACCCTCCGTCAATCTCTCCTTCCGGCGTTGTTCTTCCAACCTGATCCGATCCACCTGCATTGGTTCCGGCGCCGAACTGGTGGAGGACCCACTGGGACGTGGACTGGATGGCCTGTGAAGAGAAGAAGATGGTCTAAACGGTCTTCTCTCTCTCGCAGACTCACGGGCGCGTTCTTGAAAACGGAGATCGATACGTGTGGCCAGGGAAATAAGATCCTCCAAGGTGATTGGGGTATCTCGCCCAGCCAGTTCATCCTTAATTTTACCCGAGAAGCCACGGCAGAAGGCTCCAACCAATGCCTCGTTGCTCCACCCTAACTCAGAGGACAAGGTACGGAAACGGATGGCGTATTGTCCGACCGTAAGAGTACCCTGAGTGAGGCAGAAAAGGGACTCAGTTGCGGAAGCCAGCCATCCGGGCACGTCAAAAACTCTTTGGAAAGTGTCCATGAAGGTCTGGACACGAGAGACTATGGGATCGGCCCGCTCCCACAGGGGGTTCACCCAGGAGAGTGCCTCCCCCTCCAAGTGGGACACAATAAAGGTTACCTTAGCCCGATCGGTAGGGTACTGTTGGGGTAGGAGTTCAAAATGCAGCCGGCACTGGTTCAAAAAAACCCTGCACAACTTTGGGTCGCCGCCATACCAAGGCGGTTTGCCAAGCCGAGGGGACGGAGCAGGGACCGGATCAGGAGTGCGGGACAGGTCACGCGAGGAAGCCGACTGTAAGGAAAGCAGACGATCGTCGACTGAGGCCATATATGAGAGAATATGGGCCTGGGTGTCACGTTATTGAACCAGCTCCTGCTGAAGGCTGGCCAATTGGGAGGCGTTACCAGGATCTGCGACCTGCAAGGCCGACAAGCGGAAGTCCATCGTCTTCATAAAATACATTATACGGGTCTGGTTCTCTCCGTAGAAATACTAGCCCCTTTTAGGCAGCGACCCCGGTGGGGTCCATGGCCTGACTATTCTGTTACGCCGCGGGTGACGGGTGCGAGAGTGGACCCACTGGGCCGTGACGCCGAACCCTCCCTGAGCGAGCGCGCCAGGTGGAACCAACCACTATACAGGGACTGTTAGGGAGCAGGCTCAGGGACTTCAAGCGCCACAGCAGCCAGGACCAGGGGTCGGCTCAGGAGGATGAGCAGGATATACAGAGAGGATGGGGATCCGGAGAGGGGTCCGGGGTAACCAGAGTCCGGATGGAGGAGCTAGTAGGAGGCAGGATGGTGGAATTGAGCTGGAGACAAGAGGCAGACAGGGCTGGAGCAGGCACTGAAAAAGCAGAGGAGACACACAGGATTAGCGGGGGAAGATGGCAGGGCAACACGGAGAACAGGGGTGGCTAGCGGCAGCAGTGTGCGACTAACAGTAGCGAGCGGAGGCAAGCGGGGCTAGCGAGGGCAAGCAGGGCCTAGACACAAAGAGTGCTAACTCAATAGTCAGGCGCCTCCACTAAGGGAGGGCGGCCTGAAATACCTGATGGTTGCTTCTGATTGACCCACAGGTGCTGCCGGGTCAAGTCGAGTCAGAGGGCATGAGGAGTGCAGGGGCGCACGGCCTGGCCCTACGGCGCATGCGCAGAGGCACAATGCGCGCGACCGACGGCAGAGGAAGAGCGCGCCAGGAAGCAGCCTGCTGGAGTGCAGGAAAGCATGAGGCGCGCACGGGAGCGGTGATCGCGGTGGACCCAGAGCCGGTGGTGGTGAGCGGGGAGCCCTCAAAGGAAGAACTCGGGCCGGAGGCGGTGAGTACCAGACCGGCATCGGGGACAGAGGCAGCAGTAAAAATGTGTCTGCAAGATGGTTAGAAACCGACTCCATGAGGATGGTCTGAGTGCCCGACGTCCACAGATGAGAGTTGGCCTTACAGCCTAACACCGTACGGCCCTGCAAAGAAATGCCACCCTACACAATTACTGACCCACTGCCAAACCGGTCATGCTGAAGGATGTTGCAGGCAGCAGATCTCTCTCCACGACGTCTCCAGACTCTGTCACGTCTGTCACAAGTGCTCAGTGTGAACCTGCTTTCATCTGTGAAGAGCACAGGGTGCCAGTGGCGAATTTGCCAATCCTGATGTTCTGTGGCAAATGCCAAGCGTCCTGCACGGTGTTGAGCTGTGGGCACAACCCCCATCTGTGGACATCGGGCACTAAGACCATCCTCATGGAGTCGGTTTCTAACCGTTTGTGCAGACATATGCACATTTGTGGCTTGCTGAAGGTCATTTTCCAGGGCTCTGGCAGTGCTCCTCCTGTTCCTCCTTGCACAAAGGCTGAGGTAGCGGTCCTGCTGCTGGGTTGTTGCCCTCTGGACAACTACACTGACAGACACAGCAAACCTTCTTGCCACAGCTAGCATTTGTTCTGCTATGTTGCTATGAGTGTGTCAAGAGTGAGAGAAGAGGGTTACATTGACAATCCAACACAATGGACAGTACTTTGAAAACATTTTATAAGTGGTCATAAACTTGTAAATAACTCATGAAAGAATAAAGTTACGTTAAAAGCAAGCACACTATTGTTTTTCTTGTGAAAGTCTCAATAAGTTTGATGTGTCACATGACCCTCTTCCCATTGGAAAAAATAAAGTTGGATCCAAAATGGCCGACTTCAAAATGGCCACCATGGTCACCACCCATCTTTAAAAGTTTCCCCCCTCCCATATACTAATGTGCCACAAACAGGAAGCTGATATCACCAACCATTCCCATTTTATTTACACTCTCTGACAGAAGTTATGTCGCTTATCCATGTTATGTAAATAACAGCTTATAACCTGACGTTAAATTCATCCATTGGTTATATAGCTTATTCTTTTGAAAGCTGAAACCCTCCAAAATGTGGTTTAGGTTAAGAAAATAAATTGGCATCAATGCAGAAATATTGATCATTTAATGGACACAGAATGATCAGATTTTGGCAGTGACTGCTCTAACTGTAAAGAACCCTTTCCTATTTAGGCCTGTTTCACACTTCCGTTTTTGACAATCAGTCAAAATCCGCCGCTTTTGCAAAAAAACGGATCCGCCATTTTTTTGGGCGGATCCGTTTTTTTTCCCCATTGACTTGCATTACCGGCGGATCTTGACGGATGGCCATCCGTTGGATCCGTTTTTTTGCGGATCCGTCAATTTTTTTTGCGTACGCCGAGATGCCTGGACAGACCATGTAACGTTTTTTGTACTGCAGGATCCGCATTTTTATAGAGCGCATGCCCGGAGGAATGAAGTCAGGAGGAAATTTAACCCTGAAATCATTTCTGGCGGACAGAAAAAAAAATTCTCTCTCTCTCTCTCCTTCCCGGGCAGCGGCTCCTTTAAAATTCTTCATTCGGCGGATCCGTCAAAAAAAACGGTCCGGTGGCATCCCTTCACATCAGTTAACAACGGATCCGCTATCCGCCATTTTGGCGGATTTTAACTGACGCAAAAAAACTGATGTGTGAAACAGGCCTTAGCTGCTAGAATCGCCTTTCATCCACCTTTAATGAGTGCCCCCTGGTCCTTTGCAAGGTCTTGAGAACCAATAAGTTATATGCAAGTCCTTTGTGTTAATCACACATGTATTTATACATATATCGTAACTTACATATCCCTGACACGTCTTTTTTTCTGAAGCTAAACAAGCCCAACTTTTTCACTCTCCTCCTATGAGAGGCCTTCCATCTCTTGTAATAATCTAGTTGTCTGCCTTGAACTGACTCCTTGGGTTCAAATCCCACCAAGGACAAAATCTGCAAGGAGTTTGTATGTTCTTCCTGTGTTTGTGTGAGATTCCTTCAATTTCCTCCCACACTCCAAAGACATACTGATAGGGAATTTCGGATTGTGAGCCTTGGCAACAGCAAGGATGATGTCTTTAAGTTCTGTGTAATTAATGTCGCTACATAAGTGAGTAAAGAGAAGGAGATATTGCACTCGTATGAAAACTATGTTTGGGAGGAGCATTACTTGTCTGCTAGTGGACAATCAGCATCACTGAGAGGGTTTGCAGTAATGTATGCCGCTGAAAGAAGCTGTCATCACTTCTCAGTCGGATGCAGACGAATACAGAACTAGAATGACAGGGAACCAAAACTGACCGTTACCTGGTACTAAAGTGCTTTTTTTTTTCTCCTCCTCAGTACTTGGAGGTTGGGAGCATTTTTTCATTACTTTTGGATAATATTTTTACATGATGTTTGCATTTATAATAAAATAAAATAACATTTTTTTAAAGTGCCTAAATCAACTCAGGAACATTAGGACCTAAATATAAAAGCAACCATCTACATCCTAAAGTTATTGGTATGGTAACCAGAGATACTGCCAGAACATCATGGTCTATCACATGTGGTCACGTATCATTATTGTGTGCAAACCTAGAAAGGGTTAAAGGAAATGAATAAAAAAAAATATACAAGAAATGTATCACCTGGATTCTTTAATATAGACACATTATATAGACGCCTATTTTACTACAAATTTTGAAAAGCAATTCCTTGTCACTAATCTTTTGTCTACCCAGACCTGTATCTCATCTTCTGTATGTAGATGCTTGGCATTAGGCATTGATGACCTTGGTCACATAGGGCTCATGTATCCACTCAATTCAACAACAATGGTGCAGTTAGGTGATTGGGAACCATATAAATTATAATTTCTCAATTGCCATTAGAAACGTAGTGGTTTATTCCTTAGTAGACAATTTCCAAGAGGTCAAAATTGTATGACTTTGTAACGAACTGCAATCCTGTACTGCAGCTAAAGGCAATCTCTCATCATATTGATTCTCTGATTCAAGTGCTGCAAATTAGCTTTAACCAATTACTGTCTATTTTGTAAACGACAGATGGACAAGTCCCAACAATTCTTCACTTTTTTGCATGTAAGAATTAAGAATATTAGTTATTTGCTATATATGTTTAACCTGCATTGAACCTGTCACCTGGAAATGCTATTTACCTGCAGGTATGGGGCCTGGCCACCTTACTAAAACTACGGACTTCAGAAAATAAATACCTTATTTCCTCCTGGGAGTGTCCAGCTTTCAGTCATGCGGGCGAGCATGGAGCGGCTGCAGTCATCACTCACAGCATCGACCACTAGATTGTGAAAGTTGGTTCTAAGCACTATAATTGACAGATCACTGTGCTCAAAGAGCATGAGCACATGTTCTATCCGTGAAAACACGGATACAACACATACGTGAAAAATGGAGGTCTGAATGAGGTCTTACAACCACTTTCTTGTGGAATATTTCTTTAGTAGTGATGAGCGAATTGTGCTCGGATAAGGTGATATCTGAGCATGCTCATGTGCTAACCAAGTGACTTCTGCGTACTCGAAAAAATGTTAGATTCCACATGGCTGCATGTCTCGCAGCTGTTCAACAGCCGCAACACATGCTGGGATTGCCTGTTTGTTGGGCAATCCCTACATGTGTTGCGGCTATCGAATAGCCGTAGCACCTGAGCATGCTTGCATAACACCTTATCTGAAAACGTTCATTCATCACTATTCTTTAGTTTTAAAAAAATGCAGTGATTTTCATTTTTTTCGTACAATCAAGTGAAACTTATAACGGAGGGTGGTAGTTTTGTGGATGAGTTTGGCCAACATGCCATATTTGATGCAACACAGATTGTTGAGGGGTATGTCTAAACAGGTTCACAGGTTCATTCACAGAGTAACAGGACTTGTTGTTCAGTTTCCGGATGGTCCAATTCTAGCAATAAGCAACATACATAGTTTGATGAGGAATTGCTGTAGCAAACTCTGTGCCAAAAACGTTAGTTTTGGATTTATTCTTTCTTCAAGATAGGAAGAGTTGCAATATGTTGCATGCATCACTTAGCCAAGTTCACAGAAAATCGTATAGTGAATGGTGAGGAGCAAGCATGCTAGCCACTACTCGATACTCACCCGAGCATCTCACTGCTCAAGATGCTCGGAGCTTGCCGAGTATTTCCGGAGTTGCTCGGCGGAAGCTCAGGTCCCCTCCCTTCATGGATTGTCTGCGATACACTGTAATGCCGCAGCCATGTTGGTTGTGGCATTACAGTGATTGGCTGGCCGCACAGCGTCATCAGGTCTATATCAGACCTGGTGCTGCCATGCTCATCGCAGTCTACTCCGGAATCAGGCAGTGTAGGGAGAGGTGCTGCTGAGCTAGGGAGAGATTTGCTTGTTTCTTAGTTAGTGTAGGTATACCGCAATATATTATGAACATATCCATCTCAACTAACAGTCCTTCTGAGGACTAACCCAGCTGCATAGATATCAGTGCTAAGCAGGCAGTGTATGTGGCAGACTGCAGTGCATATAGCAAGAGAGTCCATTCCAGTTCTGTCTGCTGCTGCTTTTACAGATATGTCTAGACATGGTATCAGGGGCCAGGAATAAATATTTTTTGGGATCCTAACCCTGATTATTTGCTTAAAAAGCAATCCAGAGAACACTTTTTCTGCTCCATTTGTTTGTTGGCACTGCAGAATACAGCCAGATCCTTTCCATATTACAGCGCTAAAATTCCATCTATTTAAAAGTGTGGTTTGCCAGTCACAATGATCACATATAAGTGCGCTCAAAATTCTGCCATTTCTGGCCTCCATTCAAATTTTGTTGCAGTGTGTTAGCGAAGTTATTGACACCTGTTTGCTGTTAAAAATAGTTACTGACAGGCCAGCTATTTAAAACTGTGGTTTTACGTCACACGGAACACATATTAGTTTGCTCCAAATTCAGCCATTTGTCGTGAACCTGGAGGACAATATTTTCCATTTAAAATGGGCAAGGCGCGTGGAAAGGACAAGGAACTGGACGTGATGGTGATGTGCATGCAGAGGCAGAGACCGTGGGCAAGCTGAAATTGTGCCACAACAAACACCCACATCTTCTCGCCTGACCTTCCTGTCCCAATTACTAGGGGAAAGCAGCGCACCATCATTGAACCCAGAGCAGTGTCAAAGGGTTGTTGGTTGGATAGTGGATAATGCTTCCAGTCACTTTGCCAACACCGTCACCACAGTGTATTCCTCACCCTGATCCTCCTTTTTCCCACCTTGCTGAGTTCCCGGAGACAACTGATCCCACACTTGGACACTTCGAAGAGCTGTACACTTTTTCATTTAAACATTTGGGCCTCTCGCCCGGTCCACTTGAAGCGGGGCAAGAGGAGATCGCATGTAGCGATGCCCAAATATTTGAGCAGCCACGGCAACATGAAGGCGACAGTGGTAAAATGTCACAACAACAGGAGGACGATGATGAGACACAATTGTCAGAAAGTCAGGAGGAGGACCAGGGTGCAGAAGTGGAAGATGAAGTGATGGATGATATAGTAACTGATCCAACCAGGCAGGAGGGCATGCAGAGCGAGGACAGCAGCACACAGAGGGAGGGAGGCATAGCACCCCAACAGGCAGGAAGAAGCAGTGTGGTGGCTGCAGACAGAAAGCGGGCATCCATTCCCTGTAACACCAACATGACAGAAGTTGCCAGTACAACTGTTAGGTCTTCCCGAGTCTGGTTGTTTTTTAAAGAATCTGCTGATGATCCCAAAAAAGCCATCTGCAAAACCTGACAGGCCACCATCAACAGAGGTAGCAAAGCTACCAGCATGGCCACTACCAGCATAATCAGGCACATGGCAGCAAAGCACCCGACTTTGTGGGCAAACCCCAGGGTCCAGGAACAATGTCTGCGGGTGACACCACTGCTTTTTCCGCTGTCCATGGTGCATGTGAATATACCTCCTGCCCTGCACCTGTCGTTGCACACACTCCACTAGCACCATCAGCAAGCACGTCCTTGTCCCAGCGCAGCATTCAGTTGTCCATACCCCAGTCCTTGGAACGCAAGCGCAAATACACAGCCAACGTCCCACAGGCCACACTACTAAATTCCCACATTTCGTGACTGCTTGCGCTAGAAATATTGTCTTTTAGGCTTGTGGAGAAAGAAGCTTTCGGCAACATGATGGCTGTCCCTCGGTACTCGGTCCCCAGCTGCCACTGTTTCTCCTGGTGTGCTGTCCCTGCATTACACAAGCATGTGTCCCACAATATTAGCCGGGCCCTCAATAATGCAGTTACTGGGAAAGTCCATGGAAAATGCTTGTGGGCAAGGATGGTACATCTCGCTGACGGCACACTGGATTAACATAGTGAAAACCGGGAACCAGCCGGACCTTGGGATGGAACACGTCCTCCCGATGCCGAGGATTGTGAGCACTAAGTCAATCAGGGTTGTCCCCACAGTCTACAGCTCCTGCACCTCATCCTCCTCTTCAGCCTCCATCTCCGAAATGATCACATCAGTTAAAAGCTGGAAGCACTGCAGCACTGCGTCAGACAAGCGGCAACAGGCTGTGCTGAAGCGAATATGCTTAGGTGACAAACCGCAGAAAGCTGAAGAGTTGTGGACAGCTCTGAAAGAGCAGGCACATCTGTGGCTGACACTGCTGAACCTACAGCCAGGCATGGTCGTCTGTGACAATGACCGGAACCTGGTGGCGGCTCTGAGGTGAGGTGAGCTCACACACGTACCATGCCTAGCCCATGTGCTTAACCTCATGGTTCAGCGATTTTTCAAAACCTACCCGGAGCTGCCGGATCTGCTTGTCAAAGTACGCCGCCTGTAAGCCCATTTTAGAAAGTCAGCTACAGCTTCCGCCACCCTTACCGTGCTTCAGCAGCGTTTGCAGCTTCTGGCTCATCGACTGGTGTATGATGTCCCCACATGTTGGATCTCTACACTGCAGATGTTGGAAAGGATTTGTGAGCAGAAGGGCAGTTGTAGACTACCAGCATCAACAAGGCAGTCGATATTCAGTTCAGACTCCACACATAAGACCTCTGGAGTGGACATGGATGTCAGACATATATACCATTCTCAAAAACTTTGAGGACTCCACCAAGATAGTGAGTGGCAATGATGTCATAATTAGTGTCACCATCCCGCTTCTCTGTGCTCTGAAACACTCTCTGCTCGCAATTAAAGTTGATGCATTGCAGACAGAGCACGATGAGATGGAGCAAGGAACCATAGAGGGTGATTACACACAACTCAGCCTCATGTCATTCCAACGTGGATTGGGTGACAATGAGGAAGAACAGACGGAGCTAGTTTCATGCTCTATAAATGGTACTACCTGCAAAACTGTCATACCGTCTGTTCAGCGTGGACAACCTAAGGACAGGGAGGAGGAGAGCATGTTCTGTCATCCTCTTGGTGAGGATACGGAAGTCTTGCCGGATACCAGTCTGGCATGCATAGTTGAGTTTGTGTTACGCTGCCTTTCCCTTGACCCTCGCATTCTCAAAATTTTGGGTGACAGTCATTACTGGTTGGTGACACTTCTAGACACACGCTAAAAAGGAGAACTTTCTATCTCTTATTCCTGATGCAGACAGGTCTAATAAAATGGGGCAGTACCAGAATGCCCATGTTGCAGAAGTATTTAAAAAATTCCCATCTGAAAACGCTGGCGGCAGAGGTCACAGTTCGCTGGACAACCAAGGAGTACAGTCAAGAGAGAAAACTCCAATCCTGCAGAGGCAGGGGAACACTGTCAAAGTTCTGGGAGAGTTTTCTCAGACCCTCCCATTGCACAGGCCATGAGGCGCAGGGTACACTCACAAGGAGTGCCAAGTTTGGGAAGATGCTGAGGGAGTACCTTGCTGACCGTACCAATGTCCTCCGTGATTCCTTTGTGTCTTATAATTACTGGGTATCCAAGCTGGACACGTGGCATGAGCTAGCTTTCTACACCTTGCAGGTCCTGGCCTGCCCTGCCGCTAGCGTTTTGTCAGAGTAGGTTTTTAGTGCTGCTGGTGGAATTTTAACTGATAAGCGCATCCGCCTGTCAACTGAAAATGCAGACAGGCTGACTCATAAAAATGAACAAGGACTGGACTGGGCCTGACTTCTCAATATCACCGAAAGATATTAGCGTAACAAACTCAAATCCAGTGTCTTTTTTTGGGAGGTCTTTTCCCATGCACCTCTTCACACCCACACATGAGTATACACTTCCTGATTTTGGCTATTTGCTGTGGTCCTCCTCCTTCTCCTCATCCTCCACCACCATATTACCAGGGTGACCGTGGTCCGTGACGCAACACCCACATAATTTTTTTAAAGGGTGTTTATGATGCCCGTAAAAAAAATTTGTTCATGTAATTTTGTTCATGTATACCCCCCAGGGGTAAATATTTGTCAGCCCATACACTTAGTGCATAGGCATTACAAGTATAGGAGATCTGCTCCTTTCTAATGGGAACATTTTTTTATGAGGCCCTCCTCCACGTCTCTTCCAAAGGACAGAGTGCCTCCAAATTTTTGGCAGCCCTTGCATTCACTGCATAGTCAAACACTACGGGAGACCCACTTCCTAATAATGGGAATATTGTTTTCAGGAGGCCCTCCTGTATATCTCTTCAGAGGGGTATTGGGGTGCGTCCAAATTTTGGGCAGCCCTGCCACTCACTGCATATGCAATAACAGTATAGGAGACCCACTGTTTAATAATGGGAACAACAAAGCGTACCTGGCTGATGGCTCTCTAAGGATAGTGAGGGCCGACTACTGGCCCTTAAAGAATAGTAAAGGCCGCCTGATTGCCCTATAAAAATAGGCTTTGTGACTTTCAGAGTCCTTCCTTCATAAATGAAACAGGATGTGTCTGATGATGTGTCACACACCACATGGCCAGATAAGGTTGTAAAATGTTAAAATGACAATTTCCCAGTTAATGCATTTGTCTTGATTGAAAGCAATGCTAAAGTGCAAAAACACATCAAAAACTCTAAATGTGAACAAAGCCCAAGGTGTGGATGAGCATTTTTGCTTTTGGTTATTTATTTTGCCTTATATACAAGTCATTACCCTGGAAAGGATGTTCCTTAACATAATTCCCAGAAAAATCCATTTTGTTTTTGTTTTTGGGTGTTTTATTGTGCGCCTGTAAAAGTGGCGTAAGACTCTGACAATATTGTTCACAGCAGTGACCTGGGAGTCAGAAATACTTTAGGGGTCTTCCTCATTCTGTTCCCATATCATTTGAGCACTGTTCCCATTGATTTTCGCAATTTCTAGTCCCTCTGCAGACCGCCGGGGGGGCTGCCGGTAAAACACTCGAGTTTCCCATAGACTTACACTGGGCTCGTTGCGCGGGTCGAGAACCCAAGCATTCCAATTTGCTCAACCCAAGCAACAAGCACCTGAGCATTTTAGTGCTCACCCATCTCTAATAGTGAATGAAGGTTTTTATTAATCGGATGACTATATTTAAGATGGAGTTTTAAACATAGAGACCAGATTACACACAGTACACCATTACAGGATCTAGAGCAGTGCAATATGAGTAAAACTGTCATTGTTTTTCTAAGATCTGTTCATATTACTTCAGTGTATGACAGAAGCCACAATACTGTGTCTTATCTATGACACTACAGACACCAAATGCTATTTAATCCATTATTGCAACCCACATAGGACAAGGCATGCGGCATGTAAAACAAAGGATCTCTCAGTTCCTTTTAAATCACTTATTCTAAAAACAAATTCAGACAAGAAGCCAAATTTTCCAAGCTAAAAGGGTTTTTCACACAAACAAAAATATATTTTAATCAACAGTTCTTGGAATAATAATAAGTACCACAATTGGATGTGTTTAAAAAAATGTCCCTGTGCTGAGATAATCTTATAATTGTTCCCCTGCTGTGTACTGTGTAATGGTTGTCTGACCGTACAGGAACATGGTCTGATCATAGCACACCACCTGGGCAGGGGAGGAAGCAAAAGAGTATACAGACAGGACAGCACGGTATCACAGCAGATTCTTTCTGTGAGGTAAAACATTGCTTAAAAACATGCTGGGAAATGCTTTGCCTCTCAAAAACAATAAGCTGCGATCCCATGCTGTCCTGTCTGTATACTCATACTCTTTTGCGTCGTCCCCTGCCCAGGAGATGTGGTATGATCAGACCATGTTCCTGTATGGCCATACAGAGCCATTACACAATACACAGCAGGGGCACTTGTATAAGATTATCTCAGCACAGGAACATTTTACTTAAACACATCCAAATGTGGAACTTATTATTATTCAAAGATCTATTGATTAAAATGTACTTTTGTTCGTGGGACAACCCCTTTAAGGAAAGGGAATACCCCCAAAACTGGTTAAGAGGTGAAGGTCTTTTACCAACTGATTGCAACTGTACAAATGTATGAAATAGCTAACAAGACGTACTGTACTATCTTAGTAAATATCTTAAGAATCAGCCTCTTGTATGAATATGACATCAGCATGACCTGGCAGACTTTGGATGTGCCAGAGTCGCCCACACATTGGCCACAGAACCCTACAATCCAATAATGTACCTACTATGCTCCATCTCATGCCATATTATGAAGGTAACCTGACTGTGGGAACTCCTAGAGAAGAATACGGTACCTCATAAAGATACCATTCAGTGGATAGTCATTCTGTATGCAGCAACAAAATGTCTCTCTATAAGCTACTGGTGTGTGTATAGGCCTTTAAGAAACAAGGTAGATATATATTAAAATGATTACTTCAGACTACAAAACAGGTTATGTTTTATTTTCAAGAAACATCGCCACTCTTTGCCTGAAGACTGCGTGTGGTATTACAGCTTTACGCTGCAAACCTAGAAGCAGTGGAAGTGGCAAGTTTATTTTCTGGCAAAAAAGCGGATGCATTTCTAATCTTACACAACCCCTAGTTAAAACCTTCTTAGGAAAAAGAGGGTGTCTGAAGCATAAATCAGTTGCCTGTTTTTACTCTATTTTAACTGTTATGTTGTAGATTGAAAATGGAGTGAAGAGAATTATTACTTCCGAGCCTATCACTTGTCACATCTCCTCCCAGACAGTCTGTGCTTAATACATTGATTATATCTTTCTTGAAACATGCAAGTTTGATGCTGGGTATTGTCAGGGTTGAAGTGTGTATTCAATGATGCGATTAAATGTAATATCTCGAACATTTTAAGAAAATCAAATGCATTCTAGTATTAAAACAGCCAGACATCCCATTTGCCATAAGTATATTTAGACTTTCAGAGACTAAAGTGGGCGCTGGAGAACTCTTTATGGCCTTAAGGAACAGACATTTTAAGAAGTTAATGTTATACTAAATACATGTTTAAAGGGAAAACATTTTGAAATGGGGACATAAATATTACATGGACATTCAAAACAGACCTATGATGAAGGACACATTCAGATAAACGTATCTCCAACTTTTTTTTCCCAAAATTGAATTACAATTTTGAAAAATGTTTTAATTCTTTTTGTTAATTTATTCCTTTTCTGTATTATGTTTCCCCCTTAGATATTTATATCTCCCACGATAACCACTCTCAAGATAAGTCGTGGTTGACACCCTGTTTGATCTCCTTACATACTGTATTTTTATTGCTCAAACAGGTGCATGTGAAAGTGTCTATGTTTTAATGATTTAACGCCTAAAAATCCCATTGACTGAGGTTCTTACCAGTATTTCTCCTTCCCTATATTCTCCACAAAGACTTAGGCTTCTATTTACACATGGGATGTGTTTGTTCTCTCTTTATCATCTTTGTCTCTCACAGCTATTTGTATTTAATATTAGCAATGTTCAAGGGCATACATAGAATTGATAGGGCCCTATAGCAAAAGTTCTAATTGGGTCCTCCCCGTCTCAAAAAAAAAAAGAAAATCAGCGGGGTCACAGAAGAGTATATTTCACAAATTAGCAGCCTTTACACAGTGGTTTTCCAACTACTGAAGCACGAGATTCCCCTTTAATTGCACCCATAAAGTATAATTTCAACAAAAGTGCTACACAAACTCTGTATGATACCCCCACAGTGATTTCCTCCAAAGTACCCTTCACACACACAGTATGATGACCCTACTGTAGCCCACCTCAACCCCCCTGGCAAAGTATGCTGACCTCAACACTGTATGACCCTCCAACTGTGAACCCCACACAGCCTTCCATGCAGTATAATGGCCCCACACCTCACCACACTGCATAATGGTCCCCACTAGCCCTTCAAACAGTATAATGGCTCACACACAGCCCTCAACACCGTATAATGGACTCCACACTGTATGATGGACTCCACACAAACCTTCACACTGTATAATTGCTTGCATACAGTAATGGCACCCACATAGCAATCCATGAAGAATAAAGGATCCCACATAGCAACCTAAATATTATAATGACCGCTACATAGCCCTCCTAATATTATAATGACCCCACATAGGTCTTCATATATTAAAATAGCCTCCAGATAGCCCTCCATATAGTATAATGAGCCTCATAATCCTCCATATAGTATACTGGACCCCATAATCTTGCATATAGTATAATGTACTCCCCATAGTCTTCCATGAATGATGAACCCCACACAAACCTTCACATTGTATAATTGCTTGCATACAGTATAAAGTCCCTCACATAGCACTCCTATTATAATGCCCCCCCACATAGCCCTTCAAATATTATAATGGCCCCCACATAGCCTTCCATATAGTACAATGGGCCACATATAGTCCTCCATATAGTATAATGCACCCCCATATAGTTTAATGCATAACCCATAGTCCTCCATATAGTATAATACATTTCCCATAGCCATTCACATAGTATAATACACTCCCCATAGTCTTCCACATATTTCATATAGTATAATACACTCCCCATAGTCCTCCATATAGTATAATGTACTCTCCATAGTCCTCCATATAGTATAATGAATTCCTCATAGTCCTCCATATAGGCTCGGTTCACAGGCCCCATAGCAGCTTCGTAGCCCACTGCCATTTGTGGTAAGCCACAGGAAATGTCTGTACTATGTCAGAATATAAACATGTCAGGTTTGAATAGGGTCACTCCAATCTGTAAGAGTATCAATGCATAATGTTAAAGAGTAACTAAATCTTTTTGTAATTGTATGTAGCATAGAAAGTTATGAAATTGGGATCACTTTATCAGGGAATTTCTGTAAAAAAAAGTGTCAAGTGGCTTCTAAACCCTGCTTTTCCCAGTCTATTTGCCTGCCTTCAGCAGCACTGATATCAAATCATATTCATTTGGAGTACAGATGATGGCAGTGAAAGGGTCAGCACCTGTGTCCTCCTCTGAGTGTTCTTGTGCTTATCAGAAAAATCTTCTGCAGCAGGCTTATAGTTAGTGTTCTTTTAGATATCTGTGATCATCGGTCCAATATCAGATCACAATGCACGTACTGACCACGCTTTTCCCGACCTCAGCGAGACAGCTTCATATGACACTAACACTGGCATTATTGTATGTGGTACAATAATTGTTCATTTTTATCATAGTATACAACTGAAATGTTAACTAATGACCTGCATTATGGTGATATAAGGGAGTTACCAATTCAGTTCACTGTGGTTAACAATGGCTCTTTGTAAGAGCTAAAATATATGCCCAAGATATATGGGTGAATAGTTCACCTTTTTCTGATGAGTATTGCTTGGATTGCTGCTTTCTTCTGCTTGTCATTGCACCGATCAATGGCGGAGTATTTTCTACAAAGCTGCCCTCGTTCTGTGAGTTTTTCATCTATATCTGATAGTCCTAAAATGGTTGTCCAGTTACATTAAAATTTGTAATCAATCCTGCTTACAATTTAAAATAGCAAAATAAGCAGAAATACGCTGAAATCCCTGCCTATCCAGCACCTACTCTTCCCTGATCCCCCCCATTGGTCCACTGCAGCCAAGTAATGGGAACAGTGGTCGATATCACCACTGAGCTCCATAATTAGCATGCAGAAGTAACATGTTGTAGACGTCACCACTGCAGCCCTGCTAACAAAGGCTAGCAGTTGGCAGCAGAGAGGCCGTGCAGAAGTGACAAGCGCTTGAGTGGGTAAGAACTGCCTATTTTGTTAATGTAAAGCATTACAAGCCTAGGTCTCATTTTTTATGAAACAGGACAACCCATTTAGCACCATCTTTAAAGGATGTGTGAATTTACAGGTTTCAAAATCTAATTGTCCAATCATATATAGCAAAAAATTCTACCTTGACCACCTTTCCAGTTGTTTTAGGAGCAGAGGGGGGAAGCAATCCACATCAATAGATAGAGTAATCAAAATTATGCCATTTTGGATTCCGTGTAATGTTCTTCTCTAATCGGTGATTTCAATTTATATTGGATAAAACCATCAGAGCAAGCCATGTTAAATGATGTTGGACAGAAAATAAAATAAAAATGGTCTGGATTATGGTGACATAAAGCATACTTGACAACAGCAAATTGAGAAAATACTGCAATCTCTAAGGTTTGTCGGGTTGAGGTAGAGTACCAAGGACCTTGAAATCATGGAACATTGGTATTACCTAGCAGATCTGAAGGAGAAATGCCATATTTAAAAAAAATAGACACAGAAGTAAAATATTATATAACGCCCAAACTGCAATTTCCTATTTACTTTGAAAGTATTGTACATCATTTATTTTCATACCTCAAGGTTGAAGAGGATGTTAAAGTCTGGGATGCACACATGCTTGTCCTCCATCTTTCTTCGCATGTTTTTGATAGCATGAATTGATGTCTCATAATAGAGATGTGGTTTTGGCCACAAGGGAAAATCTTTCACCCAACTGCAGCAAATCTCATGCAACTTGCTGAAGACTGCATGGGCCAGTTTCACAGTCTCTAGCTCTAGAAGGTAAGCAAAAAAACATGTTAAGTAAAAAATAACAATAGATTTAAGAAGGAATAGGTTTATAAAAGCTCTTAATCTTTATAACCAAATTGTGGCCTAAAATCATAACACGAGGTTACAAAATACAGGGTATGCTATTGTACACCGCAGGCAGTAATCAAGGCTTTAAACCCAAAACTATTATTCTAAAGTATGCTTTGGTATATACATAATCATAAATGCTTAATATTACCGGAACGCCTTTCTCAGTCCCAGATTGTTCCAATATAAACCTTGAACTGATTCATGATTTTGTTCCCATTTTAAAAATCATATTAAATAGCCTTTGGGAAGCTTTTACTATACTCTCCTAACTCTAAATTCCAATCACTTTATTTTTCAGCACTTGACCCTGTTGATAATGAAGCCTCTGTACATCTATCCTCAGTCCATCAAAATAATATTTTTGATTACATTTTATAAGGACTCCAAAACTAAATAATTTGTTACTCCTCATTGTACCAAACCAAAAGTTTCACAAATTGCATCCTTTTTTATGCAAATTGAAACTATGAAGTTCCCACCCTTTATAAAAATGTCATTTTTCATAATGTAAATTAACTTCGCTTTAGTCAATATTAAATGAAGAAATCAGCTTGATTTTTTTTGTCTATGAGTACACCAATGTCCTTGCTCTCTTTTAGCTGTTATACTAATTATATGTTTATTCTAAAATATTTTACATTTTTTGGTCTATACATGACACATTGTCACTTGGAAAGATCCTTACACCCTAAAGTCCGCAGTCAGGATGGTCAGTAGGATCAGACACCCTGATTGCTTCATAAAGTGATACAACTGACCATTGTCAATTCAGTGACTGTATTCCCTTATCTGCTGCTTGGCACTAAACGGTTCAGGGCAGCAGGAAGGGATGGTGATGTGCACATCAAATTTAGCTGTTATGGGGAGAACTGTGCAGCTATTCACAAATGCACAGTTCTCTCTCTCCCTGCACAGCTATGATTGTATGATCAGGGCAGCAAGGCCCTTACATAACACAATGTATACATTGCATTCAGCTCCCTAACAGGACATCACTGAAACATGAAAGGTAAAAAGAATGTATTAAAAAAGGTTTCTTTACACATAGCAGATGCTGTCACTCATTTAGGCTGGGGTCACACTGCGCTATGGCAGTCCGTTTAACGAACTGCGTTACACCGCGATATAACTCGATGTAACGCAGTCCGTTAACGCTGCCATTTAGCTCCATTGTGTGGCGAATCGCGACGCATGCCGTAAAGCGGCACGCGTTCGCGATGTGCCGTCATTCACTGACGGAGACGCGGACAAGGGCTTCAGCGTCTGAGGTTCCGTCACCGCTATCGCTGATGAATCATCAGCGCTAGCGGTATAGCATAATGCATATCGCGTTATGCTATAGCGTTAACGCAGCCCGTCAACGCTATGTGTTGAACGGGCTGTGTTAATGTTATGTGAACCTGGCCTTACGGTTCACATGACTAACAACACCACTAAGACCAAAACCAGCAATTAGGATGGTTTCACATTAGCGTTTCAGGCCGCAGCGTCGGCCTGTGCACAGCCACGGCTAAGCTCCGCCCCTGCTGCGCCTCCTCCGGTAGCTCCGCCTACGGGCACATGACGCTGCATGCGTCCCCTATCTTTAGCACTGGGGACGCAGGCCGTGCGCAGGTGCCTGAAATGCTAATGTGAAACCACCCTTATAGTATAGGTACATTTTTATTCAATATTCTCTGACAACGTCAATAAAATTTACATAAGACAACATATACAGATACATTTCACCAAAGCTAGAAATAGTTACCGTACACACGAAAATTCTCAAAGGTAACATTCGCCAGGGCTAGATATAATATAGGAGAGCCTATGACGCTCCATAATTCTAGTTGTAACATTTCTGTTGTCTAGATCTAGGTGTACTATATTCAGGTGCACGTGAGAATCAGAAAAATGCAAATAATTCCAAAAATTCACAAAGCTCTCCACAATGCTCTCAGCTGTGTCTGCTAACCCACCCATGTTCTGGATCTTACATTTCTTTGCCTTGACCTAGAGGCTCCATTCCCACATTCATCAATTGTATGCCCGTTAACTTAAAAAGCCAATCTATTTACACATACTTGTTTATGCGTGCAATATAAAAACTCCCAAAGTCCTTGACACTCTTCTTTCACAATGCAATGAAGTATTGTAGCGTGACATGAAGCAATGTAATGTTACACACATCCACATCAATCAGTAAATGTTGTGACAAATAAATATCTGGTATTTCCTATTGTACATTACCATTTAATAGTATGCTATTCTTTGTAGGTGATACAATGCTAAATAATGTCAATTTTATATTATGTATTAAAAGTATATTGCAATCCCATGTTGGACTGAAAAAAAACCCTATGATTTAAAACACCAAATATTTCTTTAAGTGAAAAAGTTTAAAATATGCTACCCAATGGCAGAAAACAATTATGCTAGTGCAGCTTATGTAGCCATTGAATGCTTGACCATGCACAGATACAGGAGATTCTGCTGCCAGGACCTACACATGTACAGAAGTGGACAGAGCTGAAAACATGCAAAAAATATAAAAAGCAGCAGAAAGAATGTACGATTTACGCTACGTGTGAACGCGGCCTCAGTTTTGGTGGCATTACATTTTTTATGAATTTAATAGAGAAAAAATATCATTCACACCATTTGTTTTTACATAATTTACAAATCCCTGTAAATAATGTCATGGCTGTGTTGTGTGGATCGTTACAATTATTGAGACACCAAACATGTCAGTGTTATTTGCTGATTTGTGATGTTTATTTTATTTTTTTTTAAATGCATTAAAAATGACATTTTTTTTCATTGTGAAGTGTTTTTCATTATTTTTTATTAAATTTATAGGATAAAAAAATCTCTTATTCTCCCTCTAGAATAAAAACACATAAACAAATACATAAAAATCCACTGGTGTGCACAATGCATCTCTGTCTATAATCTGCATATGGAGTCAGAGCCTGCGGTACAGATCAAGTACAGAAATTCTCCTCATGGTATCATGAGAGCTTGTGGGTGAGTAACATAGGCTCCTAGGAGCCTGTGATGTTGCAGGTTCAAGACCTGGGAGACTTACGAAAAAAAACATAACAAAACATTTTTGTAATTGCTTATTATTTTTAATACTTTTATAAGAACAAAATTTTTTTTTTTCCTTCACCCCAGTATACAGAGAAATGCATTGTTATAATTCGATCTACATCATTATAAGCTGTGGCTCATTGGTAGAGCTGCAGATTACAAACATGGAGGTGTGACTTTATGTCCTGGTGAGACCGGAATACAGGAATGAGACATAGCGAATATTTAATTTATACAGAGAAAAGAGGCCCGCCCCCTGAGGAGGAGCTACGGAGCAATGAAGATGTCAGAGAGAGGCGAGTTTCAGAAGCCAGGACAAAAGCCCTGACATGATGCAGGACTGAGCCCTCAAATCAGGACAGTCCCACTAAATCCGGGATAGTTGGGATGCATACACATAGAATGGGAGGAATAGGGCTAAGTGACAGCACATGTGAAAAAGACTTGGGTATACTAATAGATCACAGACTGAATATGAGTCAACAGTGTGATGCAGCAGCAAAAAAGGCAAATGCAATTCTAGGATGTATTAACAGAAGCATACAGTCTAGATCACGTGAAGTCATTATTTCCCTCTACTCCTCTTTGGTCAGACCTCATCTGGAATATTGTGTCCAGTTTTGGGCACCACATTTTAAAAAAGACATCAACAAACTGGAGCAAGTTCAGAAAAGAGCGACCAAAATGGTGACCGGTCTGCAAACCCTGTCTTATGAGGAAAGGTTGCAGGATTTGGGAATGTTTAGTTTGCAAAAGAGAAGACTGAGAGGAGACTTAATAGCTGTCTACAAATATCTAAAGGGCTGTCACATTGTAGAAGGATCAACTTTATTCTCATTTGCACAAGGAAAGACTAGAAGCAATGGGATGAAACTGAATGGGAGGAGACACAGATTAGATATTAGAAAAAACTTTTTGACAGTTAGAGTGATCAACGAGTGGAACAGGCTGCCACGAGAAGTGGTGAGTTCTCCTTCAATGGAAGTCTTCAAACAGAGGCTGGACAGACATCTGACTGGGATGATTTAGCGAATCCTGCTTTGAGCAGGGGGTTGGACCAGATGGCCCAGGAGGTCCCTTCCAACTCTACGATTCTATGATTCTATGATTCTATGACTATAATTGGTAGAAAATAATGATGAGCGAACGTGCTCGTGTAAAGTAACAAGCAGGAATGCGGGATGCAGTGACGGGACGCAGGCAGAGCATGAGTTAACAGGTTTATTTACAGGGTGTAAAGCAGCAGTGTCCACGCTGTGCAGTGATGAGGCAGTGACCCAAGCAAGTTCAAAACAAAACGTGTTTAATGTCCAAAAGCTCACGCAGTGCACAGCATGCTGTATCCTCCGACTCACAGCCGGGAAAACAAAAAGACAGTCAGACTATTTGCCGTGAGCGACCACACTGCCGTGTATGCAGGGGGTGCCAGACCTTTTGGCTCTGCTTCGCCCTGTGTTGCCCCACACAGTGAGTGCTCTGCAGATCAACTGCTCTGTCTGCTTGAAAGACCAAAACTGACACACCCAAACTCTTCCTGCAGGGTTTTTATTTTCCTTCACTCCAATCTGTGGCCATAGGCCACTTATAAGATCTGGGCTGGAGGAAACGGACTGGACCGCACTACCTTCCTGCAGTCCGTTTAAAAAAGAAAAGCCCATACCGGGTTTTCCTGAACAAGCTCCTTGGTTAAAATAACTTGACTAGGGTTCAAACTTACTTTTATTCTGCCTTTTGAATCACAGGCGCGCTGCTGTGACCACAAGGCACTCCAGCAGATCTAATACGCTTCTGAGCGCATCCTGGGGGACACATAGCGACCCTCACATATGACTCCGGTCACTGCCTCACAAGGGGAATACTCCACGCAGGGAGGTAAAGGGTTAAACAGCATGAATGGAAAAGGATGTAGGGAGACAAAGGGTTATACAGGGGAGACAAACAGTACATTAAATCAAAGGATATTCTTAAGGTGAAGAACAACGGTTCTAAATAACGGTGGTCCAATAGCACAGATGTCAGGAAGCTCTTAAACTGCAGCTCCTGCTGCAAACTCAATGGCGCCGGCAACGGCCGTCGCGGTGTCCTTATTAATGGGGTCCAGCAAGCAAACAATACCCCTTCTTCTGGTGACAGTGGTCAGTTTCCGATACCTTACACTGCCCATAGTCCATATACTGTAGATGCCTACAAGATTACGAGCCACGGTGCTGTCTAAGCCCGACGTGACTCCTGCACAACTCTCCTGACAGTCTCGGTCAAGCGAGCCCAAAGCGTCTGACAGTAATACAGGTCACTGTCTAGTACGAGCCCAACGTGGCTCAGCAGGTGTTTACAGGCACAGTCAGAGTGCAAGTGTCTGTCCTGTCCTTGGTCACTCTTATGGGCACGTATGTTGTACTCACGGACACGTTCTGTGCCTTGCTTTCTGACAGTCACCGGACTCACACTGCACATCTTTCTCTCTGGTTCCAGCTGTTGGCAGCGGGAGATGACAGGCACTAGCTTGCATGCTGCTAGTGCTCTCAGGGCATGGCACTTCTCTCTCTGGCTGTTGCACAGCTGGCTCAGCTCTTCTCAGTGTGCACAGCTTAGCTCTGTGTATACCACTCGGCTCTGCACGGTTCTGCTCTACTCTGCACGGCTCTGCAGTGATCCCTCTCTCCGGAGTGCTGCTGGGCACGCTTGGCTCTGCAGGCGATGGGGCCCTCTCTATGCGGCCTGCTACAGCACTGGTACTCTCTAAGGGAAGGGGAGACAGAGCGTGACACTCGCAGCTCTGTGTGCTGCTCTGCCCTGGCGCCAAACTCCCTTTCTTTGCGCGCTTTCTCCTTTTATCCCCCTGCTGCTGCGCACAATTTTCAGTCTCTCCCCGCCTTCCTGGGATTGCAGGAAGGTCCGCTTAAGTAGCGCTTCCCCTAGGCAATAGGGGAAGGTCCTCCTCCCTCTGGTTTCCCCCCCGGGAACAGTAGATACAGCCTCTTCAATTCCGGACCCGGCCTGCAGGTACCCGCGGTTCGGTCAACCTCCCTACACTCGGATAAGGTGTTATCCGAGCTTGCTCAGGTTCTAACCGACTGTCTTCGGCGTGCTCGAAAAATTTGTTTGAGTCTTTGCAGCTGCAGGTCTTGTGACTGTTAAGACAGCTGCAACACATGCATTTATTGCCTAACAAACAGGCAATCCCGGCATGTGTTGCAGCTGTCGAACAGCCGAGAGACACGAAATCGCAGGGACTCAAACATATTTTTTGAGCATGCCAAAAACCAAGGCCGGCTCCAGGTTTTTGTGGGCCCTGGGCAAAAGAGTCCCAGTGGGCCCCTTTAACACATACCACGATTCATGATGCATAGATACGGCACAGAAATATAGGTATAGTACAATGGCAAAGATTTCACTTACATTACATGAGTGATATCTAATGTAAATTCTACATTAGTTCACAAACCGGACAGTATAGTCCCTCCATACAGTATTATTGGCACCACATAGTGCTCCACACAAAATAATGAGCCCCATATATTGCTCCATACAGTAATATGGGCACCACGTAGTGCTCCATACAGAATAATGAGCCCCATATAATGCTCCATACAGTATGAAACTCATATATTGCTCCATACAGTATTAATGAGCCCTATATATTGCTTCATACATAATGACCCCCATATAATGCTCCAAAGAGTATATGATGGGCTCCATATAATGTTCCATAGATAATGGACCCCATTTAATGCTCCAAACAGTATATGATGGGCCACATATTATTATCCAGTATATGATGGGTCCCATATATTGCTCCATATATAATGGGCCCCTTATACTGCTCTAGTATAGGCGGAGCCCCATATAATGCTCCAGTGTATGCTGGGCCCCATATAATGCTCCAGTATATGATGGGCCCCATATATTGCTCCAGTATATTTTGGGCCCCATATATTGCACCAGTATATTATGGGCCCCATATATTGCTCGAGTATATGCTAGGTCCCATAAAATGCTCCATACAGTATTATGGGCACCACATAGTGCTCCATACAGTATAATGAACCCCATATATTGCTCCATACAGAATAATGAGCCCCATATAATGCTCCATACATAATGGGAGCCCATATAATGGTCCAAAGAGTATATGATGGGCTCCATATAATGCTCCATACAATATATGATGGGCTGCATATAGTTATCCAGTATATGATGGCTCCCATATATTGCTCCAGCATATGTTGGGCCTCATATAATGCTCCAGAATATGATGGACATCATATATTGCTCCAGTATATTATGGACCCCATATAATGCTCCAGTATATAAGGGGCCCCATGTATTGCTCCAGTATATTGTGGGACTCATGTATTGCTCCAGTATATGCTGAGCCCCTTATAATGCTCCAGTATATGCTAGGCCCCATATAATGCTCCAGTATAATATGGGGCCCAAATATTGCTCCAGTATACGCTGGGTCCTATATAATGCTCTTGCCCGGATGCTGACACCGGCCCTGCAAAAAAGGCACTTGGTTAGCACCCGAGCATGCTCGGATAAGAAATTATCTGAGCACATTTGCTCATCACTAGTAGAGAAAGGTTGAACTTGATGGACCTAGGTCTTTTTTCAACCCATGTAACTATGTAATGTCGTTTGAACCCACTGATATTGACAGGTTCGGCTGACTGTCTAATGTATATAGCGGAAACGGCCGCCAACTGATGATCAGGAGAGGTGTCAATCACGCAAGTCTGATTTCGGACTGCCAATAGCATTATTCTCCTTGAAATAAGCCACCGGCCAACATTTCTAAGTGCTTTTTCACACTTGCGATGAAACTGGACAAATGTCATCCGTTAAAACAATTGGATTGCATTCGGACCAATGTTATTCAATAATTCTGTGCTTATCTGAGATCTTTTTTTCAGCTTGAATTGCATTGAGATTGGACTGAAAAAAAAAATTTGCATGGCACATGGACCATGCAAGTGTGTGAGTCTGATGTTTATGGACACCTCCTAGAAAACCCATCAATTCATCAACCACATACAGTACTGTGTGACCCATCAGAATAGAATATGGAAGCATACAGAAAAAAATCAAGAGAATGAACCTTTTCATTTTGATGTAGGATTTATAATAACAAACATCTTACTTCTAACCACTTCAAGGTACCAAAGTTGTCAAACATTTAAAAGTAGTAAAAGAAGACCATTCTTCTGGCATTTTCTGCCCTGTACTTTACAATACAAGTCAGTGGGAAGGCTCAAAAGCTGCCCGAGCGTTTTACTTGCGTTGATGCTTGAAAAAGACCCAATGGTTTCTTGACTATCAAAAATGGAGTTAAAAAAACATTTGAAAACGCCCTTAAAGACGCCAAACAAATGCTAACCCCATTCAACCCACTTCCCCCAAAAAAATGTCGGAGCTCAAAAAAATCTAAAAAGCACTAAGAAAACGTAAAAAAGAAAAAAAACTAAGAAGATGCTTTAAGGAAAAAAAAATAGCAGTGTTTGCTGAAGAGTCTTCCTAATATTTTTATCTCATGCTGATTCCTCCTTAACTGCACCAAACTTAGCGTCAGTGATGCAAATCATTGCAGCGCTGGCCCCTTTTGGCAGTACTGCAATTACCTGCACTGCAGTAAAGAAAAATATGGTTTACGCAAGTAAGAAGCAACCTAAGAGCGATGTAAACAATTAAGAGGCGACAGCATTTGCACTAGCGCCAAAACCTCTTCAAACAACATGTGTGCTGAGAGTCAGGCCACGTTCACACGTTCAGTATTTGATGAGCTTTTTACCTCAGTATTTGTAAGCCAAAACCAGGAGTGGGTGATAAATGCAGAAAATGCAGAATTAGTGCACGTGTTTCTATTATACTTTTCCTCTGATTGTTCCTCTCCTGGTTTTGGCTTACAAATACTGAATGTGTGAACGTGGTCTAATATTTTTGGCCTATGGGAAGATTAGGCCATCACTTTTATAAGTCAACATTACCCCTTCAAGGGCTGACAAGTTGCTTTCAATTCCCTGTAATTATACGAGTAGTTCGTCTATGGAACTTACTGACTTCTAATTGCGTACAGGGCTCCTCAATGTGTTCTCGCATTCTCCAGCTTTTTGCCAGTCATCCTCTTCCTCTTTACCCTTCTACTTGACATGTTTGTTTTCCTTGTCAGCGGTATCGACAAACGTCTTTACAAAAGTTCAAAGGCATTCATTATTTTTCTATGCTGCTCTAGTGCTCAGTTTTCACATGACACATATAATCAGCCAGTGACGACAGCCTGGATCATTCTGACCTTTGCCGCTATAAAAGTAATATTCCATGTTTTTACATAATTTTAGTTTAAAGGGATATGCTTGTAATTTCATAGCTCCCATAACTGGCATGTTCTATAGCATTATTACATTATAACTGGAGGGTGTTTGGGATATGCAGCAATCATTAAAACAAAAAAAAAAAAAGAGCGGTGATTCCGGCCACCTGCGCTGTGGAAAACTGCAACAAGAACCAATTGGGAGTGTTTTACTAATCCCTGCACAGTGGGCGGCCGGCAGTGCGGATCACTGGGTGGTCAGCTGTGAAATGCCAGAAGAGCTATGATGAGGAATGGAGACCATCATGTTCTATTGTTGGAAAACTCCAATGTCCAGCGATCCTACAATAAATGATTATTTGTTTGCTTGCCATAGATACCATTTTTTATGATGATGTAAAAATCAGTGTCTTCAGCACCTCTCTTATGTAAGCAGCGACAACAATGTAAATTGTATAGGAGGGAGAGGGAACTAAAAAAAAAAACCTGAATATGATTACAACATGAACCTTTCGGACCTCCATTCTCAAAAGTGGGGTAATTGCACCCGCAGTGATCATACATTTATCAACTATTCTGTGTATATGTATGACATGCATTGGCTATTGGACAACCACATTAATAGCCAAATAAATTTAGCAATGAGAGAATATTAAAAGATTTGGTATAAAAAATGTGGCACATATGGATGAATCATAGAATCGTAGAGTTGGAAGGGATCTCCTGGGTCATCTGGTCCAACCCCCTGCTCAAAGCAGGATTCGCTAAATCATCCCAGTCAGATGTCTGTCCAGCCTCTGTTTGAAGACTTCCATTGAAGGAGAACTCACCACTTCTCGTGGCAGCCTGTTCCACTCATTGATCACTCTAACTGTCAAAAAGTTTTTTCTAATATCTAATCTGTGTCTCCTCCCATTCAGTTTCATCCCATTGCTTCTAGTCTTTCCTTGTCCAAATGAGAATAAAGTTGATCCTTCTACAGTGTGACAGCCCTTTAGATATTTGTAGACAGCTATTAAGTCTCCTCTCAGTCTTCTCTTATAAGACAGGGTTTGCAGACCTGTCACCATTCTGGTCGCTCTTTTCTGAACTTGCTCCAGGATGTTTACAAAAACTTTTAGAGTAAGTGGTTAAAACAATATATCTATTTACTGACAGTAACATTGTGTCTAATAAAAATGTAACAAATTCTTCATTTAATAACAAATAAAAAAAACCATATGTAGTCTCCATCTTTTAATCATAAGCGCCAAGCTACGAGCTGCCATACTATCTCCCCTGAAAACAACTATTTAAAACTTACGACAAAAGATATATGCAACAGTTCTTAATTATTTGTGTGAACAAGTGCATTCAGAGTAGCAAAACAGTCCTCAGACAACCATTAATAACCTCATTGATGACAAGGCATCTAAGTGCATGTATTTCTGTGCATCACCTTCATATTGAAAACGGAATAAATCGAGAGGTTTGGAAAATGCTGCCCCATTTTTTCATCATTTGTAAATCATCAACACGTCTAGGAATGTGTGTGTGTATATGTATGTATATACAGTTGTGGCCAAAAGTATTGACACCCCTGCAATTCTGTCAGATAATACTCAGTTTCTTCCTGAAAATGATTGCAAACACAAATTCTTTGGTATTATCTTCATTTAATTTGTCTTAAATGAAAAAACACAAAAGAGAATGAAGCAAAAAGCAAAACATTGATCATTTCACACAAAACTCCAAAAATGGGCCAGACAAAAGTATTGTCACCCTCAGCCTAAGGCCTCATACTCACTGGCAATAAAATCGGACGATTGCAATCCGATTTTTAATCGGATTGCACTCTGACCCATGTTAGTGAATGGGTGACATCTCACTTGCGATTTTTTTCTCAGCCAAAATCGGTCTGAGAAAAAAAAAGCAGCATGCTGCGATTTGCAGCGATTTTCGCCAATAGAAGTCAATGGGTGCGATTAAAAAAACGGACCAAAAACGGACCATCCGTTTTCCATCCGTTTTTAACGGATACATCACCATTCTGTGGTATAGAACACTGTAAATGGTCCTGTAAATGACTGTAGAAAAAGAGTGGCTGGGAAAAAAAAATGGATGAAAAATGGATGGAAAACGGATGGAAAAATAAAAAATCGCATAAAAATCGCATGACACTGGCATAACACTCCACCCTTTTTTTGGACCATTTTTTTTAATCGCCAATGGGTATGAGGCCTAATACTTGGTTGCACAACCTTTAGCCAAAATAACTGCGACCAACTGCTTCCGGTAACCATCAATGAGTTTCTTACAATGCTCTGCTGGAATTTTAGACCATTATTCTTTGGCAAACTGCTCCAGGTCCCTGATATTTGAAGGGTGCCTTCTCCAAACTGCCATTTTTAGATCTCTCCACAGGTGTTCTATGGGATTCAGGTCTGGACTCATTGCTGGCCACCTTAGAAGTCTCCAGTGCTTTTTCTCAAACCATTTTCTAGTGCTTTTTGAAGTGTGTTTTGGGTCATTGTCCTGCTGGAAGACCCATGACCTCTGAGGGAGATCCATCTTTCTCACACTGGGCCCTACATTATGCTGCAAAATTTGTTGGTAGTCTTCTGACTTCATAATGCCATGCACACGGTCAAGCAGTCCAGGCAGCAAAGCAACCCCAAAACATCAGGGAACCTCCGCCATGTTTGACTGTAGGGACCGTGTTCTTTTCTTTGAATGCCTCTTTTTTTCTCCTGTAAACTCTATGTTGATGCCTTTGCCAAAAAAGCTCTACTTTTGTCTCATCTGACCAGAGAACATTCTTCCAAAACGTTTTAGGCTTTTTCAGGTAAGTTTTGGCAAACTCCAGCCTGGCTTTTTTATGTCTCGGGGTAAGAAGTGGGGTCTTCCTGGGTCTCCTACCATACAGTCCCTTTTCATTCAGACGCCGACGGATAGTACGGGTTGACACTGTTTTACCCTCGGACTGCAGGGCAGCTTGAACTTGTTTGGATGTTAGTCGAGGTTCTTTATCCAACATCCGCACAATCTTGCGTTGAAATCTCTTGTCAATTTTTCTTTTCCATCCACATCTAGGGAGGTTAGCCACAGTGCCATGGGCTTTAAACTTCTTGATGACACTGCGCACGGTAGACACAGGAACATTCAGGTCTTTGGAGATGGACTTGTAGCCTTGAGATTGCTCATGCTTCCTCACAATTTGGTTTCTCAAGTCCTCAGACAGTTCTTTGGTCTTCTTTCTTTTCTCCATGCTCAATGTGGTACACACAAGGACACAGGACAGAGGTTGAGTCAACTTTAATCCATGTCAACTGGCTGGAAGTGTGATTTAGTTATTGCCAACACCTGTTAGGTGCCACAGGTAAGTTACAGGTGCTGTTAATTACACAAATTAGAGAAGCATCACATGATTTTTCGAACAGTGGCAATACTTTTGTCCACCCTCTTTTTTATGTTTGGTGTGGAATTATATCCAATATGGCTTTAGGACAATTCTTTTTGTGTTTTTTAATTTAAGTCAAATTAAATGAAGATAATAATAATAAAGAATTTGTGTTTGCAATCATTTTCACAAAGAAACTGAGTATTATCTGACAGAATTGCAGGGGTGTCAATACTTTTGGCCACAACAGTATATACAATACAGACCAAAAGTTTAGACACACCTTCTCATTCAAAGAGTTTCCTTTATTTTCATGACTATGAAAATTGTAGATTCACTCTGAAGGCATCAAAACTATGAATCAACACATGTGGAATTATATAATTAACAAAAAAGTGTTAAACAACTGAAAATACTGTATGTCTTATATTCTAGGTTCTTCAAAGTAGCCACCTTTTGCTTTGATTACTGCTTTGCACACTCTTGGCATTCTCTTGATGAGCTTCAAGAGGTAGTCACCGGAAATGGTCTTCCAACAGTCTTGAAGGAGTTCCCAGAGATGCTTAGCACTTGTTGGCCCTTTTGCCTTCACTCTGCGGTCCAGCTCACCCCAAACCATGTTGATTGGGTTCAGGTGTGGTGACTGTGGAGGCCAGGTCATCTGGCGTAGCACCCCATCACTCTCCTCCTTGGTCAAATAGCCCTTACACAGCCTGGAGGTGTGTTTGGGGTCATTGTCCTGTTAAAAAATAGATGGTCCAACTAAACGCAAACCGGATGGAATAGCATGCCGCTACAAGATGCTGTGATAGCCATGCTGGTTCAGTATGCCTTCAATTTTGAATAAATCCCCAACAGTGTCACCAGCAAAGCACCCCCACACCATTACGCCTCCTCCTCCATTCTTCACGGTGGGAACCAGGCATGTAGAGTCCATCCGTTCACCTTTTCTGCATCGCACAAAGACACGGTGGTTGGAACCAAAGATCTCAAATTTGGACTCATCAGACCAAAGCACAGATTTCCACTGGTCTAATGTCCATTCCTTGTGTTCTTTAGCCCAAACAAGTCTCTTCTGTTTGTTGCCTGTCCTTAGCTGTGGTTTCCTAGCAGCTATTTTACCATGAAGACCTGCTGCACAAAGTCCCCTCTTAAAAGTTGTTGTAGAGATGTGTCTGCTGCTAGAACTCTGTGTGGCATTGACCTGGTCTCTAATCTGAGCTGCTGTTAACCTGCGATTTCTGAGGCTGGTGACTTGGATGAACTTATCCTCCGCAGCAGATGTGACTCTTGGTCTTTCTTTCCTGGGCCAGTCCTCATGTGAGCCAGTTTATTTGTAGCGCTTGATGGTTTTTGCCACTGCACTTGGGGACACTTTCAAAGTTTTCCCAATTTTTCGGACTGACTGACCTTCATTTCTTAAAGTAATGATGGCCACACGTTTTTCTTTACTTAGCTGCTTTTTTCTTGCCATAATACAAATTCTAACAGTCTATTCAGTAGGCCTATCAGCTGTGTATCCAACAGACTTCTGCACAACACAACTGATGGTCCCAACCCCATTTATAAGGCACGAAATCCCACTTATTAAACCTTGCAGGGCACACCTGTGAAGTGAAAACCATTTCCGGTGACTACCTCTTGAAGCTCATCAAGAGAATGCCAAGAGTGCGCAAAGCAGTAATCAAAGCAAAAGGTGGCTACTTTGAAGAACCTATAATATAAGACATACAGTATTTTCAGTTGTTTAACACTTTTTTGTTAATTATATAATTCCACATGTGTTCATTCATAGTTTTGATGCCTTCAGGGTGAATCTACAATTTTCATAGTCATGAAAATAAAGAAAACTCTTTGAATGAGAAGGTGTGTCCAAACTTTTGGTCTGTACTGTATATATATCTATACTGTATATACACAAAAACAAATATATATATATATATGTGTATGTATGTAATATATATATATATATATATATATATATATGTATATATAAAAATGTTTCACTAAGGTTATTAGCTTCAGTGATATGAACCTGGAAGTTTGCTCCAGCATGTTATGTGCTGAAGGGGGGTTAATTGGCCTTGACAGGCCCAAGTTTATTGTGAACAGTAAAAATTGCTCACAGAAAAAAGCAGCATGATAATATTGAGGTGTCCATCTAGCTATAATTATACCATATCCAGGATGCTGCAACATGTTAGGACTAATAAGGACATATCGCAACAGCATATACAGGGAAAGGAAAGAGAGAAAAAAGCAAACGAGAGTCAAATGGTATTACAAAATATAACAAATAACTTTATTTGATAATAAATACAGGCAGGGGAAGCAGGAAACACACATGCAAGTGAGATCGGGATACATAGAATGCACAGGATATATAATGCTTTGTTACCCTAAGACTTGTCTGATTGGTGTATGTGAAGACATTCAGTATTAGGCAGCGCTTTGGACGCAGCACATGTCTGCTGGGTCCAAAGCACTGCTGGCTATTGAATGCAGGTGATTTCGCATGTGTTCACTGAACCGTGCGGATTCACCATGTCCAATATATTGTACGGGTGAAATTTATCTTGTGGAGACTCATACATACATAGTGGGCATGGGGTTTCTTGAAATCCCATCCACTATGCTGTAACATCTGGCCGCTGCGGGTTGAACACTGCAGATGTACGCAGCCTCCAACCCGCAGCATTTACTGACCATGGGAACATACTTTTATATACTGGTCAAATGGGTATTGCATTGCTATAACCCTGTAGTTATCACCAAGTGGTGTGGTATCAACGTCCATTAATAACCACAAAGTAATTGTCCAAGGAAGATAGTTACAATGTTTCACCTTAAATCGATACCAATGTGTACAAGGGCACCCCGACGTGCGTTTCGGAAAGCCTTTGTCAGGGGCCAGTAAGTGAAATGCAGGGACTCACTAACTGCACCAACCTGCGCGTTCTGTGCATCCCGATTTCACATACACATATGTTTCCTGCTTTCCCTGCCTGTATTTATTATCCAATAAAATTATTTGTTATATTTTGCAATACCATTGGACTTTCGATCACTTTTATTCTCTCGTTCCTTTCTCCGTTATTGGGAACAGTAAAGAGTTGGGCGGGCAGGCTGTTCACCTTATGGCCATCCTAGGGTGTTGTACAGGAGGTAAAAGTGAAGCCTCTGAACTTAATTGTTGTGTGTGGGCTCTGAAGGAGAGCTGACCTAGAGAGCTGGTCTCTTGCTTAAAAGAGCTGTCACTGATTTCTGAGCGGGGAACAGTTATAGACTGTAATGTACGCTGTTTAGAGCAGCATGGGGGCTCAGTGGTTAGCACTGCAGCCTTGCAGCTCTAGAGTTCTGGGTTTAAACCCTACCAAGAACAACATCTAAAAACAAGAGGAGGAGTGGTCTGTGAGGACCACAAACACGACCAGCAGTCCATATATATTAAAATATAAATCTTTATTAAACAAGTATACACAGGAACAAGTGAAAGTGGATACAACCACTAGGCACAGAGGCGCCGTTAAAAAAACACAAGGACGTCTGACCCCATACTAATAAGAAATGTCTCCATGTATATAGTTAATAACTGAAGAAAATCCACAGTAATAAGAATATTGTGGTATAAGACCCATGTCAATTAGCCCTGATACATCAAATGATGCTGGACATCCATGGCACTTTATAACTTATCCACCCGACGCGCATATCGGAGCTAGTCCTTTCTCAGGGGCGTGATGGATACAAAAACTGCGGGGTTTATATACCTGCTGGACCGGAAGTGGTGGGGCCATGGACCAGATGTGACATGCGCATCGCCAGGCAACCTGAGATGCTGGGCGGTGTCGGCGTCAAGCAGGGCGGCACAGGAGCTGGGTGCCATAGTAATCACCGCTGCTGAGAGACGTCGAGAGCCACCAGACCTCACAGAGGCAGGCACGCGTGTGTACTGGTCCACAGCGCCAGCACAAAGGGGACGCAGATAGAAAGGCCGACAGTCCACATATTGAAAAGTTGCAGCACAGATGGCATTGGCACGAAAAGAATAAATGAACCTGCAAATACATCATTTCAGTATGGTACAATATAGAAATATCTATGGAAGAATAAGCACCTTGCTATATCAAAATTAAAGAAATATATAAAAAATAAATAAATAGGCCTTTGGAGTCTATGGGGATTGACATTAAATTAGTATGGAAACACATTTTGACTTACCTGTGGTAAATGTCAAATGAGAATCACCTATGGTTAATTGTCAGTGCCCATGTTACATTAATTAGCCAATGAATGATGACTTCTGTGTTTTAAAAAGCCACATGGTAGGCCCTGTTCTTTTCTCACAATGGTGAAGACAAAGAAGCTGTCCGAGGTCATCAGAACAGGTATAATTAGCAAAAACAAGACTTTCAAAGGGTATAAGGCCATCTCCAAAGTCCTTAGTATCCCAGTTTCAATAGTATGCAATGTTATTAAGAGGTTTGCCAAGCACGGAACAGTTAAAAACCTCCCTGAACGTGGGGGAAAGAGGAAAATTTACAAGAGATGTCTTTGAAGGTTGGTGCAAATGGCGGAAAAAAACACGTCAAACATCCAAAGACTTGAAGACCAACCTGGAACAGTCTGGGGTCATGGTTTCAACAAGTACCATACGCTGCACACTGAACCAAGCAGAGCTTTATGGCGAAGGCCAAGGAAGACACCATAGCTGAAGAAAAGACACAAAAAGGAGCGTGTGATCTTTGCTAAAGAGTACCTCAACAAATCACAATCCTTCTTGGAAAATGTTCTGTGGACAGATGAAACAAATGTACAGCTTTTTGTGGTGCTGTTTAAATATGTTATTAATAACATTGATGGCAAAAAGAAAAGATAAATCAGTCTTGGAACAAATTAAGCCAGACATGTCACTCAAAGTAAGGATCACCAAGCCACGACTAGCCTACTTTAGACACATCATACGAAGAGAGCAATCACAGGAGAAGGACATCATGGTCGGAAGAATAGAAAAAACAAAGCGAAGAGGAATTCCAGAAACCTGATGGCTTGAGTCGCCATCGCTTGAGATCAAGCCGAAGTCATGTTAAAAAAATAAATAAATAAATACACATGTGCACAGTCTCAACCAGCTCTCTGAACTGCTGCTGTGCTGCCGGTGGGCAAATGGTAAAAGAAAAGAATGGTTCACACCACTGGAAGATTTGCAACGTAAGTACTCACTCACATTTCTGCAAACTCTTGAGTGGCATATACATTCACATTAATTTCCTCTTTCCTTAGTTCTCGTTTTCTATTCGCACACTGGGAGGTTATGGGTGAACGATAGAAGACTTCTGCCATATGATATTGAGGTATAGGGGTTTCCTGTAGTAACCTCAGCTTGCTATATACGTATCTGGAATATTTGTGGCTGGACTGATGTTGCACAATACAATTAGAAATGATTATAATGAGGCCCTAGTGCCAAGACTTCTAATATCAAGTGCACAGGTTTGCCTTTCCTTAATATTTAGAGTCACCCTTGATCTGGCCCCGCACATACTTCGTCACCCCTCAATGATTTTTCATCGAGCACGTCAGTGATGTTCTTGGTCATTCCATTAACTGTGCGGTTTGTAGGAAATGTATAGTTGACAACTAAAGAGAAAAGGGAAAGAGGGGGCGGAAGTAACTGTATGAAACTGAAATAGAGGGGGTGGAAAATGATACAAGAAAGACGATAGAGTAGAATTATAAATAGTACCGAACCCCTCAAAGCAAATGATAGCCACCCACTCACAGCTGTAAGTAACACATAAAACCCTTGTGCTCTTCAAGAGCTGACTCAGCTCTCAATTTGTCTGTCATATGGACTCGCATTTCCCTCCTTTTTCTAGATCAAAAGCCTTGGTGATGCTGCCTGCAGCACCCTCATTACCTAAATGAAGAAGATCTGGCAAATGCAGTGTACTAACAAGAGCAAGAGGTTTCAATGAATACACAGTGACAATATTGGACTGCATAGGGTGATTTACATTTCACTTGTATTCTTATTTTATTGAACAGTTGTCAGGATGTGGGAAAGATATGGAGTTAGTACGGCACCTAAGGAGTTAAAAGATAAAAGGCCAACTTTAGTGGTCTCGGATCATAATAACAATAATATTAATTTTATTTATATAGCTCCAACATATCCTGCAGCACTTTACATTTAAGCGGGGACATGCACTGACAATACAAACATTACAGAATTTATTTATTTTACTCACTTATATCGTGACATTATTCAACAGCGCTTTACTAACATTATCAGCACTGTCTCCATTGAGGCTCACAATCAAAATTTCCTATCAGTATGTGTTTTTTTTTAATGTGGAAGGAAACCCATGCAAACATGGGGAGAATATACAAATTATTTGCAGATGTTGTCCTCCAGCGCTGAAAGGCTGCAGTGCTAACCACTGAGCCACCGTGCTGCCCTTCACATAATTCAACAGATACAGGAGTGGCGGTCCCCTAAGAAAATAGGGGGGAATACAATAGGTAAAAAGTGCTTGTCATCATTCTAATAAATAGTGGCTTTCAAATAATGCTGCATAACCAGTCATCATCCGATATCTGTCTAAGTACAGATACTGTGTGCCATTGGCTGCATGGAGGATATGGAGACAAATGAATAGGAGGGACCAGGGCAACAGGGAAGAGTTAGATTAGTGAAGGGAGGTGATAGCCCTGTCTATAGAGAGGTGTTTTTAGAGCACGGTTAAAAAAAATCCGGGGAATAGGAATTAAATCGCATTGTCTGTGGTGGGCATTCCAGAGAACTGGTGCAGCATGAGAGAAGTCTTAGAGGTAGAAGTGAGAGATTCGAGCTATGGTTAGAATGAGTAGGGTAATAGACAGAGATGAGGGAGGAAATGTATGGCGACGCAGAATTGAGTAAAGCATTGTGGGTGAGCGTGATAAGTTTATATTGTAATCTGTAGAGGATGGGTATCCAGTACAATGACTGGCACAAGGTGGAGGCATTGCTGTTGCGGCTGGACATAAATACAACCCTGGCTGCCGCATTCAGGAGGCATTGCAAAGGAGAGAGTTTAGCAAGAAGGAGACCGATTACTAGAGAGTTGCAATAGTCCAGTCAAGAAGATTGAAACTGCAAAAATTGTTAGTGTTGCTCTTCTAAGGTGAAAAAAGGACAGATTCTGGAGATGTTTATAAAGTGCAGATGGCATGAAAGAGAGAGTGAGTGAGTGATTGGATATATGGAATACAGGAAAGTTCTTTGTCAAAAATGACCCTAAGACAGAGCGTGCTGCTTGGAAGTGAACGAATTTGCAATATCGGGTATAGGAAGATTAGTAGAGGGAGGAAACAATAGAAGTTCAGTTTTAGAGAGATTCAGCTTTAGATAGACCTAGGACATGACATCTGAGGCAGCAGACAGACAACCCCAAGAGAAGAAGTGTAAAATTGGGAGTCATAAGCATACAGATAGTACTGGATATAAAATCTGTTGTTGGTTTGTCCAATAAGGGCAGTGTTAGAGTGAAAAAGGCACCTACACCACCTACACCTTGAGGAACCCTGACAGTAAGGGGAAGAGGAGAGGAAAAATAGCCAGCAAACGATACAGTGAAGGAGCAGTCACAGCGGTAGGAGGAGAATCAAGAAAGAGTGGCGTCCTTGAGGTCTAATGAGCAGAGCAGAGTGAGGAACTTGTGATGCACGGTGTCAAATGCTGCAGAAAGATCCGGGAAAATCAGCAGGGAGCAGTGACCATTAGACATATTGTAGCTATTAGTAGAACATTAGAGGCTTTAATAAGAGAAGTTTCAGTAGACTGTGAAGAGTGGAAAGCAGATTATATAGGGTCAAGAAATGAGTTATCTGAAATATAGTGGATCAGATGAGAGTGGACCAAGCCTTCCAGTAGTTTAGAGATGAAGAAATTAAGAGACATGTCTGTAGTTAGCAGAGAAGTTCTGGATATGGATTTTTTTCAGCAAAGAGGTTATGATTGCATGTTTGAATGAGGAGGGAAACATTCTGGAAGAAAGACAAAGGTCAAATATTTTAGTTAGATGGGTAATGACAGTCAGGGAGAGACTGGAGGAGAAAAAGCGAGATGATTGGTAACTTCATCTTCTGTTTCAGGTTGAAAGGTGGAAGAGAACTTGAGGTGCGGGATCCAAGCTATGAGGCGATTGCTTGAAAATGTCCTGAGTGATCCTTTTTTTCCTTGGAAATACGTGGCCAGATCATCAGCCATGGTTGTTGATGGGGGCTTATACACCTTAGGGCTAAGCAGAGAGGGAAACATTTTGAAGGGTTGTTTTGGGTTGTTGGATAGTGACATGATGAGAATGGTAAAGTAGGCTTGTTTAGCAAGATAGAGAGCAGAGTTAAACGTTGTCAACACGAACTTATTGTGGATTAACTCTTCTGCTGAAATTGATTTTCTCCACTGACACTTGGCACACTTAAAGCACTGCTCGGGAAAATGTGGTTACAGCATGTGCCAGGGTTGCCATCGTCTGTATCGTATTGTTCTGCTCTGTTCTGTTTAACCCCTTCACGACCTTTGACGCCACGTAGGCGTCATGAAAAGTCGTGCCAGAACGACCCATGACGCCTATGTGTCGTCATGAATTTAAAGCCCCCCTGCGGGTCGGGTGACCTAGGTCACTGAAAGGTCACCCGACCCGCAGATACAGGGGGCTTTGTTCTTCGCCACAGGGGGCGTGGCTTCGCCCCCACGTGGCTACGATCGCTCTGATTGGCTGTTAAAAGTGAAACAGCCAATCAGAGCGATAGTAATATTTCATCAATGAAAATTGATGAAATATTACAATCCAGCCATGGCCGATGCTGCAGTAGCATCGGACATGGCTGGAGACACCGATTCCACCCCCCCCACCAGCGATCGCCCCCCCGCAACTGAATGACAGCGGCGATCTGCCGCCGCTGTCATCATCTGCCCCCCTCCCATTCCCTCTGCTCCCCGCCAGCTTCCGATAACCCCCTCACCCCCTCTCACCTCCCCCTGTCGCTCCAGGTGTCCGGCGGGTCCGGTACATGGGCGCCGCCTTTTTGAAAAATGGCAGGCGCATCAGCAATGCGCCTGCCCGAATTTGCCAGCTGCAGATTCCATTCTTTCATTTTGATCACTCTCACAGTGATCAAAATGAAAGAAAAAGTAAATAAACCCCCCGATTATCACCCCCATAGGTAGGCACAACTAATAAAGTAAAGAAAATATTTTTATTTTTCCATTAGGGTTAGGGTTGAAAAGAGGGTTAGGGTTAGGGTTGAAAAGAGGGTTAGGGTTAGGGTTGGAAAGAGGGTTAGGGTTGGAAAGAGGGTTAGGGTTAAGGTTGGAAAGAGGGTTAGGGTTGGAAAGAGGGTTAGGGTTGGAAAGAGGGTTAGGGTTGGAATTAGGGTTAAGGTTGGAATTAGGGTTAGGGTTAGAATTAGGGTTAGGGTTGGAATTAGGGCTAGAATTAGGGTTAGGGTTGGAATTAGGGTTAGAATTAGGGTTAGGGTTGGAATTAGGGTTAGGGTTGGAATTAGGGTTAGGCTTGTGGTTAGGGATGTGTTAGGGTTAGGGCTGTAGTTAGGGGTGTGTTGGGGTTAGGGTTGGAGTTAGAATTGAGGGGTTTCCACTGTTTAGGCACATCAGGGGGTCTCCAAACGCGACATGGTGCAACCATTGATTCCAGCCAATTTTGTGTTCAAAAAGTCAAACGGTGCTCCTTCCCTTTCAAGCCCTGACATGTGCCCAAACAGTGGTTTACCCCAACATATGGGGTATCAGCGTACTCAGGAAAAATTGCACAACAACTTTTGGGGACTAATTTCTTGTGTTACCCTTGGGAAAATAAAAAATTGGGGGCTAAAATTTATTTTTGTGGAAAAAATGATTTTTTCATTTTCATGTCTCTGCATTATAAACTTCTGTGAAGCACTTGGGGGTTCAAAGTGCTCACAACACATCTTACATACGTTCCTTGGAAGGTCTAGTTTCCAAAATGGGGTCACTTGTGGGGGGTTTCCACTGTTTAGGCACATCAGGGGCTCTGCAAACGTAATGACGACCGCAGACTATTCCATCAAAGTCTGCATTTCAAAACGTCACTACTTCCATTCCGAGCCCTGACGTGTGCCCATACAGTGGTTTCCCCCCCACATATGGGGTATCAGCGTACTCAGGACAAACTGTACAACAACTTTCAGTGTCCAATTTCTCCTGTTACCCTTGTGAAAATAAAAAATTGCGAGCTAAAAAAATCATTTTTTGAGGAAAAAAAATTATTTTTTATTTTCATGGCTCTGCGTTATAATCTTCTGTGAAGCACTTGGGGGTTCAATGTGCTCACCACATATCTAGATAAGTTCCTTATGGGGTCTAATTTCCAAAATGGGGTCACTTGTGGGGGGTTTCCACAGTTTAGGTACATCAACGGCTCTGCAAATGTAACATGACGCCCGCAGACCATGCCATCAAAGGCAGCATTTCAAAATGTCACTACTTCCCTTCCGAGCCCTGACGTGTGCCCAAACAGTGGTTCCCCCCCACATATGGGGTACCAGCGTACTCAGGACAAACTGGACAACAAATTTTGTGGTCCAATTTCTCCTGTTACCCTTGTGAAAATAAAAAATAGCGTGCTAAAAAATCATTTTTGAGGAAAAAAAATGATTTTTTATTTTCACTGCTCTACGTTATAAACTTTTGTGAAGCACTTGGGGGTTCAAAGTGCTCCCTACACATCTAGATAAGTTCCTTAAGGGGTCTAGTTTCCAAAATGGTGTCACTTGTGGGGGAGCTCCAATGTTTAGGCACACAGGGGCTCTCCAAACGCGACATGGTGTCCGATAACGATTGGAGCGAATTTTCCATTCAAAAAGTCAAATGGTGCTCCTTCCCTTCCGGGCCCTGCCGTGCTCCCAAACAGTGGTTTATGACCACATATGAGGTATTGGAGTACTCAGGAGACATTGTCCAACAAATTTTAGGATCCATTTTATCCTGTTTCCCACGTAAAAATGAAAAAACTGAGGCTAAAAGATAATTTTTTGTGAAAAAAAAAGTACTTTTTTTTTTTACAGATCAATTTGTGAAGCACCTGGGGGTTCAAAGTGATCACTATGCATCTAGATAAGTTTCTTGGGGGGTCTAGTTTCCAAAATGGGGTCACTTGTGGGGAAGCTCCAGTGCTTAGGCGCACAGCGACTCTCCAAACGCGACATGGCAAGCGCTAAATATTCCAGCATATTTTCCATTCAAAAAGTCAAATATGCTCCTTTCCTTCCGAGCCCTGCCGTGCGCCCAAACAGTGGTTTATGACCACATATGAGGTATCGGTGTACTCAGGAGAAATTGCCCAACAAATTTTAGGATCCATTTTATCCTGTAGCCCATGTGAAAATGAAAAAAATTAATGATAAAAGAAAATTTGTGGTGCAAAAAATAAAATGTCCATTTTTTCCTTCCACGTTGCTTTAGTTCCTGTGAATTACCTGAAGGGTTAATAATCTCCTAGAATGTAGTTTTGAGTAGCTTGAGGGGTGCAGTTTTTAGAATGGTGTCACTTTTGGGTATTTTCTGCCATATAGACCCCTCAAAGTGACTTCAAATGTGAGGTGGTCCCTAAAAAAAATGGTTTTGTAAATATTGTTGTAAAAATGAGAAATCGCTGGTCAACTTTTAACCCTTATAACTTCCTAACAAAAAAAAAAATTGTTTCCAAAATTGTGCTGATGTAAAGTAGACATGTGGGAAATGTTATTTAGTAACTATTTTGTGTCACATAACTCTCTGGTTTAACAGAATAAAAATTCAAAATTTGAAAATTGCGAAATTTTCAAAATTTTCGCCAAATATCTGTTTTTTTCACAAATAAACACAAAAATTATCGACCTAAGTTTACCACTAACATGAAGCCCAATATGTCACGAAAAAACAATCTCAGAATCGCTAAGATGCGTCGAAGCGTTCCAGAGTTATTACTTCATAAAGGGACACTGGTCAGAATTGCAAAAAATGGCCAGGTCATTAAGGTCAAAATAGGCTGGGTCATGAAGGGGTTAAGTGATTAACAAGAAGACCATGAAAAAAATGCCCCACGTTGCCATATTTTAGGAATTACATAGAATTATTATTCATATCTGAAAAAGACTTAATTCAAACTGCTGTTGGGTGACACTTTTTAGAACCCAAGTCTGGCTGGGCAATGGTGAGCACACAGGCTCTGATTCATCTAGTAGTTTTTTCCATAAATCTGGCATAAAATTCCTTGAAATGTCACAAAATTCTCGAAGTTGCAAAATATGCCAGTCACAAACAGGTTTGACAAAAGTGTGTGGAGCTGGGGAAGGACCAGGAGTGGTAAAGCCAACCTGGCAAATTCATCATAATCTACACCACAAATTTGGTGTAAATTACTTTAAAATTTTCATCCAGCCACTGACTGGAGTAAGGCCCCCGTCACACATAGCGACTCACCAGCGATCCTGACAACGATATCAACGTGTCAGGATCGCTGGTGAGTCACTACATGATCGCTGGTGAGCTGCCAAACAGACAGCTTCACCAGCGATCAGCACCAGCGACGCCGAGCGCGCGGCGTCACTGTGTACTTTAGTTACCAGCGCGCTGATGCAGGGAGTGTTACCAGCGTGCCCTTGCCCTTGCTGGGAGTTGTAGTTCTCCAACAGTTAGAGTGCCAAGGTTTGCCATCACTGCAGTCGGACGCCAAAGTGGCTTTAGAGGCCCAGCGTGGCTCCTGAGGGGCCCGGAGCGCCAAAGTGGCCCCCGAGGCAAAGGGGCAGCATGGGTCAACATGGCCAAAGTGGCTACCAAGTGGCCAAAGTGGCTACCGAGGTGCCGAATGTGCCAAAGTGGCTACCAAGTGGCCAAAGTGGCTACCGAGGGGCCGAATGTGCCAAAGTGGCTACCAAGTGGCCAAAGTGGCTACCGAGGGGCCGAATGTGCCAAAGTGGCTACCAAGTGGCCACCAAGTGGCCAAAGTGGCTACAGAGGAGCCGAATGTGCCAAAGTGGCTACCAAGTGGCCAAAGTGGCTACAGAGGTGCCGAATGTGCCAAAGTGGCTACCAAGTGGCCAAAGTGGCTACCAAGGCGCCGAATGTGCCAAAGTGGCTACCAAGTGGCCAAAGTGGCTACCGAGGTGCCAAATGTGCCAAAGTGGCTGCCAAAGTGGCCAAAGTGGCTACTGAGGTGCCGAATGTGCCAAAGTGGCTACCAAGTGGCCAATGTGGCTACCAAGTGGCCAACGTGGCTACCGAGGTGCCGAATGTGCCAAAGTGGCTACCAAGTGGCCAAAGTGGCTACCGAGGTGCCAAATGTGCCAAAGTGGCCAAAGTGGCTACTGAGGTGCCGAATGTGCCAAAGTGGCTACCAAGTGGCCAATGTGGCTACCAAGTGGCCAACGTGGCTACCGAGGTGCCGAATGTGCCAAAGTGGCTACCAAGTGGCCAAAGTGGCTACCGAGGTGCCAAATGTGCCAAAGTGGCTGCCAAAGTGGCCAAAGTGGCTACTGAGGTGCCGAATGTGCCAAAGTGGCTACCAAGTGGCCAACGTGGCTACCGGGGTGCCGAATGTGCCAAAGTGGCTGCCAAAGTGGCTACCAAGTGGCCAAAGTGGCTACCGAGGTGCAGAATGTGCCAAAGTGGCTACAAAGTGGCCAAAGTGGCTACCGAGGTGCCGAATGTGCCAAAGTGGCTACCAAGTGGCCAAAGTGGCTACAGAGGTGTCGAATGTGCCAAAGTGGCTACCAAGTGGCCAAAGTGGCTACCGAGGTGCCGAATGTGCCAAAGTGGCTACCAAGTGGCCAAAGTGGCTACCGAGGTGCCAAATGTGCTAAAGTAGCTACCAAGTGGCCAACATGGCTACCAAGTGGCCAACGTGGCTACCGAGGTGCCGAATGTGCCAAAGTGGCTGCCAAAGTGGCTACCAAGTGGCCAAAGTGGCTACTGAGGTGCCGAATGTGCCAAAGTGGCTACCAAGTGGCCAAAGTGGCTACCGAGGTGCAGAATGTGCCAAAGTGGCTACAAAGTGGCCAAAGTGGCTACTGAGGTGCAGAATGTGCCAAAGTGGCTACAAAGTGGCCAAAGTGGCTACCGAGGTGCCGAATGTGCCAAAGTGGCTACCAAGTGGCCAAAGTGGCTACAGAGGTGTCGAATGTGCCAAAGTGGCTACCAAGTGGCCAAAGTGGCTACCGAGGTGCCGACTGTGCCAAAGTGGCTACCAAGTGGCCAAAGTGGCTACCGAGGTGCCTAATGTGCTAAAGTAGCTACCAAGTGGCCAACATGGCTACCAAGTGGCCAACGTGGCTACCGAGGTGCCGAATGTGCCAAAGTGGCTGCCAAAGTGGCTACCAAGTGGCCAAAGTGGCTACCGAGGGGCCGAATGTGCCAAAGTGGCTACCAAGTGGCCAAAGTGGCTACCGAAGTGCAGAATGTGCCAAAGTGTCTACAAAGTGGCCAAAGTGGCTACCGAGGTGCCGAATGTGCCAAAGTGGCTACCAAGTGGCCAAAGTGGCTACAGAGGTGTCGAATGTGCCAAAGTGGCTACCAAGGTGTCGAATGTGCCAAAGTGGCTACCAAGTGGCCAAAGTGGCTACCGAGGTGCCAAATGTGCTAAAGTGGTTACCAAGTGGCAAAAGTGGTTACCGAGGTGCAGAATGTGCCAAAGTGGCTACCAAGTGGCCAAAGTGGCTACCGAGGTGCCGAATGTGCTAAAGTGGCTACCAAGTGGCCAAAATGGCTACTGAGGTGCCGAATGTGCTAAAGTGGCTACCAAGTGACCAAAGTGGCTACCAAGTGGCCAAAGTGGCTACCAAGGTGCCGAATGTGCCAAAGTGGCTACCAAGTGGCCAAAATGGCTACAGAGGTGCCGAATGTGCCAAAGTGGCTACTAAGTGGCCAAAGTGGTTACCAAGGTGCCAAATGTGCTAAAGTGGCTACCAAGTGACCAAAGTGGCTACCAAGTGGCCAAAGTGGTACCGAGGTGCTGAATGTGCCAAAGTGGCTACCAAGTGGCCAAAGTGGCTACCGAGGGGCTTTGTTCACTAAAGTGGCTACCAAGGATTCCTGCATGCCAAAATGGCTACCAAGGGGCCAAAGCGGCTAACAAGGGGCAGGGCCATGTATGCCAGACTTGCTCCTGAGGTTCATTGGCACCAAAGTGGTTTCTGAGGGGCCCTGAGAACCAGACTGGCTCCTGAGGGGGCCCGCACAACAAAGTGGGTCTTGGGCTTCACATACTAAAGTGGCCCCTGAGAGGCCTCGCATACCAGACTGGCTCCTGAAAGGCCCCTACATCATAGTGGCTGTTGAGGGGCCACACCATGCCAAAGTGGCTTGTGAGGGGCTGTACTATGCCAGTTGCTCTGGCTTTTACCAACCTAAGATGATTCGCACCACAAGAACATCCACAAAATATTTCCATGAAAACGCGATATGCGCTTTTGTCCATTTTTATTTTTCAGGTGTACAGCTGCAATTAAATGGTTGCTATCATTACTAAGGTCCCCATCACACTGAACGAGCATCAGATCCATGACGTTTCAGCAATACCCCGCTGTGACGGCGGCAATTGTGTGTGACAGTGGGATACAACATCGCAGGGGGCATTCCTGAGCATGGCAGATCCCAGTCCCGGCCGTTTTCATTGCTGGGGTGTCCTTGCATGCTTTTCCTTTAATTTAAATTTAATTGGCATGGCTAGCTTACCTCCCGCTGTCATGGCCTGGTATATTCCCTTACAGTACCTTCACACTTGTCAATTGACAGCCGCTCAGCCGTGGTCGATCGCTGCTGTTGGTGAGTGGCTGTCAATTGAAAGCCGCCCTTACACTGAGCGGCTGCTGCGCCCACCTGCTCGACCGAGTGGGTGGCCATGGCCATAGACCTTCATTGCCGCGGTTGAGTGCTAGCGTCAATGAATGGCCGCGCACGATACTGAAATGACTAATTTACAGTGGTGCAGTATCTCTCCGACTGATCAAGCACTTGTTCTGTGCCCAGTCTATCAGGGTACAGACACGTACAGCAGCTGCTTGGCCAAGTATCTGCAGACTGTTGATGTGTGTGAGAGTACCCTTAAGGACTAATCAGATCTTGTCACGTCCTTTGACACCGCTCCCGACATTGGATATAGCATGTACAGCATAAGAATTCTTCTCTTCCCACCAGGTGTGTTTTCTGTCCTGCCCTCCAACCCATGTATTGTTATGAACTCTGTATTTATGGATTTTATTGTAACCCCCCCGTTATAAGAAAAAAGAAAAAAAACGTATATATTATATAAAGAATATATGATAATATAAAAAAGAAAATAAGTATATATATATATATATATATATATATATATATATATAGTTTATATGTTGTTTCATTATGGGTGTTTATTCTTGATGTATTGTTATTAAGTCACAGCTGATGGTATATTTTAACGGAGTGGATAAAATTATATGGGAAGGCACTAGTGCACGCCAAAAGTCTGTGTGGCACCCTGCTTCCTGTTCCATTTCAATGGTTTTAATTTTTAAAATGTGAGAGTTTCTGATTTATTAAAAGCTGTGGCCACCACCACCCATTTACAATTTACAAAGTTGTTTGTGTTTTTACTTCATATTGTGAAAGGGGCATGAAGCGTAAGAGCATCTGGTGTGTGTGGTGAAGTGCACAGGCTTCCTGTTCTCTGACTTGGCATAAAACATTCTAATTCGATTTCCTTTGATTTTAAAGCTATATGTAAGTAATCATACTGTAGTGTGTGTACACTTATACACTGCTTTATAAGGGCTAGTACACACAGTCCGATTTTTACATCTGACTTCGACCGATTATTTATTCTGACTGTGTGTACTAGCCCCAAATGTGACTTCATTAGCTACATAAAAATAGTTTGTTTCCATTATGGCCGTCCCTATTAAAATCTGCTAAAAGCAGACAGACTTTCCATTAGCAGAGTCTACCTGTGAGAACTTGCTGCTAGAGAGATTATTCGTTGCAATCAGAATTTCTAGTGAAATCAATAAATCAAACTGAGCAGCCACAAATTCTTACATACAGACACTGCCTAGGACAGTCTGCCTGTTCTTCACAAGTGTCCGGACCCCGTTCATTTCATCATTGTGGGTTCCAGCGACCCCTTGAAGCAAATGGTGGTGACATCACACAGGTCCTTTAGCTTGCACCCAATATTATATGATGGTGACATCACTACATCACCCCCATTGGCTTCATATACAACCCATCCCAGGTTGTGCCATCGCTATACACAACATTCATATTCTAACTTTACTTTCTTACAGTCGACACCTGATACACTGCTGTAAAGCTGGCAGCGCTGTTCAAGCACCGTGTATTTCCTTCAGGAAATGCCCATCTAGTTATTATTATTATTACTACAATTTACTGTTCTTTTTTTAGAATGAAAAAAAATAAATAAATGGACAACCGCTTTATCAAAGCATTCTCATGAAAGTTTTTATCCTTTTAACATATTGCAATCATCATATTATATAGCACTGTGTAGGTGCACTTACAATTGCTCATTTTGCCTTTCTACCCACTTAATTCTGCTCTTTTCTATATAATATGATGATTGCAATATATTAAGAGGATGAAAATTGATGGTAGAAGGAGCGCTTCTTTAAGGCTGGGGCTATACAGCAACTACACAGTGCAACTGTGATTTTCCAAAATCATAGTCAAATTGTAGAATTTTGTCAATTTATACCATTATTGTCTGTTTACAGATCTGGTTACAGTGGTCACATAACTAATGCCATGCTACTGAGACTGCGATGCACAAGTTGCAAACAAGTTTGGATTTCTTGTGACTTAAGGGGGTTTTACACTAAGCGATATCGCTAGCAATATCGCTAAAACGTCACTGGTTTTGTGACGTTATAGCGATATTGCTAGCGATATCGCTATGTGTGATACTTACCAGCGACCGGCTCCCCCGCTGGTTATCGCTGATCGCGCGAGAATGTCCAGCTCCATTTCTCGTCGGGCGCTTCCTGCTGAGACTTCCTGCTGTGAGACGAGCGACGCGTGGAGGCGGGCGGGAGGACGCCAGGATCGCTGTGTGTGAATGGTAAGTATCGTGCGCTGCGTCGCTGCTGAATCGCTGTGAGGTCTTTCTGTATGAAAGCTCACTAGCGATCATTTAGCGATGCACCAGCGATCCTGACCGGGTCGGATCGCTGGTGCATCGCTAAATGTAAAAGGGCCTTTAAGGATCACAATCAAACCAATCGTTATGTTATGATGAACCACTGCCATGCTATGATGCCCAGATGAACTCACGGTTTGAACCCAAACCAAACATTCAGATTTAGGCTATTAGCAGATAGTGGGTGACTAGTTACAGCAGTGATGCATGCTGTCAACTTGCAGCCAAAACACTAAGGGTACCGTTACACATAGCGACGGTCCAGCGATCCCGACAACGATACGACCTAGTAGGGATCACTGGTATGTCGCTACATGGTCACTAGTAAGCTGTCAAACAGGCAGATCTACTCAATGACGCAGCAACGATACGGCGATCCGTATAACGACCTCGGCGGTCGTTGGGACCTTGTCACACAGCAGCTATTCTGACAACTCAGACCTCAATTGCGTAAGTTCTGAGTCGCCAACGAGGTCGCTCCTCGTTGTTATGGTGTCAAACACAGCGATGCATGCTGGAGATCGCTGGCGAAGTTGCTGTTGCGGCACAAAATCTGTGACATTTCAGCGATCTCGCTAACAATCTCGCTATGTGAGATGGGGCCTTAAGACTTGAGCAGTGTCAGGGGGCCAGAGCTGGATCTAGGGAAGGTGAGTACTTGTTGTGTTTATTAGTTTAGAGTATTTGGGGGCCACTTCCCTAAAAGTGGAAAACCCTTCTAGTATTCACCAACAGGATTAAATAAACTATACAAATGATACTATATTGGTGCGGGGGACAAGGCTAAGGCCTCACTTACATATACGGTAATTTAATTTTTTTCCTAGAATAGAAGATAATTTAAAGCCACAAGTAATGTGTAAAAATATTCTGCAACAATTTCCAGCAGCCACAATCCAGCTTTGGCCTTCACACCAATAAAAGCTTTTAGGTCCAGATTTCAAACAAAGGGAAAGCCATTTGGCCAGGAATCACAGCTGTACAGATACCATTGTGTATCTGTCCAATGAAACATTGAGCAATTTCAAGATACCTTATCTTTCTGGCTTCAGTGTCACTGGCTACAGCTTGAAAGTGTCTTAATGACAAGACCTATATTGGGAAGACAATGAAGCAGGAGCTTCAGGCATGCCAAGTTCGACAAAGGCACATAAAACGTGTAATGCAATGCATGCCATGAAATAATATGTAAGATAAGCGTAATGCCATGCAAACAAAGAATGAATATGATCATACATTTACCATCAATAAAAGGTGTAACTTATGGGGCCTTGGCACTGCAAAATAATCGTGAGCCAGCGTTGTTAAAAACATTTATCTCATGGTCATCATGCCAAGTAAAGAGGCTGTTGATTACCCGATGAACAAGCTGAATGCTCATACATCAGGTGAAATGATCTTTTATGCAGCATAAAAAAATCATTGTTCTCGGCGGTGCTCTGTCCTGTGTAAACAGGCTTTTAAATGAGACCATCAATTGGTAAAAGTTTACTGATCAGTGGTCATATGGTGCCATCGGGAGGTCTGTATAAACACTCTCTTAAATTCACTTTTTTTTTTAGAACGGTTAGCCCATATCTTTTAGGGTCCCGTTTCACTTAGCGACGCTCCAGCGATCCCAACAACGATACGACATGGTCAGGATCGCTGCTGCGTCGCTAAATGGTCACTAGTAAGCTGCCAAACAGGCAGATCTCTTCAGCGACGCAGCAACTATCCAGCGATCCTCGGCGGTCGTTGGTACCTTGTCACACAGCAGCTTTTTTGAACGATTCCAGCCTGCGTCCCTGAGTTCTGCGTCGCCAATGAGGTCGCTCGTCGGGTCAAACACAGCGATGTGCGCTGGCCAGCGGGACGCCGACGATGAAATAATGGTCCAGGACATTCAAGCACGATCAGTGATATCCAGCGGGGGGGCCGCTCGCCGCTGCGTGTCACATGTAGCGAGATCGCTGTTGTGTCACAAAATCGGTGATGCTTCAGTGACCTCGCTATGTGAGACGGGGGGGGGGGGCTTTAGGGTTGGAATGTTTAAAGTAAAGGGATTGTGTCACTCCAGAAACACTAAATAAACTAACCGCATGGTCAATGAGGGGACTTAGTCCCAGTAAAAAAACATATTTGGCGTAACAAATGTTGTATTTGAGATGCATAAAAATGTAGTTTGTCTGATATATAAATGAGAGTGTTCACTGCACCAATGGTGGCAAGAACTCAGTGCACCATTTGTCTCACCACCTCCATGTATATTGCTATTTCTTGTCCTGAATAGAAGTCAAGGGAGTCCGTGAAGCGGTGTCGGCCTCCATCTTCTCTGCAAAGAGTCTTTGTGTGCTTGAAGAAGGGGGCGTAAAAGAGGGGATAAATGTAACGCTATTGCCAGCGCCCATGCATGATTTCCTTTCTCCCTCCTTGCAGGAACACTGAAATACTCACCACTCTGGCCCCTCGGCGTGGTCTTCGTCAGCTGGCATGTTTCAGGCTTATGCATGCCGCACTTCCTGGCGGCGGCCCTACTGTGCGTGCACTTCCTCGTTCTTAAAGGATCATAGCGCGCACATATTTAAAAACCCCCAGGCAATAGCTGGGATGTATTTAGTATCAGAGTACTCCTGCAAGATGGCTCTCAGCCAATAGCTAGGAGGCATCTTGTATAAAGGTAACCCTCCCCTTTAGAGAGTTGCCAAAGCAACAATATTCATCAGTCTTTCCTACTAGTGAGTTGTAAGGTCCCCTGGTCCGTATGTGGTCAGTTTCCTGAACCCAAATCCTTGGCTCTAGTGTGGCCAGTGTCCTGAACCTGCTTCCTTGGTCCATGGGCGGCCAGTGTCTGAAAGTAATATTTCCGGCAGAGGCTCACGGCACTTGTAGGATGCAGAAACAAGAGTTTCCACTCACCATAGCAGACTTCTTAGTATATGGAGCACGGAAACGTTGTGTCAAACGTGAAACAATCAAAGTATGACGATCTAGCTCAATGAGATAGTGAAAAAAAATCTTCTTTTATTCACTTAAAATATTTCCAGTAGAGGATAAAAACATCAGCAAGAACAATTACCGTAAGTGGAAATGCAATATCGACGCTTTTCTGGTGAACGTGCACCCTTAATCATGAAGACTGTAGGATGCACCTAATTTGTTAAATGGTGTGCACTTCCTAATGAATTATGCATACCTTACTCCTTCTCGTCATTAAGACTAGCAAATACATCAATCTTAATGAACCGGGCGGTAATTCTTCAATTTTCTCTCATCACTTCATGATTGCCATGTCCTTTTCAATTTACTACTTTATTTTTTTTAAATCAAGAGGCCCAATGTTCAATTTTTCTGTATACACTTATATCAGGACATTTATAAATTACTCCCAAATTCACTCTTTCATTCATATATTTGACATCACATTTTACTTTTTCTTTTTTATTACTGCTTTCATTAAATCCCTCCATATGGTACCGTCCCATCTTTACTGTGTCTGTGTATCAGCGATAACACCAGTGATCATGTTCTCTCACCTGACTTCCATAATATCACTCCTCCAGGAGCAGAGATGGGACCCAGGAGAACATTAAGTGAACAGAGCCTGTGGTTCAGTAGCAAACAAATCTGATGTGCGGAGGCATGTATATACTACTGACAACCAATATCTGGTTATGGTATTAACTATAATATCTTCCCCCTTCACCTCAGTACCACCAGACAAAGCTAGAGGCGAAACAAGAGCTCTGTGATGGAAGCTGATACTTCCATCACTCTTCTGGCTAGCGTAGGTCTGTAATTTTTGGTGGTATTAGGATAGGTAAGCTTATTTACATGCTATATTTTGTAGGAATTCCTTTGCACCTATTTAATGGTATTTACTTAATAATTTTTAGCGGTTACATATATTTATTTGTTACGATTTTCCAATATTTTCTGATTTTTATCTGTATGAACTAGTGATGATATATCTTAGCAGCAGCTCTCTTCTACTGCCACACTCTTTGATCCAAAAATTTTATTTTTTTACTAGCACCACCTAGTGGCACATTTTGTGTATTATCTTCACACTGTGTGCTAATCCCATAGTTCATCTAGCACCATCTAGTGGCTTTTATCAGTATTAGCGCAAAATCCACTCAGTCTGTGCCACCTTAATTGTATATTCTGCACAACACCATTTACGTTTCGCATATCATTTTTGTAACTTTATGGGCCTCTCTCCTCTGCTGACCAGACCTGTCTATCAGTACCAAATAGAAAAGCCGTTTTCTAATGTGAGCTTTTCAGTCAGACAAGACTGATGGACAGGTCTGGTTACATGTTCCTCCAACAGCTGGCATTGTATGGACTGGAGAGCTGTGCAGTCTGTGAGGAAAGCTGGACTAACCAGGAAGAGAACCTATCGTACCAGAGGGAAAAAAAATCACTGCATGCTGCGATTGGCAGCATATATCGGATGGCACACACCCATACAAGTCCATCGGTGTGTGCAAAACATCGGGCTGCACTCGGATGTCATTCGAGTGCAATCCAATATACGCCGACGCACAGAATGGATAAGATGGAGAAATTAAGTTCTCCGTCTACTCTCGAGAAGAGAATCGGATCACAGTGAAATGACATTGTGTCACGCTTGCAGTAGACTTTGCATATAGCATCCGATTCTCTCGCATGAATCATCAGATACTGTACGCTAGCGTGCGCGAGCCCGAACACAGAGGCTAGAAGAGGCAAATGTTGCAACATTTTTAATGGAACCCAATTGCAATTGTTTTAGCCCTAATTGCTTGGCTTTTTTGGGGAAAAAAATCTTATTTAAGGTGGAAAACCTCTTTAATTGTTCCCCTTGTTTTTTTGATCAGGGTAAACACAGCCAGATTTCATATTAGACATGTTATAGACAGAAATGTTATGCATATGGCTGCCAGAGGAAGTAGTCACAGACCACCCTGCAAAGCAGATGGTGCCCACTACAACCTACAGCAGTTCTGTGTCTCCTTCAATCTCTGTAGGCCGAAAATGGCAGAGAAGAAGGAAGCTTCAGGGTACGTGCACACAGAGTTTTTTGGTGGTGCGGATTTTGTAGTAAAATCCGCAGATAACTCCGCACCGTGTGCACATACCCTCATTCCGCTACAAAGAAAACGCTGCTCACATTCCTTCCAGAAGGGGGTAGATCACAGGAGTGTATTTGAGGGGGAGCATCTGTTGGAATAGTGGGAAAGTAGGCTGTAACTATTGGGGAGAGCACCGCTGTGACTCATGTGGGCAGACAAGGTGGCTCTGCTATTATTCCTGGGGAAACACTGGGGAGGGTAACTACAATGAAGATATGGGAAACAAAGAAGTAGCTACTATTTCTGGAACTGTAAAGTTTTTACACCCAACCCTTCAATTATCGCAACAATTTTGGGGGAATGTCTAATGACTTGAAGTGGGATCACTAGCTGGAGAGCTTTTGTGTTTACTTTCAAAATCTTTTGTACAGGCTGCAGTCTTTTCATTATATCTCCATAGTAATACTACAGTCATGGCCAAAAGTTTAGAGAATGACACAGATATTATATTTTCACATGATCTGCTGGCCTCTGGTTTTTATGTGTGTTTGTCAGATGTTTTTATCACATACAGAAATATAATTGCAACAATATTATGAGTAACAAAAGGTTATATTGACAGTTAAAATGAGTTAATGCAGCAAGTCAATATTTGCAGTGTTGACCCTTCTTCTTCAGGACCTCAGCAATTCTCCCTGGCATGCTCTCAATCAACTTCTGGATCAAATCCTGACTGATAGCAGTCCATTCTTGCAAAATCAATGCTTTTATTTTGTCTGAATTTGAAGGTTTTTGTTTGTCCACCCGTCTCTTGATGATTGACCACAAGTTCTCAATGGGATTAAGATCTGGGTAGTTTCCAGGCCATGGTCCCAAAATCTCTATGTTTTGTTCCCTGAGCCATTTAGTTATCACCTTTGCTTTATGGCAAGGTGCTCCATCATGTTGAAAAAGGCATTGTTGATCGCCAAACTGCTCTTGGACGGTTGGGAGAAGTTGCTCTTGGAGGACATTCTGGTACCATTCTTTATTCATGGCTGTGTTTTTAGGCAAGACTGAGAGAGAGCCCATTCCCTTGGCTGAGAAGCAACCCCACACATGAATGGTTTCAGGATGCTTGACAGTTGTCATGAGACAAGACTGGTGGTAGCGCTCACCTCGTCTTCTCCGAATAAGCCGTTTTCCAGATGTCCCAAACAATCGAAAAGGGGATTCATCAGAGAAAATGACTTTACCCCAGTCCTCAGCAGTCCACTCCCTGTACCTCTTGCAGAATATCAGTCTGTCCATGATGTTTTTTCTGGAGAGAAGTGGCTTCTTTGCTGCCCTTCTTGAGACCAGGCCTGTGACGTCTGCCTGCGGTCTGGACTGCAGCCAGACAGCACCCCGAGAAACACTGAGACCCTTTACCCCTATACAGGGATCTGGATTTATAGCAGAGCCCAGGAGGCGCTGTCTGAATAGGAGCAATGACCAGAGCAGGACGGTCGCCAGAAAGGTGTTCCAATACAGGACACAGAGGCAATGATATCCGAGACTAAACCAGTCAGGCAGAAATGGTATAAAAACAGTAGACAGTAGCAGAGTCAGATTCCAGGTCGAAGCCAGAGTCATAAACCGGGAGGGCAGCAGAGGTACAGAATCGTTAGGCAAAAGCAGAGTCAGAATCCAGGCCAAAGTAAGAGTCATAAACCAGGAGGGCAGCAGAGGTACAAAGTCGTTAGGCAGAAGCAGAGTCAGAATCCAGGCCGAAGTCAGTGTCATAAACCAGGAGAGTCGCAGAGGTACAGAATCGTTAGGCAGAAGCAAAGTCAGAAGTCCAGGCAAAAGTCAGAGTCAGTCAAACAGCAATTCACACAGTAACACGCAGGGGAACCAAGAATATATCCGGCGGCCTGCAAGAGCAGTCCCAAGGTATTTGAGGGATCAGGTCATCCCTTACAGGCCCGTGGCCCGATGATGTCATCCGGACTGCCCCCAGGACCAGGCTGGATGGTAATGCACCAGCCCCTTCATGACTGACCGAGGAGCGAAGCCTGCGTCCAGCGGACGCCTGCGCAGGAGCCTCATGACTATCGCCGCCACCCCTCGGGGTTGAAGCACAACGCCTCCCAGAGACCAAGGCCGAGACTGCAGGCCACGGGTCAGACGGTGATAGGACAGTCCGGCGCCTCCTAGTGGTCGAGGCCGGAACAGCAGGCCCTGAGTCTGACGGTGATGTGATAGTCCGGCGCCTCCTACTGGCCGAGGCCGGGACAGCAGGCCCTGAGTCCGGCGGTGATGTGATAGTCCGGCGCCTCATACTGGCCGAGGCCGGGACAGCAGGCCCTGAGTCTGGCGGTGCCGTGACAGTACCCCCCCCTCTAAGAGGGGCCTCCGGACCCTCAAAACCCGGTTTGTCAGGGTGGAGGAGGTGAAACCTGCTAATCAACCGCTTAGCACGAATGTCACTAGCGGGGACCCAGGACCTCTCCTCTGGGCCGTAGCCCTTCCAATGCACCAAGTATTGTACCGAGTTTCTCACTAGACGGGAATCAAATATGCCTTGGACCTCGTACTCTAAGGCGCCCTTGACCAAAACTGGAGGAGGAGGGGACCGGACGGGACGAATTGGGGAGCGGTATACCTTGAGGAGGGACTTATGAAAAACGTTAGGAATTTTAAAAGACTGCAGGAGTTTTAACCGAAACGCTACTGGGTTAATTACCTCTAATATTTCATATGGTCCGATGAACCTGGGACCCAGTTTGGCTGACGGTACCTTAAGTTTGATGTTTCTTGTAGAGAGCCAAACCTTGTCACCAACTCCCAGGTGCGGCCCCTGGGATCGTCGTCTATTGGCTGCCGAAGTCTGTCTAATTTGAGCCCCTTTTAAATTATAGTTTACTTCGGACCAAATAGTCTTTAGACGATGTATACTTTGCTCAACCCCTGGGATTTCCGACATCTTGGCCGAAAATGATCCAAAGCGCGGATGTAGACCGAGGTTACAGAAGAAGGGGGTGGTTTTGATGGAGTCTTGGTATCTATTATTGAGAGCGAACTCTGCCAATGGCAAATGTTCCACCCAATCTGACTGATGTGCTGAGACATAGCAGCGGAGGTATTGCTCCAGCGTTTGGTTGGCACGCTCAGTTTGACCATTCGTCTCGGGATGGTATGCCGAGGAAAAAGACAACTCAACACCAATACGTCTACAGAACGCCCTCCAGAACTTCGAGACGAACTGGGTACCCCTGTCGGATACGATATTTGCCGGAACGCCGTGCAGACGTACAACGTGAAGAACAAACAACTTGCTTAAGGTTTCAGAGTTGGGTAAGCCGGACAGGGGAACAAAGTGAGACTGTTTACTGAACCTGTCCACCACCACCCAAATACAAGTTTTCCCCTCGGAAGGTGGCAGGTCTGTAATGAAGTCCATGGAGATGTGGGTCCATGGACTTTCAGGGGTGGGCAAGGGCTGAAGCCAGCCGGCAGGACGGTTATGGGGGGACTTGGCGCGGGCACAGACTTCACACGCTGAGACGTACTCCTTGCAGTCCTTGGCCACCGTTGGCCACCAAAAGTTCCTGGTTACCAGCCTAGTGGTATTATTAAGACCAGGGTGGCCTGCCAGGACGGAGTCGTGAGATTCTTTTAACACTCGTAAGCGAAAAGTAGCTGGGACGAATAATTTTTTGGGGGGCGTAGAGTCAGGAACTTGTTCTGATGACCTACGGATCTCCTCCAGAAGGTCCAGAGATACTGCCGACACAACAATGCCATTTGCCAATATGGGAGCTGGTTCATAGTCCTCGGTGTGTGTGTGACAAAAGCTGCGGGAGAGGGCATCTGCCCTCACATTTTTGGTTCCGGGGCGAAAGGGGATTAAAAAAATCGAACCTGGAGAAAAACAAGGCCCACCTGGCCTGCCTAGGGTTTAGTCTTTTAGCCGACTCTAGGTAGGTTAGGTTTTTGTGATCGGTAATAACAGTAATTTTGTGTTTGGCGCCTTCGAGGAAGTGGCGCCATTCCTCGAAGGCCCACTTAATTGCCAATAATTCTCGGTTGCCAATGTCATAGTTTCTCTCCGTGGCAGAGAATTTGCGGGAGAAAAAGGCACATGGACGAAGCTGAGTGAGGGATGCAGAGCCTTGTGAGAGCACTGCTCCCACTCCGACTTCGGAGGCATCCACCTCCACAATAAACGGGTGGTCCAAGTTTGGTTGAATCAACACCGGGTTGGCCACGAAGCACCCTTTTAGTGTGGAAAAAGCCCTGGTTGCCTCAGGATTCCAATTAGTCACGTCCGCCCCTTTCCGGGTAAGGTCCGTGAGTGGCTTGGCAATCTCTGAGAATCCCCTGATGAATTTGCGATAATAATTTGCAAATCCCAAAAATCGCTGGAGTGCTTTCAGCGATTTGGGTTGTACCCAATCCTTAATGGGTTGAATCTTGGCGGGATCCATGCGGAACCCCTTGCCTGAGACCATGTATCCTAAGAACTGCACCTCTTCGGCAAAAAAAACACATTTTTCAAATTTCGCGAACAAAGAGTTTTCGCGCAGTCTTTGCAGTACTGAACGGACGTGTTGAGCATGAGTCACAGGATCAGCAGAATAAATCAAAATGTCGTCCAGATATACGACGACATACACCCCACAAATATCTCTAAAAATATCATTGACGAAGTGCTGGAAGACTGCAGGAGCGTTACTGAGTCCGAAGGGCATTACCAGGTACTCAAAATGGCCAAGGGGTGTATTAAAGGCCGTTTTCCATTCGTCCCCATCTCTTATGCGGACCAGGTTATATGCCCCCCGGAGGTCAAGCTTAGTAAACCAGCGAGCTCCCAGTAACTGGTTAAACAGATCAGGAATGAGTGGCAGCGGGTATTGATTCTTTACCGTTATGGCGTTCAGCTCACGGTAGTCAATGCATGGTCTGAGTCCACCATCTTTTTTCTCTACAAAGAAAAACCCAGCTCCTACAGGTGAGGTGGAAGGTCTAATGAAGCCTTTTCGAAGGCTGTCTGCAATGTATTCCTTCATGGCTACACGCTCAGGACCAGAGAGGTTGAATATTCTCCCCTTAGGGAGACGGGCACCAGGGACCAATTCGATAGGACAATCGTATTCTCTGTGAGGAGGTAGTTTCTCCGACTCCACTATAGAGAAAACATCTTCATAATCCCTAAACGCATATGGAATAGAAGGTGTTCTAATTTTAATCTGGTTCACTGAAAAAGACATACAGTTACTCTGACACCATGGACTCCAGCGTACAACGTCACCTATGCGCCAGTCAATAATCGGATTATGTTGGTGCAACCATGGCATGCCTAACACCACTGGATCTGACAAATTGTATATAACAAAAAATGACATTTGTTCGTTATGTAACGTCCCCACTGACATAGAAATTTCGGCAGTAACGAATTCCACGCCTCCTTGGAATATAGATGTACCATTAATAGCAGTAGTCTGAATAGGCGCTTTAAGCCTTGACAGAGGTACACCAAGGCTCTTAGCAAATAAAAAATCCATAAGGTTGACGGCAGCACCACAATCCACATAAGCCTTCACACACAGACGTTTCTTAGCAAAAGAAAGGGAAACTGGTAACAACAGTTTGGCCGCATTTGCGGGCAATACCTGACCCCCAACGCTGTCCAGGGGGTGATTGTCCAGGAATGTGGATTTCCAACAGCCAGCATTTCCCTTGAAGCTTCCAGGCTGCAGCATGTTTGAGCCTGAGAGTGACTTCCCAGGCTGAGCAATGTAACAGGTGTTTGGGCCAAGAATCAGCTCAGTCAAGAGGAAGGAAAAAAAAAGGTGAGGAAAACTGCTTTTATCTGTGTTAAGTATAGACACAAAAAGCCGTTTTATTTTTATGGCCGGATATAATGTGACGTCTGCCTGCGGTCTGGACTGCAGCCAGACAGCACCCCGAGAAACACTGAGACCCTTTACCCCTATACAGGGATCTGGATTTATAGCAGAGCCCAGGAGGCGCTGTCTGAATAGGAGCAATGACCAGAGCAGGACGGTCGCCAGAAAGGTGTTCCAATACAGGACACAGAGGCAATGATATCCGAGACTAAACCAGTCAGGCAGAAATGGTATAAAAACAGTAGACAGTAGCAGAGTCAGATTCCAGGTCGAAGCCAGAGTCATAAACCGGGAGGGCAGCAGAGGTACAGAATCGTTAGGCAAAAGCAGAGTCAGAATCCAGGCCAAAGTAAGAGTCATAAACCAGGAGGGCAGCAGAGGTACAAAGTCGTTAGGCAGAAGCAGAGTCAGAATCCAGGCCGAAGTCAGTGTCATAAACCAGGAGAGTCGCAGAGGTACAGAATCGTTAGGCAGAAGCAAAGTCAGAAGTCCAGGCAAAAGTCAGAGTCAGTCAAACAGCAATTCACACAGTAACACGCAGGGGAACCAAGAATATATCCGGCGGCCTGCAAGAGCAGTCCCAAGGTATTTGAGGGATCAGGTCATCCCTTACAGGCCCGTGGCCCGATGATGTCATCCGGACTGCCCCCAGGACCAGGCTGGATGGTAATGCACCAGCCCCTTCATGACTGACCAAGGAGCGAAGCCTGCGTCCAGCGGACGCCTGCGCAGGAGCCTCATGACTATCGCCGCCACCCCTCGGGGTTGAAGCACAACGCCTCCCAGAGACCAAGGCCGAGACTGCAGGCCACGGGTCAGACGGTGATAGGACAGTCCGGCGCCTCCTAGTGGTCGAGGCCGGAACAGCAGGCCCTGAGTCTGACGGTGATGTGATAGTCCGGCGCCTCCTACTGGCCGAGGCCGGGACAGCAGGCCCTGAGTCCGGCGGTGATGTGATAGTCCGGCGCCTCCTACTGGCCGAGGCCGGGACAGCAGGCCCTGAGTCTGGCGGTGCCGTGACAAGGCCTTGCTCCAAGAGTCTCCGCCTCACAGTGCGTGCAGATGCACTCACACCTGCCTGCTGCCATTCCTGAGCAAGCTCTGCACTGCTGGTAGCCCGATCCCGCAGCTGAAACACTTTTAAGAGACGGTCCTGGCCCTTGCTGGTCTTTCTTGGGCGCCCTGGAGCCTTTTTGGCAACAAGGGAACCTCTCTCCTTGAAGTTCTTGATGATGCGATAGATTGTTGACTGAGGTGCAATCTTTCTAGCTGCGATACTCTTCCCTGTTAGGCCATTTTTGTGCAGTGCAATGATGACTGCACGTGCTTCTTTAGAGATAACCATGGTTAACAGAAGAGAAACAATGATGCCAAGCACCAGCCTCCTTTTAAAGTGTCCAGTGGTGTCATTCTTACTTAATCATGACAGATTGATCTCCAGCCCTGTCCTCATCAACACCCACACCTGTGTTAATGGAGCAATCACTGAAACGATGTTAGCTGGTCCTTTTAAGGCACGGCTGCAATGATGTTGAAATGTGTTTTGGGGGATAAAGTTCATTTTCTAGGCAAATATTGACTTTGCAAGTAATTGCTGTTAAGCTGATCACTCTTTATAACATTCTTGAGTATATGCAAATTGCCATTAGAAAAAATGAAGCAGTAGACTTTGTAAAAATTAATATTTGTGTCATTCTCAAAACTTTTGGCCATGACTGTAAGTCACAAATGCCCCAAAGATTACGATTCTGATTTTCCCAAATGAAGAAAAACACCATGGCACTCGCCAGTCTTCTTGAGATTGAGATCCATCTCTTTTCCTTCATTTGAAACTGATCCATTTAGCAAAAAACGGATCAGTTTCAAATCAAAGAATAATGGCTATGACAACTTTGTTGTCAACGGATTGTTGCTGGATCCATTCTAATGGATGATACCGGACATGTGAACACGGCCTTACATGGCTATTCCTGGTTTTATAGCGCTTTGGTCTGTGCCACGATTTTAGGAACAAGCTATTTTGTATCCGTCACACTGCGGAGCACCGCCATATTTCACAATGTTTGATCCTGGTGTGCGGCGCTATACAAGCTGAGGTTGTGCCGTGGTCTAATACATATCTTCTACAGAATAAATAACTTCAAAAAGCATCAAACTGACTTGTTAAAAAGGGGAATGCGAAGTTTTCTTATGTCCAAAGCACACACTGAAACTATTGGTCCTTGCAGTGTTAAAAAAATAGACGTCACCATATTGAATCCATAGAACAGTCTTTAGGTAGATAGCCCTAATCTGTCTGTTTTATTCATTTAACCATTTAAATGCAACACAATGACATAAAGATGCAAATTGTATTTAGAATATTCTTTTATAAAGGGCAATATAAAGGTTAAGGATAATTTTCTTACGTATAATTCCTTCGGTGCCATCGACATGCTTTGGTACATAGTATGCCGACAGGTCGCTTTGCAGTATCTCATCAGCTGTTGCCCTTGCCAAACCAGCCGCCAGGAAAGATGGGCAATTACTATAGAAAGAAGACAGAAGGAGACGTTAGTCAAACAGTCCTAACAAGTGATTTATTGTACAATTCCTGGAACTAGAGGGCAAAGGAAAACTAGCAAAATACAATTCCACAGTTATGCTCCATAACAAATTATATTACAGGTTAGCAGGCTGCTCGACTTCTTCCAGGAGATTGAGTTATGGTTTCTATTCCTGACTCTCCCCATCATTCTTCAGAGAAATCAGATGTAGTCACAAAAGAACCGTCAGTTGCTAAGAATCAGATTGTTGCTGAAAGTTTTTATGCATATCTAATATTGAGGAATGAGGCTCATTACCATGAAATCGCTTTATTAGTGGCCCTCATATACAATATTAAGTGAGACCTGTTTGTCTTCATCACTGCAGCACATTACACAGGTTACTAAAGTGGCCCTAGATGTGGTCAGAATTTGGCCAATTGAAATGAGATGTAGCAATTGTTGGGATAATCATTGTTTATATTGTTTTGAAAGGATATTAATTTTATCATCGGCTTTCTGCAAAACAACAATGTTCCTCTAATGCTTTCTTTCTGTTCAGACTGGGTTCTAATGTTTAAGACTAGAGTTGAGCGAACATCTTCGGTTCCCCACTTATTCGGCAAGCTATAGTGCTTGCCGAATAAGCTACAGCGGGAACCCGGCTTCCTGGATCACGCTTGGGTGAACATCTGATCGGCGCCGCAGCTTCATGTGTCACGGCTGTGTCACACCCAACACACAGGCTCTCCATTCATGTGCTGTGACACAGCCGTGACACATGAAGCTGCGGTGCCGATCAGCTGTTCCCCAGGCGCGATCCAGGAAGGCGGGGTCCCGCTGTAGCTTATTCGGCAAGCGCTATAGCTTGCCGAATAAGCGGGGATCCGAAGATGTTCGCTAAACTCTATTTAAGACCTCATTCAGATGGCTTTTTTTTTCACGTACGAGAAAAACAAACTGAGTTTCATCAATTATTTTCATCAGTGTTTGGTCAGATTTTCACCAGTTTTTCTGGTATGTGTAAAAAAAAGTTTTTACTCCTCCTCCTATGTAACAGTCCGTAAATATCAGACCGTACTTGGATAGCATCCAAGTGTTGTCCGATTATTTATTACTTTTTATGGACCCATGGACTTGCAGTGCCAATTTTGATCCAACACTCGGATCGATATTAGACATGTCTCCATGATTCTGCACGGACCGTGGAAATTACGGACATGTGAACAGCCCCATTCACTAGTACAAGTATGAGTGCTAGACATGAATGACACAGCTATGCCCAGGAACAACAAAAGCGGACATCTGAATGAGGTCTGAGGCAAAAACCGCACAATTTGGAGAGATATTCTTGGTGTTTGGGAATCAAGACACAAATCTGGATGATTCCAAGAGCACAAAGGGATCAATAAAAATTTATTGGGATCTGATGGAAAAAAAGTTTTGTGGACAATGGAACCCCTTAGCGTGAAGCCTTGGTAGAAAATAAAGGGGAAATGTAATCAATCTGTGCCATTTTTCTGCCATTAAAAATATGAAAATTCTAATGGTCATCATATTTGCACAATAATATGCAACTTTTCTTGCCTCTTGCCACTTTCTAAAACGGTCAATGAAAAGTAGATTGTGTTAATATACAGGGACATGGTTTCCTTTAGTTTGACAGATCTACTTACACCAAAAATTAAACGTGTGCCTCTGCATTTAGTGCATATTACTCCAATAAAGTATACACTAAGATCCAGCTTCAGACGAGCATGTCTAAAATTGTCAGTTTTTCATAAAAAAAGTGACAGTTCTTCATCCAAATCGTCATCCTTATGTCAGTTATTTTTACATCCTTGTGACATTCGCATGACATCCATTGCTATACATCAACAATTCAAAGATTTTACAAGACCAATTACAAGATAACGAGATAAGGTAAGATAATAATTACAATCGATTCAGAAAATGTGGATGCCATACAGATGGGGTCCATATAGCATCCACTTTTTTCACAAATCTATTGAGTTTAAAGTTCAAGACTTGTCCAAAAAAAATGGATCAGTAACTTTTTACACCTGGACCATCGGCTTACGTGTAAGAACGTTCATTTGATCTACCCCAATAATTTGAACTGGTCCATATTCTGTTGTGCGCAGTTCAGATATACACAGACAGTATACTGCACAGATGGTAAAAATTAGATTGTCTGAACGAAAACGAAGACTTATAACCCCAGTCATAAAAAGTTTCCTGAGGGGTGAACAAGTGAAAAATAGTCCCAGTTTTTAACACATTTCCTTTTTAAATCTTGTCATTTTATATTTTCTTTGACCTCTGGTTCAAGGTCAAAAAATTATATAAAACACTTTGTATTATACAGGTCACAAACCAATGAGCCAAACACTAAAAGAAACTTAGCAAATCTAACTAAATTATGTTTGAAAAAAAAATCAGTAGTGTAAGGTTGTGTCAAGAGATTTCCAGAACACGGGTCTCTGAATGACTGTCTCAGGAACACTAGCTGTTGTGTCACCTTCCCCAGGTAACACACTTAGAAGAAGCCATGTTATTAAATAAAGGGTCTTCTGAGATTTATTTCTTATTTCTTTTTTATTTCCCCTGGGATCCATAAATAGTGTTCAGTTCAAGAACTGCTTGAACATTTGCTTTTAGCAAAAAAGATAAAGTATCCTAGCTGGTCTTTGTAATTTCATCCAGCGACTACAGCAGGACTGTGACATTAGCAGAAGTCATTTCCCATATCGGCATTAGAGCTGTGTGACTTGTGTCCTCCAGGCATGCATACATTACCAAAGGGACACAAGCAGGTTTAAAAGACCTACATTAAAATAGCACAAATAGCAATATTTTTCACATACTGGAATTCATACTCCCAGAAGAACCAAGGAAAAATCCTCCGGAATAAAGTTTAAACATGTCATCATTTCTGGAAACCACAAGAACGAGACTGAAGATATCCATCCCAATGTTAACTTTTCATAGATAACATAAAATTCAATGTGATTTTTAAAATATTAGATAGAACAAATTATTTCTGACATTGCAAAAGTAAAAGTATGCAATTGTGGCTTTCTGGGATTTTTAACTAAGCTTTAGAAAAATGACTTACATTAACCTAAAGATCCCTTATGGCTACCCCAGTGACGTGACACTCATGAGTCACATTGTCCAATCAATGACATGACGATCATAAGTCACTGCATCAAATTAAGGTCCAATCACTTGGAAGTTTCAACCACAAGGACAGCACATAATGCAGAAATGGTTGAATGACACAGTCACAATACAAGAAGATGCTAATTTATAGGAATATTTTAATGTAAAAAAATGTACAGTACGTAAGATATTCAATAAATCCTGCTCAAGGAAACAGACATCTAGCTAGGCGGCACGAGCTGCTAAGCTCAGTAATTGGCTACAGTGGTGATGCGTGCTATTGACATGATGGCACTGCTGTAACCATATCTAAACTTTTTGTAATTTTAGGTGATATAGAGCATTTTGGGTAGATTTTCCTGATAGAGGAAAACCCCTTTAATAAGACTTATATTTCATATTCTAAACAGCTTAAGGCTACTGACTTCCTCAAAATGAAGGGTTAGACATAGATTGAAACCCCAGAATACCGATCAGTAAGATAGTTAACAGTAGAACCTCATAGGATATTCGGTCATTAAAAAAAAAAAAAAAAAAAAAAAAGCACACCAATGATCATCTAAAAAACTAAATTGACTCTTTAATGTAATTGACATGCTTCATGATTAGAACCCTTGATTCTGTGTTCCGTGGTCGACATCTCTTTCCGACAACAGATAAACCTTTTCTTTGGGTGTTTTACTTCTGTTATCTTTGTTTGTCGGTTTTGGGTAACAGGTGTTTTTAATTTACTCTGTCTGTCCTATCACCTTTCGGTTCAGCATTAAATATCTTCCCCCTACTAGCGTTTCCTGCTTGTGATAAACTTTGTTGGATTCATTCACTTTGCTGTATTTTGTGTTGGTTGTAGTTGTTTTGTGTGTGATTCCCACATTTCTTAGGGAACTGACACTATAGCAATACTAGGAGCTGTTAAGGATAATCAGAGTAATCTGCTGTCGATTGGGGGCGCAATTAAGTTATCTTAGGGTGCCAACCTTTGCGGTCAGGCAGGAACAGACCAGGGTCAGAGAAGGGCTTTTACTAGTCTGAACAGGAACCTGTTAGATTCAGGTATACATCTCCCTGGTATGTTCGTTACTCGTGTGAATGTGCTTTAGCAGTCAAAACAATAATATATTTGGAAAATAAAGGGACGCCTTTTATTCCATCAGATACAAATGTGTACTCCTATTAACCAAAATGGGGACATACAGTTGTGCTCAATAGTTTACATACCCCGGGAGAATTTTTGCTTTCTTGGCCTTTTTTCACTGAATATGAATGATAACATCAAAACTTTTTCACCACTCACGGTTAGTGGTTGGGTGAAGCCATTTATTGTCAAACTACTGTGTTTTCTCTTTTTAAATTATAATGACAACCCAAAACATCCAAATGACCCTGATCAAAAGTTTATATACCCTGGTGATTTTGGCCTGAAGACATGCACAGAAGTTGACACAAATGGATTTGAATGGCTACTAAAGGTAACATCCTCACCTGTGACCTGTGGCAAATGCCAGGAAAATTGTTTGGGATGCAAAGAAAAACCCACAATTAACATCAGCTGAAATGCTGGACTCCCTAGTGGTGTGGCTGTTTCAAGATAAATAATGAGGCACGTGAAGAAAAATGGGCTGCATGGTCGAGTCGCCAGAAGAAAGCCAAATGACCCTGATCAAAAGTTCACATACCCCATTTCTTAATACCGTGTATTACCCCCTCTAACATCAATGACAGCTTGAAGTCTTTTGTGGAAATGTGGATGAGGTTCTTTATTTTCTCAGATGGTAAAGCTGCCCACTCTTCTTGGCAAAAAGCCTCCAGTTACTGTAAATTCTTGGGCTGTCTAGCATGAACTGCACGCTTGAGATCTCAGAGTGGCTCAATGATATTGAGGTCAGGAGACTGAGATGGCCACTCCAGAACCTTCAATTTGTTCTGCTGTAGCCAATGACAGGTTGACTTGGCCTTGTGTTTTGGATTGTTATCATGTTGGAACGTCCAAGTATGTCCCATGCACAGCTTCCAAGCTGATAATTGTAAATTTGCCTCCAGTATTTGCTCATAACGTGCTGCATTCATCTTTCCTTCAACTTTACCAAGTTTCCTGTGCCTTTGTAGCTCACACATCCTCAAAACATCAGTGATCCACTTCCATGTTTTACAGTAGGAATGGTGTTCCTTTCATCATAGGCCTTGTTGACTTCTCTCCAAATGTAATGTTTATGGTTGTGGCCAAAAAGTTCAATTTTGGTCTCATCACTCCAAATTACCTTGTTCCAGAAGTTTTGAGGCTTGTCTCTGCACTGTTTTGTGCATTGTAGGCAAGATACTTTATGGAATTTGCGCAGTAATGGCTTTCTTCTGGCGACTCGACCATGCAGCACATTTTTCTTCAAGTGCCTCCTTATTGTGCATCACGAAACAGCCACATCGCTAGTTTTGAGAAAGTCTAGTATTTCAGATGATGTTATAGTATTTGTGGGTTTTTATTTGCATCCCGAACAATTTTTCTGGCATTTCTCACAGGTCACAGGTGAGGATGTTACCTTTAGTAGCCATTCAAACCCATTTGTGTCAACTTCTGTGCATGTTATCAGGCCAAAATCAGCAGGGTATGTGAACTTTTGATCAGGGTCATTTGACAATAAATGGCTTCACCCAACCACTAATCATGAGTGGAGAAAAAGTTTTGGTGCTCTCATTCAAATTCTCTGAAAAAATGCCAAGAAAGCAAAAATTCTGACGGGGTATGTAAACTTTTGAGCACAACTGTAAATATTGTGCCATTTGGCTAATAGGACAGATCAAAGCGCAAAGAACAAAGCATACTCAATAGCAAGGAGAAAATTGTATTAATGAAAAAAAAAGCATTTCCTCAAGTGATGCCCCTGCTGTCATTGATCCCAGAACACTAAGGAAAGATGCAGCACTGATTACGGGGGAGTGGCACCTGAGTAGGAGACACATATTTCTCTCTTTTTTTCCCTTATCTTCCAGTGCCCAGTAATAAAGGGTTGTCAACAGTGAACTACCTCTTTAACTATACCAATAAAGTGAAATAATTATAAGATGACTACTAACTTTGCCATTAGGCATAATATATGATAGAACTAAAAATATGTAAAGGAAAATCTGGACAGAAAAATGGGTTGGTCTTCTTAAAGGCAAGGTTTTTTTTGTTATTTTTAAAGAGGTCTCCCTGCAAATGATTTCCATTTTATCAATTGTGTAATTATTAGCAATAAAGTAGTCAGACAACTGAACTGAGAATGCAGACTAAAAACACACTAATGTCACAACAATTATAGACTAAATGACCGAGTTATAAAAAAAAAAAAAAGAAAATATCGGGAGTTCCTCATAAGCAAATCTAGCAAGTTGCTAAAAATAAGGAAAAACAAGCAAATGCCAGCATCATGGCTTCAGGTCGCATCAATTTCCGCCTGCCTTGCATTTTTGTTGCTTTTTCAAAACGGATTCATTGTCACTAAAGACCTCATTAGGGAAGTAAATTGTTTGCCAGGCATTCTTTTAGGTTATAAATGTGGAGTGGGTGTTACATAACACTCTTACTGCGGCATTTTCAACCTGCTGGGGAGAAAATTATGATGGACATTTTCCATCAATTAGTAGCTATGATAAAATTAAAAAAAATTACATTTCATTCAGACATTCCACCCATTCCATCTGTATACTGTAGGTATGCTGCAGTCATACTGCCGATATCCTTAGAGAAAATAATCTATATCCTTTTAAAATAAAAACTGTGCACATAAGAAAAAATAATCTAAATGTTCCTGATTCATTCTACCAACTGTCTCAGAATTTAAAGATTTGCTCCAAGCATCTGCTGATTGCCGTGGATATTGGCCAGGAGAGCAGATCTACCAATTTTGTGCCATGATGTGTTCCAAATATGACAAAACAAAAAAATTGTCAAATAAATGGTTTCTAATGTTCAATAATCTAGATTACATTAATTTTTGCTGAATTCATTTTCTTTTTATCAATTTTTTTCATACTCATGTATTATGTGACGTACATCATGAATTATAAGTTCTCTTATAAGGACCTCTACTGCCATGAAGCAGGATGAGCATTTCACCTCCATCGGTGGTCTGAGATATCTATATCACCTGAAATTCCAGCCATTATTCTCAACTCTGAAATGCTGCATGGAGAGGGTGATAATATGTGGAGCAGGCTCAGGAGCTGAACCCACACCATATGAGATGTCAGCTATGTTATATAGACATTGCGTGCTCAGATAACGTACTATCCAAGCATGCTCGGGTGTTACCCACGCATTTTGGGCATGCTCGGATAATATGTTAGAGTCCCAGCGGCTGCATGATTCGCGGTTGTTAGACAGCCTGATAACATGCAGGTATTGCCTGTTTGCTAAGCAATCCCCACGTGTTGTGGCTGTCTAACAGCCGTGAATCATGCAGCCACCGGGACTTGAACATATTATCCGAGCATGCCCAAGATGCTCAGAAAACAGCCAAGCATGCTCGGATAACACGTCATCTGAGCATGTTCGCTCATCACTAATAGACCTGTGTCACTACATGACTAGAGCGGTGTTCAGATTGACGCTATTTTACAGCAACCATGGGGCAATCATGGGTTGCCTTTTCAACCAAGGGTATGCTGAAAACCCCCATTGCTGCCATTTTGGCTCTCCTGCGAAGTTAAGCCACAGGTTGAGTCTGTGATTAGTCCTATAGACTGCAATACTGTGGTACTGTACTATACAAGAGATCAGACAAGCGCAAGTTCAAGTTCCCTAAGAAAATAAATTTAAAAGAATAAAAAAAGTGTTTAAACATATTAAAAACTAAAAAAAAAAACAACAGTAACTGTAATATCCCCCTTTTCCCAGTTGCAAATGAAGAAATTAAAAAATTAAACATATTTTGTATCACCACATTGGTCTATGAAAATATTAAATAGTAAGTGCCAAAAAAAGAAAAGAAAATCAAACACCAGAATTGCAGGTATTCTGCCACCAGCTCCCTTAATAAAATGCAATAGAAAGTGATCAAAATTTTGTATAAACCCCAAATTGATCTACATATGGTAAGTCTCTCAGCTCACATTGCAAAAAAATAAGCCCCAACATAACTTGGTCAAAATTAAAACAAAAAGATCATTACGGGTCTTGGAAAATGGTGACACAAACCAACTTTTTTTTGTTTTCTTTTACAAACTTTTCGATTTTTTTTTCCATTACTTTAAGAAAAAAATAATAATCTATGCAAGTATGGGTTACCATAATTGTACTGAAATCGAAAATCAAATTTCCAGATTATTATTACAATACAAAAATGGCTGTAAGAACAAAACCCCCAACATTGGTGGAACTACATTTATTCACCGTGGAATAATACTGAACTGCAGGTAGGGGCGCCATTTCAATTTTTGCCTCTTGGATGAGGAACATGTCTGTGCTTTGGGGTGGGCCTGTGGGCAGGTCTTTCCTTGGTTTTTCTGGCTTAGAGCAGGAAGATAAGACTCTGCCTACAGTCTCAGCCTGGAGCACGGGTATTTCATTAACTGAAAACCTCTAACACTGATTACTCAAGAACCACAAGACAGATTTCTTCACCCCAGGTATAATTTTAGTCATTTTAATATTCCAACCTGACAATGCCTGTAGTTTACTTAGCAAAACGCTGCTGACAGGTTTGCTTTAAGTACCAGAATAATGCAGAGAGGATATATATTGTTGCCTATTGCACTGCGGAGCTGAAGTTGAAGGACTTAGAAGCTGAATCATCCTTTGGTGAGTAATATGCTTTAACAATTATTTTTACACTGATCAAAAGAAGTGTCCGGAAAAAGGTAGAGCTCCATTGGAGTGATAATTAGGTCTCTGTCCTTGGTTATCATACAACGCGGAATCCCAAAATCTACCAGAAAACACAAACTAATTTTTGTGCCATTTATTTTTGTTAAAAATGTTAAATTGAAAGTTTTTCATGTCTGAGTCATAGCTACATCATACGCACTTCATTCTAACCCATAATAGATGTTCATCTAGCATTATCATGGAATCACTGGAGAGTATCGCCACTAAAGCGGAAAATGTATACACAGTAATCATTGCTATAGTTACACAATCTGACCCCGGATCACATCCAAACTCCATACATTGTCTGAAGGCTCCTCCGCTATTTTTAAAACTAAATATAACACAGACAAACACAAGCAATATTTTCTCGAGGCGTTGCATAAAAATCTAACGTCGATGCAGATGCAGATAAAGCTCTAAATATAGCAGCTATGTGGCCTTGAACAATTATGCTCCACATATATAGGCTGCTGATGTATAAAACTAGAACTACTGTACCTTTCCTGATTTTCTGAATTTCGGTATTAATCGACATTTTGCATTACAAAACAATAAGGCTTTTAGCATTTTAGCCTTTATTTACTCCATTTGTCAGAATATTAATTAGGATGAAGCTCAGAAACAAACAATTATTCCTGCAAATTCTGTATCACCCCTTGCCTTTCCTTGTCTTTCAGGGGTGGTGAACACACTTTTTAAATTGACCATTAAGTGCCAAATACTATGTTTGTACATCTTAATACTGGGATTAGGCGTAAAGTTTCCAGTAACTCTGGTTATAAGACTGTAATGGGGCTGATTTGTTTGGATGTTGATGTGTGACAGAAGCCCTTTATGAAGAACTATAGAGTGATAGGCCAAGCTTAATATTACATGTAGTGGCATCTGGTAGAAGAGTGGTTGGCCACTTAGGCTTGGCGGAAGGACACAAAAGTACACAGATGTCGGTTCAACAACTTTACTTACTTAGGCTAGTTTCACATTTGCGGACGGAGGAGCTGCAGAGGGCTGCACACTTCCTCTGTGAAGCTCCACCCACTGCCGGACCTCCTCCAGTCAGCTCCACCTACTTCCGCATACTTCTGCATGCGGCCTGCGTACCCTATCTTTAACATTAGGTACGCAGGTCGTGTGGAGGTATGCGGATGCCTCCGCATTTGTCGTTTTGACGATGTGGCAACCGCATCAAATTCCAACAAGCTGCATTCAATGCATCGTCAAAACGATGCATGCGTAGGCATCCGCATACTTCCGCACAACCTGCGTACCCAATGTTAAAGATAGGGTACGTACTCAATGTTAAAGATAGGGTACGTAGGCCGCATGCAGAAGTATGCGGTTGTAGGCGGAGCTGACCGGAAGAGGTGCGGCAGTGGGTGGAGCTTCACAGAGGAAGTCCACAGCCCTCCGCAGCTCCTCCGTCTGCAAATGAGAAACTAGCCTTAGAAGGAAGGAGCCCGATGGTACATAGTCTTACATGAGGCAACAAACTTAATAGCATCATCAGTCTCAAAAGAAGCAACAGTTTTGACTTGAACAGAAATAAGACTTGTTAAATAGGGAAAACAATACAAACTAAACGCTCACCTCAGCATTCACTAGCTCAGATCAACCTAACATACTATTACAGAGACAGTCTTTTTATGTCTTTTGTTGTTTAGTATTCTGAATTCATAGCATTTGCCCCATAGCTTGGATTGATTAAAAACTTGGATTATTTAACCACTTCACCCCCAGATGGCTATCTGATTTTTGCTCCCCTTCATTCAAGAGCCATAGCATTTTTATTTTTTTCAGCCATATAGCCATATGAGGGCTTGTTTTTTTATTTTTTTATTTTTTTCAAAAAAAGTTGCACTTTTGAATGACATTTTTATTGCCACATAGTGTACTGGAAAACAGGAAACAAATTCCAAAAGTGGTGAAACTGCAAAACAACAAAACAAAAATACCCAGCAATTTCACAATGGGTTTTTATTTACCATGTACAATTTATGGTAAAACTGACATGGCAATATGATTCTCCAGGTCAGTATGAGTATGCAGATATCAAACATGTATTTTTTTATGTAAAAAATAATTTGCTTTTGTTGCCATTTTCTGAGACTTGTAATGTTCTCATTTTTCGGGATCTGAGGCTGTTTGAGGGCTTATTTGTTTTTGAGCCATGAGTTGACATTTTTTACTGATACTATTTTGGCATAGATACAACGTTTTGGTCTCTTTTTATTGCAATGTTGTGGATACCAAAAAAAAGTAACTGGTGGTTTCAATTTTTTACATTACGCTGCCTACCAATCAGATTAATTTATTTAATATTTTGATAGATCGGACATTTCTGAATGCGGCGATACCAGAATAAAAATGAGTTCCACAATTGGATGTGTTAAAAAAATATTTCTGTCCTGAGATAATCTTATAAATGTGCCCCTGTGTAATCCAAGATCTATTGATTATAGTGTACTTTGTTTGTGAGAAAACCCCTTTAACTCTCATTATAATTACTGTCGTTTCAGGAGAACGTGCAGCAGAATGTCTACATCTGCCTCTAGATCCTCCCTCTACATAGAACCTTATGAGCACCAACTGCCATCTCCTATCTCAGTAAAGGGAATGCCCGTATTTCCTGAAAGCAGATTTTATCAATGAGAATTTTCAGAATGAGTGATCAGTCTAAAGGGAGAAAGAAGACTAATTTGCTAACGATATATTACATTTCTTATTTTCACGTGTACTATTACGTGGGGAAAAGAAAATTAAAACAGTTAAACTTTATTGAAAAACTATCAAGTTTCAGGATTCTCAAACTAACATTAAACATTTGACTTTTGAGCTTTTGGATGCTCTTTGCTCTTGTACAAGGTAATTACCTCAGAGTCCTAACCTCTCTCTGCCTGTCTGTGACGGCCGTCTGCGAATCTGGGCTGCAGTAGGAACAGCACCCCGAGTAACCCCGAGACCCTTAACCCCTATACAGGGATCTGGAATTGTAGCAAGGCCCAGGGGGTAGCTGTCTGGTGGAGCAGTGGACCAGAGGAGGACGGCCGCCAAGGGGTTAAAACTAAAACCAGTAATCGTGGTCAGGAGGCGGAGGCCGGAGGGCAACAGAGGTGCAAAATCAGCAAGCAGAAGAAGTGTCAAAAGTCCAGGCCACGGTCAGTAAAACCAGAAGGGCAGCAAAGGTACAGAATCAGCAGGCAGCAGAAGGGTCAGGAATCCAAGCAAAGGTCAGCGTCAAAAAATCAGAAGAGAGGCAGAGGTACAAACACGGCAGGCAATAGAATGGTCAGAAATCCAGGCTGAGGTCAGAGTTAACTATAGCAATTCACACAGTAGCACGCAGGGGAGCCAAAAATATATCTGGCGGCTTGCAAGACCAGTCCCAAGGTATTTGAGGGATCAGGTCATCCCTCACAGGTTCCCAGACTGATGATGTAATTAGGACCGCCCCAGGACCAGGCCAGATGGTGATGCAGTAAGCCCTACATGACTGACAGAGGGGCGGAGCCTGCGCCCACCAGATGCCTGCGCAGGAGCCTCTTCTCTGTCACCACCCTCACCCAGGGGCGAACCATGGTGCCTCCCAGTGGCCGAGGCAGGAACAGCCATCCCCGAGTCCGACGGCGACGCGACGGTCCGGCGCCTCCTAGTGGCCGAGACAGGAACAGCAGGCCCCGAGTCTGGCGGCGATGTGTCAGTCCGGCGCCTCCTAGTGGCCGAAGCCAGAACAGCAGGCCCTGAGTCTGACAGCGATGTGACACTGTCTTCTTGTATTCAGTCTTTCTTCTTTTCCCATTATACATTGAGGTGTTCCATTCAATAACAATACATCGGATCACAGATAGCTCTTGAAGTATTTCCTCCAAAGTTGCTGGGCTCAACCGTGTGTCACAGCTTCAGAACCATTATCAGTTGGTGGTAGGATGCCAACTATTTTTTGGTGAAGTGCACAAAAAGAATCATGTACTTGAGAATTAGAAAATGCTTTTAACGGAAAAGCTATCAGGACCAATTCCCAGTACAGGAGCGTCAACAACATAAACATGTTGAGAGAAAAATTGTTACTTATGCTAATATCTTATTATGTAAAAGAATGAGACCAGGGGTCTGGGAGATTTTTTTTTTTATATGTGATTTCTACACAAACTTGACATCCTCTAATGTTATACATTTGACCCTCTCCACTAGGGCGTTACCATCTGTACATTATGTAGTAATATAATCTATATAAATTCATTACTAATATCAGAAATATACCGCCCATTGTCAAGTACCCCACAAAGGGTTCTCCTCGTTGTCAAGAACAGCACACAGAAAATGGGGCTTAGAAACTGAATTTTTTTTTCTGTGGGATTCATCTTATGCCCCTATTCCATGGGAAACACACCATATCAGAAGGTGAAGTCAGCTTGCAGATTCATGTAGAACATCGGCCTGACAGTAGATAAGGACACCCAGCTATAAAGCATTGTTTAATGCCTTGAGAATAAGCTCTTAGAGGACGAGGACATAAGCGGATATTGATTCAGTTATAGGATAGGCTCAGGCACATATCGGAAGACATCAGTCCTATCTACTTCTGTATAAGGATCAACAGGCATGTTTCTGAACTTACGTTGCCTTTTGGACTATTTTCTCTAATAATTTCTTTGTTTGTATTATCACACCATTGAATTTTCTTAGTTTTTTTTTTTTTTATTAAATAAACATCCATTATTACTTCACCCTCTCTACACTGTACTAACCCCTTCAGTTGGGGATCACCCACTTGTCTTCATCTTCTGATACTCATGGATAAAAGGTGGGACTGGAAATTCCTTTGTTGCCAAGTCCTCTGAACTTACTGTATTTGATAGGTTTCATCTCTTAGGCTGTACACTACTTGTGTCCAGTGATATCTGTTGTACTGTTCTTTGATCCATGTCACATAATATGGTTTTCAGGACACAACACATATTACTTTTTTTCCATTGGAAAAGTCATACTACTTTTTTTTACCTGCTCGCACAACAGTATTTCATTACTAAAGATCAACGTGTATGCAGATGAGCTCTTTACATATACTGGGCAACTCAATGCAAGTTCATATTGTGTAATGGACTAACTGGCAGCACAACGCGACTGACGAACATTACACTTTTACCGATTGGAAGTAATTTAAACAGGCAGAGCAAAGCAAGCAATGAGCACTGAACGATCTAAACTAGTGCCCAAAGGTTCCTGTTGCGAGTTTTTCTCGTTCATTTCATCCTGTTTACACCCCAACAGAATTGCGAAATTGGCATTTTTAACAAAACTTGCAGTGTAAACGCCCTTTAGAGTTTGTTGGTAATCCCATTCTAAAATCATGGCCATTTAGAGTTGGACCTCTGAGACCACAAATGTCTCCAGTCTTCTGGAAAGACTTTCTAGGGCTAAGCTTGTGGGAACTTGTGACCATTCACCAAAAAGAACATTTATTGGCCAAGAAGGTCGGTCTCACATTCAGCATTTTAATGGCTATCAGTGGGATTGCTATACTGACTTGTTACAGCCAACCCCTTTGAGGACATTTATGGCTTCCCCTCTTCTCTCAGATCTTGTATTCCTACCTACCCACTATAGCAGTAAATACAGGCTTGTGGAAACCTAAGGGTGGAGAATCGTGTATGACAACTTTGACGACTAACAGACACACATGCTTTATATTAATTAACACTAACACCATAATGGCACAGCAGCAGGGCTAGGTGTGCATATTAGCACACATAAAAAAGGAAGAAAAAAAAATAGTATATAATGACATGTACCTACTCCACTTATTTCTGCAGCAACATGAGGAGCCAGCTGTATAGTATCAGCAAATGATCCTGATCTGCTATCCAAATATAAACTCTGACAGTGCAAAATACGCAAAATATAGCGTGCTACTAAATGTGGCAATAAGAAATCATTCACATCTACTATTGTGACCAGTGTCAGACTGGGTGCCAAGGGCCCACCAGTAACATTGACTTTAGGGGGCCCAATTTTCACTTCCCTCATTCACAAATTTACCTATGCTTCTTACAGAATAATACACTGGGTAGTTTGGTTAATGAATGATGATATCCTGTTTTTATCTGTACAAAGTAAATCAAGTGAATTATGCCAAGTATTGCTCATACAGTGGGGTTGGGGGCCGATATCTACACAAGGGCCCACCGGGGGATTCCCCTGTTCCCCTATGGGCCAGTCCGAGCCTGATTGCGACTATAGTGTGCAGATGATTGCAGCGTTCCACAGTATATTAGTCAGTTTCCATGGCAGTTTGGTGTGTCCAGACTTGTGCAGCCCTATCTGTGAAATGTGTGGACTTCAGGGAGCTGCTGGAACGTTCTAAGTAAATCGGTCTCACACAAGGAGTAGGATACATGCTTGCAAAGGCGGACACAGACAGAAGATGGCCATTGTGCAAGAACAGTATATGGGCCCTTTGCAAAATAATAATATTGGGCCCCTGTATGACTGCACTAGTAGCGCCAATGGACAGCAAACCAAGGAAACTACTGTTCAAGTTGTTCTGACTGATTCACGCGGTTATCAGTTACACATCATCACCATAATGGTGGAGATCAGAGATTACTCATTGGTACATTTATTAGCATGCTATATTTTGCATATCTGTGCACAATCAGAATTTTTATTTGCATAGCGGATTAGATTTACAGCTGAATACAGACACAGGCAAGTGGAGAGAAAGCACTCTAACAATCCAAAATATCATTGCAAGCAGAGTGGTTAAAGAGGAACTGTCACCCTTCAAAAAAGTGGTATTTTGTACAGCTGTTCCCCTGAGTATTCCTTTTTTTGCCTTTATATACCGTAGTAGCAGAGATATGGGTCTTTTTATTTAGTGCAGTTTTTATGGTCTTTGCCATGGGGGTCGTGCTTATTGGTTAATAAGGGTATGTGCACACTCTGCGGATTCTGCTGCGGTTCCGCAGCGTTTTTGGCCCTGCGGATCCGCAGCAATTCTGCAGACATGGTACAGTACCATGTTATCCGGTGTGATTTCAAAACCGCAGTGCACACGCTGCGTTTTTTTCCGCAGTTTATAATCCGCAGTTTATAATCCGCAGCATGTCAATTCTTTCTGCGGATTTTGCAGCGGTTTGGCACCGATTTCATTGTCCAGGTGTCAAACTGCAGTGGAAAACCGCAGGCAAATCCACAGATAAACCGCAGGTCACTTTACCTGCGGTTTTACCTGCGGATCCGCACGAAAAAAAAACGCAGGTTAATCCGCAGCGTGTGCACTTAGCCTAATAAAGAGCAGAATAAAGTTACTCCCCAGAGAATCCTGTGAGCCATCCCCCTTGGTAAAGACCATATAAATAGCAGTAAATAAAAAAGGCCTGCATGTCTGGAACCAAGATATGATAAAGATTAAAAAAACAAAACAATAAAAACTGGACTACTAAGGGGAGCAGTAGGAATAAAATTGGAGCAAAAACTGGCCATTTGTGTCCAAGTGAAAGGTTTTCTTTAGGGTGAGTGCACACAGTGCGGATTTACCTGCGGATTTTTCAGCGCGGATTTGCAGGTAAAACCGTAGGTAAAGTGATCTGCGGTTTTCCTGTGGATTTGCCAGCGGTTTCCCCCTGCGGTTTGACACCTGGACAATGGAACAGGTGTCAAACCGCTGCGGAATCCGCAGAAAGAATTGACATGCTGCGGATTTAAAACCGCAGAAAATCCGGTTGGAAAAATCCACATTGTGGCCACTGCGGTTTTGAAATCCCATTGGCTAACATGGTACTGTACATTTGCTTGCGGATCTGCTGCGGATCCACAGGGCCAAATCTGCAGCGTATCTGCAGCAGAATCCGCAGCGTATCTGCAGCAGAATCCGCAGCGTGTGCACATACCCTTAAGGGGGCAAAGAAGAGAAAACATGAGGAGCATAAAATATTTTTGAGATTCTAAATTTTGGAAAAACTTTAGTAGTTATGGCGCACATATGATGAGATTTCTGCAGTGACTGCTAAAATACAGGTGGCTTCTTACAAAATTAGAATATCATCAAAAAGTTAATTTATTTTATTTCTTCAATACAAATACTCATATATAATATAGAGTCATTACAAAGAGTGATCCATTTCAAGTATTTATTTCTCTTCATGTTGATGATTATGGCTTACAGCCAATGAAAACCCAAAAGTCATTATCACAGTAAATTAGAATTAACAAAAAAAAAAAAAAAAACACTGGCAAAGGCTTCCTAAGCATTTAAAAAGATCCCCAAGTCTGTTTCAGTAAGCTACACAATCATGGGGAAGACTGCTGACTTCACAGATGTCCAGAAAGCAGTCATTGATACATTCCACAAAGAGGGTAAGCCAAAAAAGGTCATTGCTAAAGAAGCTGGCTGTTCACAGTGCTGTATCCAAGCATATTAATGGAAAGTTGAGTGGAAGGAAAAAGTGTGGTAGAAAAAGGTGCAGTAGCAACCGGGATAACCGCAGCTTTGAAAGGATTGTTAAGAAAAGACCATTCAAAGTTTTGTGGGAGAATCACAAGGAGTGGACTGCTACTGGAGTCATTGCTTCAAGAGCCTTACACACAGACGTATCTAGGACATGGGCTACAACACCAGACCTTACCTGGGCCGAGGAGAAAAAAAACTGGACTGTTGTTCAGTGGTTCAAGGTGTATTTTCAGATGAAAGTAAATTTTGCATTTCATTTGGAAACAAAGGCCCACAGTCTGGAGGAAGAGTGGAGAGGCACACAATCCAAGTTGCTTGAGGTCTAGTGTGAAGTTTCCACAATCAGTGATGGTTTGGGGAGCCATGTCATCTGCTGGTGTAGATCCACTGTGTTTTATTAAGATCAAAGTCAGCGCGCTGTCTACCAGGAAATTTTTGAGCACTTCATGCTTCCCTCTGCCAAGCTTTTTGGAGATGGAAATTTAATTCTCCAGCAGGTCTTGGCTCCTGTCCAGACTGCCAAAAGTACCAATACCTGGCTTAAAAACAACAGTATCACTGTGCTTGATTGGCCAGCAAACTCACCTGACCTAAACCCCATAGAGAATCTATGGGGTATTGTCAAAAGAAAGATGAGAGACACCAGATCCAACAATGCAAATGAGTTGAAGGCTGCTATCAAAGCACCCTGGGCTTCCATAACACCTCAGCAGTGCCACAGGCTGATCACCTCCATGCCACGCCGCATTGATGCAGTAATTGATGCAAAAGGAGCCCCGACCAAGTTTTGAGTGCATTTACTGAACATGGGCGTACCCACCATGGGGTAGCTGCCCCCCCCTAGAAGCAGGAGCGCGCACCTATCATGATGAGGCCACCTGTTTTTCCTGCCGCCGGCCCTTTAAATCTTTGGGCACGGTGGCTTTATAGGTGCGCGCTCACGCATGCATCAGTGAGTCAGTGGCCGGGTGCCCTGCACATAGGGGTTAAGAACGCCTGACGTTGAACTTCAGGACGTTCTTTGTGGGCAGAGAAAGAGCACTCTGCTCTCCCTGTCTCCCGCCCCTGGCTGCAGCGCACCGCTGAACGTATCAGATCAGGCATCTGGAGGAGCTCCTAGTGCCCATGCGCTCCTGAGGCAATCGCTGTTATTCTATTCAGTCAGTGACATCACGCCGGGTGTGGGTGAGTGAGTGCTGGCTGGGCTGATTTATATACAGGAGCTGGCTGTGGCTGGGCTGATGTCAGGGCCGCACCTATAATGAGGCGATTTGAGCCAGCTGCTGAAGCGGCAGGCAGCAGGGGGCGGCATTATGCGCTCTGCGGTAGCGTGCAGTGCCTTGTAACTGATGAGGTCACAGGTGGGAATGAGTCAGGGCCCCCTGATCATGTGACCCCTGACTCCTCCCCTCCTGTGACCTCATCACAGGTACTGTGGCACAGCCCTCAGCGTGTGCAGGACTCTGCTGTGCTGGTTGTCATGGTGCTGGATCAGTAAGTTTATGTGTGGCGTCGGGGGGGTTTACAGGGTGGATGTAGCAGAGCCGTGTGTGCGAGGTGTACGGAGCAGAGCCATGTGTGTACGAGGTGTACGGAGCGGAGCCACATGTGCAAGGTGTTCGGAGCAGAGCCATGTGTGTACAAGGTGTATAGAGAAGAGCCGCTTGTGTGCGAGGTGTACGGAACAGAGCCATGTGTGTACGATGTGAACGGAGCGGAGCCACATGTGCAAGGTGTACGGAGCAGAGCCATGTGTGTACAAGGTGTATAGAGAAGAGCCACATGTGCAAGGTGTACGGAGCAGAGCCATATGTGTACAAGGTGTACAGAGCAGAGCCGCTTGTGTGCGAGGTGTATGGAGCAGAGCCATGTGTGTACGAGGTGTACGGAGCAGAGCCACATGTGCAAGGTGTACGGAGCAGAGCCATGTGTGTACAAGGTGTACAGAGCAGAGCTGCTTGTGTGCGAGGTGTACGGAGCAGAGCCATGTGTGTACAAGGTGTACAGAGCAGAGCTGCTTGTGTGCGAGGTGTACGGAGCAGAGCCATGTGTGTACGAGGTGTATGGAGCAGAACCACATGTGCAAGGTGTATGGAGTGGAGCCATGTGTGTACAAGGTGTACAGAGCAGATCCACTTGTGTGTGAGGTGTACGGAGCATAGCCATGTGTGTACAAGTTATACAGAGCAGAGCCGCGTGTGTACAGGGTGTACGGAGCAGAGCCATGTGTGTACAAGGTGTACAGAGCAGAGCTGCTTGTGTGTGAGGTGTATGGAGCGGAGCCATGTGTACAGGGTGTACAGAGCAGAGTCGCGCGTGTACAGGGTATATGGAGCGGAGCCACGTGTGTACAAGGTGTGCGGAGCCGTGCCACGCATGTTATGATTGGGTCACCGAGGAGGAAAACAAAACCAAGCTAAGTCACAGAAAACCAGAGAGGTTGGTAACTACGTGGATTGCAGACCCCTGATCCTAACCACACAACCAACAGTAGCCGTGGAGCGTACCTACAATGATTCTAGACACCTCGTCACAGCCGGAGGACTAAATAAGCCTAAAGCAAGAAAAGGGGAAATCTAAACTGCCCCAGAGCAGACCCCAAAGGAATAGACAGCTCCCACACATGTATTGACGGTGAAACAAGATGAAAGCGCAAACACGGGTAGGAAAATAGGCTCAGCAAACGATGGGGCCCACACTAACTAGAAAGGACAGGAAAGGAAAGATACTGTCTGCAATCACGCCAAAAAACCCTGCAAAAATGTCCAACACTTCTGATAGCAAAAAAACCCCTGAAGTCACTAGACTTCACCCACTACAGTATATCAGCATTCTGGCATATTCTGAGAACAGAGCAAAAAGAGGCCAATCTAATAAGGGACAAAAAGCAAACTGGCACATACAGTAACATAAGAGTGGAAATTCAGCACAGCCCCAGACGGGGCTGGCTGACCACACAAAAACTGAATGGACAAAGCCAAATCAAATGTGAACATTAGCAGAGAAAACTTAGCTTGAGAAGACAGGAACTGAGCTGGAAACCAAGACCTCCGGAGGCAGGAAAAAATCACCAGCATGGGAATAGGGAGTCGGCTGTCTTAAATCCAGTCTGAGACTCCAGATGTCCAATCGTCGTCCTCATTATCAGGTGGCAGGTCTCTGTTAATTAGATCAGCTTCATTACCTCCTGCCACCACCAGAGGGAGCCCGGAAAAAGAACTCACAATTCCTCTGTCAGCACAAACAGTTCCCTCACCAGAAACCAGAGGCAGACGAGAAAATGAGTTCACAACAGTACCCCCCTTGAAGAGGGGTCACCAAACCCTCATCCACACCACCAGGCTGATCAGGATGGGCCAGTGAAAAGCACGAACTAATCTATTGGCAGAGACCCAAGAATTATCCTCCTGGCCATAACCCTTCCATTTGACCAAATACTGGAGTCTCCGTCTAACCAAACGAGAATCCAATATATTCTCTATCTCATATTCCACATTGCCTTTAACCAATACAGGGTCAGGAGGTGCCGCCATAGGAACTACTGGCTCAACAAACCTCTTCAACAGCGGTTTGTGAAATACGTTATGGATCTTAAACGTAACTGGAAGAGCCAATCGAAAAGAAACAGGATTAAGAATCTCCAAAATCTTATAAGGTCCAATAAATCTTGGCTTGAACTTTGGAGACACAACCTTCATAGAAATATTCTTGGACGACAACCAAACCATATCACCCACTTTAAACCAGGGACCAATGGTCCTATGCCGGTTGGAAAACCGCTGGGCCTTTTCCTGAGAGAGTGACAACTTTTCCACCACTTGGTCCCAAATCTGCTGCATTCTCTCTACCACAGTGTCCACACCTGGGCAGGCCGAACATTCCACTTGCCCTGAAGAAAATCGAGGATGATACCCAAAGTTACAGAAAAAGGGCGACATCAAAGTGGCAGAACTAGCTCTATTGTTTAGTGCGAATTCGGTAAAGGGCAAAAATGAGACCCAGTCATCCTGATCAGCAGATATAAAACATCTCAAATAGGACTCCAAAGTCTGGTTTGTTCTCTCAGTCTGCCCATTGGTCTGAGGATGAAACGCAGAGGAGAAAGATAACTGAATTCCCAGATTGGAACAAAAGGCTTTCCAGAATCTGGAACCAAACTGGACTCCTCTGTCCGACACAATGTTCTCAGGAATCCCATGCAACCGAACCACCTGTTGTAAAAACAAGGGCACCAACTCTGAGGAAGATGGTAACTTTGGGAGTGGTACAAGATGGATCATCTTAGAAAATCTATCTCAAATCAGCCAGATAACAGTCATTCTCTGAGAGACAGGAAGATCAGAAATAAAATCCACTGAGATATGGGTCCATGGCCTCTTGGGCACCGGCAGGGGCATCAACAACCCACTAGAACGAGAACAGGGTTTAGACCGAGAACAAGTCCCACAGGACTGCACAAAATTCCTAACATCACGAGATAAAGCAGGCCACCAAAAAGACCGACTCACCAAATCTCTGGTACCAAAAATACGTGGATGACCAGCCAATGCGGAGCAATGAACTTCAGACATCACTCTCTTCCTCCACTGGTCAGGAACATACAATTTTCCCATAGGACAACGCTCAGGTTTATCCTCCTAAAATTCCTCCAGGGCGCATCTCAAATCGGGCAAAATGGCAGAAAGAACTACCCCCTCACCTAGGATGGTAGTAGGCTCGGTCACAATAAGAGAATCAGCAAAGAAACTCCTAGAAAGGGCGTCTGCCTTAACATTCTTAGTGCCCGGAAGAAAAGAGACCACAAAATTAAAACGCGTGAAAAACAAGGCCCACCTAGCCTGTCTAGGATTCAACTGTTTGTCTGACTCCAGATAAATCAAATTCTTGTGGTCGGTGAGGACCACAACTTGATGTCTAGCTCCCTCCAACCAATGTCTCCACTCTTCAAATGCCCATTTCATGGCCAACAATTCCCGATTCCCCACATCATAGTTGCGTTCAGATGGGGAGAACTTTCGAGAAAAGAAGGCAGAGGGATTTATCTTAGAAGTCACAGGATCTTTTTGGGACAAAACAGCTCCTGCACAAATCTCAGAAGCATCTACCTCCACCTGAAATGGAAGTGAGACATCAGGTTGCTGTAAAACCGGAGCAGAAGTGAATCTCCGCTTAAGCTCCTGAAATGCTGAAACAGCCTCTGGAGACCAATTCAGCACATCAGCGCCCTTCTTGGTCAGATCAGTTAGTGGTTTGACAATACCAGAAAAATTACTTATAAATTTATGATAGAAATTAGCAAAACCCAAAAACTTCTGCAGAGCCTTCAAAGAAGTGGGCTGAACCCAATCATAAATGGCCTGTACCTTGGCCGGGTCCATTTCAATAGTCGACGGAGACAAAATAAATCCCAAAAATGAAATCCTCTGTACACCAAAGAGGCATTTTGATCCCTTAACAAACAGAGAATTCTCCCTCAAAATCCGGAACACAGTCCGGACATGTTCGACACGAGAATCCCAATCACTGGAAAATATCATCCAGATAGATGATCAAAAACTTATCCACAATGTCCCGGAAAATATCATTCATAAAGGACTGGAAGACAGAAGGGGCATTAGTGAGCCCAAAAGGCATCACCAGGTACTCAAAATGTCCCTCTGGAGTATTAAACGCCGTCTTCCATTCATCCCCGTGCTTGATGCGAATAAGATTATACACCCCCTGAGGTCAAGCTTAGTAAACCTGCAGGCACTTTTAACTCTGGAGAATAAATCAGACATCAGGGGTAACGGGTACTGATAGTTAACCGTCATCTTGTTAAGGGAACGATAATTAGTACAAGGTCTTATTGAACCATCTTTCTTGGCCACAAAAAAACAGCACCTAAGTGTGAAGAGGATGGTCTAATATGACCCTTCTCCAACGACTCCTTAATATAGGATCGCATAGCATCATGTTCGGGTACTGATAAGTTGAATAGCCGACCCTTGGGAAATTTACACCCAGGTATCAACTCAATTGCACAGTCATAACTCCTATGAGGAGGCAAAGACGCAGACTTACTCTCACTAAGTACATCAGAAAAATCGGCCAAATAATCAGGAATATCATGAGACTGAGGAGAGGTGGAGAAAACAGGAGTGTCCCTAAGAACACACCGACAACCCCAACTCACCACAGACACAGATTTCCAATCCAAAACTGGATTATGAGTTTGCAACCAGGGAAAACCCAGAACAATAGTATCATGCAAATTGTGCAGCACCAAAAATTTACAATTTTCTTGGTGGTCTGGGGCAACTCGCATTATCACCTGGGTCCAAAACTGAGGTTTATTCTCCGCCAAAGGAGTAGCATCAATACCCCTCAAAGGAATAGGCGTCTGCAGAGGTATCATGGGAAAATCACAACGTTTAGCAAAGTCCAAATCCATCAGATTCAAAGCTGCTCCTGAATCTACAAAAGCATTAGTGGAAAATGTGGATAAGGAGCAGATCAGAGTAATTGCCAAAAGAAACTTAGGTTGTACACTGCCCACAGCAAATGTGTGTGCAAAACGTTTCTCTTGTTTAGGGCAGGCAGAAATAGTATGAGAGGCGTCTCCACAGAAAAAACACAGCTTATTACGCCTTCTAAACTCCTGACGTTGCGCCCTAGTCAAAACCCTATCACATTGCATAGGTTCAGACGTTTGTTCACAAGGTGGCAACGTCTCTCGTGTAGTTTTACGTTCACGTAAATGCCGGTCAACTTGAATGGCTAATGACATAGAATCATCAAGACCAGAGGGAACAGGAAATCCCACCATAACATCTTTTACGGTCTCTGATAAACCCTTCCGAAAGAGAGCTGCCAATGCACCATCATTTCATGTAGTAAGGACCGCCCACTTTCGGAATTTTTGACAGTATAACTCTGCAGAATCCTGACCCTGGTTCAATGCCAACAGGGTTTTCTCAGCTTGATCAACAGCATTAGGTTCATCATACAACAACCCCAAGGCTTGAAAAAATGCATCCACATTAGTCAGAATAGGATTTTCAGATGTCAGAGAAAAAGCCCAATCCTGGAGATCGCTGCGCAGCAAGGAGATGACAATTTTAACCTGCTGCACAGAGCTCCCCGATGAGTTAGGCTTCAAGGCAAGAAATAATTTACAATTATTCTTAAAATTCAAAAATTTAGACCGATCCCCAGAAAACACATCAGGAGTAGGGATCTTTGGTTCACCAGCATGTGACTGAGCGAGATAGGCGGAAATTCCCCGCACTTCAGCAGCGAGCTGCTCAACACGATCAGACAATTGCTTAATCTCCATTAGAGAAAAATCCTCCTACGGCCCCAGAGAAAAAGAGGAAAAAATACATATAAAAAAAAAATTGACACTTTTTTTTTAACAACTCTTTCCTGCTTTTGAGTACCCTAGAATCTGCGGTATGGCTGGTGATTCTGTTATGATTGGGTCACCGAGGAGGAAAACAAAACCAAGCTAAGTCACAGAAAACCAGAGAGGTCGGTAACTACGCCGATTGCAGACCCCTGATCCTAACCACACAACTAACAGCAGCGGTGGAGCGTACCTACGATGATTCTAGACGCCTCGTCACAGTCGGAGGACTAAATAAGCCTAAAGCAAGAAAAGGGGAAATCTAAAGTGCCCCAGAGCAGACCCCAAAGGAATAGACAGCCCCCACACATGTATTGACGGTGAAACAAGATGAAAGCACAAACACGGGTAGGAAAATAGGCTGAGCAAACGATGGGGCCCACACTAACTCCTGTGTCCGTCGGGAGCTTACTTTTCTGACGGACACAGGCGTACACGGCGGAGCACTTTAAAATTCGCACGTGACGGTCCACCGGAAGTGACGTGCTAGAAGATAACCAGAAATGAGGTAATTTCGGGAGGAGATTGTAACGGACCCATGAAGCCACTTCAGGGAATGCTTCAGATCCATCACCTCCTCAGGGAATGCTTCAGATCCATCACCTCCTCCAACAGCGCAGACAGCAGGATCGCCTTGGACTTGAGGATGCCGGCCATGTGAGCGGATCATATGTCCTGCATTGGGAGGCTCAGGTGGGCATTGCAATGGGAGCCCGGCTGCTATGGTATCTTTATAGAATCTTTCTTTCTCTCTCTAATCTTTCTTTTTTTCTTTCTCTCTCTCTGTTCTTTCTTTCCTCTTTCTCTTTGTTCTTTCTTTCTGTTTTCTTTTTTCTCTCTGTTCTTTCTTTTCCTCAGTACTAGTCAGTGTGCCCACAGTACCATTAGAATAAGAGGGGCAGGAAACTAGGTGGCACTGATCACATTGAGCCTCTCATACTTTTTAATGGTGTATACTCATGTACCCTGAGCACCCCCATAAAGTGGGCCAGCCCCAGACAACAGGGTACAAAGAAATCACTATTACTATCACTCCAAGTGGACAATTATATATGTAAAGTTAATGATGTCCTTGTGCCAAGCAGTGCGGAGGATCAGAATACACTGAGGAGACCAGAGCAGCGGGGTATGGGGAGAATTATATGGGGGCCCATTATGCTGTATGAAGTAATATATGGGTCCCATTATACTGTATGAAGTAATATATGGGGCCCATTCTAGTGTATGAAGTAATATATGGGGCCCATTCTACTGTATGAATATATTGGGCCCATTATACTGTATGAAGTAATATATGGTGCCAATTATGCTGTATGAAGTAATATATGGGGCCCATTATACTGTATGAAGTAATATATGGCGCCCATAATACTGTATGAAGTAATATATGGTGCCCATTATGCTGAATGAAGTAATATATGGGGCCCATTATACTGTATGAAGTAATATATTGGGCCCATTATACTGTATGAAGTAATATATGGTGCCCATTATGCTGTATGAAGTAATATATGGTGCCCATTATACTGTATGAAGTAATATATGGGGCCCATTATACTGTATGAAGTATATGGGGCCCATTATACTGTATGGAGCATTATATGGGGCCCATTATACTGTATGGAGCATTATATGGGGCCCATAATACTGTATGCAGTAATATATGTGGCCCATTATACTGCATGGCGCATTATGTGGGGATAGGGGATGACTTTCTGTTTGTTGTGGTTCTGACCGCTGGGACCCCCATGATCCTGGGAAACATAGCTTTGAAGAGCACCATGTAAATGGAGCTGTGGTCAATCATGCACACTGTGGCGCCATTCACATGTTTCTCTTCAAATAACTCCTTTAAGAGAGTGATGAGGGGATGACAAAGTATAGCAAAAATTCACTGATCGGGGCTGAAGAGTTATAGCTTGTGGGCTGGTGGGATTTGTGTGGCAGGGCTGCTTGTTTGTCCCAGTCCGGCCCTATGCCAGGCCTACCATTGCCATTAATGACCCTTGTTCTGGATACTTCTGTGTTGTTCTTGTATGTGCGTGTGATGGAGCTGACATCCTTGTGTTTGGACACCTTTTTTTCTATTTATCTAAATCAAAATGTCCACTATTGTACTCAGTTTTACAGGATAGATGTAAAAATCTACTTTGTGTGCGGGGGGGGGCATCATTTTGCTGTTCGCCTCCAGCAGCAGAGAGGCTAGGTTCACCCCTGGCTGATGTATATACAGGGGCTGGCTGTGGCTGATGTTTATATAGGGGCTGGGGACTGTCTGTGGCTGATGTATATACAGGGGCTGGGGGTTGGATGGGCTGATGTACATACAAGGGCTGGGGGCTGGCTGTGGCTGATGTATATACAGGTGCTGGGCTCAGTGGGCTAGACCTGTTGATGATGTATATACAGTTGGTACTGGGCTCAGTGGGCTGGGGCTGGTGATGTATATACAGGTGCTGGGCTTAGTGGACTGGTGATAATGTATATACAGGTATGGGGCTCATTATACTGTATGGAGCAGTTTCATTCATCTTTTTTGTTCTAAAATTTTACAACCTGAACGACTATGGCTTGCATCCCCCCTAGTTTTTATTCTGGGTACACCCATGTTACTGAACATACATTTCAGTAGAACAACATTTCGGATTTTAAAATATTTTTTTCAAGATGGTGTTATAAAGTATTCTAATTTACTGAGATAATGACTTTTGGGATTTTATCAGCTGTAAGTCATAATCATCAACAATAACAGAATTAAACACTTGAAATAGATCATGCTGTTTGTAATGACTCTGTATAATATGAGTTTCACTTTTTGTACTGAAGAACTGAAATAAATTAACTTTTTGATGATATTTTCATTTTTTTAGAAGCACTTGTATATGTTTTATCAGGCTGCCTCGTCCTTGTACTGTGTCTGCACAGCTCATGCTCACCACTGGAAAGCCAGCAACATAGTGTTCCTATGGCACTGTTTGCACGCCATGCCAGTATTCACTCAGTACTCCCACATATCCTGTTCTTGTTTGCACAGTGTTCTAGTGAAACACTGTGCCAGTTCCTTCTCCATTCCGGTGGCAGTTTGTAAAACTCACGGCCTGCAATTCCCTTTATTTGAATAGGTTAACACACAACGTCTCTTTTGTTTCAAGCGTGTTTCGCAAGAGCAAGAAACAAAAATTAATCTTCCTTGGCTGAGCAACTCACACACAAAGGATTATTTTGTAGAAGCCTTTGTGGATTTACATAGAAGGGACAAATCTTTATTTTCATCACAGACTGTGGCATCTGAAGATCCATTTACACTGCAAGATTATTGTAGGGGATTGAAGTAGAATATCCCTTTAATGCCACAGCCCCCTTAAGGAGTTCTAATATAATTATTTTGTAAATGTTGTACAGATATAATTATCTCTGGTACTGCTACAATATTGTGTATTACCACCGTTCTCATTGGTACTGCCACATTATATGGGTTACCATTTTGTACATTTTATATTGCATTGTATTATGTTTGCATATTGATGTATAAGTTTAGGGTAAGCCAGTGCATCCTTCGGGTTCAATAGTGGAGGGCACTATTAGTATAGAGTTCATAGATATGGGTTAAGTGTAGGCTATAGGATTAAGGCAGAGCATGCCTGACACATCCACAACGGCTCTAAGCCCAGTACACAATAGCAGCTACGCAATGATGTTGAAAAGAAGAGAAGCACAGGCACAGCCAAACGGGTGCTGGATAAGACCGGAGCACCCGGGGAAATTGCAGTTTATGACAGCAACAGTAACGGAAAGGAAAACATGGTCCAAAATTTGTGCAGGGTGCAGAATATTCACCATGTGGAAGATCTTTAATAGGGCTGAAGCTTGCAAATCTGGGGCGAAGCGGATGAACGGGTCCCCCTATGTCCTGAGGTTCTACAGGAGTGATGCTGCAGTAACGCCAAGGGCGCGACTACCCTGTAATGCACGTGAGGATACAGAAAGCAAGAAAGGGAAAGTGCAGGAGGAATGCTGTGTGGACTATAATGTAACTGATGTGTCCGGGACTGTTGAAAAGCAAAAGTAAAATCGTTGAGCTGACTTCTGAACCGGTATCTGTGTCCGTTACTTCAACCTTGAGCACTGAAGCCAAGTGTGCAGGAGCTGGGTCACACCACAGAGGAATCTCTGTCCATGGACCAGCACCTCAAACAGGTACGCCGGTAGGAGTTGTTAGCTTTCCTGTGGGAGGAAGCCAGGGCACCAGAGACTCGGTGTCCTCAGCTACGACTACCGTCCTGGCCCCCCTCTTACATTATCATTAATGAGGGTCTCTAGGACTCCTCAGTCACAATAATCATGCAGTGTAAACAGGCTGCGTGCAGATAAAAGAAGCTCGTTCTTCATGTGAAATGATTTTTTGGGCTGCAGAAAGGATCATAATTCTTGTTGATGAGTGCATTGACCTGAGAAAACGATTTGCACTGCCGAGAACAATGGTGGCCCATAATCCTGAACATGAGTCGGCCTGTGTAAACAGGCTATTAAACACGACATGCAGCGTAAATGAACCATGAAGTGGATGTAGAAAGGCCTTATTCAGAATTTTTTTCTCATATACCGTATACACGCGTGTAATAAGCAGAGTTTTTCAGCAATTTTTTGTGCTGAAAACGCCCCCCTCCCCCCTCGGCTTATTCAAGAGTTATTGTCCCATAAAGCTGGCGGGGGAGGGGGAGCGATGGAGCAGCGGGTCACAGAGGCAGGAGCCGTCGGCTGTTTCTAAAGCCTGTACCGCTGCTGTAGTAGCGCACAGTGCCAGACTCAGCCGCCGGATTCCAGCACACATCATACTCACCTACCTGCGTGCCCTGGGTGCTGGCACTGCATCTCGTTCCGGCGCCTGCAGAACTTTCTGCAGAGAGATCACGTGGCCACGCGCATTAAAGGTAATGAATATACACGTCTCTCCACTCCCACCGGCATGTGCATATTCATTACCTTAAAGAGCGGGGTCACGTGATCGCTCGGCAGGAAGAGCTGCAGGCGCTGGTGGCAGGAACGAGATGCAGTGTTGGCACTCAGGGTGCGCAGGTAGGTGAGTAATATGTTTTTTTTTCAATTGGAAATATACAAACAAACATATTACTAACCTACCTGCGCACCCTGAGTGCCGACACTGCATCTCGTTCCTGTCACCGGCGTCTGCAGCTCTTCCTGCCGAGCGATCACATGACCCCGCTCTTTAAGGTAATGAATATGCACACACTGGTGGGAATGGAGATATGTGCATATTCATTACCTTAATGAGCGGGGTCACGTGATCTCTCTGCAGGAAGTTCTGCAGGCGCCGGCGGCCGGAGCGAGATGCAGTGTCGGCACTCAGGGTGCACAGGTAGGTGAGTAATATGTTTGTTCATTTTTTTTTCAATAGGAAACATGCAAACAGGGATAGGGGTTAAGGAGCCTTGCATACAAAGACAGGGACAGGGGAGGCATGCACACCAGGACAGGGAGGCATGGATACAATGATAGTGATGGGGAGGCATGTATACAATGACAGGGAAGGGGGAGACATGCATACCAGGACAGGGATGGGGGAGGCATGCATGCCAGGACAGGGACAGGGAGCCATGCATACAATGACAGACACGGGGAGGCATGCATACAATGATAGTGACAGGGAGGCACACATATAATGACAGGGAAGGGGGAGACATGCATACCAGGACAGGGAAGGGGGAGCCATGCATGCCAGGACAGGGGCGGGGAGCCATGAATACAATGACAGGGACCGGGAGGCATGCATACAATGACAGGGGAGGGGGACCATGCATACCAGGACAGGGACAGGGGAACCATGCATACCACGACAGGGACGGGGAAGCCATGCATACAATGACAGGGACAGGTGAACCATGCATACCACGACAGGGACGGGGGAGCCATGCACACAATGACAGGGACGGGGGAGCCATGCATACCAGGACACAGATGAGTCAATAAGCTTACCCAGTTTTCCGTGGCAAAATTAGGTGCCTTGGCTTTTACTCGGGTCGGCTTATACTCGAGAATATACGGTAATTCGCTTTCATTAATGTTTTAGCTCCAAGTTTCATTCATGCTTGGCAAGTGTCAGCTGTTACCATCAGTATTTCATCATTAACTTTGTTAAATGGAAATAAAATAACAGTAAAAAAAATGCAAACTTTCTCCTTCCTACTGTAATGTTAAATGTTAAAACATTGCACACGAACAGTATCCATGACCTGTCCATGATTTTCATAGACCCATAGATCTATATGAGTGATCTTGATCCATGATTGAGCAAAAAAAACAAAAACGTTTCTGTGATTTCTGTTTGGAACTGTCAACAAAAAAGCAAAGACATTGGAACAGCTCCATAGACTATAATAGGTACATGTTTTATCTGTGAAAAAAACAGACATTTGAATGAGGCCAAACTATGAGCAGAGAGTGGTATAGTAGTTTTAATCCTAGGTTTGATTCCCTCATATGTGTCCTTATTAAAGGAATCTCTCAGCAGACTTTTGTTATTTAATCTGAAAGCAGCATAATGTAGGAGCAAAGACCCTGATTCCAGGGATGTGTTTTTTTTTATTAGAATGTGTGCTGCAATTTCAAAACAATTAGTGTTTTACTAGCAGAAGATTATCACTAGAGGACTACTTCTCACATGCAGACTAGTCAGACTGATCTGTGTAATCCTACCCCTACTTCTGATTGGCAGCTTGCTGACAACACACAGGGTACACAGGAAGCGGCCAGTCGCGGGTGGGGGTGGAGTTCTACACAGCCCAGCCATTTGACTACTGCAACATTTATCATTAAAATTCATATTTATTAATGTATATTAAAAAAACACCTAAAAAAATGCTGAACAGCGTTCTTACTGGCAGGTAGGAATGGCATGGGAAGGGAGTAAGGCCATGTTCACACATTCAGTTTTTAGTCAGTATTTCACCTCAGTTTTTCTAAGCCAAAACCAGGAGAGGGTGATAAATACAGAAGTGGTGATGTGTTTCTATTATACTTTTCCTCTGATTGTTCCACTCCTGATTTTGTCTTAAAAATACTCAGTGTATATACTGACTATACTGAACGTGTGACCAAGGTTTTAAGTACAAAGGTAAACCTCACATTTTACACATATAACATACATGTATGCAAGCTAACAAAGCAAAACCACATGTCCACACCTACAATACAATGCATTTATGCAAACTTAGTAAGATAAAAGACAATACAATTCAAGAACCTTGCAAAATAATTATTCCAATATAACAAGAGATAATTAATTGCATTTAAATTGCTGCTGGTTAAAACATAATCAGAGATTATATCGCTCAGTGACTAAAGCATACAGCATACCTAAAACCACATAAAAATGTCATGCTAAAAAAGTCAATCATAACCTGGGTAACACTGTATAGTTTCTCTTTTAAAATAGTTTCACGCTTGAAGTTTACACTCTGCAATAAAAATCAGCAAAGAGTTAATTTCTACCCTCCGCACTCGAATTCTGAAAATGAATTTCTAAGCAGTCTGAGCCCCCCAGACCCGCAGCAGCACTTATCTTGCCTGCAGTGTGCGGCTATATTTAGGCAGCATGTGCACATAAACGTTATATGAATTGATTGTGAATGAACCACACATTTCCAATGGGCTTGCAGAGAGATGGTGACATACTACAATATTTTTACTTTATTTTATTATTTGATACTCTACACATTAATATTTTACTGCGGATAGAAACAGCAGGATATTATTGCCTTCATACACCCCAGTAGATTTAGGATTTAAATCTTATATAGTAGTATATCTCTGGGGAGAATTATAAAATATATCTAAAATAGAGTAGAATGCACAGGTATTTACAACTAAAAGAATGTAAGAAAAAGTATATATTGTTCCTTACAAAACCTACTTCTGGTAATGCAAAAAATGTTATTGGCTTACATTACATCACCCACAAGGGTGGGCACTGAGAGTAAAGGGTCCCTGTGTGAAAATTGTGTAGGGGTTTCCCATTTTATAGAGTATCTAAACTTTTATATGGTTTCCTTATATTCATGTGCCCTTATATTTACAATCAGATTAATGGGGGTCTGGGTTCTGAAACCTCCACAAATCGCTCAAAAGTCCCCCCTGAGAGGTGTACAGTTTAGCAGACAGGAACACACACCTCCTGTCTGAGTGCGTACAGACTGGAGTAAGTATTCAATTGAAAGGATAGGCAATAGAGCTATGCTTTCCATTGAATATGTTCCCTACTCTGTGTGTGTGTGCTCAGCCAGCAACTGTTCACTCCTGTCTGCTGACCTGTGCACCTATCAGTGGGGGTTTCATCAAACGGTGCAGGTTTTATGACCCAAACACCCATTGATTTGATTGTAATTATAAGAGCACTGAAATATATATAAAAAAAGCAACAAAAAAAATGTTTAGTTACTATTTTAGGTTTTTTTATGCTCAATGTCTAGGCTTGTGCTAGGGAAAAATAAAATTACTCCTCCACACCAGCGATGCCTTTCTGCTACTGCTCCAGGCTATGTTTATAGGCTGTGGAAGTGACATCACAACTACAATATAAGGAACTACTTCAGCCAATCACTGGTTGTATTTGATCACCAGCAAGAATTCTGGTTCTTACAGACCTCTTAGTTTTTCTTTAAGAAGCCCTCCTACGCTGCACTCATTACCTGTATTAATTGCACTTGTTCGAATACAAGTAACACACTATTTAATTAAACTCCTGCAGGACACGCAAGGTCCCCATCCCTGCTTAAGCCAGCATATGTCCAGGCCTGTTTGAAGTTCCCCAATGACCATTTAGATGATCCAGAGGAGGCATGGGAGAAGGTCATATGGTCAGATGAGGCCAAAATAGAACTTTTTCGTATCAACTTCACTTGCTGTGTTTGGAGGAAAAAGGATGAGTACAACCTCAAGAACACCGTCCCAATCATCAAGCATGGTGGGGGAAACATTAAACTTTGAGGATGTCTTTCTGCAAAGGGGACAGGACGACTGCACCATATTGAAGGGAGTATGGCCAACTTCCTTCCTTCAGTAATAGCATTGAAGATGGGTCCTGGCTTAGACTTGCAGCATGACAATGATCCGAAACATACAGCCAGGGCAACTAAAGAATGGTTCCTTAAGAAGCATTTCAAAGTCCTGGAGTGGCCTAGCAAATCTCCAGGCCTGAACCCATTAGAAAATCTTTGGAGGGATCTGAAACTCAATGTTGCCCAGCGACAGCCCTGATACCAGAAAGATCTGGAGATCTCTATGGAGGAGTGGGCCAAAATCACTGCTGCAGTGTGTGCAAACCTGGTCAAGAACTATAGGAACCATCTTATCTCTGTACTTGCAAAAAAAGGTTTCTGTACCAAATATTAAGTTCAGTTTTTCTATTGTATCAAATACTTATTTCATGCAACAAAATGCAAATTAATTGTGTCAGTGCGATGTTCTATTTTTTATTTTTAGATTCTGTCTCTCACAATTGAAGTGTACCTACAATAAAAATTACAGACCTCTCCATTCTTTGTAGGTGGGAAAACTTGCAAAATCGGCAGTGTATCAAATACTTATTTTCCCCATTGTAGCTCAGAGTTTCTGACACTGCCACGTAGCGCCACAGACTGTTCAGGAGATCACTGATACCCTGATAGATATCAGGCCATCTCAACAGCATCCCAATGTCGGGAGTGTATACAGACATGTGGGGGTTATACACATTTAGGAGTTGTCGTAACGAAATTGAAATATGATCTGCCTGCGATTTCAACATGTCATTTTGATTTTTGGTGTGATTTGGAATCCAACCTTCCTATGATGATTTTGGTCTCAATCCATTATCAGCAAAGATTTTCCAGTTGAATCTTTCATTCATCGTGATCTGATGTGTGATTTCAGAGTTCTGTATTTGCCAGTTTAGGACCGCTGTCTTAGCAATATGCCATTACTTGACGAGATGAGAATAAAGCTTTCAACATTAAACATTGAACACATTAAAAAGAAATAAAAGACTGTTATTTATGTGTAGACCCTATAACACATACCCAGCATATACTTTACAGGTCACTACTGGAAAATCTCCTTATTACTAGGAGCTGTTCTGGCAGTTTGTGGAGATACTGCAGCACTTTATATTGTGGGATTAGGAAATGTAATCTTTCATAGTGCATTTTTCTCTGAAAACTCTTAATTACATAGCCTACAGCCCACACACACTGGCAGGGGTAAGCCAGCTCTCTTTAAACCACTTATTATTGGGAAAAATTACTTTGCAATCTGGGCTGCTTACCACTGCAACAAGGGTGATGGGATTTTATATTAAATCATTAGAGACAGAGAAAGAATGGTACACATTTTAAAATATTATTGCTGTTTTTGATGAACACTGGGTCATTAGCAATCATCAGATTAATAATGAATAAACTGTAGAACACAACATAGAAAGACATTTACAACATGGCATGAAATGGATGAATTAATAATGTTAGCGTATTTCCTGGCATAAAGTATAATAAGCAACCATATATAAATATAGAACATAAGCAAAAATAATACCATTTAATAAAATATGAATTTGGCACAGATGCGCAATACTTAAAGGGCTCCGGCGAGCTTTGACCTTTTCCTGAGCATGCGCATTACAGTACTTTGCTCTGCCCTCGGCAAGGCAGAAAAAATTAGCGCGATGGAGGACCCTGTGTGGATGACATCAGATGCGTCATCCACACGAAGCAAGAAGGAGGACGGCGATCAGAAGAAGAGAGGAGGCGCGGATCAAGAGCAGTGATGCCCATCGGACCGGACCGCTCCATAGGCCAGTATAATTAAAGCTCTTTTTTGTGTTATGCATAGCACATTCGGGACATGCATACAACATTCTAGAATGCTGTATATGAAGACTTACAGGTGCAGGTCCTACCTTATATGGGAAAAACCAGGTGACGGGTTCCCTTCAATGGCTTCAGTAACAGACCGCTACGTCATCAGAGGTCATTCGCGCAATGCATCCCTGGGAACGGAAGTTGCCGCCAGCACCGATGAGGACCGGGATCGCCGCTGAGGAGATCGGGGCCTGTCAGGAGGTGAGTATATCCCTATTTCTTATTTTTACTTATTTTTAACATTCTATCTTTTACTATTGATGCTGAATAGGCAACATCAATAGTAAAACGTTGGTCACACTTGTCAAGCACTATGCTTGACAAGTGTGACCAACCTGTCAATCACTTTTCCAAGTGATGCTTCAAATCGCTTGGAAAAGCACTAGCATTCTGCAAGCTAAAATCGCTTGCAAAACGATGGTGTTTTGCGGGAAAACGCATGTGAGTTCCGCATGCGTTTTACCCGCGGCGGGGAGTTGCGGAAATGCTGTGGACAATTCCGCAGCATTTCTGCAACGTGGTCACATAGCCTAAGAGTACTTGTAATTTGGGCTACGGAAAAGATGTAACTGCTAACAACTTGATTGTCCTCCTTTTAAAAAAAAAAAAGATATTGTTGTGGCTCAGTCGATTTGGTGTATCCCTCTCTTGGACAGTGATATATAATGATATGGATCTTGTGAAGATTGCAGCAGAATCCTGGTCTTCCTACTATTAGGCTTCTCATTTGCATCCAAAGGGTATTTACGTGAAAAATTCCTCGGGGAACAGTCTGTTGTGTCCATGTCTAGATCAAATTTGGATCCTCAACTAAATATCATGTATGTAATAATGCAAGAATAAAATCCGTCCAATGGATTACCGTGTTTCATAGCCTGCATCTTTAAGAAACTGCTTGCACCCTTAGAATCTATATGGTAATAATTCAAGAATCCAAAAGATAGTGCCCTTTTTCAATTAAATCTGCCAATCTTGAAAATTACAAAACAATAAAATCCTCTCTACAGTCTACAATCATTTTAACTTACATTGCTAAAATATTTTGCAAAAAAACCTTTCTTAAAAAAAAAAAAAAATCCCGTGAAAGAAAGGATTTAGAATATGTTTCAAAGTATTCTCAGAAAAAGCTGTGACGCACTTTCCTTTCGGCATGTTCTGGGTACAGTGAAAAAGAAAAAACAAAACAACCATTACAAAATTCTACAATACAATAACTTTGACGAAACATCAGTAATATTAAGAGATCGTGGAACAAAGTAAGGGAAACAATGTCTATATAGTTAATAAAAAGCAACATCCCTGAGCTTAGTTAAAAGGAGTAATCCCATGAAGATAACCCGCCGTAAAATGAAGCAGCTTGGTCAATCAGCGGTGTGCTAAAGGTCTAGTTTCTGACACAGTGAGAAGCTGCGACTTTCCCTGTAATTTGTGCCATAGATGAAAATTGAGTACTAGCTGCCAGCATTTTAAACAAATAGCTAATTAACCCCTTAATGACCGGAGCGTTTTTCGATTTTTCGTTTTCCGCTACCCTTCTTTCCAGATGCATAACTTTTTTATTTTTCCGTCAATATGGCCATGTGAGGGCTTATTTTTTGCAGAACGAGTTATACTTTTGAACGACACCATTGGTTTTACCATGTCGTGTACTCGAAAAAAATTCCTAGTGCTGTGAAATTGCAAAAAAAAGTGCAATCCCACACTTGTTTTTTGCTTGGCTTTATTGCTAGGTTCACTAAACGCTAAAACTGACCCACCATTATGATTCTCCAGCTCATTACGAGTTCATAGACACCAAACATGTCTATGTTCTCTTTTATCTAAGTGGTGAAAAAAAATTCCAAAGTTTGCTAAAAAAAAAAAAAAATTTGCGCAATTTTCAGAGACCCGTAGCGTCTCCATTTTTTGTGATCTGTGGTCAGTTGAGGGCTTATTTTTAGCATGCCGGGCTGATGTTTTTAATTATACCACTTTTGTGCAAATGCGTTCTTTTGATCGCCCGTTATTGCATTTTAATGCAATGTTGCGGTGACCAAAAACTCTGACGCTTTGAATTTTTTCTCGCTACGCCGTTTAGCTATCGGGTTAATCCTTTTTATTATTGATAGATCAGGTGATTCTGAAAGTGGCAAAATCAAATATGTGTATGTGTGATTTTTTTTTATTGTTTTATTTTGATTGGGGCGAAAGGGGGGTGATTTGAACTTTTTAAAAAATTTTTTTACTTTTTAAACACTTTTTTTTACTTTTGGCATGGTTCAATAGCCTCCATGGGAGGCTAGAAGCATGCCATATTTGATCGGCTCTGCTACATATAGGCAATGTTCAGATCGCCTATATGAAGCAGATTTACAGCATTGCTATGAGCGCCGACAACATGGTGGCGCTCATAGTAATGTCCCGGCAACATCCACAGAGGTCTCTACGAGACCTCTGGTTGTCTATGCAACGCATTGCTGACCCACGATCACGTGATGGGGGTTGGTGATGCGCTCATTTCCGGCCCAACGGCTGGAAGCGGTAGTTAAATGCCCACTGTCAGCATTTGACAGCGGGATTTAACTAGTTAATAGGCGCGGGCGGATTGCGATTACGCTCGCACCTATTGTGGGCACATGTCAGCTGTTTATAACAGCTGACATGTCACGGCTTTGAGGTGGGCTCTGAGGGCGTCAGCAGTTGGAAAGGGGTTGAGTAATGAATGAATGGGTGCTGTGATCCATCTAATAGAGGATGACAAGCTCTTTAAAGCACCACTTCAGCATTTAATTTTTAAATTGCAGCACTGGAGTAGTGTTAATAATTAATGTTCCCTGCACCTAGTCTTACACTTACCAGCTGCCGTCTTCAGCTTTCATCCACTCCGGTTAGTCTTTTTGCAGATTGTGATCTGCTGGATCACTCCAGCGTTTGCTGGGCGATTCAGAAATTCATGGCTCAATGTAAGTCTAGGACAGTCATAATGAGACAAGAACAAGGCTCTCATAGATTTACATTGAGAGCTTGTGTAACAATTATGTGGGTACTATGGAATCTGATAGCGTGGAATAAATTGATCTGAGGCCAACGTTGAGACAAATAAACTGTATTTTAACAAAGTAAGGAATACAACAAAAACTAACAGAGGCTTTCCTGCAAATACGGCAAAATGCCCAGCACAAACAGAAAAGTCCAGTAAACGTAATAGGAGTGCGCGTCCGCTAAAGCAAAGAAATCCAGCAGTAATATAACATGAGAGTGTGAACTGCACTGATACGTGGAAGTCAAGGAAGAGTGCAACAGCACTTAAAGTATATGCGGAAGTCCAGCAATGATAAGAAGTAATAATGCGACGGCACTTATACGTCCAACAGTAATTAGAGGCAAGAGTTGAAGTTCAGAACTATGCAGAGGAGACGACACCGTTCATGGAAGTCCAGAAAAACACGAGAGCATAACAAGGAGATGATTCTTAAGAGTACTTAAGAGTACCTTTATGAGCTGAAAAGTCCTGCTCATGTCCCACAAAGCAGCCCGCACAGACACAGTCTTAAAAGTAGGACATTAGGTAACCCCAGAAGGATCCGGAAGCAGCTCAGAGGTCTGAAGACAACTGGTAGTGGAGAGGCAAAGCACCGAGTAATGAGCAGCAGCAGGGACTCCAGGGGCAAGCCAGGAGGGAGCTCAGAAGCAGACATCAGCAAAATACTCAGGCAAGGAGGATACCCTGACCCGGACATAAATAGCAGGACAGACAAGAAGTTGCAAGACAGGGCGAAGTACCAGACTCCATCTTGGACAAGGGCAAAACAGGCTCCATGGAACATCCGGAATCATTACAGCTTGTGACCTTTAGCTCTGACTTCCAGTCAGTCCAGAGGCGTAGCTAGGATTTCAGTAATCCTGACTACAGCTACATGGTGCACCCTAATTGTGAGTATATGGGAACATCAGCAGATGACCACGCTGTGATTGAAAATAAATCTATATACAAAAACGAACACTGACATTACAATATGGAGACTGTTGTGAGTTCATTTTCCCCTTCATTACTGAGGCCCGAGGAACTCCCTCTTCTGGTAAAGAAAGGTAGTGAGCCTGATTATCAAACACCTGAGGATGATGATGATGACTGGCGGAGTGGAGTTACTGACAGGATATAAGGCTGCCGACGCCCTTCTGCCCTGCGGGTGATTTCTCTGTGGGATCCTTGGAGACCAGTCTGAATTCCTGCTCCTCTAAAGCTAAGTTTGCTGCTCGGCCTTTTGCTTTTGTGCTTTGACTTTGTTTTGCTTTGTTTTTCTGGATTTCTGCCATTCCCTGCTGGGGTGTGCTGAATTCTTTTAGCTCTGTCTTCTGAAAATACCTGAGTGCTGATTTAGTTTTTGAAGCCTAGCTGCTTCAGGGCCTTTTTCATATCAGCTTGTTGGCTTATGTCTTTGATAGGGTTTTGGCAGATTGCAGACAGCAGCCTTCCTGTCCTTTCCTATCTAGGTAGTTTTGGGCCCCGTCTTTGCTCAGTCTATCTTTCTGTCTGTGTTAGTATTTTCATCTTGCTTCACCGTCATTATATGTTGGGGGCTGCCTATTGCTTTGGGGTCTGCTCTGGGGCAGTTTAGATTTCCCCTTTCTTCCTTTAGGCCTATGTAATTCTCCGGCTGTGATCGAGGGGTCTAGGGCATCGTAGGAACCCCCCACGGCTACTGCTAGTTGCGTTGATAGGTTCAGGGGTCTGCAATCTGATAGTTGCCAACTTCTCTGGTTTTCTGGACTTAGCTTGTATTTCTGCTTTTGCCTCCTATGGTGACTCATTCATAACAGGAGACCACATAGTGGTAGATACCAGTCATGCAGGCCATATAGGAGATCACAGTACAGTTATAGATGGTGACTCACAGCTGATATTCCTTCTTATGAAATCAATCACTTTTCCCATCTTTTGCATCTTGCCCAGACCAACATGACAACTTCTCCAACCAGGACTCATCTGCAGAGATTACAACAAAGATACATCTGACTTCTCACATTTCCTGCACTGTCCATATCTATGCCCAACCTGTGCAAACTACTCATTCTGTTGATACACCAATACTGGGCCACTGCTACCTTATGTGCACCTGCTGTGTGGTACAATAACAGCTCCACTTACTGCCCCACATAATACTGCCACCACTGTGCCCCTTATATAGTAATAATACCATCATCTCTAGATAGTAAAATTCCCCCCTAAAAAGACCCAGCTGATAAGTATCAAAAGACCCCTACCTCCACATCTTCAGCCCCCCAGACAGCAACTATTACATGTAATAGAGTGCATATAATCTCCTAACAAAACAGTATAATAATCAGTCTCTCAGTGCCCTGTCGGCCCTCACCCACCTCAGCCCTTACAACACCCCCATCCTCTCACATTCACCCGCTAGTGCCCTGTCCCCCTTCCCTACTATACCCCCATCCTCTCACATTCACCCCAGTGCCCTGTCCCCCATCCTCCACAATACCCCATCCTTTCACATTCAGCACCCTGTACCCTGTCCCCCTCCTCCACTCCACTTCAGCCCTCACAATACCCCCATCCTCTCTCATATTCACCCCCCCCAGTGAACATGACATGGCTTCATTTAATCAATCTAAAAAATTATATCCCTACTTACCGCTGAAGATTGCAGACAGTGAGGCAGGACCAGGAAGTGTCTGAGAGAAATGCAATGTGGGCATTAGGACCCAGTGTGCCTGAGCCAATCCGAGCGTGCACAAAAATGCAACCTGACAGAAGTTCCTCAGTTCAATAAAGCCTGCACTGTACAGTGCAGGACGGGGACTCTGAAACTGGCCACTGAGCTAGCAGCGTACAGAGTCTCTGTCAGGCAGGGGAGCAGGCATTTTCCTGCTCTCCTCCTGTGCTGTGTTCTGCCTCATTAAAGAAGTGGCAGTAACTCTCGGTGGGCCCCTTCATGTGATGGGGCCCAGGGCGACAGCCCCCTCTTCCCCCCAGTAGCTACGCTACTGAGATAGTAAGAATTTGCCGTCACAAAATGGGGGATCAGGATTGCAGTGTCGCCAAGAAAAGCTGAAGACGGAGGCTGGTAAATGTAATACTAAGTGCAGGGAACGTAGAATAGTGAAACCACTCCAGCACGGCAATAGAAAAAAAGAACACTGGAGTGGTGCTTTAATTCAACTGTTGGGTCTCAGTGCCAAAATCCATAATGGCATTCTATGTTTGTCAAGTCTAAATAAATTGCTTAAAAAAAAAAAAAAAAGAAAAAAAAGTTGAAGTTGGACTTTAAGGTTATAAAGAAATAATTGTCATGCTTTTGACTCTTAAACCAAAATTAAGAGTAACATCCTTGCATTTATAAAGTAAATACCTTTTGTTTTCAGAAACCCATGCTTTGTGATAGATTAATGCAGCACTACATTAGTTCTTGATATACTTTGGCTTCAGATTTTTCAAAATGACTCATTTTTTTTGCTTTTCATTCAGACAGCTTTCCTTCTCTTCAGAAGCTGCTCTCAGGAGCCTGCAGCAGTCTCTGTAATGTCATTTCCCAGTCTGCCTTAAAATATCTGTAAATGTCAACGCTTGTCATGTGCTAGCAGCATCTTGGTCTCATGTGGGCTGCACACTTCCATTGCCTCATACTAGAGCAGTCTTACTCCCCCGTCTTTGTCTTACAACTACATGCTGTTCTAGCTATGTTGCCTAGCTAGGCAGTACAGGGTATGGTCATTGGGATGACCTACATAGAGCTTATGATATCTAAAGGCTTCATACCAGAATTAGTTTAAGAATGAACATTACACAGTAAGGCCAGATGGGCAAATCGGGCACTTCAAACATGAAGGGCTGGTTGATCAGCACTAGTTAGCCCCCTAAGTCCCACAGTAGTGAATGTCTGGACCATTTGTGAGATCAAGGAATCGCAGAGTCCGTACCAACACTATTAAAGACAATATCAAAACATGTGGACTTTGGTATTATAGCTCATCTGGAGATGAGAGGAACCCAATATTGTGCACAAACGGATAATGTATAAAATATTGAAGAAAATGCAGCCCCACATAGAAGAAAGTGATGCCACACATAGAAGAAAGTGTGGACCCTCGTAGAAGAAAATGCGGCCCCTCATAGAAGAAAATCAAATGCTAACGAATAGCAGCAGCAAAATCAGTATGGCAAATAGAAAATGTGACATCATATTCAAAAGATATAGTGATTGCCGCTTTAAAGAGGACCAAAAATACGGGCTGGTCGTCATAAACATGAAAAGGAGGGAGGTTGGTAAAAAAAACACAAATACGACCAAAGGTCCATTCATCATTGATAAAAATAGTATATATAAATATAAAAGTATGCAATTAAGCAATAATAAGATATAATCATCGTGGATCATGCAACAACTTGTGCCATGTCAAATCAGGCATTAAAAGCCTATCTATACATTATCATTACCTGCAGTATATAGTATATATAGCACTTGGTGAGGTCATCAGGGTCAGCGCATCTACCCCGACACGCGTTACGGGTGTCCGTTCTTCGTCAGGTAATGATAATGTATAAATAGGCTTTTAATGCCTGATTTGACATGGCACGAGCTGTTGGATGACTCACGATGATTATATCTTATTATTGCTAAAGTGCATACTTTTATATTTATATATACTATTTTCTGTGTCAGGTCTCTTTTGAGACTTTAGATTAGAGTATGGATTATTACATCTGGATATTTATATACTGACTTATACTCCTTGGGTCAGACGTCTTTTTGTTTAAACGGCACATTTGTGCCAGTGGTTGCACCCCTGTTCACCGTCTGTCATATGTATGTGTTATATGTCTAAGGCCGGAGTCACACACAACGTATAAAAAAATCGGTCCGTTTTTCACGGACCAGAATCGCACAAATGTTTCATGAACAGTGATCTGTATGTCATCCGATTGTAATGCCGAGGATGCGATTTTCTCGCATGTAAGCATCTGTGTGACATCCATGTGGCATCCGTATGAAGAGATTTTCTCGCCGGCTTGCAATATGGACATATAACGGAGCCCAAAGACAGGTTAAAACACAAATGAAAGAATAGATATATACACATAGAATACACATATATATATACATACACACACGTCATTGAGACACATATATATATTTATAGTTCTTAGAGTTCTACATAGCATAATAGCCGCTAAATCAATTGCTGGTTTCTGTAAAATCAATACAAAACCCGACATGAAATGACATATGGTTTACATACAGTAAACCATTTCATTTAGTTTTTTATATGTCTTTGATTAATAATTAGATGAATGTGTGTGCGTAAAATTTTGGACATGTAGGTGTTAAATTAATGGGTAAATTTGTTGAAAAAAATTGCATGGGCTCCCTTGGTAATTTCCCCGCCAGAGAAGGAAAGCCAGTGAGTGAGGGCAGATAATAATAGCCTAGAGAGGGACCATTGTTTTTGGCCCCCCTGGCTAAAAAAAATCTGCCCCCAGCCACCCCAGAAAAGGCGCATCTATACGATGCGTCTTGTCTGGCACTTAGCCTCTCTATTCCCATTGCCTTTAGCGGTGGCTCATGGGTTAATAATAATGGGTTAATGTCACCTTGCTTTTGAAAGGTGACATTAAGCCGGGTTAATAATGAAGAGGTGTCAATAAGACAGAATCCCTTGTCCTGTAAAAAAAAATAAAAAATAAAAACTGACTACCTCTGAAGTCACTGATGCTGCGCTATTTTTTTCTCCCATAGCACTCGTCCGTATTTCTCGCTAGTGTGACTCCAGCCTAATAAAGATTAATTTTTTTATCAATGATTACCCCCTTTGGTGGTATTTGTGGTTTTTAACAAACCTCCCTCCTTTTCCTCGTAGATGAAAGTGCAGCCCCTCGTAGAACAAAGTGCGTCCCCTCATAGGACAAAGTGCGGCCCCACGTAGAAAATAGTGAGGCCCCACATAGAAGATAGTGAGGCCTCATGTAGAAGATAGTGAGGCCCCACGTGGAAGATAATGAGGCCCCACGTGGAAGATAGTGAGGCCCCACGTGGAAGAAAGTGAGGCCCCATGTGGAAGAAAGTGAGGCCCCACATAGAAGAAAGTGAGGCCCCACGTAGAAGAAAGTGTGGCCCCACTTAGAAGAAAGTGCGGCCCCACGTAGAAGTGCGGCCCCACATAGAAGAAAGTGCGGCCCCACGTAGAAGAAAGTGCGGCCCCACGTAGAACAAAGTGCGGCCCCACGTAGAACAAAGTGCGGCCCCACGTAGAACAAAGTGCGGCCCCACGTAGAACAAAGTGCGGCCCCACGTAGAACAAAGTGCGGCCCCAAGCAGAACAAAGTATGGCCCCAAGCAGAACAAAATGCTTCCCCACGTAGTACAAAGTGCGACCTCAGAAGCACTCTCTCCCCCTGATCGGCCACTACCCAGGACCACATCCACACCCCCAATCGGTTATTTAATACATATTTTGACATAAAATTTTGCAAAAAAAATACATTTAACAAAAAAAATGGATTTTAGCAATAGGTAATTTTCTTATGATACATTTCCTTTAACTCAAATAAAAGGGTTTGAATCTGACAATAAACAACATCTGCATGAAGTCTGCAGCCTGTGTGTTTGCATGGGCTTCCCCCGTTCAAAAAAACTTACTGATTGCTTATTTAGATTTCTATTAAATTTGCTCTGTGTCTGAAACAAAGGAATTCGATTGTGAGAGCCGCTGGGGACAGAGACTAATGTGAATAATAACAATTTCTGTATAGTGCAACAGAATGTGACAACACTATAAAAGGAACAGAATTGTATGTGATTGGTTGTGGATTCTATGTAATCTAGATGAGGAAATCCATAAATGTTGACATTTATTTAGTATATTTGCATACAGTATATACTCTAACCTATTCCACAGCGCTTTACAGACATTATCATCACTGTCTCCCTTGAGGCTCACAATCCAACTTCCCTACCAGTATGTTGTCCTTGGTTGATTTGAACCCAGGAACCTGGCACTGCAAGCAACAGTGCTAACCACTAAGCCAATAAAAAGAAATGTATTAGAATACTTCAATAACATAGACCACTCATTGATGGATAGTAGATCTGTACTTATTTTTATTTTTACATAAAAAGAAAATAAAAAGGTTAAAGGCAATCTGTCCCCTCATTTTGGCACGGTATTTAAATGACTTGGGTCCGGTCCGATGGGCAGTGTTTCGGGTCCTTTCCTCCACCCCTCCTTGGCCGCTGTTCGCAATATTTCAGGGAATTTCCGTAGTTGTCCTCCATATTACGCGTGTGCGCATTGCAATCTGGACTCGCGCACACGCAGTATGCTTTGCCCAACTGCGGGCAAAGCCGAAAAGCATTAGTGTGCATGCGCCAGTGAACTATGTCCCAGAAGTATTTCGCTGTGTTCCGGGACTTAGTTCACGCTTTTGTGTTACTTTTTTGGGCAAATATGAGAATAACAGTAGGTTAACCGCCTGACTTCCCTACATGCCAAATTTGAGGCAAATTTTTCCATTAATTTGGCCTTAAATAATCCATTTTTAGGGGCGGGTGGGGGACGGGGATTGAATATCTTGAGAACCTAGGTCCGAGGGATCTGAAACTAGGTGTAAAAACCTTCACTCGTGCCTGATTGGTCCAGTAATTTGTCTGTGACTGAATATTTGCATTTTAGTTACTTTTTTAGCGAACATCATGAGAATGGTAGGTCCAAGAAAGCTGAAACCCAGTGTAAAAGCTTTGGAAGTGTCCAATTTATCTCTAAGTCACAAAACTTAAACACATGCTAAAAAAAGTAAAAAGAAATGTTTATCAAATGGAAAGACGGAGACATATCCAAAGAAGAATATAATGCTGTCTGCAAAGCATACTGCGCACGCGTGAGATCCCATTTGAATGCGCATGCGCAAAATCTCTATGCGATCTGCGATATTCACGGCAAGGAATGCGTACAGCAAACCTAGGAGGGGTGGAGTGAGGGAACAGAAGCGACGCCCATCGGACCGGACCGAATACATTTCCATACAGCGCGGGAGCAATAAAAAAATGTTTTTGTGGGTGATACATGGGGAGTCAGGGGGTTTCAGAAGTAGTTGTGCAATGCATAGTTGACACTCAATTAACTGATATTTTTAGCTGGTAGCCCAGAAAAGTGGTGACAGGTTCCCTTTAAATGTACGTCAGGGCTGTGAAGTCAGAGTCATGGAGTCGGTGACTCTGGCTCCTAACAAATATAATAAGTTGGGTACTGTAATACAATGCAGGATGTGCTGTAATTTTTTCATAAGAATTTGGGAAAGTTATGAAATGTCCTATAAATGTCTGTTCTGTTCCTGATCTAAGGATCTCAGCTTTTAGTTGAGATAAATGTGTGCTGCACTTTATTTACATGCTCAGTAGGGGCAGTGCTGTGGGGTCAGAGAATTGCGGAGTCGGAGGTTTGGTTTACCGACTCCACAGCCCTGATGCATGTATTTAATGCTAACGTGTCAGGTGGGCACTGTTCATAGTCATCTCGCAGCTACAAAAAGACAACTAAAATAAGCTTGGCGAAAGCTACTTCGTTAACCAGAGCCCAATGGCCTTCACCTTTTAAAGGGAATTTGTCAGGTGATTTTTTAGTACAATACTATTGGAATCCTGAAATAGGGCAGCCCTTTCAGAATATGTAACTTTTGTTACAGTAGCTTTTCTGGGTTTCTTGCTGTAAGCACTGGAGAATTTACAGCCGCACACCTGCTGGTCAAGCATATATAAATCCAATCTGAATATGAACTGCTCCCCATGCCCACATTCCTGCCACGCCTCGGCACCGCGGTAAGTTAGTAAAAATCTTCACTGTCATTTACTCTCACTCAATGCTGAGAGGATGGTGGGATTATGGGCGTGGGGAGCAGTGCATATTCTTTGTGGGAAGTCTCTGTGTTGTACTTTCTATTGCTGGCTGCAGAACGAGTTAACTGAGATTACGTCAATGAGCTTATTTTTTATATTGAATAGGAGAGTTTGTAACTTTTTATCGTTTTTTTCTGAGCTGAAGTTCAATGAGTAGAGCAGTGGTTCCCAAACTCCAGTCCTCGGGGACCCCAACAAGTCATGTTTTCAGGATTTCCATAGTGTTACACATGTGAGAGAATTCCTGATGCCTTGATGATACTTCCATCACCTGTGAAATACTAAGGAAATCCTGAAAACATGACATGCTGGGGTCCATGAGAACTGGAGTTTGGGAACCACTGGAGTAGAGAAACAAAGAGGATGTAAAAGCAAAACAATGTAACATTTTTAATGAAATGCAAAAATTATTTTGAGCCTGAAACTAATGCATTCAAATAAAACAAAAAAACACCCTTTAAGCAACCATTTTTTTTGCTTAACTTTTTCTACACATTTCATTACATGGAAACAGATGTCAGATTAGTCACAGAGTTTCACCTTACTTGCTATTTGATACTAATTTCCAATTGCTCAATATATGTCAAAAAAAGAAAAAAAAAATATTTGCAGATTGTATCCTTGAAAACCACTGAACAGCAAATTATTTTTATCCTTGCCCGTTGGCCTCGGTGCATGTGGTCCATCTATTATGGTACAGAAGATACAGCACTGCTCCGCCACCATGTGCGTACAGCTACGTACAACCATCACTGCATGCACATGAACAAAAAAAGCCATCTTACCACATTAGCTATAACGCTCCCTGAGTTAGGTTATGACTTTATTAGCACCCCACTGCTTTATCACTGTGGCAACGCTCTCTGGCCATTACTCTGCCAATTAAAGCATTTAATCACAACAAAGATATCATTTATCTAAAGTGAATGTTTGTTCAGCCAGCATAACATTATTTCTTACAACAGTTTTCCTTTTCTTAAAGGGATTGTCCAGGCGTATATTTCTGACCAGTCCTTAGGAGGGGTCATCAATCTCAGATTATCAGGGTCCAACAATTGGCACTTCCACTGATCAGCTGTTTTCAGCTCTGGAGGTGATGGATGTAAATCGTGACTGGAGCGGGAGCAGCACACAGCCCTGATTACCGTGTAGAAGCTGTTCCTGAAGTACTGTTTAATCACCATATGCATCTTATGGAATAAGCAGACTGCACCATGGCAACCTGTGTAGTAATCAACATGTGTGCACTGCTAGCCTATCTCAATCATATCTGATTGACCTAGAGATCCTGGACTACATCAGGTGGGAAATTTTTCACAAACTAGACTATGCTGGAAAAACACATATTTAGGCTATGTTCCCACGCTAGCGTTTTTAAACGCTCAGGAAACTGATCCGCTTCCCAGAAAACGCGCGTCTTTTTTCTGCGCGATTCTTGCGCGTTTTGTGCAAAAAAGCCGCGCGTTTTTGACACGCGTTTTCTGGGAACATTGGGGAAGGCTAAAAACGCTCAGCAATGCGGGAATTAATGAGCATGCTGCGTTTTTAGCCGCTAAGCGATTCCGGAGAGGTTAAAAACGCATGCATTGGCACAAAAAGCCAAAAAAGCATGCAAATTAATTTGAAGCATCTTTTAAGCGTTTCTGCAGCATCTGATCCGGCACAAACGCTGCGAAAACGCTTAAAAAAACGCAACGTGAGCACACAGCCTTAAAAGTGCATTTATATGATCAGATCACAGCATGGTATTTAAAGGCTAGTTGTCGGCAGGCAACTGGAACTAAAAACCTCATAAAAGGTTTGTCCCATTGTAATTATTTAGGAGCGAACTATACTGTATGAAGAACTATGGGGAGTGCATTATACTATATGGAGGACTATGGGGAGTGCAGTATACTATATGGAGGACTATGGGGAGTGAAGTATACTATATGGAGGACTATGGGGAGTGCAGTATACTATATAGAGGACTATGAGGAGTGCATTATACTATATGGAGGATTATGGGGAGTGCAGTATACAATATGGAGGACTATGAAGAGTGCATTATACTATATAGAGGACTATGAGGAGTGCATTATACTATATGGAGGATTATGGGAAGTGCAGTATACTATATGGAGGACTATGGGGAGTGCATTATACTATATGGTGAACTATGGGGAGTGCATTATACTATATGGAGGACTATGAAGAGTGCAGTATACTACATGGTGGACTATGGGGAGTGCAGTATACTATATGGAGGACTATGTGGAGTGCATTATACTATATGGAGGACTAAGTGGAGTGCATTTTTCTATATCGAGGCCTATGGGGAGTGTATTATTCTATCTGGAGGACTATGTGGGAGGCTTTATAGTTTATGTACGGTTTGTGTGGGGTCCACCATACTGCAAGGAGAGCTGTGTGGGACCATTATACTATTTGGAGAGCTAGTGAGGGCCATTATACAGTGTGGTGAGGTGTGGAGCCATTATACTGTATGTACACCCATTATACTGCTTGGAGCGCTGTGTGGGGGGTCACAGTTGGGGGATCATTCTCTGTTGGGGTCACCATACTTTGTGGAGGGAGCTGGGGTGGTGTACAGTGCTGTGCGTGCTTAGGAACTCACTGATCGAGTATTATACAGTGTTTGTGTGGCTATTTTGTTGGCAGTATACTAGGAGGAAAATTACTTTGTAAAGGTTGCAAAGTTGTGATACAGTATATGCTCCTCTGTGACCCCGCTGAATGTTAATTTTTTTGTTTGTTTGGGGGGGCAATTAGAACTTCTATGTCACCATATGATCTCTATATATGCCCCTAGCCCAGCACTGATTGGCAGCTTTCTTCTTATGCACAGCTAGACAGAAAGTATCTAGTCAGTGGTGGGGACAAGGTTATACAGAGCTCGTCTAGACCATCTTTGTGTACTGCAACAATTCTTTTTTTCAGATTCTCAGACAGTTCTTTGCCATGAGGTGCCATGTTGAGCTTCCAACGTCCGGTATGAGGGCGTGTGAGAGCGATAACACCAAATTTACCATGCCTACTCCCCAGTCACACCTGAGACCTTGTAACACTAATGAGTCACATGACACCGGGGAGAGAAAATGGCTAATTGGGCGCAATTCGTCCATTTTCACTTAGGGGTGTACTCACTTTTGTTGCCAGCAGTTTAGACATTAATGGCCATGTGTTGTTGTTTAGAGGGCACACCAAATTTACACTGTTATACAAGCTGTACACTGAGTACTATACATTGTATTAAAGTGTCAGCTCTTCAGTGTTGTCCCATGAAAGGATATAATAAAATATTTCCAAAAATGTTAGGGGTGTACTCACTTTTGTGATATACTGTACCTAGAATCAAGACCTCTGTCTCTACATTAGGCAGCAAAAACCAGGTGACACACTCCCTTTAAGAATATGATGCAACACCTTTAACTGTCCAAGGCAATCACTACAATTAGGCTTATTTTATAAGTATACATATTTATATGTGGATAGCTCAGGCATATTGAATATATGTAAGATAAAAACATCTGCCATCTTTGGATTCGCAGGATCGTGTCTCAGCTTTATGGCTTTCATCAGAAATGCTACTGAAAACATAGGCAAAAAACAATATCATTTTTCATGTTCAAGTATAAAAGCAAGAGGCAGAATCTAAGGACCACACAAAATCATTGGTCTTTTAGGTCTTCATCACACAAGGCAGATTTGGAGCGGTGCCCTAAAGAACGGTGGTCTCAAACCCACGTTTGTTTTTATTTTAGCACTTATGAAACCAACTCCTAGCATGGGGTGATAGCAAACCGCTGTCAGGGCATGATGGAAGTCAAGAGTTTCCCAACAGTGGAAAATCAGAAGGCAGAGACCATTGTTGCATACAAAGCCCCAGTAGACAAGATCAAATTCATATACTATTTTCTCAAGTGTAAGAGTATGCTTACAGCCAAAGCAGTGGTCAGACATGCCAGAGCCAACAATATCTATGAAAGAACACCTATCGCTAACTAAATAATACACTCACATTGAATGAGTGTCATTAAGTGGCAACATGGTTAAAAATTTTACAAATTAAGGAAAAAAAAATATTTTAAACATTTATTGCAACATTATTGCCAATGACGAATCCTAATGATGTTTTACTTTAAGAATACTTTTAAATGTGTATATTTTGCATGGACATGTCATTAAAGTAGTATTACGAACTTTGCAGACATTTATTAGCTTGTTGAATTTCACATTTTCGTCTTATAGTTCTCATTTTAGTTTTTGCATCCAAATATTCTATTTTGAGGAACTTTGCTGGCATGACAAGTTTCAGCACCTCGGACAGCTCCTGTTAGTTGTATAGGGGAGATTTCAAAAAATACAATACAAAGGGAAAGCAGAAGGTAAGGAAAATGTATCAGTGCTACTCAACCAATATCATAACTGGTGTGGACCAGGATTCTCTCTGCCAAATGAATTATTCTATTTTCCTGCTGTTGCAATGGCGATTTGTTTCAACATTTTGATAGTATACCGAGTACCATGCTATGTTAGTTTATGATACCGGCTCAATGTGCATACTAATCAAATAAACTTCCCATATTATTAGATATAAATCCTTCACCAGACGTGACAGATGTAACACTGCATTAATATAGACTAATAAAAAAGCAGCCACCAATCTGTAGAAGATTAAATAATTAAAGCAATTAACTAAAGCCTTCAGCAAAATTATAAAAACAAATCTTGGGGGTATACGCGAAATTTGCACTCTCCACAAAGTGAACAATTTTCCCCCTTGGACTCCTTGTCAGATGCTTCTCACCCAGCCAAATCAGACCTCCTGCTTGCACTGATGAGGGGCAAACACTCCAAAACATGTGTCTGCAAATGGAGTTTCTGGTTTGGATTCTAATCCTAAATCTTGAGGCAAGGTCCTAAAGGGTCAATATTGATTTTAAAGATGGTTACTTAAAATAAGTGGCACTAGAGTTAATGACCTCTTCCTCTCTGAATAGTCGACTTGCCTCTTAAGGAGAATCTGTCAACCAGTCTTTGCTAACCCATTTGAGAGCTGCATGATGAAAGGTCAGAGTATCACTTATTGGTCTGTGTGTTTATTTTTGATAAAACATCTGCTTTATTTACTCTACATCTACCAGTTTTTTGAGTGCTGATCTTTGTATAATCCCAACCTCACCAATGATTGACATCTTTCTGTGTACACTTTCCATAGGCAGACAGCTGCCATTCAGTGGTGGAAGAAGGGTTTTACAAAGCTCATGACTATGGGGGCAACTGCTCATAAGGCCAGGTTTACATTGCGTTAACACAGCCCGTTCAACGAATAGCTCCGTCACTGAATGACGGCACATCGCGAACGCATGCCGCTTTACGCCTGACAATGGAGGGCAATGGCAGCATTAATGGACTGCGTTACACCGCGCGATGCCGCGGTGTAACACAGTCCGTCCAACGGACTGTCGAGACGCAATGTGAACCCAGCCTAAAAGAGTGATTTTATTAAAACTAGAGCAAGCAGCCCAGTAAGTGACCCTGCTCTCTAATCAGGGTCTTTGCCTCTACATTATGCTACTCTCAGATTAGGTGGCAGACATTCAACCCACAAAAAAACATAGGGGTCCACAAAATGCAAGGAATGATGCCAGGAACCGTTCAATTATATGTATACGGGCATCCATGGCACCATCTCATAATGTCTAACAATGGGAACATTTTCATAAATATTTGTCTCATAACACCGATAATGGATAGTTGAAGCACTGAGCTCTGAGCATAGTTGAACACCGGGTAAGTAAACTTCTTGAGGTTAGAGCAGTCCATCCAGGATTTAGTTTTTCATAGAGACTCCCTTCAACGATTTATAAAACAAAATAGGAGTTGGTGGCATGAGCAATCACTATGCAGGAGTAGGAGGGAGAATACCATATCATACTGTATCTAATGAGAGGAAACTGCTTTTCACAACTCGCCTATCAGCACTGCCAAGATATCTCTTGGCATTAATTCATTTAATCCAATGGGGAATCTTACATGCACCTAAATTAGGTCAGAGATGCCTGGCAAAAGGATAGCTTCTGTCTCATCATAAATCATGGAGCAAGATATCTTTAATTGAAAGGGGCTTCCCATGAACAAAGTACATTTTACTCAATAGATCTTGAAATAAAAATAATTTTCACAATTTGAGGTGTTAAAAAGAAATGTTCCTGTGCTGAGATAATCTTATAAATGTGCCCCTGCTGTGTACTGTGTAATGGCTGTGTCTGACCGTACAGGAACATGGTCTGATCATATCACAGCTCCTGGGCAGGGGAGGAAGCAAAATAGTATACAGACAGGACAGCATGGAATCACAGCTGATGCTTTCTGTGAGTTAAAACATGTTTAGAATAGGTAGTTGTGATCCCATACTGTAATGACGTACACTCTCTTGCCCAGGAGATGTGGTATGATCAGGCCATGTTCCTGCACGGTCAGACACAGTCATTACACAGTACACAGCAGGGGCACATTTATAAGATTATCTCAGCACAGGAAGTTAATTTTTTTAACACATCCAATTGTAGAACTTATTTTTATTCCAAGATCTTTTGCTTAAAATGTATTTTGTTCGTGGGAAAAAACCCCTTTAAATGCTTGTTATTATGCCAAAAACTTGTATCTTATGAGCTAAAGCACCACAACTAATAACTTCACAGTAGGCACTTTCTTTTTTTTAGTCTTTATATTCATGCAATTTATATTCAACTATGTAACTATAGCAACGGTTGCCAGGCTCGCCGGCCTATGTCAGCCACGGCTCAACTGAGACAAATAGTACGTAGAAGTTATAAGCATGTAATACAGAACAAGAAATAGTTTGTATGAATTACACTGCACATATCCAGTGTTAAACAGTGAGAATACAGCGTGGAGATAGAACACTTTAATACACAACTAAAGATAGCTGTCAGTGGTAGATGGGCCCGTGTCCCCAAACCCCCTTTAGGTTGGCTCCAGTTATCAAGGATTCTCAAAATCCAAAAATTCCTCAAACTCATGACCCCCCCTCAATGTTTGTATGGTGTCCAATATACTCTAATTCATTAACCCCTCAATATTTGTATGGTGTCGAATATACTCTAATTCGTGACCCCCTCAATTAATGACATCTTCGATGTCGGTATCGTGTTCAATATAATTCATGACCCCCTCATTTTCTGTATGATGTCTAACATACTCTCATCCTTTGAAATTACTCCAAGTTAACTAGATTGAGGGTGTTAGAGAATATTAGTCTTACTAGTCTTTCTTAAAGCAAAAATTACAATTCCTGCTACCTTGCTAATACATGCATTTTACAATGGCAGATTATTTCGACAGAAGAATTTAACACCAGTCAATGATAGAAGGATATACATGAAACAAGAACAATGGAAGAGAATGGTCAAGCAACACTGGAGTCAGGATGTTCATTGTTTAACACCGCCATTGTGTGACACTTTCATTTCTACCTTTGGTTTATCTTAATGAACTTGCATGTGCAGAAAACAATTGTCTTTACTGTGCTCAATATATGATGGGGACATTCCTTAAATCCCATCCTCAAGTACCCCCATGGCAATTACATGTGAAGGAAATCCTCAATACAGAACACGACTGGGGGGTACTTAAGAACTGAATACATGAAAGCATCAGAAATCGAAACTGTATCAAATACATGTAGGAGAATTCTTACTGCACAGCTTCTTTTTTCTTGGGAAACAGCTCTGAGCGATGTTCATAATGGCGTTATCTCTTGTCCTAGTTTCCATCACTAAGCCAGGGCTCATATCCTATACACATTACACTCAATGCATATAAATGTCCACCTAATACCAAATAGGAGATTTACTTCCAAATACTGTGGAGGAGCAGCTTCACAAAGGCATCGTTCTCCTAAGGATATCATGCCCTATATCAAGGTCTTCATTAACGTTACCTGAGAACGGCATCAAATAATGCAAGCTAAGCCCAGATTTACAAATGATCAAGGAAACTGGAAGGGTAAAAACAAAATCTCTCAACAAACACTAAATTTTCAACATTCTCAAGGCCACTATGTATCAAGGCTAATTAGTAAATATACTGTATATATATATATATATATATATATATATATATATATATATATGGTTGTGATTTATAAAACCATTCAAAAAAGAGGTCAAATTGGTAAGATGAAAAAAAAAAAGGAGAGAAGGGTTAATGCCTTCCAACTGACGTTACATTTGTTGAAATATAAATGCGATGGGAAAACGCCCAACATCACATTATATGGAGATTCTCTGGAATTGTAGTTGCCATGACAACGCAAGGAAACCCTTTATCACCACGGACATGTGCAGCTATTTTTAAATTCAACAGCTGGATTTGTCTGAACCTCACTACTCCTCCTCCCCAGATATTTTTAATACTCTTCCCTATGAAGCTGCCTCAACATGCTAACTAAAGAAATGTGAAGGATTACCAAAGACAGGCCTGCGTCAGCCACGGTTTAAGGAATGCACATACGTACAAATATCCGAAACTGGCATCAAATATATTTAGCCAGAGAGAATCTGGAAAAATCCTCCTTATGTTCCTGAACTGGAAAAAGTTTATATTGTAATTATATAGCATCTACTACATAAAAGCATATATATATATACAGTGGGGCAAAAAAGTATTTAGTCAGTCAGCAATAGTGCAAGTTCCACCACTTAAAAAGATGAGAGGCGTCTGTAATTTACATCATAGGTAGACCTCAACTATGGGAGACAAACTGAGAAAAAAAAATCCAGAAAATCACATTGTCTGTTTTTTTTTCATTTTATTTGCATATTATGGTGGAAAATAAGTATTTGGTCAGAAACAAAATTTCATCTCAATACTTTGTGATATATCCTTTGTTGGCAATGACAGAGGTCAAACGTTTTCTGTAAGTCTTCACAAGGTTGCCACACACTGTTGTTGGTATGTTGGCCCATTCCTCCATGCAGATCTCCTCTAGAGCAGTGATGTTTTTGGCTTTTCGCTTGGCAACACGGACTTTCAACTCCCTCCAAAGGTTTTCTATAGGGTTGAGATCTGGAGACTGGCTAGGCCACTCCAGGACCTTGAAATGCTTCTTACGAAGCCACTCCTTCATTGCCCTGGTGGTGTGCTTTGGATCATTGTCATGTTGAAAGACCCAGCCACGTTTCATCATCAATGCCCTTGCTGATGGAAGGAGGTTTGCACTCAAAATCTCACGATACATGGCCCCATTCATTCTTTCATGTACCCGGATCAGTCGTCCTGGCCCCTTTGCAGAGAAACAGCCCCAAAGCATGATGTTTCCACCACCATGCTTTACAGTAGGTATGGTGTTTGATGGATGCAACTCAGTATTCTTTTTCCTCCAAACACGACAAGTTGTGTTTCTACCAAACAGTTCCAGTTTGGTTTCATCAGACCATAGGATATTCTCCCAAAACTCCTCTGGATCATCCAAATGCTCTCTAGCAAACTTCAGACGGGCCCGGACATGTACAGGCTTAAGCAGTGGGACACGTCTGGGACTGCAGGATCTGAGTCCATGGTGGCGTAGTGTGTTACTTATGGTAGGCCTTGTTACATTGGTCCCAGCTCTCTGCAGTTCATTCACTAGGTCCCCCCGCGTGGTTCTGGGATTTTTGCTCAACGTTCTTGTGATCATTCTGACCCCTCGAGGTGGGATTTTGTGTGGAGCACCAGATCGAGGGAGATTATCAGTGGTCTTGTATGTCTTCCATTTTCTAATTATTGCTCCCACAGTTGATTTCTTCACTCCAAGCTGGTTGGCTATTGCAGATTCAGTCTTCCCAGCCTGGTGCAGGGCTACAATTTTGTTTCTGGTGTCCTTTGACAGCTCTTTGGTCTTCACCATAGTGGAGTTTGGAGTCAGACTGTTTGAGGGTGTGCACAGGTGTCTTTTTATACTGATAACAAGTTTAAACAGGTGCCATTACTACAGGTAATGAGTGGAGGAAAGAGGAGACTCTTAAAGAAGAAGTTACAGGTCTGTGAGAGCCAGAAATCTTGATTGCTTGTTTCTGACCAAATACTTATTTTCCACCATAATATGCAAATAAAATGAAAAAAAAAACAGACAATGTGATTTTCTGGATTTTTTTTTCTCAGTTTGTCTCCCATAGTTGAGGTCTACCTATGATGTAAATTACAGACGCCTCTCATCTTTTTAAGTGGTGGAACTTGCACTATTGCTGACTGACTAAATACTTTTTTGCCCCACTGTATATATATATATATATATATATATATATACACAGTATATATATATACACGCACAAAAGAATACAGAAGTAAGCGCGAAGATGTTTACAAAAACTGAATGTATGAAATTTTAACTGTATTACTGCTATATAGAATATACATGTAAGAATGAAGGTACTTAGTGCATAAATTGGCCAATGCACAGGAGCCAATCAGTCACGACAAGGTGACATTTCCAGCCTGGGAGAGCCATGTTTGATAAATATTAGGTTGAAGGTCCCATCAAAGAAAGGTCACCTTGTCGTGGCTGATTGGAGCTCATGAATTGGCCAATTAATGCGCTAAATACCGTATATACTCGCGTATAAGCTGAGATTTTCAGCCCATTTTTTTGGGCTGAAAGTCCCCCCTCTCGGCTTATACACGAGTCATATACCTGGGGGTCGGCGGGGGAGGGGGAGCGGGGGTGTCAGAGATAATACCCCCCTGGCGTGGTCTCTGCAGCCCCCCTGCTTCTCCACAGTCTCCCTTCCTGCCTTCAGCAGTCACGTGGTACCGCTCACTAAACTCATGAATATGCGCATATTCATGAGTGTAATGAGCGGTATCACGTGACCGCTGAAGGCAGGAAGGGAGACCGTGGAGATGCGGGGTGATATTCACCTGTCCGGGGTCCATTGCTGCTCAGTCACCGCTGTCTGCTGCATCCTGTGTCAGTGACGTTTAGCCAGCAGGGGGCATGGTGACATGGTTAGTGCACGCTGGGCCCTCTGCTGGCTGAACAGTCACTGACACAGGAAGCAGCAGAAAGTGGTGAGCAGCGATGGACTTCGGACAGGTGAATATCTCAGGTGCCGGTTCCTGAGCAGGAGAGGCGAGTATGGCATTTTTTTTTGCAGCAGCAAATGGGGGCATAATATATGGAGTATCTTATGGGGGCAGCATATGGGGGCATATTCTATGGGGCAGCATATGGGGGCATATTCTATGGAGCAGCATATGGGGGCATATTCTATGGAGCAGCATATGAGGGAATAGTCTATGGCACAGCATATGGGGACATATTCTATGGAGCAGCATATGGGGGCAGCATATGGGGGTATATTCTATGGGGCAGCATATGTGGACATATTCTATGGAGCAGCATATGGGGGCAGCATATTGGGTATATTCTATGGAGCAGCATATGGGGGCATATTCTGTGGAGCAGCATGTGGGGGCATAGTCTATGGAGCAGCATATGGGGGCAGCATTTGGGGGTATATTCTATGGAGCAGCATATGGGGACATAGTCTATAGAGCAGCATATGGGGCATATTCTATGGGGCAGCATATGGGGGATATTCTATGGGGCAGCATATAAGGGGATATTCTATGGGGCAGCATATGGGGGTATATTCTATGAAGCAGCATATGGGGGTGTATTCTGTGGAGCAGCATGTGGGGGCATAGTCTATGGAGCAGCATATGGGGGCAGTATAGCAGCATATGGGGTATATTCTATGGAGCAGCATATGGGGCATATTCTATGGGGCAGCATATGGGGATATACTATGGGGCAGCATATAAGGGGATATTCTATGGGGCAGCATATGGGGGCATAACCTATGGAGCAGCATATGGGGGCATAGTCTATGGAGCAGCATATGGGGGTATATTCTATGGAACAGCATATGGGGGCATATTCTATGGAGCAGCATATGGGGGCATAGTCTATGGAGCAGCATATGGGGGCATAGTCTATGGAGCAGCATATGGGGGCATAGTCTATGGAGCAGCATATGGGGCATATTCTATGGGGCAGCATATGGGGGCATATTCTATGGGGCAGCATATGTGGGCATATTCTATGGAGCAGCATATGAGGGCATAATCTATGGAGCATCTTATTGGGGCATAATCTATGGTGTATCTTATTGGGGCATAATCTATGGAGACTATTATGGGGGCATAATCTATGGAGCATTTTATGGGGCATAATCTATGGAGCATCTTATGTGGGAATAATCTATGGGGCAGCATATGGGGCATACTCTATGGAGCATCTTATGGGGCCATTATTAACCTTTGTGCAGCATTTTATGGGGTGTATTTTGTATGGAGTATCTTATGGGGCCACCATGAACTGTATGGAGCATTATATGGGGCTCCTGATTCAATATGGATATTCAAAAACATTTACCCTACTGATGTCTCAATTAATTTTACTTTTATTGGTATCTATTTTTATTTTTGAAATTTACCAGTAGCTGCTGCATTTTCCACTCTAGGCTTATTCTCGAGTCAATAAGTTTTCCCAGTTTTTTGTGGCAAAATTAGGGGGGGGTCGGCTTATACACTAGTCGGCTTATGCACAAGTATATACAGTCATATGTTAAAGTTTGGGCACCCCTATTAATGTTAACCTTTTTTCTCTATAACAATTTTGGTTTTTGCAACAGCTATTTCAGTTTCATATATCTAATAACTGATAGACTCAGTTATATTTCTGTATTCAAATAGGTTTATTGTACTAACAGAAAATGTGCAATCTGCATTTAAACAAAATTTGACCGGTACAAAAGTATGGGCACCCTTATCATTTTCTTGATTTGAACACTCCTAACTACTTTTTACTGACTTCCTGAAATTGGTTTTGTAACCTCATTGAGCTTTGAACTTCATAGCCAGGTGTATCAAATCATGAGAAAAGGTATTTAAGGTGGCAACTTGCAAGTAGTTCTCCTATTTGATTCTCCTATGAAGAGTGGCATCATGGGCTCCTCAAAACAACTCTCAAATGATCTGAAAACAAAGATTATTCAACATAGCTTTTCAGGGGAAGGATACAAAAAGTTGTCTCAGAGATTTAACCTGTCAGTTTCCACTGTGAGGAACATAGTAAGGAAATGGAAGAACACAGGTACAGTTCTTGTTAAGCCCAGAAGTGGCAGGCCAAGAAAAATATCAGAAAGGTAGAGAAGAAGAATGGTGAGAACAGTTAAGGACAATCCACAGACCACCTCCAAAGACCTGCAGCATCATCTTGCTGCAGATGGTGTCACTGTGCATCGGTCAACAATACAGCGCACTTTGCACAAGGAGAAGCTGTATGGGAGAGTGATGCGAAATAAGCCGTTTCTGCAAGCACGCCACAAACAGAGTCACCTGAGGTATGCAAAAGCACATTTGGACAAGCCTGTTACATTTTGGAAGAAGGTCCTGTGGACTAATGAAACAAAGATTGAGTTGTTTGGTCATACAAAAAGGCGTTTTGCATGGAGGCTAAAAAACACAGCATTCCAAGAAAAACACTTGCTACCCACAGTAAAATTTGGTGGAGGTTCCATCATGCTTTGGGGCTGTTTGGCCAATGCCAGCACCGGGAATCTTGTTAAAGTTGAGGGTCGCATGGATTCAACTCAGTATCAGCAGATTCTTGACAATAATGTGCAAGAATCAGTGACGAAGTTGAAGTTACGCAGGGGATGGATATTTCAGCAAGACAATGATCCAAAACACCGCTCCAAATCTACTCAGGCATTCATCAAACTTAACTGAACTGGAATTGTTTTGTAAACAGGAATGGTCACAAATACCTTCATCCAGGATCCAGGAACTCATTAGTAGCTACAGGAAGCGACTAGAGGCTGTTATTTTTGCAAAAGGAGGATCTACGAAATATTAATGTCACTTTTATGTTGAGGTGCCCATACTTTTGCACCGGTCAAATTTTTTTAAAATGCAGATTGCACATTTTTTGTTAGTACAATAAACCTCATTTGAATCCAGAAATATAACTGAGTCCATCAGTTATTAGATATATGAAACTGAAATAGCTGTTGCAAAAACCAAAATTGTTATAAAGAAAAAAGGTTAACATTAATAGGGGTGCCCAAACTTTAACATATGACTGTGTGGTACCTTCATTTTCACAAGTATATTGTGAATAGCAGTAATGCTGTTCAAATTTCAGATATTCAATGTTTGCATACATGTTAGCGCTTACAGAGTATTCTTTTGTTTGTGTATTATGCAGTCATAGCAGCTTGCTTTATTCTGTTCGGAGATGCTAGGCGGTTTTTTGGTTTGCTATGCAAAAAAAAATAAAAGAACAAATTATATGACACTGAGTGGCATAACTTGAAGCCAAATGCAAAATCCTCAATAGGGCCCACAACTATCAGGAGTCTTTAATAGAATTGATCTTCTCATATGAGGCAAAATTAATTATTTTATTCACTTATAATAGCATCATTAATTCCGCAGAGCTTTACAGACATCATCATCATTGCCTCCATTAAGGCTCACAATCTAAGTTCCCTATCAGTATGTATGTCTTTGGAATGTGGCAGACACCCAAGCAAACATGGGGAGAAAGTACAATCTCCTTGCAGATGTTGTCTTTGGTGGGTTTGAACACAGGACCGCAATGCTACAAAGCAACAGTGCTAACCACTGAGCCACCATGTTGCCCAAAGCACCATTAATTCCAGAGTGCTGTAAATGTGAAAGATGGTTTACATACAGTGGCTTGCAAATGTATTCCCCCCTTGCTATTTTTCGTGTTTTGCTACCTTACAACCTGGAATTTCACCGGTTTTGTTTAGGGTTTGCATCAGTTCATCTAAGGAACATTAACATGCATACAACTGTAAACATTTGGTTTTCATTTTATTGAGAAGCAAACAGAAAATAGGACAAAATAACTGAAAACTTCAGTGTGCATAACATGTCCGATTAGCCTACAGCACAGCTTGGTCCCAGGTGGGTATTAAAGTACCGTATGTTTTCCTGAGATCATACAGCCAGTGCCGGATACATGCTATCCATGGACCGAGCAGCATGAATCAGCGGTCAGATTCTCTTTAATAAATATGTTGTGGAAATTCACAATCGAGATCAAGCCGAGCTATCTACATGTTAAGATTGGATCTGCACAGTGTACAAACTGCTATGGATGGGATCACAGTAAATCAAAGACAACAAAAAACACAATGGAGCAAATGGTTCAGATGTTATATCCAGATATTAGCCCTGACTAGTTCTGCCATATTTTCGCCACTGCCAATCCCCCTATAGAACTAAATACATCAAGGAAGAAACACACCATTTCTTAGGTTTATAAGAAAGTGGATCAACCCTGTCTCCAATTAGCCATGTGGAAATTCCAGAAAGAGGTTTCTAACGAATCGATATACAGATTGCAAAATCCTTCAAGATGTTCTCCGTGTTCAGCTCCGCAAACCTGCCATGCATGCTGATAGAGATTTTCTCTGTGACATACATGCCTTCCTATTGCTTAGGACAGGTGCTTAGTACCCTGCTATGGCTGATGGATGAGAGGTCTACAGCTTATCATGTTATTTCAGCCACACAGGACTGACTCTGTTCATTCCAGATTTTTCTACAGGTTTCTCTACTGACTCAACTGCTATATTCTTACCACTAATATTTGTAATGTCGCCTTGTTAATCAGTTGATATCTGTAACGCAATCATTCATAAAGAACCTCATCAAATAATACATGACGCCATTCTTCAACAAGGACATGTGAATCCGTGCCCTAATTCTTCCTAATTGAGCTATTGGTGACCAAAAGGGCTTAAAGGAAACCCGCCAAGCAAAACTAAGACTATTCATTTCAAAAGCAAGCAAAGTTCCTAATCACAAGATACTTTCCAATTACATGACTTTAATAATTTCCTCCAGTTTTGCAAAAAAAAAAAAATTAGTGTTCTGCTCTGTTTCATCCACTTCCCCTCCGGTCACTGCTGAGAAAGTAATTTGTCCTTGTGATTTGGAAACACTAGAGAATGTGTAGCATTCATAATGGAATCTGACTTTTCGCTTTGCATATTTAGTGGCTAGTAAAAATGTACAACTGTTGGTAACATCGGAATTGTAACCAATTCTAAAATATCAGCGAGAAAGTCGACGGTTAAACGATATGAGCAAGATGAGCAGTCGTGAAGTAATATAAAAATATAGGAGAACTAGAAGTGAAATATAATATTGATAAGTTACTAAGTCAACATGACTGAAGGTTTCGAACTAGAGAAAGGCAAGATAAAAAAAGGGATGATAGAGGATGACATTTGTGTGATTTTTCTGGTTATTAAAGAGGCTGTCCACTACTGGGACAACGATTCTCAATCTGAATGTTTGTTTGTTAAAATAACAACATTCACTTCTAGTGCCGGCACCATTCCAGCAGTGTTGGCACTTGCGTCACATTGTTATGTCAAATGAGCCCAACCAGCGACGGCTTCACTATTCAGACTAATAAGTAATCAAGAAGAAGTCAGGGGTGCGCTGCTCTCTCATCTCCTTGATTTTGTATACATCCAATGACGGGGACAATGATGCCAGCGCTTATTGGGCTCATGGGACATAACATCATGTGAGTTCCGGTAACACGAGTGCCAACATGGCTGGAACGGAGCCAGCACATGAGGTGAGTATGAGTGTTTTTATTTTAACGGGGGCAATCATTCAGACTGAGAAGGGGTAGACCTAGTAGTGGACAACCCCTTTAATTTCAATGAAGAACAATTAATATGATTGAGGCTATTTTACCCTGCACCAGGGTTTATAAATGTTTTCCATCAGGATTTGTTTGTGCAAGTTTCCACTGATTGTGTTCATTGATATACGTATACAGATGTTATTCAAGAAGAGTACTGGCTTATGTGCACCAATTGTGTGCACTGAACATTCAGAACATTAATTACTTTACAATATTTATTAAGTGCCGTATTAATGTTGTGTTCATGTACCCACGCTATATAAAGTGAAAGAAACTCATGTGATCTCTTAAAAGGTGGAGAAAATTCTAGCACCTGATGTAAAAAATATAAATCCTTAATTGAAATATAGTTAAAAACACATGTAGCCATGTGCCACAGCCATGAGCAGAGCCCATGTGTTTTGGGTGTGTCATCCCTTAATCAAGTGCTGGAATTTTTTTTCTGTTAACTACTGTAGAATATAGACTGACAGTGATGATCCTTCGTGAAGACTGAAACATGATATTTGCTGTGACTGAATCAAGCAAATACATCAACAGGTACATTTTCAAATAAAGAATAGTTTTCATCGACATTTTGCTTTTGAAGGGGAGAGGGCTTTAAATGTATGTATATGATATTTATGCACTTTTTATGTACTTTTTCTAATGATTAATAAGTTATTTAATTAAAAACTATGTTTAATCCCTATTTAAATGTTCCTTGTAATTATGGTCCTTTTGTTAATGTAGGGACTAGTGATGAGTGAATGTGCTTGGATAAGGTGTTATTCGGGCATGCTTCTTCAGCGTGGTCGAAAAATGTTTGAGTACCGGCGGTTGCTGAATATTTCGGGGGTGTTCGACAGCTACAACACATGCCGGGATAGTCTGTTTGTAACACAATCACTAATAGGCACCCCATCTTAAAAGCTGCATTGCGGGAACATCACATAATATATAGCTGAGTAAATTAGAAGGAAAAGACCACAAAGTCATTAGCAAGCAATAGAAAACGTTCATTCAGTATAAAGTAATGGAGCACACAGCATCTCCTGGGGAAGGCTTCAATAGTGTCACAAACCAGTTCATATCAATTATATAGACCTCATCAGAAAAATCCATATACGCAATGGGATGATGCTGTCAGAATCAGAAGCTTTGGATAATCATTATTACAGCAGCAAACGGATGTCAAAAGCGGTGAAAGAATTACTGCGACAATAGAATCTATGGTGATACATTGCAGTAGGTTTTCTGCTATTAGAAAACATGCCAATAAAAATATAAATATAAAGTTCTTGCTTCCACATATGAGAAGCATTGCTCGAATCATCGACACTAACATGTAGATATAAGGCCTCTTTCACACATCCGTTTTGGTTGCCGTCAGGCGAGATCCGGCTTTTTTTTGTAAAACCGGATCCGGCGAAATGCAATGCCGGATCCGGTTTTTCCCCATTGACTTGTATTAGCGCCGGATCGCACCGGATGGCATTGCGGTTCGTCCGTTTTTTGCCGAATCCGGCTATTTGGCTTATTCCGGCGTCTGGAAAAAACGGCTACTGTATCGTTTTTTGTCTCCAGCGAAAAAGCCGGAAGCGCCGAATCCGACGCTTCCGGCTTTTTGCCACAATGAAAGTCTATGGGCGCCGGACCCAGCCATCAGATCCGTTTTTTGATGTCTGCGCATGTTCAGATCCAATTGGCCAGCCCCCAGGAAACAGATATAACCTGCTAGACGGATCCGGCAGAAAAACGGATCCGTTTCTACAGTTGTCCAAAATTTACGCTGGATCCGTTTTTTCTAAAAATAGCCGATCCTGCCTGACGGTAAAAAACTGATGTGTGAAAGTAGCCTAAACCTAAAAATAGGACAACTATGGAAAGAGCATAGGTATACTAACGAGAAGAGCTGTCCAGTATCATGAAAACATACACTTGTGTCTGAGGTCAGTACTGTTAGCTCTGTTCTATTCACTTAAATGGTCATTTTTTTAACAATCGTTGCATAAATCAATGTTATGAGCAACTATAAAAAAAAACTTAGAAATATATCTTATCCTTCAATTTGAAATATGATATAGAAGGGCTAATGGTTTGCCTTTAACTGCCTTTAATTCTTTAATTGCCTTTTGCCTTTCATTGCTAGAATTTATTCTCATGACGCAGCAGTCTGATAGTCTCCTCTTCAAGGAGACTATACTTATTATCATATATGTTCTCAATAGTCAGCAACAACGAGTTCTGGGTACATAGTAAGCAAGGTATGACCCTGGGTAAACGGTGGGGGCTACATGAGCTACATAGTTACATTTGTTGTAAATGGTATAAAATATTGCCTTGCGTTTCATTACGTCAGATAAAATGACTTGCTCACAATGTGTGTGCAGTTTTTTCTCCAAGCGCTTGAAAATTAAGGGCGTAAACTCCTAATTTGGCCTCACTGGTGATCTGGAATGTCTGACTTTGGGTCAGAACGAAAACAGCTACAACAGTATACTAGCGAGAAGAGCTGTCCAGTATCATGAAAACATACACTTGTGTCTGAGGTCAGTACTATAGCTCTGTTCTATTCACTTAAATGGTCACTTTTTTTAACAATCGTTGCATAAATCAATGTTATGAGCAACTATAAAAAAAACCTTAGTACCGTAATATATCTTATCCTTCAATTTGAAAAACAGCAAGTATCCAACTTGGTCAAAGCAAGACAGACTGCCAATTCACTGTCATATCAGATTATAGCTGCTTATTGAAGCCTATGTAGAGGGAAAGAAAGGAGCACAGTGAGGAAACAAGGAAAGGCAAACACTTAACAGATCCTGCTGAAGATTTCTAGTAAGTGATTAACTCGCTCCAGAGCTGGATTCATGGCTACAATGCTCAGTACTGCCATGCTGCTGCTTCTGCATGTGTGTGTTACATACACATAGGAGAGCATCCCTCATGTCACCCTCATGTTTATGTGTACTGTGTATGTGAGACATCATAGCTGCAATTCTCCACCCACTTGCTCAGAGACAACTGAAAACTAGAGATAGAACCTGAGGAGGGGTAAACTGACAGACTAAGAAACAAGTAATGGCCAGAAACAGTATTATAGTATTATTCTTTGTATGCAAACATAATACAGCTTATATTGAAAAGACACCTAAAACAACAGGTACATTTTAAAAAGGGCTGATCCATAGTTCTGGGAGAGAGTCTAAACCTCATTTACTTAGCAGATAACTGGGGGTGAGTGGGACTCAGATCTCTACTGAATAAACACTGATGGTCCAGCAACATGAAAAGTTATTTGCCTGTTTTAGAAATGGAAATTAATAAACGTGTAATTGCAATAATTTTCTGGGAGAAATACTTCATTTTGTAGATCAATTTCAAGGGTGCCAACACTTTTGGCTATGACTGTATATCACAATGCTGGTTCATGGGCTCATAGCTTAGACAGCCTGATTTAATGTCTGCGTCAGCCATGACAGAGAATGAAGCTCTTTTATCTACTAAATACTTCAGTTTGAAAGGTTTCTTACAAGCTTCAAGGTAACAGTTTACAGCGATCTTTCCACGGTTACAAAATCTAAATAGAACAGTGCAAACCATAAAACTCGGCAAAATGAATTAAGAGCATTTTTATTGTTCTTGAGGATTGCTGATACATTGACTAGGCCTAACAGGAGCTACCAGGATGGTGAGCAGACTGCAATCTATGTCCTATGAGGAACGATTAAAAGATCTGGGAATGTTTAGCATGCAAATAAGAAGGCTGAGAGGAGACTTAATAGCTGTCTACAAATATCTGAAGGGATGTCACATTGTAAGGATCATCTTTATTCTCATTTGCACAAGGAAAGACTAGAAGCAATGGGATGAAACTGAATGGGAGGAGACACAGATTAGATATTAGAAGAAACTTTTTGACAATGAGGGTGATCAATAAGTGGAACAGGCTTCCATGAGAAGTGGTGAGTTCTCCTTCAAGGGAAGTATTCAAACAGAGGCTGAACAGACATCTGTCTGAGATGGTTTAGTGAATCCTGCATTGAGCAGGGGGCGTTGGACACAATGACCCAGGAGGTCCCTTCCAACTCAAACATTCTATGATTCTATGACTTAACACAATTGACTCACAAAATATCTGGCTACTTAACCAGTTCACTGGATCTGAACCTAAAAATAGGCTATCATGCTGTCAATACAGTGGGCATGGTAGAAAATCTGTAGGTGAACAAAAGTGCACAAGACCATTGGTAGATATCCTTTTGAGTACAAAGGTAAGTAAAAGTGAGGTGCTCACTTTAGCAAGTTGTGTGCAGGAACAACTCCTATGAACACCTGAGAATATAAGCTGCTGCGGCCTCATGGCTGCTGTAATGAAGAATTCTTAGGACCAAGATGAGTTGAACATATTTTATTTTCACAATGTGTTTCAAGGCTAGACTAGTGTCTTTGTCAAGTAAAAAAAAAATTGCAGTTACAGTAGCTGTGATACAAAATGGCAAGGTAGGTCAGGCACCCAGCCGCTCCATTCATTCTTTATGGGGCAGCACTTAGCAGCCCTAAAGGGAATGAATGGAGCACAGGTAGTACATGCACACCGCCATTCCATTCTATCGGAGATAAAAGTTTCCTGTTCTACTGATCGATGTGGGTCGGTTCCCACACGTTATCACCTATCCCATGTACAATTGCTTTCCATTAAAGGGGTAGTCCAGACAGAAAAAAAAGATGCGTAAATGAGTCTAATATTAAAATTGATAAAACTTACTAATAAATCTGCATCCTAATATCTGCCCCAATGTCCTGATTTCAGGGCTGCTCCACTAGACTTCTGCATTTTCCAACATGGAAAGACCCTCTCATTCTTTGCTATCAGGTGAATAGAGATGACGTCGAAAGGGGCTAACTGGCTGGCCCAGGTCTTTAATTCAGCCAGCCCACTTGTCTGTCTCTGCATTATTAGTGAGATAAGGTCAAGAAGGCTTCGGCCAAAATAAAAACTTTAATTGCAATTACCAGCAGTTTACCCATTATAATAAATGACAGTTTAGGTTTGCAGGTTCTAAAACAAAGCAGAATATATTATATCTGATGAAGAAACATTTGTGCTTAAATGCACATCTTGTCCAATGACTGTGTGACAACTTCATGTATTTCTAAGAAGCTTGGATCAGGAGAGCAGCTGCCCAGTCCGTGCACTGAGTTCCGATCTTGCTCCGGTTTATGCGGCAGTCTGACTGCGCCCTTACAGGCCTCGATCTTCTGATATACCGTAATTATATATTATATGTAATTCTGACTGGTATACCGTATGTTGCATTGTAGCAGCATGGATTTCAGTTCATACAAAAAAGAGCACACAACCCAGTAATGATGTGCGGATTGTGGTAATGCCTGAAGAAGATTAAAGTGAAATGTATGTCAGAATGCTTGCCTAATTAATCCCATTAAAAGGGGAAGTCCCGTGCTTACATTAATGAAGGTTATTTTTGCAACTAGCCCAGGCTAGCAGAGCAAGCCATTTAATTGGAATAAGCCAACACTATAAGATGTCCACCAATGGCTGGACAGTCAAAATTCACATCACTTCTTTTAGGGATATCATCTATTTTGGGATTTTGCACTCTAACAAAATGAAAAGGTATAACACATCTGATCTCCCGCTCTAATATTTCTGTATACACATACATATACAATTAGGATTACCATACATATACGTCAATTTGGATTACCATAATTATTATTTGCCAAATGCCAGAATAATGAGAGAGAGAATGTTTTAAGGCATTTTTATTACTTACTGCAAAGTCGAAAGTTTACATTCACTATGATTACTATGCCTTTAAACAATCCTGGACTGCCCATATGATGATGTCATGTGTTTGGAAGCTTCTGGATTTTTGGCAACATCTGAGTTAAGAGACACCTGTGCAAGGCCAGCTCCAGGTTTTCGTGGGCCTCTTTAACACATACCACAATTCATGATGAAGAAATATAGGAATAATACAATGCCAAAGATGTCACTTACTGCTTACATTACATGAGTGATATCTTTTGTCAATGCTACAATAGTTCAGAAACCAAACAGCATAGTCCTCCATACAGTATTATGGGCACCATATAGTGCTTCATACAGAATAATGAGCCCCATATATTGCTCCATACAGTATTATGGGCACTACATAGTGTTCCATACAGAATGAGCCCCATATATTGATTCATACAGTATTATGGGCACCACATAGAGCTCCATACAGAACAATGATCCCCATATATTGCTTTATACAGTATGAGCCCCATATAATGTTCCATACAGTATATGATGGGCCCCATATGCCTCATATAATGCTCTATACAGATTAGGCCCCAAAAAATGCTCCATACAGTATATGATGGGCCCCATATAATGCTTCAGTATATGATGGTCCCAATATAATGCTCCATATATAATTGGCCCCATATATAATGGGCCCCATAAGATGCTCCACATTTGATGGGCCCTATAAGATGTTCCATATATAAATTGGCCCCATAAGATGCTCCATACATAATTGGCCCCATAAGATGCTCAATATATAATTGGCCCCATATGATGCTCCATATATGATGGCCACCATATGATGCTCGATATATGAGGAACCCCAAACCCCATAAGATGCTCCATACATAATGAGACCTATATGATGCTCTGTAAATAACTGGCCCCATAAGATGCTCCATATATAATGGGTCCCATATAATGCTCCATATACACATGTGGCCAAAATTGTTGGTACCCCTCGTTTAATGATGGAAAAACCCACAATGGTCACAGAAAAAACTTGAATCTGACAAAAGTCATAATAAATCAAATGAAGCATATCAAGAAAAGAAACATGTGTGAAACATGGAGGAGGCTCTGTTATGTTCTGGGGCTGCTTTGCTGCATCTGGCACAGGGTGTCTAGAATCTATGCAGGGTACAATGAAATCTCAAGACTTTCAAGGGATTCTAGAGATAAATGTGCTGCCCAGTGTCAAAAAGCTTAGTCTCAGTCACAGGTCATGGGTCTTGCAAGAGGATAATGACCCAAAATACACAGCTAAAAACACCCAAGAATGGCTAAGAGAAAAACATTGGACTATTCTGAAGTGGCCTTCTATGAGCCCTGACCTAAATCCTATTGAGCATCTTTGGAAAGAGATGAAACATGCTGTCTGGAAAAGGCAACTTTCAAACACGAGACGCTGGAGCACTTTGCTCTTGAGGAGTGGCCCAACATATCTATCGAGAGCAGAAGTCTCTTGACAGTTACAGGAATCGTTTGATTGCAGTGATTGCCTCAAAAGGTTGTGTAACAAAATATTAAGACTATTTCATGAGTTTAATTTTTTTAAAAATTCTTTGGAAGCATGGTTGAAAAGCAATGTCTGACTTTCATTTGTTCATTATCATAGATTTTTTAGTTATTATTACTTTTGTCAGATTCAAGTTATTGCTGTGACCATTGTGGGTTTTTCTGTCATTAAACGAAGGGTAACCAACAATTTTGCCCACGTGTGCAGGCTCGGACTGGCCCACAGGGTAACAGGGGAATCCAACCGTGGGCCCCTGTGCAAATGTGGTCCCCGAACCCCATTGTGTGGTCAATACTTGGCATAATTCACTTGATTCACTCTGTACAGAAAAATGCAGTATATCATCAGTCATTCACCAAACTATCCAGTTTATTATTATATAGAAATAGAGGTAAATTTGTGAATGAGTGTAGTGTGATATATGTATGCAGGTGAAAAGTGGGCCCCCCAAAGTCAATGTTACTGATGGGCCATTGGCCAGTGTATATATATATATATATATATATCTGGGTGTACTCATAAGCATGGAAGTAATACAGTGAAATGGAAAAAATGGTATACACACACAAGGTACGACAATTGATCAATTTGCATTGAAAATTACTTTATCACACATCGGAACCTGCAGGTTATTCTCAGAAATAGTTTTGCCCATATTTTATAGGTGGCTGAGAAAAGTGTGGAGCTTGCAGCTAATACAGAGAGCTAACACTGCTATAAGGTCTGTGCACACAGCCCCATCTTTACATATACATCCAGAGCCTACAGCCATTATGATTAGGAAAAGCTTTGGCTGTAAAATTGGTCTCTATGGTAACAAAAGACTTTACCTCACAGCTGTCAACAGCAGAGAGACGGCATATGCGTACATGCTATAACTTTCGTGCACACTATTATATGCTAACAACTGCATCTTCAATGGAAAAGAACAGCAACACAATAGTGCAATATGTAATCTCCAACAAGAATTTCAAGCATGAATTCATTTTATTGCTAGATTTAATGCCAATATGACAAATGATCAAATATTTGGAAAATTCTGAGTGGATCTAATGTAGAAAACAGGTGATGTGCTATAGACAATGGGGCATCTTTAAGGTATTTTCATACTATTGACATCATTAGATGGCTTATTACAAAAAGAACCATATGGCATGTATATTGGCCACATACCGTAGTTGTACACCTGTTTTGTGCCCTTTTTTGCTTTTTTTTTCTAGTAAATATTGGGATTTGTGGCCCGCTTCATGGCTAAGCATCCTAATCCACCCATATTTCCTGAACATGGTTTTATTTAATCACTAGTTATACTGGTTTCCTTTCCCTTCCACATTCAGATGAGGCCTGGCTTGGTACATGGAGAGGTAGGACATTAGTGATAGGTACCATATAAAATGAGATCACCTTTGTCGTGGTTGGATGGCTTTACACTTTTCATCAAAACACTAAGTACCTCACGTTTTTTATACGTATAGCAATAGCAGAGTTCATGTGCTCATTAATCGCAATGTGCTGACGCCTTGTATCGATAGAATGCTAAGGCTATGTGAACACGCTGCGGATTCACCAGCAGATTTTTCCGTGCGGATCCGCAGGTAAAACCGCAGGTAAAGTGACCTGCAGTTTTCCTGCGGATTGGCCAGCGGTTTTCCCCTGCGGTTTGACACCTGGACAATGGAATAGTTGTCAAACCGCAGCAGAAACCGCACAAAGAATTGACATGTCAATATATGTATGACTCAGAGTATACCTACAGCTTGTGCTCCAGGTACAACCCTACAGATGGAGGAATCAAAGTGAAGGAAGAAAGCCCCTTAACCCCTTCCTGACATCCGACGTACTATCCCGTCCACGGTACCCGGGCCCGTATGACCGTGGACAGGATAGTACGTCGGGCCCTTTAATGCGATACCGCGACTAAAGTCGCGGTGATCGCATTAAAATTCCGACGCCATCTCACCTTACAAAAGATGGCGTCGGCATCCCGGGCTGCGATCCCGCCCCCCCGGCATCCAGAGCGCTGTGATTATCTGTTCAATTCTGAACAGCCAATCGCAGCGTTTCTCATTGTTTCAGCCAATCAGCTTGGCTGAAACAATGATGTCCTAGGCTGGGATCGAGTACTGATGTACTCGATCCTAGAGCCGGTGCCTGGCAACGCCAGGCACCGGCAAAAAGCACCCGGATTGGCGCGATCGCCGATCTGATCGATCGCGCCAATCGCAGTGCACAGCAGCGCTATATCGCCGCTGTGCTCTGCCAGTACCGGCCGGATCGGTGCTATATATTAGGGCCTGCAGGAGTTGGCTGGCGCGATCGATTAGATCGGCGATCGCGCCAACCACAGGGCACAGCTGCGGTCACCATGTGACCGCTCTGTGCCCTGCTAGTGACCTGGGCATGACCTGCCTAGTAATCGGAGCTGTGAGCTCCGATTCTAGGCAGTTGCCATGGTCACCAGGCAGATCAGGATTGGTGGGATCGATGTAATCATTCGATCCCACCAATGACAGGTCACAGCAGCGATGTGACCGCTCTGTGACCTGCCCCCTGACCTGCCTCTGACCTGTCTGACCTGTCTGCAGGGGTCTTCACTCTAGCTGAGGATTCCTGCAGAAAAGTCGGACGCAGCAAGAGCTCCTGTGCTGGGTATTGTGGTGCCACAGCTTGTAGCATCACAATCCCTGCAGAAGAAAGAAGAAAGAAGAAAGAAAACTACAACTGTAAGTGCTAATTGATCCCTGATCCCCTGCCCAATCTATCTTCACCCCCCCAATCTATCTTCACCCCCCCATCCCCCCCCCTCTTACCCCCCTCTTACCCCCCTTCACCCCCCTTTTACCCCCCTCCACCCCACTTTTGCACCACCTCCGTGCGCAGCCGGCGAGCACGTCACCGATCAACACTCGAGCTCGCTTTATTTTCCTTAGCCCCCTTTGCGCCACTTCCGTACACCCATCCCGCAGCCGCAAAAGTTGGATAAGTGACACAAGCTTGTGCCTGCCGTTTTTCATTTTTTTCACCCCCCTTTGTGCCACCTAACTACAACCCTAACTGTTGATCCCTGCCCAATCTCTCTTCATCCACCCCAATCCCCCCATCCCCCTTCCCCCTATTTTTACCCCCCTCCACCCCACTTTTGCGCCACCTCCGTGCGCAGCCGCCGAGCGTTGATTGGTGACGCAGTTCACCGATCAACACTCGAGCTCGCTTTTTTTTCCTTAGCCCCTCCGTACACACATCCCGCAGCTGCAAAACTTGGATAAGTGACACAGTTCACTTATCAGAGTTTGTGCCTGCCGTTTTCCTTTTTTTTTTCCACCCCCCCGTGCGCACATCCAGCAGCCTAGTTTTGATAAGTGACACTTATCAGCTAGGGCCTGCTGTTTTAGACTTTTTTCCACAGCTTTTTCTTTACAGAAAGTTTACACCAATCACTCCCCCCCTCACGTACACATACAGTTTTCAATAAAGTGTACACCCAAGCACCATATTTACACAAAAATGTCATCAAATTCATCCCAACAGCGCTATTCAGTGGAGGAGGCATATGCTTTACTTGCCTCCGACACTGATAGCGATTTGGATGGCGATCCGACTTTTCTTTATTTTTCGGATTCTTCATCCTCTTCTTCTTCCTCTTCCCCCTCCTCATCTTCCTCCTCGGGTCCTGCGGAACCTCCACGCAGATGCTCCAGGACAGAAGATGAGGCAGCGCCCACCATGCCCGCAGCTGACCCAGTGCTCCCCGTATGGACCTCGCCCCCCGAAAATTACGAGCCACTGATTCCTGATTTTGTGGCAGAATCAGGAATCAAGTTTGACACCACCGGCCTCACAGAAATTGACTTTTTCAAAGTCTTTTTCTCTGAGGATTTTGTTAACCTCATGGTGGAGCAAACTAATTTGTACGCTCGTCAATTTTTGGAGCAAAACCCGCGTTCAACATTTTCAAACTGGTCTCCTGTAGACGCAGTTGAAATGACGCAGTTTTGGGGCCTGGTCCTCCATATGGGGATACTGAAGAAGCCGGAAATTCGGCAATATTGGAGTGTTGATATTTTATACAACACTCCAGTGTTCCGAATGGTCATGGCCCGGACGCGTTTTGAGGCCATCCACAAGTTTCTGCATTATACTGATAATGCAGAGTGTCCCGCACAAGATGACCCCAACTTTGACTGTCTGTTCAAAGTTCGGCAGGTCATCGAACACTTCAACAAAAAGTTTGCTGAAGTGTACGTGCCCCAAAGGGACATCTGCGTGGATGAGTCCTTGGTTCACTTCAAGGGAAGGCTGCGATTCCGTCAATACCTGCCCAGTAAGAGGGCCAGGTACGGAATCAAACTCTATAAGTTGTGTGAGAGTACCTCAGGGTACACCCACAAGTTTAGAGTTTACGAAGGGAAGGACACCCGGATTGAACCCCCTGAGTGTCCTCCTTTCCTGGGAGTGAGTGGGAAAATTGTGTGGGATTTGGTGCACCCACTGCTGGATAAAGGTTATCACCTCTACACTGATAACTTTTATACCAGCATCCCACTCTACAAATCCCTCTCTGAGCGACGTACCGCAGCCTGCGGTACTGTCCGCAAAAATCAGAGAGGCCTCCCGAAGACGCTACTTGGGCAGATGCTCCGAAAAGGTGAGAGCAGAGCCCAATGTAGCGACCACCTGCTGGTGGTCAAGTACAAGTACAAGAGAGATGTCCATCTCTTGACCACCATACACGGTGATGGCAGTACCCTCTGCACTGTACGGGGTACCTCTACACAGGTCCTCAAACCGACATGTGTAGTGGGGTACAACAAAAACTTGGGGGGAGTTGATCTCTCCGATCAACTCCTCCAACCGTACAATGCATTGAGGAAGGCCAAGGCGTGGTACAAAAAGCTGGCCGTGCACATCGTCCAAATGGCAATGCTCAACGCATTCCTGCTGTCACAATGTGCATGCCCCAGCGATACGGCGTACCTTCATTTCCAGGAGGTAGTGGTTAAGGCCCTGATGTTTGGCGCTCAGGAAGGAGCGGGCCCCAGTACGTCTGGTACTGAAGGTGCTCGTATTGTCCCAGGTCAGCATTTTCCAGGGGTGGTCCCGCCAACCCCAAGAAAAGGTAAGCCGCAAAAAAGGTGTCGAGTGTGTTACAAAAAAGGAATACGCAGGGACACCACTTATCAATGCGACACCTGCCCCGAAAAACCTGGCCTGTGCATGAAGGATTGCTTCAAATTGTACCACACCTCCATGCACTACTAATTTACATTAGATTAGTTGGGGGCACATCTAGATTTGTTCTTTGGGGTCTAGTATCCAAAATGATGTCATATGTGGGTTTTTTTTCCTGTTTAGGCACATCAGGGACTCTGCAAATGGAACATGACGCCATCAGACCATCAAAGTCTGCATTCCAAAACAACACTACTTCCCTTTCGAGCCCTGACGTGTGCCTAAACAGTTTTTTCCCACATGTGGGGTACCAGAGTACCCAGGACAAATTGGACAACGACTTTTGGGGTCCAATTTCTCCTGTTACTCTTGGGAAAATTAAAAATTGGGGACTAAATGATCATTTATGTGGGAACAAAACAGGATTTTATATTTTCACGCCTGGGCATTATAATCTTTAGTGAAACACTTGGGGGTTCAAAGTGCTCACCACACATCTAGATAAGTTCCTTAGGGGGTCTAGTTTCCAAAATGGGGTCACTTATGGGGGGTTTCTGCTGTTTAGGAACATCAAGGGCTCTGCAAATGGAACATGACGCCCGCAGACCATTCCATCAAAGTCTGCTTTCCAAAACGTCATTACTTCCCTTTCGAGCCCTGACGTGTGCCCAAACAGTAGTTTTCTCCCACATGTGGGGTATCAGGGTACTCAGGACAAATTGGACAACAACTTTTTGGGGTCCAATTTCTCCTGTTACTCTTGGGAAAATTAAAAATTGGGGACTAAATGATCATTTATGTGGGAACAAAACAGGATTTTATATTTTCACGCCTGGGCATTATAATCTTTAGTGAAACACTTGGGGGTTCAAAGTGCTCACCACACATCTAGATAAGTTCCTTAGGGGGTCTAGTTTCCAAAATGGGGTCACTTATGGGGGTTTCTACTGTTTAGGAACATCAAGGGCTCTGCAAATGGAACATGACGCCCGCAGACCATTCCATCAAAGTCTGCTTTCCAAAACGTCATTACTTCCCTTTCGAGCCCTGATGTGTGCCCAAACAGTAGTTTTCTCCCACATGTGGGGTATCAGGGTACTCAGGGCAAATTGGAGAACAACTTTTGGGGTCCAATTTCTCCTGTTACTCTTGGGAAAATTAAAAATTGGGGACTAAATGATCATTTATGTGGGAACAAAACAGGATTTTATATTTTCACGCCTGGGCATTATAATCTTTAGTGAAACACTTGGGGGTTCAAAGTGCTCACCACACATCTAGATAAGTTCCTTAGGGGGTCTAGTTTCCAAAATGGGGTCACTTGTGGGGGGTTTCTACTGTTTAGGAACATCAAGGGCTCTGCAAATGGAACATGACGCCCGCAGACCATTCCATCAAAGTCTGATTTCCAAAACGTCATTACTTCCCTTTCGATCCCTGACGTGCGCCCAAACAGTAGTTTTCTCCCACATGTGGGGTATCAGGGTACTCAGGACAAATTGGACAACAACTTTTGGGGTCCAATTTCTCCTGTTACTCTTGGGAAAATTAAAAATTGGGGACTAAATGATCATTTATGTGGGAACAAAACAGGATTTTATATTTTCACGCCTGGGCATTATAATCTTTAGTGAAACACTTGGGGGTTCAAAGTGCTCACCACACATCTAGATAAGTTTCTTAGGGGGTCTAGTTTCCAAAATGTGGTCACTTGTGGGGGGTTTCCACTGTTTAGGCACATCAGACGCTCGTCAAACGTGACATGGCGTCCGATCTCAATTCCAGCCAATTTTAGGTTGAAAAAGTCAAACAGGGCTCCTTCCCTTCTGAGCCCTGCCATGTGCCCAAACAGTGGTTCCCCCCCACATATTGGGTATCAGCATACTCAGGACAAATTTGACAACAACCTTTGGGGTCCAAATTCTCCTGTTACCCTTGGGAAAACAAAATATTGGGGACTAAATGATCATGTTTGTGGAAAAAATATGATTATTTATTTTCACGCCCGGGTGTTATAAACTTCTGTGAAGCCCTTAGGGGTTCAAAGTGGTCACCACACATCTAGATAAGTTCCCTAGGGGGTCTAGTTTCCAAAATGGGGTCACTTGTGGGGGGTTTCCACTGTTTAGGCACATCAGACACTCGTCAAATGCGACATGGCGTCCGATCTCAATTCCAGCCAATTTTAGGTTGAAAAAGTCAAACGGGGCTCCTTCCCTTCTGAGCCCTGCCATGTGCCCAAACAGTGGTTCCCCCCACATATTGGGTATCAGCATACTCAGGACAAATTTGACAACAACATTTGGAGTCCAATTTCTCCTGTTACCCTTGGGAAAACAAAATATTGGGGACTAAATGATCATGTTTGTGGAAAAAAATGATTTTTTATTTTCACGCCCGGGTGTTATAAACTTCTGTGAAGCCCTTGGGGGTTCAAAGTGGTCACCACACATCTAGATAAGTTCCTTAGGGGGTCTAGTTTCCAAAATGGGGTCACTTGTGGGGGGTTTCCACTGTTTAGGCACATCAGACGCTCGTCAAACGCGACATGGCGTCCGATCTCAATTCCAGCCAATTTTAGGTTGAAAAAGTTAAACGGGGCTCCTTCCCTTCTGAGCCCTGCCATGTGCCCAATCAGTGGTTCCCCCCCACATATTGGGTATCAGCGTACTCAGGACAAATTTGACAACAACATTTGGAGTCCAATTTCTCCTGTTACCCTTGGGAAAACAAAATATTGGGGACTAAATGATCATGTTTGTGGAAAAAAAATGATTTTTTATTTTCACGCCCGGGTGTTATAAACTTCTGTGAAGCCCTTGGGGGTTCAAAGTGGTCACCACACATCTAGATAAGTTCCTTAGTGGGTCTAGTTTCCAAAATGGGGTCACTTGTGGGGGGTTTCCACTGTTTAGGCACTTCAGACGCTAGTCAAACGCGACATGGCGTCCGATCTCAATTCCAGCCAATTTTAGGTTGAAAAAGTTAAACGGGGCTCCTTCCCTTCTGAGCCCTGCCATGTGCCCAAACAGTGGTTCCCCCCCACATATTGGGTATCAGCGTACTCAGGACAAATTTGACAACAACCTTTGGAGTCCAATTTCTCCTGTTACCCTTGGGAAAACAAAATATTGGGGACTAAATGATCATGTTTGTGGAAAAAATATGATTTTTTATTTTCACGCCCGGGTGTTATAAACTTCTGTGAAGCCCTTAGGGGTTCAAAGTGGTCACCACACATCTAGATAAGTTCCCTAGGGGGTCTAGTTTCCAAAATGGGGTCACTTGTGGGGGGTTTCCACTGTTTAGGCACATCAGACGCTCGTCAAACGCGACATGGCGTCCGATCTCAATTCCAGCCAATTTTAGGTTGAAAAAGTTAAACGGGGCTCCTTCCCTTCTGAGCCCTGCCATGTGCCCAAACAGTGGTTCCCCCCCACATATTGGGTATCAGCGTACTCAGGACAAATTTGACAACAACCTTTGGAGTCCAATTTCTCCTGTTACCCTTGGGAAAACAAAATATTGGGGACTAAATGATCATGTTTGTGGAAAAAATATGATTTTTTATTTTCACGCCCGGGTGTTATAAACTTCTGTGAAGCCCTTGGGGGTTCAAAGTGGTCACCACACATCTAGATAAGTTCCTTAGGGGGTCTAGTTTCCAAAATGGGGTCACTTGTGGGGGGTTTCCACTGTTTAGGCACATCAGACGCTCGCCAAACGCGACATGGCGTCCGATCTCAATTCCAGCCAATTTTAGGTTGAAATAGTCAACCGGGGCTCCTTCCCTTCTGAGCCCTGCCATGTGCCCAAACAGTGGTTCCCCCCCACATATTGGGTATCAGCGTACTCAGGACAAATTTGACAACAACTTTTGGGGTCCAATTTCTCCTGTTACCCTTGGGAAAATAAAAAAATTGTTGCTAAAATATTATTTTTGTGACTAAAAAGTTAAATGTTCATTTTTTCCTTCCACGTTGCTTCTGCTCCTGTTAAGCACCTGAAGGGTTAATAATCTTCTTGAATGTGGTTTTGAGTAGCTTCAGGGGTGCAGTTTTTAGAATGGTGTCACTTTTGGGTATTTTCTGCCATATAGACCCCTCAAAGTGACTTCAAATGTGAGGTGGTCCCTAAAAAAAATGGTTTTGTAAGTTTTGCTGTAAAAATTAGAAATCGCTGGTCAAATTTTAACCCTTATAACTTCCTAACAAAAAAAAATGTTGTCTCCCAAATTGTGCTGATGTAAAGTAGACATGTGGGAAATGTTATTTAGTAATTATTTTGTGTCACATATTTCTCTGTTTTAAGGGCATACAAATTCAAAGTTTGAAAATTGCAAAATTTTCAAAATTTTTGCCATATTTCTGTTTTTTTCATAAATAAACGCAAGTTATAGCGAAAAATTTTTACCACTAAAGTGAAGTACAATATGTCACGAGAAAACAATCTCAGAATCGCCTAGATCCATTGAAGCGTTCCAGAGTTATAACCTCATAAAGGGACAGTGGTCAGAATTGTAAAAATTGGCTCGGTCATGAACGTGCAAACCACCCTTGGGGGTGAAGGGGTTAACTGATGTCCTCCTCTACAAATGGTGGTCACTTCAGATCTTGGCAATATTATTTCTCCTCCAGGAATTGCTGTAGCTTTGCAGAGCACAATACTCCTATTTTCAGAAAACCAGGTACTCAAGACTTAAGATGGTGGTCCATAATTACATTTTATTTTACTCCTCAATCTCTAACCATTTAATGTCATAATCATAATCTAATCTTTTATTGCTAATATACTGTAATTACAATTTCCCTATCCTTCCCTCACTACTTCCTTTTTGATGACACTTCGTTTGAGAATCCCAATGCATGCTAGTATACTCAAATGAGTTGTCATCAGAGTGCACAGGCTGCAGTCACTACTGCAGCCTCTGCCCCTTTCCTGAAATGCAATGTCATCGGTGTCCTCCATTTCAGGGGTTAGGCTAATCCCTGCTCTACTGAGCATGCTTTAGTTGTCAATTCCAAAGGATGGTCAGTAGGATCTAGACATTGCGCAGTGTTCTTCTCAGTGCACAATGACAATGCACTCTCTCGCAGGCTATGATCACAAGTGACAAACTGGCAACAGAGCGCACTGTCACTGCACATTGTAAGAAGAGACCAATCGAGCAGAAATGAGTACAGTCCCCGCAAGCGACGTCACAAAGCGTCATCAAAGAAGAAATAGTAGAAAAAATAAATCAAGCGGTTAGAGTAGTGATGGAAGGATAGGGAATTTTTAATTAAAGTATATTAAAAAAAAGGTTAGATTTTGACATTAAATAGATAGAAATTTAGGAGTAAAATAAAAAAAATTTCGAACCACTCCTTTAAATCAAGAGGAATGACAGCTTATTTTTCTAATTCAGGGACATTGTATATAAAAAAAAACATAGCCAACACATTCTGGAATCATGTAGACCCCTTCATCAGGTTCAGTATCTCTGGCCAAAACTGAACAAGACCAGTTTCACAACACGCTTTAGCCACACATCAGTGACTCCATTGGGGCTTACTTCTGAAGCCCTGAAAAGCCAGGCTCAGACATATAGGCTGACTGTAATAAAGCGATTATGGTCACTTTGCTCTCTATCTAACCTTATGTTCAGCAGTGCATAGGCACAAAAGTGCGGTCAACTGTGTTTTCATAGCCACTCAAAGGAAAAAAGTGGACATTGTCAAAAAGGAGGTCAGACAGAGCACAAAGTGAATATCTGCCTCATCAAAGTTAATGGCCCCGTCAGTGGATATGACTAAATCCCAATTTTCAGGGCTTTAGAAAGAAGCCCTGACGGAGCCACTGATGTGTAGCTAAAAAGTTATGTGAACCCAGCCCATCCAGGTGTGGGGTCAAACATTCATTATCAAATACAAACACTGCCATAAGGGCTCGCTCACACTGGCGTCAATTCTTTATTAAGAGAGAATTGAGCCAATTATGCTAATGACACTCGGATCAAACTCTGCAAGAGTTTGAACAGAGTGTCATCTGTGTGATCCGATTCTCTCGCATGAAAGAATCACATCACAGCTGCGGAGAAGACGGAGAACTTCATTTCTCCATCGCCTCTGTGAGCATACATTGGCCTGCACTTGGATGACACACACTTATAAATTTGTATGGGTACATGTGATCCAAATATCAGATGCATCTGTAGCATGCTGCAATTGTTTTCTCATGCCAAATCGGCATGAGAAAATAATTGTAGATCTGCACTGCCCCATAGCATAACATTGGGTTGAGTGCTATCTAATAAAACAGATACGCCAGTGTGAGCGTACCCTTAAATAAGTATACAGATATCATAAAGTTAAAATTCATCTGTGGCGGCCCCTCTGCATGATTAGCAATTGCTCTAACAGGGTATGAAAGTCAAAGGATGTCCTGACAACTAGAAAAAGCACATTCTGCAGAGCTAAAGGTCTGTGCAGGACTTCGATATAATCTTGGAGACTTTACTTTTTTATTCAGAATGTCGGTTTTATTTTGCAGAAAATTGGTTCATTCTGATGAATTCCTTGCTTGAAATTTTCCTGTACACAAGTGACAATAGTCATTTTCTGCTATCTACTGAAAGCAGTCTAGTCTGTAGCACAAGACTTGGCTTTAGCATGTGCCACGCTGAAGCGACTTGTTTTTTTGGATGTTGTGACCAATGAAAGTTCTGTTTTTTACCTTCTTTTTTTATTGTTTTTCACTTTTACTAGTCTTTTCTGCTTTCCCATGCGTCATGCCATTACATTTCTATGAACAAAAAACATGATTACCGTTTTGGTTTACTTATTATTAAGACAACCCATGGTTAATAATGGTTAATATAGTTATTAAAAACGCATTGGAGACCATGTTTATGTAGGCATATTCAGATGATTGAATAAAGAAGGACCTTGATCCTATCCTTTGTTCCATTTCTACATTCACTTTCATGCAGTAATCAGCAGTGAAAGGAAATGAAAAGCATATACAATAATAATGTGTGATACGCCAATGGGTCCGCTAGACTATATACAAGGTAAGAGACAATGGGACCACTATACAGTTACTAATGGACAAAAATAACCTTTCTAGACGTCAAATACCAAATATCACCTGTGTTCGAGAGAGAATAAAAAGATTTGGCACGCAGATAATCTGTTGAAGGTATAACGGCAGATAAATAGTACTAGAATATATTATATTGTGATAAAAAAATACATTGTAGTCAAAGCATACTAGTAGGTTGCACTTTTGCTAGATATACTTTTCTAGGAACGATTTCCAAGTTATTTTGGATCAAGACGGCAGATGAGGTCAAGGCTCTATGTAGGCCAAGCATATGCTTCTACACCAAACTGTCAACTACTTTTTCCTTTTAGCAGGGGGGATGGGGAGCGCTGATTCTTTGAAACATGCAATGCCCTTTCCAGGCTGTTATCACAAAGATGGAAGCACAACATTTTCGATACTTATGCAGTAATATTCCAGCATTGGAACATATCAATGCTTAACTCTAATTCATCTTTAGTAATAAGAGTGATAGATCGGAAATGGTGACCCAATATATGCAAAATAAAGAAAAGGCGATATATTCCTAAAGTCCAGCAGAAAATACTATTAAACCGTACTTTTTATGTAATGTTTCCAAAATACTAGAGTTACATAAACAAAATGGGCTAATAAAACTAAGGGTAAAAAAAAATCACAGAATTTCACCCAATCTAAAGGCGACAACAACACAAGTGAAATGTATAGGATGAGAGGTTTTACAAATACTGAAGCAGTTAACTGCTGAAAATAATGAATTAAACTCAATCAAGGTTACTGTTTGCAAAGTATTCTTATTGTTCATAACCATGTAGAATATTATACTTTTCCTCGTTGCCTTGGAAACTACTTAATCTTACGTCCTAATCCTTTGAACAGGCCATCAAGCAGCTGAAAAATTCGGGGAGACTTTTAAACCTTATCTATGGATGTTTGTAGTTGTTTATCCAGGACACCAACAAAATTTGACATGAGAAATGAGTGAAATTATAAAAAAAAATAAAATAAAAATTATACTCAATACTCCCATCCCGTCAGGCTGCAGTAACAATTGGGTACATTTTTATAAAGTAACCACAGTTATAACAAACCTAACCCCTTCACGACATATGATGAATATTTACGTCATAAGTCATACTCTTGACTTTGATGTGGGCTCACTCGCTAAGCCCGCATCTTCCCAGCCACATGACTGTTGATTTAATCAGCCATCATGTGTTTTTAACAGCCATGGGTGCGCGTCATTCCGTGCTCCCATGGCGACTCTGTGACGTGATTGCGGGACGCCGATGGGTTGTCATGACAGCCAGGAGTCTGATGATCCCCATACATGTCATTACGATACTCTTGTGAATGCCGACTCATGGTCGGTGTTCATGGGAGATCATGATTTCTGATAAAGCCCTGCTATGTAAAGCACAAGTCTCCTAAGGGGACTATTAAATAAAGTAAAAGGTTTAAAAAAAAAAGGTTTCAAAAATACAAAAAGCCAAACACAAAAGTTCAAATCACCCCCATTTTGTTCCATTGAAAATAAAAAAAAATAAAAATAATAAAAAAAACATTTGGCATTGCTGCATTCAGAAAGGTCCGACCTTCAAAATAGAAAATAAATCAGATTGGTAAATGGCATAACGAAAAAAAAAAAGAAAAACGAAACTCCAGAACTATGCTTTTTTTGCTGCCACAACACCGCAATAAAATGCAATAACAGGCAAACAAAGCATTGTATATACCCCAAAATGGTATCAGTAAAAACGTCAGCTTGAAAAATGAAAATGAAAACGGCGACGAAAGAAGAAAAACGTTTACATACAAATTTCTGAATTTTTTTCAGCACTTAAATAAAAAAAAATACGGTAAACATTTGGTATCTGCATACTCGTACTGACCTGGAGAATGGATATTACCAGATCAGTTTTATCATATAGTGAACACAGTAAGTAAAAAACAAAAAAAAAAATTATGGAATTGCACTTTTTTTTATTTCACCGCTCTTGGAATTTTTTTTTCTGTTTTCCAGTACACGATAGAGTAAAATCAGTCAAAAATAGGGACAACGATATTTCTATAAATGGCATTAACCCCTTCCTGACATCATACGTACTATCCCGTCCATGGGACCCGGGCCCCTATGCCCATGGACGGGATAGTACATCTCAGCGATAAGCGGCGCCCACGTAGTGAGCGCCGCTGATCGCGGCAGGGTGTCAGCTAATTATCACAGCTTACACCCGGCACAATGTGTCGGTGAAAAAACAAAAAAAAGTGCAATTCCATAATTGTTTTTTTTGTTTTTTACTTACTGTGTTCACTATATGATAAAACTGATCTGGCAATATCCATTCTCCAGGTCAGTACGAGTATGCAGATACCAAACGTTTATTTTTTTTTTATTTAAGTGCTGAAAAAAATTCAGAAATTTTTATGTAAACATGATCGCGGTGTACCGGGGCTTAAAGGGAAGCATCGGCAGGGAGGGGGCTCCCTCCGTGCTTCCCTGAGCCCCCCACGGCAGCGCAATGTGCAGCGCTGCTGCGGGGGGCTCCTTCCCTGCAGGCCCCCGAATCCAAGATGGCGACGGAGGCCTTCGGGGACCTGCAGGGAGCTGACTTCCTCAGTGTCTGCAAAGCGCAGGCATGAGGAAGTCTGCAGCAGTGCCTGTGACAGATCGCTGATCTGTCACAGTAATCTGTGATGTGACAGATCAGCGATCTGTGACAGGACAGTGATGTCCCACCTGGGACTATGTAATAAAGTTAAAAAAAAAGTGTTAAAATAATTTAAAAAAATCGCCAAATAAATTAGAAAAAAAAAATTCCCCCAATAAATCCATTTTTTGGAAATAAAAAAACCCCAAAACAATAAAAGTACACATATTAGGTATCGCCGCGTCTGTAACGACCTGCCCTATAAAACTGTCCCATTAGTTAACCCCTTTAGCGAACCCCTTAAAAAATAAAAATAAAAAACAAAGCAAAAAATAATGATTTATTATCATACTGCCAAACAAAAAGTGCAATAACGCGCGATCAAAAAGACGCATATAAATATCCATGGTACCGCTGAAAACGTCATCTTGTCCCGCAAAAAACGAGCTGCCACACAGCATCATCAGCAAAAAAATTAAAAAGTTATAGCTCGCAGAATAAAGCGATGCAAAAATTATTTTTTATATAAAATAGTTTTCATTGCATAAAACCGACAAAACATAAAAAAAGACCTAAATGAGGTATCACTGTAACCGTACTGACCCGAAGAATAAAACCACTTTATCAATTTTACCGCGCGTGGAACGGTGTAAACGCACCCCCCCCAAAAGAAATTCATAAAACGCTGGTTTATGTTCATTCTGCGTTCTAAAAATCGGAATAAAAAGCGATCAAAACATGTCACATGCCCGAAAATGGTACCAATAAAAACGTCAACTCGTCCCGCAAAAAATAAGACCTCACATGACTCAGTGGGTCAAAATACGAAAAAATTATAGCTCTCAATATATGGTGATGCAAAAACTATTTTTACAATAAAAAGCGTCTTTTAGCATATGACAGCTGCCAAATATAAAAACCACCATAAATAGTAAATCAAACCCCCTGTTATCACCCCCTTAGTAAGGGAAAAATAATACAATTAAAAGAAAATGTATTTATTTCCATTTTCCCATTATGGTTAGGGTTAGGGCTAGGGTTAGGGCCAGGGCTAGGGTTAGGGCCAGGGTTAGGGCTGAGATTAGGGTTAGGGGTGTGTTGGCGTTAGGGTTGGAGTTAGAATTGGGGGTTTCCACTGTTTGGGCACATCAGGTGCTCTCCAAATGCAACATGGCGTCTGATCTCAATTCCAGCCAATTCTGCGTTGAAAAAGTCAAATAGTGCTCCTTCCCTTCCAAGCTCTGCCATGCGCCCAAATAGTGTTTTACCCCCACATGTAGGGTATCAGCCTACTCAGGACAAATTGCAAAACAACTTTTGGGGTCCAATTTCTCCTGTTACCGTTAGGAAAATAAAAAATTGGGGGCAAAAATATTTTTGTGGAAAAAAATGTTTTTATTTTCACGCCTGGGCGTTATAAACTTCTGTGAAGCACTTGGGGGTTCAAAGTGCTCACCACACATCTAGATAAGTTCCATGGGGGGTCTAGTGTCCAAAATGGGGTCACTTGTGGGGAGTTTCAATAGTTTAGGTACATCAGGGGCTCTCCAAACGCACATGACACCCACAGACCATTCCATCAAAGTCTGCATTCCAAAACGTCACTACTTCCCTTCCAAGCCCCGACGTGTGCCCATACAATAGTTTTCTCCCACATATGGGGTATCAGTGTACTCAGGACAAATTGGACAACAACTCTTGGGGTTCGGATTCTCCTGTTACCCTTGGAAAAATAAAAAAATTGGGGACTAATTGATCATGTTTGTGGAAAAAATACGATTTTTTTATTTTCATGCCCGGGCATTATAAACTTCTGTGAAGCCCTTGGGGGTTCAAAGTGCTCACCACACATCTAGATAAGTTCCTTAGGGGGTCTAGTTTCCAAAATGGGGTCATTTGTGGGGGGTTTCCACTGTCAAGTTACATTAGGGGCTCTCCAAAGGCAACATGACACCCGCAGACCATTCCATCAAAGTCTGCATTCCAAAACATCACTACTTCCCTTCCGAGCCCCGACATGTGCCCATACAGTAGTTTTCTCCCACATATGGGGTATCAGTGTACTCAGGACAAATTGGACAACAACTTTTGGGGTCCAATTTCTCCTGGTACCCATGGGAAAATAAAAAAATTGGTGACTAAAAGATCATGTATGTGGAAAAAATAAGAATTTTTTATTTTCACGCCCGGGCGTTATAAACTTCTGTGACGCACTGGAGGGGTCAAAGTGCTCACCACACATCTAGATAAGTTCCTTGGGGGTTTCCACTGTTTCGGTACATCAGGGGCTTTCCAAACGCGACATGGTGTCAGATCTCAATTCCAGCCAAAAACGTCAAATGGCGCTGCTTCCATTCCGAGCTCTGCCATGCGCCCAAATAGTGCTTTACCCCCACATGTGTGGTATCAGCATACTCATGACAAATTGCATAATAACTTTTAGGGTCCTGTTACCCTTGGAAAAATAAGAATTGAGGGTGAAAAGATCATTTTTGTGGAAAAAATATGATTTTTTAATTGTACGGCTGTATGTTATAAACTTCTATGAAGCCCTTGGGGGTTCAAAGTTCTCACCACACATCTAGATAAGTTCCTTGGGGGGGTCTAGTTTCCAAAATGGGGTCATTTGTGGGGGGTTTCCACTGTTTTGGTACATCAGGGGTTTTCCAATCGCGACATGGTGTCAGATCTCAATTCCAGCCAAAAACGTCAAATGGCGCTGCTTCCATTCCGAGCTCTGCCATGCGCCCAAATAGTGCTTTACCCCCACATGTGTGGTATCAGAATACTCATGACAAATTGCATAATAACTTTTAGGGTCCTGTTACCCTTGGAAAAATAAGAATTGAGGGTGAAAAGATCATTTTTGTGGAAAAAATATGATTTTTTAATTGTATGGCTGTATGTTATAAACTTCTATGAAGCCTTTGGGGGTTCAAAGTTCTCACCACACATCTAGATAAGTTCCTTGGGGGGGTCTAGTTTCCAAAATGGGGTCATTTGTGGGGGGTTTCCACTGTTTTGGTACATCAGGGGTTTTCCAATCGCGACATGGTGTCCGATCTCAATTCCAGCCAAAAACGTCAAATGGCGCTGCTTCCCTTCCGAGCTCTGCCATGCGCCCAAATAGTGCTTTACCCCCACATGTGGAGTATCAGCATACTCATGACAAATTGAACAATAACTTTTAGGGTCCTGTTACCCTTGGAAAAATAAGAATTGAGGGTGAAAAGATCATTTTTGTGGAAAAAATATTATTTTTTAATTGTACGGCTGTATGTTATAAACTTCTATGAAGCCTTTGGGGGTTCAAAGTTCTCACCACACATCTAGATAAGTTCCTTGGGGGGTCTAGTTTCCAAAATGGGGTCATTTGTGGGGGTTTCCACTGTTTTGGTACATCAGGGGTTTTCCAATCGCGACATGGTGTCCGATCTCAACTCCAGCCAAAAATGTCAAATGGCGCTGCTTCCCTTCCGAGCTCTGTCATGTGCCCAAATAGTGGTTTGCCCCCACATGTGGGTTTATCAGCGTACTCAGGACAAATTGCACAATAACTTTTAGGGTCCTGTTACCCTTGGGAAAATAAAAATTGGGGGTGAAACGATCATTTTTGTGGAAAAAATATGATTTTTTAATTGTACCGCTGTACGTTATAAACTTCTGTGAAGCCCTTGTGGGTTCAAAGTTCTCACCACATATCTAGATAAGTTCCTTGGGGGGTCTAGTTTCCAAAATGGGGTCACTTGTGGGGGGTTTCCACTGTTTAGGTACATCAGGGGCTCTCCAAACGTGACATGGCGTCCAATCTGAATTCCAGCCAATTTTGCATTGAAAAAGTCAAACGGCACTCCTTCCCTTCTGAGCTCTGCCATGCGCCGAAACAGTGGTTCCCCCCCACATATCAAGTATCAGCGTACTCAGGACAAATTGAACAATAACTTTTGCAGTCCAATTTCTCCTGTTACCCTTGGTAAAATAAAAATGAAGTATTTTTTTGCGAAAAAAGTTAGATGTTCATTTTTTTTTAAATATTCAAAAAATTCCTGTGACGCACCTAAAGGGTTAATAAACTTCTTGAATGTGGTTTTGAGCACCTTAAGGGGTGCAGTTTTTAGAATGGTGTCACTTTTGGGTATTTTCTATCATATAGACCCCTCAAAGTGACTTCAAATGTGATGTGGTCCGTAAAAATAAAATGGTGTTGCAAAAATGAGAAATCGCTGGTCAACTTTTAACCCTTATAACTTCCTAACAAAAAAAAAATTTGGTTCCAAAATTGTGCTGATGTAAAGTAAACATGTGGGAAATGTTACTTATTAAGTTTTTTGTGTGCTGTATCTCTGTGATTTAAGGGCATAAAAATTCAAAGTTGGAAAATTGCGAAATTTTCAAAATTTTCGCCAAATTTCCATTTTTTTTTACAAATAAACGCAAGTTATTTGAATGAAATTTTACCACTAACATAAAGTACAATATGTCACAAGAAAACAATGTCAGAATCACCGGGATCCATGGAAGCGTTTCAGAGTTATTACCTCATAAAGGGACAGTGGTCAGAATTGTAAAAATTGGCCCGGTCATGAACGTGCAAACCACCCTTGGGGGTGAAGGGGTTAATTAATTTCCTATTTTTTATATTTATAGCCACATTTGTGAAACGCAAAAATATGGCCAAGATGTTCAGGTTCTGTAGAAACCATAATTCCTCTGCTCGGTTCTACTCTCATAAATGCCGAGGATATCTGGTACACAGATGAATGGAAGGATTATATGCCTTGCTATTATATCGCTGAAGTATTAGTTCTGGGGCTTAATTTTTAGGGGAACTTGGGAGAGACTTTCCTTTCAATTTTTGGAAATGGTCAATTGAGGAATAGAATTACCATTGCATCCCGGAGGCTCTTCAGAATAAATTAATTAGTAATATTGGACTTCAAACTGGAGCGCAAACAATATCAGCTGTGGATATTTATTTTTCTTTTAAACATATAAAAGATAACTAAGTCAGATAATTTTCTATAAAGGAACAAGAACTCTGACAATTTAAAGAATACTTAAGCAGTATATTTCTTAATTACTATTCTGTTGGGAGGTCTCTGTCCAGCCTGGAAAGTACAAATCCTTTGGAGCTTTTTTTGGACTTCGTGCGCTGCTTGATATAATGCACAATTACTGTTGTATTAAAAGATCAATGTTTTTATTCCCAACGCGTTTCGAAGTACAAACAACTTCTTCCTCAGGGGATGAAATACATGAAAAAGTGGTGTTGCTTCCAGATTAAATACACTTCACATTTGAAATTGGTGCCAATAGTCACACTTTTTTTTACAAAAAGTCAAAGTTCATAGTGTGACGTATAAATCTATCACATGATAAAACATGATCTTTAAATTCTACATAAAATAACAGTATTTCTTTATTATGTTCACAGATAAAATTTATAAGAAAAAGAAGAAACGAAAAAAAGGAAAAAATATTAAAAAAAAATGGAGAAAGAGCATATCAAAAAATTACGAACTGCTTAAAAACATTATACTCTATCCACCGTACTAGAGCGGCTGAACAGATCTCCAGGAAAATCCTCATTGTCCCAAGGAAAGAACATTTTTTTTTATGCATATATTTATGTTTGTCGCAAATTAAATAAAAAACATTGAAAAATCATATATACATGTATGTATCTAATCAAAAAAAATCCATTTAATAAAATATATAAATATTTTTCTAAAAAACGTGTGTGTGTGTTTTATTTAGTTAATTAACCTTATTCACACCAAATCAATTGAGAAGACCTCTAACGAAAATAATGGCAGGAGATCTGTTCAGCCGCTCTAGTACGGTGGATAGAGTGTCTTGCTGTTTTCCCTTCTTAAAATTTTTTAAACAGTTCGCGATTTTTTTGATATGCTCTTTCTCCATTTTTTTATATTTTTTTCCTTTTTTTCGTTTCTTCTTTTTCTTATAAATTTTATCTGTGAATATAAAAAACAAATACTGTTATTTTAAGTAGAATTTAATGATAGTGTTTTATCATGTGATAGATTTACACATAACACTATGAACTTTGACTTTTTGTAAAAAACCATGTGACTATTGGCGCCAATTTCAAATGTGAAGTGTATTTAATCTGGAAGCAATGCCACTTTTTTATGTATGTCATCCCCTGAGGAAGAAGTTGTTTGTACTTCGAAACGCGTTGGAAATAAAAACATTGATCTTTCAATACAACAGTAATTGTGCATTATATCAAGCAGCGCACGAAGTCCAAAAAAAGCTCTATAGGATTTGTTGTTTCGGCGGTCACTTGTTTGACCCTTGGACATGCAGCAGCTGACTAACTGTATATACAGTACTTTAAATCTCCTACAGCAGGTGAGTAGATTCTATATACGTTTATAACTTTATCATCGGATAAGACCCTATTTGCACTTTTTTGTTCCTATAGTGCAAAATACAGCCTGGAAAGTAAACATTTTTTCATAGAGAACAGGAAAATAGTGGTTGGTACTTTTCATATTCGGCCCCCTATCAACGTGAGCTGTGGCCCTGTTTCCAAGATAGATCCTTGTCCCAGCGATGGTACAGGACTTGTAATTTGAAGACCATATGACCACATGCGGTGGTCACGAAAAAGAAGAAAAAAAATTAAATACTATAAATATTGTACTGAGATAGCAAATCCAAAAATTGTCATAAAAATTAGGCTATTCGAAGCGATGGTTAAAGATTCCATTAAGGTCATATAGTGCTAGTAGCAATCCCTGCAGTGCTCTAATGTTCCAGATTTCATTATCAGACGATGATGCCATATGTGGTGGTCACAAGAACAGAAAGAGTCAAATTCCTACTGAGACTGGACAACAAAACTGTCATAAAAATGATCACTATGATGGATTAACGTATTTTGATAAAAAAGGAAAACATTGTGCAAGGTTTCTTAGGTAAAATGATGGACATCATTATGGAATCCCAATAGGGTTCACCTTTCACGGCTTAGGTCAGTGATGTGATGGATTCGGCCCCTGCTTGAATTCCATTTTTCTGTATCTGTAAAGGTACAGAAAAACAGAATACCTAGCACAGATGTGAACATAACTTAATAAAAAAACAGGGGCCATTTGAAGGTTTTTATACTTTTAGCTGCCACAAACTAAAGATATAGCCTGTATTTTTAGGCTTTTATTACCTTTTTTATGCTAAATTCATAAAGTTTATCAATACAAAATTTTTGCATTGAACTAAAAAGTATAAAAACAATGCAAATTGTGACATCTCAACCTGTGGACCCAAAGCACATGAATGAAGAAGAAAATACCTTTTGCTTTTTCCTTCACAAGAAATGTGACCTTACAAAAAATGGCTGATAGCACCACTAAGCAAGGAAAAACTTACAGGAAGTAGCCAGTAGTATCAGGAATAACGGTGAAAAAACACAATTTTACATTATCACTATAGTCCCTTCACTTTGAGAATACATGAGGTTCACGCTAGTCAGATTAATAAGTGATGAAATACTACTGCCGTCTACTAATAAAATATGATTGACTACTTTTTTGTTCCACTTAAGTTTTTTTTATAACATGCTACATGTTTTCTTTCATTCACTCTACACATGGATATACATAGATTGGCAAGCACAAATAGAAAAAAATGGGCTAAAAGAAACCCTGGCCAGCTCACCAACCACAGCCACAGCACAGAACCTCATCTGGACTCAACGATAGTTGATAGTAGACAAAAAAAATGAGGGGCATTCCAGCTGATAAAATTTCTTGCTTTATTGAAAAAATTAAAATAGTACAGTGGCTTACTCCTCAAGAATAGATGGATGTGCTATGAGGCACTGAAATAACAGCTACGCATTTCGACCCTACATAGGTCTTTATCACAGCTAGGGTCGAAACGCGTAGCTGTTATTTCAGTGCCTCATAGCACATCCATCTATTCTTGAGGCGTAAGCCGCTGTACTATTTTAATTTTTACAATAAAGCAAGAAATTTTATCAGCTGGAACGCCCCTCATTTTTTTTTGTCTACTATAGATTGGCAAGCCATGTCTAGAAGTTTAGGCAAAGAACTGTGCTCAATGAAAGACTGTATTGACATTGCCTTATTGACATTGCCCTGCTGTATAAACAGTTTATGATGTTGTTTTAATCCAGAACCACTCTAAATTCCATTATTTTTAGGGTTTAAACAAAGACGCAGAAGAAACACAATAAGTGTTAAAAAATAGAACTCTTGCAATTTCCAACCTATCAACTGGTATTTTAACTTCCTATTGTTAAAGGAAACAACACATGTACATAGCCACAATGGTCAGATGTTGATCCTATCTTGTATAATAAAGCTTACCTCATTTCTTAAATTGTTCCATAATTTTTTGAAATATATCAGCATGAAAAAAAGTCTGAAATGGAGTAATTATTGGTTAACAGAAGCAGTATAATGACTTCCTAATATATGCGGGCCCTCAAGTTACAGGGGGCTAAGATTCCAATATATTTAAGATATAATGGAATTTATAAGCTTAATTCATTGGTAAAAATACTGCATTAACAGATCATATTTGGGCTCGTTTCTGGCACAGTAGTGAAGAAGTGCATGTATAATTGTCTGTCTAGTGGCACCTTTTTGCAGTACAGCATATAAGTCGCCTGTGTACTGTGTACGTCACAATGAAAGAATATTGAAACATTAGGGACCACCATGATCTACATGCAGGCAAGTCCACTACATTTCTTTAGTTCATCAATATCTACGTCTTTGGATACACAACTTATATGACCATTTAAAAAAAGCTGATATTAAAAAAATGCTGAATTCCAATGTTGATGAAAAGAGTACAGTGTCCACATTTCATGTTTGATCCTATGGACTACAACTATGTCTCCTTTTAACCTGACTGAAGATAATAGTATTACTGAAATTGATCTCCTGAAAACCACAGTTGAATAGGTGCACTGTATGTGACACAGCATTTCGCGGTGAATGTATTAATGACTGATCAAGGACAAAGCTCTTGGAGGGTCACTAATGCACATGCTTCCTGCAGTCTGGAAAAAGACATATCACTTGAATGCTGACATTTTACCAAAAGCCCAATATTTTTTTCCACTCAAGGTTAACATCAAAGTCAATATATCATAAAAAATAAAATAATTAATCAATTTCACAATATCTCTATCTATCCTGTGTATGTGCACACAAGATAGATGTGTACATTTCAGAAAGTGTAAGTAAAGGGAACCACCCATGTTCCCAAACTATATTATGTATGTATGTATGTATGTATGTAGGTTTAATCTGCAGATTAATTAAGTTACAGTTCTATATGGCCGATTTACTAAAAGCGAAGCAACCGGGACAAAATGAGCTTAATTCCTCCTGGGAGCAGCTGGCTTTCAGTCATACCTGAAGCGGCTTCAGTCACCGGTGGATGTAAGTATGCTCCAGCACTTTGACAGCTCACTCTACATATTAGCGCTACAGAGCGAGCTGTCAATTAAAGCGCTTGGACATGCTTACATCCACCTCACACCATATTCTGGGAGGCTCCTTGGAGGAATAGAGTTAATTTTCCTCCAGTTATCTGTGCTTTAGGTAAGATGGCCAGACAGAATTGTAACACTTTTAACCTGCAGATTAACCCTATATCTGCAGGTTAATATAATTTGGGAACATGATATGTTCCCTTTAACAAGACAGTGAATTACAGAGATCAAACAGAAATACACTTTTAGAAATCCTAGGATCTCCCCTCCTTGCATCACTGGTAAATATTATGTTAGACAGTTGTACGCTGTAAAACTTGATATGTCCTCTATAAATGGAATTGAAAAGTAAGCTTAGACTTATCCTAGTGTCAGACTGTCTCAGAGATTTGCTTTAATCACCGGTACCAACCATAAAATGAGAAGCATGAATAAATACAGCTCATTTTTCCCGTGTAGTAAATGAGGTCAGCACACAGTTTCGAGCCCAACAAGAATATTTTAGAAGGCAATATAGAATATTGTTATTTTTTTTCTTTGAAATAAAGCCTAAAACCATGGAGGACTGGATCGCTCTAATTTCACTCTATATTATCTAGCAAGTCATCTGCAAACTTGTGAATTTCCAACAGGGATAAGGATGAACAAAGTATGGGTTGTTACAAAAAAAAGTGTTTGCAAAACGCTTTAAAGAAAAACACATCACACTTTGAATTACATACAGTATTATTACTATTATTTATTTCTAAAGCATCATTAAGTTCAGGGTGCTGAACATGTGAGTATACATAAAAGAAGTTAAAATAAGGGTGAATAATCACAACACAGGAGAAGATGATACCTTTTTAATAATACCTTTTGGGTAAAGGGTGGAACAGTGAAGTTATAGGGAAGTTCTAATGTTCTATCTCCAGTAGCACACAGCTCCCCGCCTTCCTGTTTTGCTGGGGACGGTGCCATCAGGAAGATTGACAGGTAAACCTAGCTGCATGGTTGCTCTCTACCAGGCTACTGGAAGAGGCAGCTTTGCCTTTGAAACATTGGTGAAGCATTGGGGGACTGAGACTGGTTAAAATGACCGCGAAAAGGCTCTAAAGCCTAGAGGCTACAACCCTTGGTAACCTCTCTAAGGCTACAGGGAGGCCAGTAATCTAGGCAATAAGCTACACTATAAAATTAATATTCCCTTTGTACTTGAGAGATTTTTAATAGGAGGTAAGTTGAAAAGCTGCTTGTTTTTACTAGCACCTTAAAATTTTACCTTAAGACAACTCCTTTTATAAATAACTTTCCCAAGAGGAAAATGAGCAAGTTTCTGTATTTTCAACTGTAACATGGGCTAGTTTTGGAAAATAATGGAAAATAAAAGCATCGGTAAATATGAAGTTTTAGACTGTATAGAAAGAGATGATTGAAAGTTGATAATAGGTATTAGGAAAATTTCTACAACATTGTGAAGGGATTAGTAAAAGCAGAGGAAGACTATTTAAAAAGAATAAATGGGAAGCAAAAGTAAGGAAAATGGAATATTTCAGTCACATAAGGGGATTTAACATGAAAAAAATGCTTTCAAGAGTAAAAACTAACAATTCTTAAAAATAATTTGCTTAAAAGTTATGTGCAGATTGTAATAAACACCACAACACCCTAAGTTTTTGTTGATAATTTTAAAGGGCTCTTCGAGGTTTACAATATTAATTATGGATCCTCCGGATAGGTCACTAATATGAGACCTATGTGGGTCCACAATTAATGGTATTAGAAAGTTTAATATAATCTATGCATATTATTTACAAGAAGGGTTAGTTTTGTATTTTGGAATGTTTAGAGATCTTGTGGAATCCATGCTTTGACTAGTAACAGATCCTTCGATGGCATGAAGACCTACCCAATACTTGACAGTTGATATTATTATTATAGCTGATCAGTGTATTTGACCCTAAACATATTGTTCATGACAAAATTAATTGTTGAAGCTACCCCTACAGCTACTTTCAGGAAAATGGAGGATTTTTTATGTGCAATTCTGTGTCTCTAGAAGATCACAAACACCAGAGTGGTCTGCCAGCGACTAAACACTTTGGTCAAGTCAAACATGCATGTATGTTATTAAGGCCATTAGGATAGATAGAAGTTAGCTAATTTACAGCTAATCAATATGCACGGCTGAATTAAAGCTGGGCTTCGTAAACTATATCGTCTGGGGCCTCAGCTGACTAACATAATGCTTAACCCTCAACAGATAGATCAAGATGATGTCTGGGCCTCACCATCTATACTAGAAATTCATGCTCACATTGAACACTTCTTAGGTTTCCTTTTTTTGGCTCATGAATCCTATATATCCTTTCCTAACTCAATTCACAAAACGGTAGAAAATAATTTTCCTAAAAAAGTGTTGCAAAGGTGCACCTCTCCCAAAAACTAAGCTCAATATGAGAAAGACTTGAAAAAGATGAATATATAATTATTCATTGGAAGAACAGCATTCATATGCTTTTCACTTTTGATCATAAATGGTATTCTATGTCCGATCTATGTTGTACAATCTGTGGTGTAAGCTCGCCGTAATATAATGTGAGTGGTTTCAGTAACCTTTCCAAAAATGAAACATGGCTTATTTATCAAAGATAACACTTCACGGATTAAAAAAGGGACAGATCTGTTTTTAAATGGTATTACAAGAAAGATAATCCATTGCTCAGGGCTGGAATATTGAAACCTTTAACATGTCATCATTAGGTGAATTCGTATATCAGGAGATCGGCATCTTTGATCTATTTTGATGACCTTTTGCACGGTAACGACTTGCATCAAAACAGGAATAATATTAACCCGGTGTGATCTTCAAAGTTACACCATCATAATATGTTTTCTAAAGTTTGCATCACCACAGTCGTAGCACATGGTGAAAAATGGATTTCACATGTTAAAATTAACAACATTCAAGTGTTTATATAGTATACAGCTATAATTCTACTCGAATAATTAATTGTACAATTTCAGCCGACAGTTAAAACGACAAATCATCGTAGTCCAATCTGAGTAGATGTGTCACTTGTCAGCACAAGACTGATTAGGACATAGGTGATGCCTGATTCATTCTGTGGAAAATGAATTACTTTTAATGACAGCTGAGAAGTGGTCTATGAGATACCGAAAGGCTACATGCCATTCGTGTTTGACCGGTAATTTCTCAGCAGCTGTTCATGAACACTGCAATCGGCAGTTTAGGCAATATTTGATACCAATGACTAGCCCTTTAATTAGCAAACCTAAATTATCAATCAAGGTGTCAATAAATTGCTTTAAATCAGTGGCTAAAGTGAACTCGTTTTCAGGTATGCATAATTTTGAAGGGGAAAAATTACAGCAGAAAATTTCCAGTAGATGGGGTAATGACAGTGACTCAAAGTGCCCCGCATTCAGTAACAGAAGCCCCTAGATAAGAAATACCTCCTATACCTAAAATGTATACATTCCAATATTAATGGTATTTTAAAACATAGCTTCTTTTTTCTTTTCTAAAAACAATGCCAAAAGCTGTATAAGGCATAGCAATTCAGCCCTATTCATAGTCAATAGTGCTTACCTGCAAATTTTGCCATTGCCTTTGGACAAGAGGGGTGCTGTTTCTACAGAAAAAAAGAAGCCATGTTTTTCTAATCTCAAAAACTACTTTAATATTGGAAATCTTTTAATAAGAGGAATTGACTCTCAGCTATAGGTAAGAGAAATTAATTCATCAATTCAATGCAAATCAAATTCCAACAATTTTGAGCCATCTGCAATTGGATGCTATTTTATATATTTTTGAAGACTGCATTAGCCAGAGAAGGCTCACATGACCACAGGAGCGGCTGGGCTTCATCGAATTGCCTTACAGCCTTCGCATGACATGGTATAATACAGCCCATAAGAAGGAACTCTCACAGCCTACTTAAAAGCAGAGGCAGGGAATGCAGCAGCCAGTTTGGGTGAATCTAGATCGGAGGATGGCACCGCTCACCGCTTAACAAAAGTGATAGGAAGAGAAAGTCATGAAACATTGAATAAACATAGCAGATAGCGTGTTACAGCACAGTTGTGAAGAATAGTTACCATCTGTTTACCATAGTCATATATTTTGAGGTCCTGGAAATTAGTTGGATACAGTCATAGGATACCACAGTGTTCTTTTCAGGACAATTGGAATACTTGCTATTCATTGTAAATCAAATAGTTGCAAATCACATTTCTTAAAAAAAAAATTCAGCAGAGCTGTCTTATTTGAGTTTACTCTTCATTTGAATTGCTCATCTCTGCTAAGAAACATAAGAAGGCTTTTATTTACCGTATATCTATCTAAAAAAAAATCAGAAACAAAAAAACAAAATCAACACTTGTACAATTCAATTCCATTTTATGGCATTTATTGTCAAAATCACTGTTCCAGTCTGTTCCAGTTTTTGTACAAAATACAGACTTGGATTTGATGTTTTATCGTTAATTCCACCATTAATTTTCTACTTATCTATATGAAAAAAAACGGCAAGGTAGAGCTACCGAAGTGTGAAAATCCAGATAAAATTGCTATTTTCGGTCAAGATTTTAATGAACTATCCTGCTTTAATGGGTTGTTTGCCATCAACAAAAAGGAAGATTGAGGAGGATGACAGCAGAAGCAATGAAAAAATACTAAGGGTGTGTGCACACACTGCGGATTCTGCTGCGGTTCCTCAGCGGATTTGGCCGCTGCGGGTCCGCAGCAGTTTTTGCTGCAGTGTACAGTACCATTATTCCCTATGGGAATAAAAAACCGTAGTGCAGACGGTGTGGATTTTTCCGTGCGGTTTTGAAACCGCAGAAAGAATTGACATGTCAATTCTTTCTGCGGATTCCGTTGCAGTTTGCCATCTCCTCCATTGTGGAGATGAAAAACCGCAGGGCAAAACCGCAGAGCAATACGCAGGTAAAACCGCAGGTCTTTTGACCTGCAGATTTACCTGTGGATTTTACAAAATCCGCGAGGCCAAATCCGCACTGCAATCCGCAGCGTGTGCACGTATCCTAAAGGAAATGGATTGTTAAACGGTTCTGTTCAGGCAGAGGAATGACATTTTTGTACTCACAAGGGGAAACCAAATATGTAAAAAGTCAATATCATTTTCATTCTTTTCAATAAAATACAAAATTAAGTGAAAAACCAATACAGAAAACGAATTATTGCGCAGGCAGAAAAGACAATCATATGAGAAGTGAATGCTAAATGTTGAAAAGAAGGGCACATTCTTCTGCTCGGGGTTCACATATTGTAAGAAATATATACGTTTCCATTTATAAATGTGTTACTATTCCGTCTGACAATCAAAGTCAACTTTTGTTTACTACATCTGTTATTACAATATTGTTTTTCTTTCAATCAAACGTCAAATTCCAAGTTGACTGACACTTAGTAAATGAATGTCTATTTAATGAGATATTTTATAAAAAGAAAACGTATATAGTACCTCCTGCGGTTTGAAGTACTCGCCTTTTACCATCTGCGTCAGTAAGGGCCCCGTCACACATAGCGATCTTGCTAGTGAGATCGCTGCTGTGTCACAAAACTTGTGACTCAACAGCGATCTCACCAGCGAGATCGCTGTGTGTGACAGCGGTCAGCGACCGGCCCCCCTGCCGGTATCGCTGATCGCTCTTGGTAACCGCTGGACATTTCTTCCATCGCTGGTCTCCTGCTGGCCAGCACGCATCGCTGCGTGCGACAGGCGGGAGACCAGCGATGAGCTGGTAACTAACGTACACATCGGGTATCCAAGGGACGTGCGTCCCTTGGATACCTGATGTGTACGTTAGTTACCAGTGCACTGATGCAGGGAGGTGGTAACTAACGTACACATCGGGTATCTAAGGGATGCACGTCCCTTGGATACCCGATGTGTACGTTAGTTACCAGCTCCCTGCATCAGCGCGCTGGTAACTAACGAACACAGCGACGCCGCGCGCTCGGCGTCGCTGTGCTGATCGCTGGTTAAGCTGTGTGTTTGACAGCTCACCAGCGATCCTGACACGTTGAGATCGTTGTCGGGATCGCTGGTGAGTCGCTATGTGTGACTCCAGCTTAAGGCTTCGTTCACACGTCTATTTATGCTTCTCGTCTATCTATTCCACTGAGGACGGACAGAGAAGATACACGGAATTAGCGTTCTGTGCCTTCAGACACTGAGCGCGAGCTTACTGACGAACTCTCAGTTAATTCATTCTGCAGCCAGTGCCACACAGACCCTGCAGAAGCCAAACGAAGCAACATTTTTTAGTGAATCCAATTACAATAATTATCTTTAGCCCCAAATACATGCATTTCAGTAAGGAAGAAAAAAAAATTGTCCCCAAAGGGGGACAACCCTTTTAAGGTACAACAACACCACCACACATTGTAAGATAGATACTCGATAATTAAAGTCATTTTATCTGTTAGAAATCAAAAACATTTTGCGCACACAGTTACATGTAAGTAGAAAGGAAATTTGCTAAAATGAAATACATGGGCATCTTTAACCCCTCTCTGTCATCTGACGTACTATCTGTCCATGTGACCTGGGCTTTACTTCTCATGGACGGTATAGTACGTCATAGCGATCGACTGGGCACATGGGTGGTGTGCGTCCGATCGCGGCCAAGTGTCAGCTGATTCTCACAGCTGACACCTGGCACTGTGCCAGAAGCGGTCACAGACCTCTCCTGGCATTTTAACTCCCGAAATGCTGCGATCGAACACGACTGCAGCATTCCGAAGCCGGCACAGGGGCTGACAGCCCTTCTGCCTTTGGATCGGAGACGCAGGGTCCCGATTGATACCAGGAAGTCTTTCAGATCGGTGTGAAATACATGCAGATCTGCATGCTATAGAAGCGATCAGCCTGCACAAAATGATTTTCCCATAGTAGGACAAAGTGTAAAACGTAGAATTAAATAGAATTTTTTTTAAATAATTGTAAAAATATTTTTTAAAAAATAATAAAAATACAATATTTATTATATCAATAAATAAATATTTGAATAAAAAAATCTATTAACGGTAATATGGCGACTGCAAAAAAAGTCAGATTTCCCATTTAATTTCTCTTAATCTGATGTGATTGCACATCAGAGGAGAAATAGGGTCCCCCGATCAACCCCCCGGTACCTCCGTTGTCCCTGCAGGCCCCAGGGCCCGCTGGCTTCTTCCAGGAGAAAATGCGTTGACCCACCGAGATCTGCCAGCTGGCACCCAGCAACAATAGATTTTTTCATATTGGTTCATTTTGATCACTGTGATCTGATCACAGGGATCAAAATTAAAGAATAGTAAATTAAACCCCCCTTTATCACCCCCTAGTTAGAGAAAAATAATAAAATTAAAAAAGTCATTATTTCCATTTTCCCATAAGGGTTAGAGCTGGGCTAAAGTGAGTTGGACTAAAGTTACAGTTAGGGTTGGGGTTAACGTTAGAGTTGGGGTTTAAAGTTAGGGTTAGGGCTAAAGTTAGGGTTAGGGTTGGGACTAGAGTTGGGGTTAGGATTGGGATTAGAGTTAGGCTTGTGGTTAGGGATATGGTTAGGGCTGGGATTAGGGGTGTGTTAGGGTAGGGTTGGAGTTAGAATTGGAGGGTTTCCACTGTTTAGGCACATCAGGGGCTCTCCAAACGCGACATGGCGTTTGATCTCAATTCCAGCCAATTCTGTGTTGAAAAAGTCAAATGGTGCTCCCTCCCTTCGAGCTCTGCTGTGCGCCCAAACAGTGATTTACCCCAACATATAGGGTATCGGCGTGCTCAGGACAAATTGGCCAACTTTTGGGGTCCAATTTCTCATGTTACCCTTGTGAAAAAAAATTGGGGATGAAAAGATCATTTTTGTGAAAAAAATACGATTATTTATTTGTATGGATTTACGTTATAAACTTCTGTGAAGCACTTGAGGGTTCAAAGTGCTCACCCCACATCTAGATAAGTTCCTTATAGGGACTAGATTCCAAAATGGGGTCACTTCTGGGAGGTTTCCACTGTTTAGGCACATCATGGGCTCTCCAAACAAGATATGACGTTCAATCTCAATTCCAGCCAATTTTCCACTGAAAAGTCAAAAGGCGCTTCATCCCTTCTGAGGTCTGCCATGAGCCCAAACAGTCGTTTACCTGCATATATATGGGGTATCAGCATACTCAGGACAAATTGTACAACAACTTTTGGGGTCCAATTTCTCCTGTTACCCTTGGTAAAATAAAAAAAATTGTATGTGAAGTAAATTTTTTGTGAAGTTAAATGTTCATTTTTGCTTTAAACATTCCAAAAATTCCTGTGAAGCACCTGAAGGGTTAATAAACTTCTTGAATACGGTTTTGAGCACCTTCAGGGGTGCAGTTTTTAGAATTTTGTCACTTTTGGGTATTTTCTATCATATAGACCTCTCAAAGTGACTTCAAATGTGATGTGGTCCCAAAGAAAAAATTGTGCTGTAAAAATGAGAAATCGCTGGTCAACTTTTAACCCTTATAACTTCCTAACAAAAAAAAAATTTGGTTCCAAAATTCAAAATTATGCTGATGAAAAGTAGACATGTGGGGAATGTTACTTACTAAGTATTTTATGTGACATAGCTCTGTGATTTAAGGGCATGAAAATTCAAAGTTGGAAAATTGCGAAATTTTCAAAAATTTTCGCCAAATTTCCATTTTTTCACAAATAAACACGTCATATCAAAAAAGTTTTACCACTATCATGAAGTACAATATGTCATGAGAAAACAGTGTCAGAATCACCAGGATCCATGGAAGCCTTCCAGAGTTATTACCTTATAAAGAGACAGTGGTCAGAATTGTCAAAATTGGCCTGGTCATTAACATGAAAACCACCCTTGGGGGTAAAGGGGTTAATTACATCTTAATTGCACCACTCGCCATCACCAAGTAGCTGAGAGGTTGGCGTGTTAACTCCAGATCAGCACATTCATTATTAAATAGAAGACAAAGCAAAAAATAAAGTTACAAAAATGTCTTGTAACGCTCCTGAAAAAAAAAGTCTTACATCATAATAAAAGCATTACTAAATGGAAAACCAGACTGCATTTAGAATCAAAAGGATTATGCCATGTACAAAAGGGTACAGAATACTGTGCCCACAGCAAGGGTTCGAGCCTACAATTGAAAGGAACAGTTGCAGATGACAAGCACTTTCTTTGTTAGGTACACCTGCAGCACGCAATGTTAGGAACAGATGTTTGTATTTAGGAAAATATTCAGAACTATGAGAATACACAAAGCCATCCCGTCCTGTTACATAATGCAAGACATACACAATACACATGGCATTAAAGCGTACCTAAAGTTCAGGCTCTAATCAGTAATGATGATGCCACACAGTCATGGCCTCCTAATAAAATGTTTTGTATTGGATATCTCTAAAAATATTTCATACAGCAATAAATATATATGAGATACAAATTTTCTCTTCAACTAACTGAGCGTTTAACACAGAATTCCATTAGAAAACTCGTTGAGTAAGGGGTGACTTGTTCTGTGGGTGTTTTCTGTATCTCCTCTATGATGCTGACCAATCAAAACATGGCCACATCATAGAGGTGAAAAAGCAAACACCCGCAGCTGCAGCCTCATCGTGTTTTCACTCCACAGTCATTGCATCCCTTCTTCCTATTGGAGAACCAGAGCACAGGAAAAAAGCAACACAATAAATCACCGGTAACACATTAGTGTCTGGTGCTCCAGCTCTCCAGTACTGCTCTACTGTGCTCCAATAGCAGTAAGGGGCAGGAGACTGCGGAATGAGAACATTCTGAGCCAGGCTGCAGCTCTGACTTTTTATATGGGCATTTGCTTTTTACCCTGTATTTTGCAGATTTTAATAATCAATAATAAAATAAAACAATTAATATACACTAAAAACTAAAAATACCCAAATGTTCCCATATATCGGGTATCAATTCATAGACCACAGTGGTGGGTATTGAGTCATAAAATGAAGGCTAAATTCTCATGGCCCATAAATAACATTCATACCAAGCCCATAAGATAGAGGTCATAATAATCATGAGCACAATCTATATAACATATGGCAATAGTATAGGATATAATATATCTGTGAGTAAACGAAACGTCAGTGGGTATAGAAAAAATGGAACTCTCTCACCAATCTGCTTTATCCACGTAGATATGAATGAAGGCCCTTCCTTTTAGGGGATCCTCATCTAGACAGCAGGATGCAGAGCTTGGAGCCGATCCTAAAATTCCTTTATCATTAAGGAGCAGCCCTATTGCCCTAGAAGCTCCCGCCTTTAGGCAGTCCACAGCTTTCCCGGTCTACCTCACCCTTTATTATCCCTATGTGTCTCCCGATGCTTTCCTCCTGTAATAGGTTATCAGGGGAGAGCATATGCACATCTTCTATTATACATGGGCACTGTCAAGTAGTGACCCTTATTACTGAGAGCTCAGTGTGGTACAGATCACCAACCTATTCTTCATTTTATACCCATTCATGGGGTAAGAGGATTAATTAAACATTTCTGTTTTAAATTCCATACTATTGGTCAGGTATCCTACCTGTACTTGCTTCCATGCCTCAGGTGAAACGCGCGCCACATGCCACGTGATCCCCAGATGTAACGCATTGAGGTAGGAAAAACACACCTCCCAGAAATTACGTTAATCCGTGGAGAACTGGCTCTTACTTGCTACGTCATCGGCCGCACCATTGCACAAATTATTTTCTTTTTCGGGTCTTGTGACATTTCTCTTCCATATAATCATAGAATCATAGAATGGTAGAGTTGGAAGGGACCTCCTGGGCCGTCTGGTCCAACCCCCTGCTCAAAGCAGGATTCGCTAAATCATCCCAGTTAGATGTCTGTCCAGCCTCTGTTTGAAGACTTCCATTGAAGGAGAACTCACCACTTCTCGTGGCAGCCTGTTCCACTCATTGATCACTCTAACTGTCAAAAAGTTTTTTCTAATATCTAATCTGTGTCTCCTCCCATTCAGCTTCATCCCATTGCTTCTAGTCTTTCCTTGTGCAAATGAGAATAAAGTTGATCCTTCTACAATGTGACAGCCCTTTAGATATTTGTAGACAGCTATTAAGTCTCCTCTCAGTCTTCTCTTTTGCAAACTAAACATTCCCAAATCCTGCAACCTTTCCTCATAAGACAGGGTTTGCAGACCGGTCACCATTCTGGTCGCTCTTTTCTCAACTTGCTCCAGTTTGTTGATGTCTTTTTTAAAATGTGGTGCCAAAAATTGGACACAATATTCCAGATGACATCACAAAATGGAAAGGGGTTTTCTTTGTTACTTATTGTACTCATTTTTGCAATATGGTCTTGAATGAATCTGTAAGGAAAAGTACTTTTTTTAGGTTTGCAAAATACTAAAATAATAAATCTTGTTTGCAATCAATGGCCCACATTTGTGAGAGCACATTTGTAGTATAATATTCCACAGAAAATGTTGATTCGGAAAGGAAACTAAAGGTTTTCTGACAAATTTGATGGGCTATACTCATTTATGCTGGGCACAGTAGATACCAAATTTTTCAGATTATAAGACGTACTTTTTTCCAACAAATTTGGATGGGAAATAGGGGTGCTTCTTATAAACAAAATGTAGATCTCTGCTCCCAAGATCTCAATCTGCACCGCCGAATGTGGCCATTTTTCCGAAGTCCACTGCAGTGAAAAGGATGGGAAGTGCAGGGACTTCTGACACTTTATGAAAGCTTAATGCCCGCCGAAGTCTCGCACTGCCAAAAAAACCCTCCTTCCAGCAATATCTAAAAATATTTTTAGTAAACTGGTTGTTACATGACTTAGTTCGAAAAGGCAAAATATTAAGGAAATTGACCACTGAAAAGCGATTTCCTTAGAAAATAGGTATTAGACCTACCGGTAATGATGTTTCCAGGAGTCCATCCTGACAGCACCATGGAGGATGTTCTCCTCCTCCTTACAGGGACAGGAAAAGCACACGAGAGGTTAAAAGGTCATGTCCCACCCCCTCTCTGTGATTTAACAAGTACCACAAGGTGGATGATGCTAGTAACAGTTTAATGAAACAATCATATTACAGCATATGACATAACATAATACAACGTAGTATAACATAACAGGGAGGGAACTACCCGTGCTGTCAGGATGGACTCCTGGAAACATCATTACCGGTAGGTCTAATACCTACTTTCCAGGACGTCCACCTGACAGCACCATGGAGAGTACCAAAGCACCTCCTCAGGGTGGGATTACCGCCTGGAGAACTTTTCTCCCAAATGCGGTCTGTTGACCAGCTAACACATCAAGCTTGTAGTGCTTGCAGAATGTATTAAGATTGGCCCAGGTTGCTGCTCTACAGATCTGATCAACCGAGGCCCCCGCCCGTTCGGCCCATAAGGCCGATACCGCCCTTGTAGAGTGGGCCTTTATGGAATCTAGCGGGTTGGCGCCTTCGGCTTGGTAGGCGTCAGAGATTACTGAGGTAATCCAGCGCGCGATGGACACCTTAGAGGCCTTTTTCCCCTATATTTTTACCCCCAAAAAGGATGAACAGGTTTGGGTCAATGCGCCAGCTATTGGTTGCCTCTAGATAGTCTAGAACTGCCCGCCTCACATCCAGTGAGTGAAGACGCTGTTCCTTTTTATTACGGGGATTATCACAGAAAGATGGTAACACTATCTCTAGGTTTAAATTTTTAGAAGAGGCTACCTTTGGGGTAAATGCCGGGTCTAACCTTAAGATTATACGATCATCTTTTATCTGGAGATATGGGTCCTTAGTGGACAGGGCCTGGATCTCCCCTATTCTTTTGGACGTGGTAATGGCTACTAGGAAGGCCGTTTTACGAGTGAGAGCAGAGATGGTTATTTTCTCGCCGAGAGTGTAGGGGTCTGTACAGAGAAACCTGAGTACCAGGCCCAGGTCCCAAGGCGGGGTGAGCTGCCTAATCGTGGGGCGCAGGCGCTGCGTGGCTCTTATAAATCTTATTACCCAGGGATGGGAAGCTAACTGGTAATCGAAGAAGGCGCTCAAGGCCGAAATCTGGACTTTTAGAGTGCTGGGCTTAAGGCCTTTATTAAACCCTGCCTGCAAAAAGCTTAGTATGCTAGGGAGGTCAGGGGTGCCTGCCACGAGATCGGACCTGCCACCCACCAGACAGAATCTTTTCCATATCTTTCGATAGATTGCGGATGTCACTGGTTTCCTACTGGCCTGTAGGGTGGATATGACCTGATCTGACAACCCCTTTGCTTTCAGGATGTCCCTCTCAGGATCCAAGCCGATAGGTGGAGTCTTGCTGGGTTCGGGTGGTGGATCGGGCCCTGGTGGATGATGTCCTTCCACAGGGGTAGCTCGACTGGATTTCCTACTGCCATGGCTCCTAGAAGGGGAAACCAGCTTCTCTTCGGCCACTATGGAATGATCAACATCACTCTTGCCTGGTCCTCGCGTATCTTCCTGAGCACTGCCGTTATGAGAGCCAGTGGTGGGAACGCATAAGAGAGGGATTCTCCCCAAGTCTGACTCAGGGCGTCTACGCCTTCCGGGTGGTCCGCACGATTCAAGGAGTAGAATCTGGGGACCTTTGAGTTCTTTCAGCTTGCGAAAAGATCTATACTGGGGGTCCCCCAACGCTGACAAAGATGGTCGAATATTTCCACGTTCAGTTCCCACTCTGTCGGGTGGATCTGTTGTCTGCTCAAGTAGTCTGCTACTTCGTTCTGGGAACCTTCTAAGTGTACAGCGGTCACTGATCGGACTGTTCGTTCTGCCCAAGCGAATATTTTTCCCGCCAGGGCCTGTAGTGGTTGATGTCTGGGCCCTCCCTGGTGCTTCAGGAATGCCACTGTCGTTATATTGTCGGATAATATGCGAACGTGACAATTCTTTAGTACCGACTGTTTCGCCGCAACGCTTCCCAGACCGCGAAGAGCTCTCTGAAATTGGAGGATCTGGTCCTGATGTCTACTGGCCATTTTCCTTGGAAGATCTTCCCTTCTATGTGGGCTGCCCATCCCCACGCACTGGCGTCTGTGGTGACTACCACGTATGGAGAGGTTGTCCATAGTATGCCCACTTGAAGGTTTCTGGACTGTGTCCACCACCGAAGGGACTCCTTTACTCGTTCTGGCAGCCTTAGGGGTTTGTCTAGCGATGCCTGACTTCTGTCCCACTTTGCGAGGATCTCTCTCTGTAATGATCTCGAGTGGAATTGGGCCCATCGGACAAACGGGATGCAGGCCATCATGAGGCCCAAGACCTCCATTGCCTCTCTTATGGAGCATTGACGCTTCAACAGGTCTCTGGTTCTGGCCTGAATAGTCCTCTGCTTCCGCTCGGGTAGCCAGGATATTCTGTCGGCTGAGTCTAGAAGGACTCTGAGAAATACTTTTCTGGTCTCTGGCCTGAGGTCCGACTTCTCCCAATTGATCACCCAGCCAAGGAACTCCATTACGGTAGTTGCTCTGTTCCTGTCTCGAATGAGCGCTTCTTTGGATCTTGCCACCAGTAGGAAGTCGTCTAGATATGGAATGATCACGATACCCTGATCTCTCAGGTAGGCCACCACCTCCACCACCAGCTTTGTAAAGATTCTGGGAGCTGAAGCCAACCCAAATGGAAGACACTGGAACTGGAAGTGGCAGGTCCGGGCTGGTAAACTGACCGCAAACCTTAGTAGCCTCTGGGATGAGGGATGGATAGGGACTTGGTAGTATGCCATTTTAGGTCTAGGGTGCACATGACGGCGCCCCTGTCTATTAGGAGGATTGCGGATCGGATCGATTCCATCCGGAATCTCTTGTACCTGACCCAGGCATTCAGTGGTTTCAAGTTTATGATAGTGCGGGCCTCGCCAGATGGTTTTGTGATCGAAAACAGGGAAGAGTAGTGCCCTCTTCCTCTTTCCGTCGGGGGAACTGGTACTATGACTTTTGAGTTGACCATGTTCTGTAGATCCGTCCACATTGCGGAGTCCTCCGGGACGACAGTGGGGGCAATATATCTGTCGGGGGGAGGTGAATAAAGCTCTATACTGTAGCCTTCCACGATGGTTCTGAGGACCCACTGATTGTGGGTGACTCGGGACCGTTTGCTGCGAAGTGGTGAAGTCTCCCCCCAATACCTATGGCGTCATTGCCTCCTCAATCTAGATGTTGAAGTGAAGAGGGGACCCTTGTTGCTCCCACCTTGGCTGAAGGAGCTCCTATAGGAGCTTCTATTGGACCTTGCCCGACCCCTGAAGTCAGTCTGTCTCCTAGAGAAGGAGCCTCTCCGAAAGGACTGGGGCCGTCTGGGTTTTTCCTCCGGGAATCCCTTATTCTTATCGGACACTAGCTCTAGAATGTTATCTAGGGCTGGACCAAATACCCTCAGGCCCGAGAAGGGGATGGCGCATAGCTTTATTTTAGAAGCGTTATCCCCCGACCAGGATTTAAGCCAGACTGCTCTTCGGGCCGCATTAGAGAGGGAGCTGTTTCTGGCTGCAAACCTCACTGACTCAGCCGACGTATCCGACAGGAACGCCGTGGCCGATTTCATGAGAGGAAGTGATGCTAGGATCTCTGATCTAGGGGTCTTGTTGGTTAGGTGTTCCTCCAACTGCCCCATCCACAAAAACATAGACCTGGCCACCGAGGTGGCTGCTATGTTGGCTCTAATAAGAGCCGCCGACGTCTCCCATGTTCTCTTTAACAAGACGTCCGCCTTCCTATCCATCGAATCTCGGAGGCCTGATGAGTCCTCGAATGGGATGGCCGTCTTCTTGGTAACCATGGCGACTGGAATATCTATTTTAGGGACTTCCTCCCATGCCCGTGTTTCCTCGGGATCAAAAGGCAGTCTATTTTTAATGTCTCGGGAGAGTATCAACCGACGCTCTGCCTCTTTCCACTCCTCCTGGACCATTGTCCTGATGTGTTCACTTACGGGGAACACTACCTGTTTCCAGGCCACCAGTCCTCCAAACATTAAGTCCTGTCTGGACTGTGGTTTAGGGACTTCCTCTATTTGCATAGTATTCCTGACTGCCTGGACCAACTCGTCCGTGTCCTCCAGTCTGAACAGGTACTTCCTGCTCTGATCCTGTCTATCCCCCAGGATCTCGCCTTCTTCCTCCTGATCTGAATCCCAGAAGTCGGACTCCTCACTAGGGCTTGCTTCCGAAGCTGGGTCTGCTTCCCACCTTGGACGCTTGCAACTCGGCCCTGGGCTGGGGGACTGACTCCGTGCGAGGCTGGATGTAGAGGCCTGAACTTCCTCCCTTATCAGCGATCTCATTTCGGAAAGGAGGGATGCCTGTTCCTCGCCTATGACCCTTGAGGTACAGGGTCCGCATAGGGTCTTGTTATAGGTGTCTGGCAGCTTTATCCTACATACAGGGCATCGGACCGATTTGGAGGTGGCTTTTGCCGGGTCCTTCACCCCGGAGGGGGACTCTACTGGGGTTCCCTTCTCCTAATAATACAGAATGGGGCACCTACTCAGATCTGGGCTGCGGGGATGGGTGGGGGAGGGAGGTCTGCGCCATGCGCACTTACCCCTCCGCCTGCTGGAGCGTTTCCTTCCATCCTGTGCGATTCTGCAGAGCAATGTGGACCTCAGGAGCGCGCGCTGGGATTCAAGGCCGGCGTGTTACGTCACCGGACGTGACGCGTGAACTTTCGTGCTAGGCCGCCTCCTCCACTTCCTGCCCAGGCTGCGCCTGCGTGCGACCACTCTATGCTCCTGCCGCCGGTGCCCGCTCAGCCAGCTGCTTGTGGCCGCCTCCCGCCTGCTGTGGCGGTCTGTTGGAGCCGCCGCTCCTTCCTCTTCCCGGTGCCGACCGCGCCATCCTCCTGCCAGTGCCCGCTCGGCCTGCCGCCTGCGGGGAGCCGACCCCCGCCTGCTGTGGCGGTCTGTTGGAGCAACCGCTCCTTCCTCCCCGCGCCGATCACGCTGTCCTCCTGCCGGTGCCCGCTCGGCCTGCCGCCTACGGGGAGCCGACCATCGCCTGCTATGACGGTGAATCCTGGAGCCAAGAGCCTCCCATAGGGAGGAACGGCTCCCTCCAGGAGCGTCGTTCTGCTCCTGGCCTTTGGAGCAGAGGGACTCCCCCTCGGAGTTTCGGCCCTGGGACCTCTTGACAGGGGATAGATTGGACTGGCCGCACGATCCCCTGAGCCCCTCCGGTAAGTTCAGCGCAGTCTCTCGTGTGTCCCTTCATGCAGGGACAGGAAAAACACTGAGGGAGAGGGGGTGGGACATGACCTTTTAACCTCTCGTGTGCTTTTCCTGTCCCTGTAAGGAGGAGGAGGACGTCCTCCATGGTGCTGTCAGGTAGACGTCCTGGAAAATATTCTTCCAGATAGAACAGTATTGGCAAATGTTAGAGAGCCCCTGTATTAGATCATGCTCACATCACATTATGTTAGCTTAACATATACCAAGAAAGGTTCCCAGTGTAGAATTTAGTGGCGTGCAGTAGCATCTGTCATCCATAAAGTACTAATGAAAAAAAAGTATATACTGTGTGGTGAATTATTTTTTTTATACTGCTGTATGGAAAGCATAGTCTACTACATTATTCCATAGTTTATTTTTGGTGGGTAAAGGGTATGTCACACTAAGAGATATCGCTATAACTAGTGACGTTATAGCGATATTGCTAGCGATATCTCTGTGTCTGATACTTATCTACGACCGGCTCCCCCGCTGGTTATCGCTGATCGCGCGAGAACGTTCAGGACTGTGTCTCGTCGTCTGCTTCCTGTGGCGCTTCCTGCTGTGAGGACGAGCGACGCGTGGAGCCGGGCGGGAGGACGCAGGATCGCCTGGTGTGACAGGTAAGTAGCGATCCCCGTCCCCAGCTATGTCGCTAGTGAGATCTGCCTGTGTGGCAGCTCACTAGCGACCACTTAGCGATGTACCAGCGATCCTGACATCGCTAAGTGTGACAGTACCTTAACCCATGCATACTGGCTTAACCAAGGTCAAAAGGACACCATTTTGGTCCATATCAGGGCACACAAAGCTTATACATTGGGTATGCTAATTGGTGATAACAAACCTAATCTTAAATGGTTTGTCCAGTCAAAACCAATAAGTCTGCAGTCACTCTGTGTGACGGGAATCCCGCCAGCGCACGCACTGCGAGGATTCGCTGGTTTCAGACCGGGGGCTGGAGTATATGTATGAGTTATACATACCCCTGGGCCAGTAGGCACGGCTTCATTCTATACACTTGAAAGGAGTCGAGGCCGCGTCCCAACCAGTGACACAGATGGCCTCTGTGGATGTGTGACTAGAGGGTGCAACCTCGATCCATACAAGTGTATGGAGAGCAAGGCCGCGCTCACTGGTTGGGGTAATGTATAATTCATACATATCATCTGGTCCTTGGTCTAAAACTGTCGAATCCCCGCAGAACGCAGTGTGCACGCTAGGGGGAATTAATACGTTTCGAGTCACACAGAATGACTGTAGACTTACCTGTTTTGACCAAACAACCCCTTTAAGGCCTCATTCTTGCCACTTTTTTATCCTTGTTTCAGGAACAATCTAGAATCTTGACATACTACTGGGCATATATTGAAAGATCATTATGCAAGCACAGCAGCTCTAGAACAGGGTTCCCCAACTCCAGTCCTCAAGGCCCACCAACAGATCATGTTTTCAGGATTTCCTTAGTATTGCTCAGGTGATAATTGCTTCACCTGTGCAATACAAAGGAAATCCTGAAAACATGACCTGTTGGTGGGCCTTGAGGACTGGCGTTGGGGAACCCTGCTCTAGAAGACGGCTCTGCCCCATGAATGCCACATCTATTATATAAAGCTCAATGTGTCTGTGTATGTATGTGTGTATGTCCGGGATTGGCATCTGCACCGTCACAGCTACAGCCACAAAATTCTGCAGTCACACGTCTGGACCCCGAGAGCGTCATAGGCTATGTTGTGAGGTGAAATTTTAACCCCGCGCGTTCCAATTCATCAAACAATTTTGCCCCTATGTACATAATGGGGAAAAAGTGTATGTATGTATGTATGTATGTGTGTATGTCCGGGATTGCCATCTGCACTGTCGCAGCTACAGCCACAAAATTTTGCACAGTCACACGTCTGGACCCCGAGAGCGTCATAGGCTATGTTGTGAGGCAAAATTTTTACCCCGCACGTTCCAATTCACCAAACAATTTGGCCTATTATTCTTATATATATATTATATCATTTCTATGGTGTTATCGTCCTTCTGTAAAGCTGGAAATAACACAATTTATTACCGTGCCAACACAGACCACCCTCTGACACAGACTGCAGGGGGAGCCCAGTATCACACAGGATAGGGTTAGATACACGGCTCAGCAGTCAGTATCACACAGGATAGGATTAGATACACAGCTCAGCAGTCAGTATCACACAGGAGAGGATTAGACACATGGCTCAGCAGTCAGTATCACACAGGAGAGGATTAGATACACAGCTCAGCAGTCAGTATCACACAGGATAGGAATAGATACACAGCTCAGCAGACAGTATCACACAGGATAGGATTAGATACACAGCTCAGCACACAGTATCACACAGAATAGAATTAGATACACGGCTCAGCAGTCAGTATCACACAGGATAGGATTAGTTACACGGCTCAGCAGTCAGTATCACACAGGATAGGATTAGATAAACGGCTGAGCAGTCGGTATCACAGGATAGGATTAGATACCCTGCTCAGCAGTCAGTATCACACAGGATAGGATTAGATACACGGCTCAGCAGTCAGTATCACACAGGATAGGATTAGATACACAGCTCAGCAGATAGTATCACACAGGATAGGATTAGATATACGGCTCAGCAGTCAGTATCACACAGGATAGTATTAGATCCACAGTTTTTTATGTGCAATATAATCATTATAATTTGTTATAACTAACCACAGTTGGTTACTATGCCCAGGCAACGCCGGGCTCTTCAGCTAGTAACTAATAAAATTGAATACATTGGGGCAGTAATAATATAGAAGACCTATGTGACAAACTGTTATATTCATTAAAGTTTATTCAATAGATTACGCTTGTTTTTTTTTTCTTTTTTTATACTGTGGTGTCTGTGTGGTGACCTGGACTTCATTTCTGTACCTGTCTGAAAAGAGAGACACGGTTGGAAAAAAAAGAAGAGTTAATTTTTACTCCATTTGTATTGGTGCAGTTTATGGCTCCATCAGGGGTTCCATCTGAGTCACGTTCTTTGGGTATTCAGATGGAAACACTGGACACACAGCAGATATTAGGTATGAACAGTCCCCAAAAGACACGTCACCTCATTTTTTGGAGGACACCACAGCATTTAGGGAAGGTGTCCCTGACTGCAGTAGCCGGGTCTGAGCTCTTAATAAACAGTGCACAGTTTTGCCCAGCAGCTGCCCTGTTGTGTCACTACAGGCCTTATTCCCCTTTAGGAAAATGCAGCAGAATGTCTAGGTCTCTCCCTATGCTCCCTTTCATCTGAAAATAGTACAGCCTGTCTGGGCTCTGTATTCAAGCCCCTCCTTAACCCCCAATGTATCTGGTGGTAGAACTCATATTAATATAAGCCTCATGCATAACTGGAGCTACCTCTTTCCCGCTGCCTGCTCTGGAGCTGCGCACTCTCCCGCCCTTATTAAGGTGTTTGTGTTGCTTTGTTTGGTCATATATGTTCTTGCTGTTATTTGTTTCTGATTTTTGTGCTCTTTTGACACCTCCTTTATGACCAGTCACAACTGGCGGTTGATGGTTACTCTGGAGATGAAGTGATGGAGTTGAAGGCAGATTTGCTCACGGGGAGACATATTGCTTCAACTATGGCCTCTTTCACACATCAGTTTTTTGCCTTCAGGCGCGATCCGGCTTTTTTTTGTAAAACCGGATCCGGCAAAATGCAATGCCGGATCCAGTTTTTCCCCATTGACTTGCATTAGCGCCGGATCGTGCCGGATGGCATTGCGTTTCATCCGTTTTTTGCCGGATCCGGCAACTTGTCTCATTCCGGCGTCTGGAAAAAACGGCTACTGTAACGTTTTTTGTCTCCGGCGAAAAAGCCGGAAGCGCCGGACCCGGCGCTTCCAGCTTTTTGCTACAATGAAAGTCTATGGGCGCCGGAATGCGCCGGATCCAGAAAAAGACGGATCCAGCCACCGGATCCGGTTTTTTTAAGTCTGCGCATGCTCAGATCCAATTGGCCAGCCCCCAGGAACAGAGACGGATCCAGCAAAAAAACGGATCCGTTTCTACAGTTCTCCAAAATTTATGCCGGATCCGTTTTTTCTAAAAATAGCCGGATCCTGCCTGACGGCAAAAAACTGATGTGTGAAAGTAGCCTATGAGAATAATTTATATGGCACATTAACTGGTTTAATGGTCGAATTTTAAATGAAAGTTGTGGCCGACTCCGTCAAAAGAATTCATGGGTGTTGTGTGTTATTGGGCTAAGGGCCGTCATTGGTAAGGTTTAAAATGTTGGTCTCTGCAGTCTTTCTGTTACCTATTTCTAATTTGTGGCAGAAAAATTCACACCATATGAAATATGGAACAGTTTCCCACTGAAATCAAAAAGAGGAGGCATGCATGTGGTTTTTGGAGAAGAATACATTTGGGCATCCATGTGAATATATCCAAAGATGGTGCCACATAACCAATGTGAAATTAAAATCACTAATGACCCCCTAAAAAGCAAATGTTTCCCAAATTCAGTTGAATCACACTACATCTAAAATATCTGAAAAATTTGTCAAAGTGTGTAACTGCTCAAAACTAATTTTGATTATTAGGCAAACTAATCTTTGATGGTGCATTTTCTTTTTGCCTTCTGCCATTTGAGATGCACCTCTTTATCCCTACATTTCATTATTCTAAACCGTACCTAGCGATGTTGAAGGTATACACATATTATTAAATAAATTACATGGTGTCCTCCATACGAAGTGACTCATTTTATGTTACAAGAAAAGCCCTCCACTCATTTAAGAATAGCTTGCAGGCTCCTCAGAGATTCTGTAAAGGGATATTGTGTGGGTGAAGTTTTCTACCGCTTGCGTCAGATATTTCCCAGGCAGAGCTATTCCATTTGTCATCCTGTCATGGTTGGTTATATTGTTTTGCTCTAAGACATATTGTAATTTTCTTTTCTATTTTTTTTTCTTGTTTTTGTTTCTATTTTATATTTGCATGCTCAGTAATGATAAACTATAAACCATCGTAATAAAAATATATGTACTGGAGCTGAGGGGAAACGTATGTCACACACAATGTGCACTAACATCTTGTCATAAATTTTCAATGAATAAAGCACGTAACAAGATTATACTGTAATAATAACCTAGATATGATGAAGGCTTGATCATCAGATGGCCAACCTGGCTTCTCAGTAATTACAAATTATCTCTGTAATTGACTATACTCTATAAATCAAGTGTGGAAAAAATAGTCTCATGTCAAATAAGCATGGTTAGTTCAGTACTTGATGTGATGGTGGCAAAATGGCACTAAGCCAGCATCGGACAGTGACTGGGGCAGCAGTAATACAAGGAATGGACATGGTGCCTGAACTAAAAAGTATCATTACCTGCTATCACTGGGGAAGATAATAATTTATGGATCATTTTACTTGAAGTGATATACATGTCCTCCCATGCCTAGATTTACAATTTATCTCTACTATATAAATCAAGTCAAAAATCACAGTGGCCTTATAGGGAATGTGCCATCAGAAAATGACTAATTTAAATCAGGAATTTGAGTATGTATATATATGTGTGTGTGTATTCACGGTACATATATATATATATATATATATATATATATATATATATATATATTTTTTTTTTTTTAATATTTTTGGAAATGTTTTAATTTCATATCACCATCTTTATAAAAAATACAAAAAACAAACAATAAAATTAGTAAACTTTCAATTTTCACAGTGACTTCTAAGACTTTTTTCTTAGACTACCGTAATTCTTTCAGTTCTTTTAGGAAGCGTTTTCAGCAGACTCCTTATCATCGGAGGCAGGATTAAAACGACAGGCAACATTATACACAGCTGATAACGTAGGATCGTCCAATTACCATAGGTAATGTCACAGCTGACCCTGCACTCAGTCTGCGATGATAATCTGCTGAAGTCATCCAGCTAAAATACGGTGAAACTAATAGTCCAAAATGTTATCAAAATAGAAACTGACTGTGAACCAGCAGGATGTAAGAACAAAGGAAATACCTGCCATAAGCTATAAATATGTATACTACGATTGTAGGCTTTTCTCTAAATAGATTCCTACACTATCATCTTTGCTTAGCAACTTGTATCACAAAAAAGTTCCATGTCAAACAGGCTGAATCATTTGTGTGACAGGCAATGTTTTTCATGAGAGCACTCCCAATATATAGGAGATACAGTATTTTGTAGTCTGCATGGAGACATGTACATTAACAACTCACCATATCAGTTCACAATATCATGTTTTCATCAGGATTTTACCTCAGTATTTGTATTTAAATATTTTTATTAAAGTTTTTATAAAACTGGGAGGTAGATAGGGAGGGAACAAGAAAAATGGAGGAAAAAAGGGTAAATGTACATAGGAAGGGTAAGGGTCATAAAAAAATAGAGAACCCTTGTAACAAAGCATACATTAATAAGTATACAAAATACTAATGTCAATAAGAGGCACAATAACGCTGAACCTTTAAGGAGGAGATGCAAGAAGGCAGTCAAGTTCAATCACTTAAGGAGGTGCATGAGAAAAATTTAAACTTGTCCAAATTTACTGTTCCAGACCTTCCATTTATTAGTATAGGCGAGAATATTATTGTTACGAACTGCAAACCTCCATTCGATAGCATTATGTTGGTAGATTTTGTCTAGGATATCTGAAAATTTAGGAGGGTCAGGCTTCTTCCAAAAGTAAGCCAAGTTATTTTTAACTACCAAAATGATGTGAATAACTACCTGTCTTACCGACAGGTGTAATTGATCCAAGTCCAAAGAAAGCAACTCTTTTTGGAGAGTCAGGGTAAAATTGTCTGTAAAGGAGTCACTATGACGAAAAACCTGGAGCCACAGACATTTTAGTTTCGGGCAACACCAAAAGATGTGGTAAAGATTCCCCTGTTGTCCGCATCCTCTCCAACAATGGGGGGGTGGACCTGGTTAATGTGGGAGAGTCTGATAGGCGTGTAATACCACCCCTGGTAAGTAGTTTGAAATAAGACTCGTGAAGAGTCATTGATATGGTAGATTTATACGTATTTTTTATGGCGATGTCCCATTGCTCAATCGGAACAACAGTCCCAAGGTCGGTCTCCCATCTCCTTAAATATATGTTCTTGCAAGAGAGTTCCTCTCTGTTGAAAGAGGAGTATATATTCCTTAAGCTCCAGGTATTTTTACTATTTAGGCTGCACAGCAGTGAAGACACAATTTCATAATTAAATGCTTTGCCTAATAGGATTTTTTGTACCTTATCTTTCAGCATTAATAAAGGGATAAATTCAGAGGAAGGGACATTATATTTGGCTTTTATTTCGCTGAATGTGAGAAAATTAGACCCATTGTGTATGTTTTTTATTTTTTTAATACCTAAATTACTCCAGATTTCTGAGAGAGGGAAGTCAAATATTAAAGCCACTACACAAAGCGGAAACCTCGAGGCCTGTTCAACTTTGTTAAATTTTTTATATGATTTGATCAGTGATCTCCATGCAGAAATGATGGGACTGAAATAGGATGGAAAGATACCTTTCGAGGCTCTTCAAACAAGTAGAAAAGCAACTCTTTTAGAGAGCCAAATTTACTTATGTCTCTCTCCAGGTAAAACCAAGCTGGAAATTTTTGTTTATTGTTGAGCCAATACCAGCTCTGCTTAATTAATAAGGCCATATAGTATGCATGCAGGTTAGGCATGCTCGTACCTCCTCTGCTCTTATGTTTATATAGAGTTTCTGCATCCAACGCCAGAAACGCCGATCTAGTATTGGAAAGATTTGCCCTGGTAAGTAAATTCAAAACTCTCCTCGTTCTATCCGCCGCCTGACGTCCCCCTACAAAGCCAATCTGGTCATCGGAGAGAAATCGAGGGAGTATGTTTTTTAACCGTTCGGTAAGTAATTTAGAATAAATTTTAATGTCATTGTTTATGAGTGATATTGGCCTGTAATTTTGCATCCTCTCCTGGTCCCCCCCCACTTTCGGAATCAGAACAATTACAGCTTCCAGCATCTGTTTGGGGAAGGAGCCCCGAGAAGACGCTGCATTAAATACTGAGACCATATGTGGGATCAAGGATTTAGAAAAGGTCCTGAAATATTCGGAGAAACCATCCAATCCCGGGGATTTTTGAGTTTTTAATTTATTGATAGCGGACAATAATTCCCCTTCCAAGAAGGGGCTGTCAATTTGCTCCAAGTCTGATTGAGTCAACCTGGTTGATGTCCCCGAGGAAATTATTAATAGATTTGTAGTTTACAACAGGGGCCCCAGGGTCGTCTTTAAGATTATACAAACGCTGGTAAAATTCTGCTAATGAGTGGGTAATATCTTTAGGGTGTGTTTTGGGTTCGCACGAGATAGAGACTATCTTGCTTATCCTTCTCTTAACTCTCTTCCGTTTCAGTTTCGCCATCATGTATCTGGTGGGTCAGTTCAATGATATGTAAGTCTTAAATTTTGAGGCCTTGATTATTGTCTCGTATTCTTGGCTAATTTCGAGCCTTAGGCTTTGTCTAAGTTTTAAGATTTTAAGATTTCCCCTTGAAGGGCAAGGGAAGGAAGTGTCAGATTGTTTTGTCGTTCCTCTCTCTCATTGATCTGTTCTTGTAATGTGGCAATTTTTTCTCTGTTTATCTTTTTATACCTGGATGAGATTTCCCCGTAATACAGCCTTTTGGGCATTCCATAGTGGCAATATGATTTTCAATCTCTTGTCTAAACTCAGGTATTTTAAAAAGTGATGGGTTGTTTTTCCAGAGACGGGTATTTTCTGGGGATGGGCCTAGTGTGAATTGTGCTAAGACCAGGGAATAATCAGATAATGACTTGTTCAAGATTTTAATACTTTGAAACTTAGCGTAAAAATATTTGTAAGAATCAGATCAATTCGTGAGGATGTCATATGGACATCCGAATAGTGGGTGTATTCCCTTGAAGACGCATTAAGGCAGCGAAATGTGTTCTAGTATTCATTTTGAATAAGCCAATTTTTTTTAAACAACTAAAAAAACAAAAAAACAGGAAACAGATAGGCAAACTTGCCTAAAAAGTCAGACCTAAGAGAAAGGAGAGCTAGCTTAAAAAAAAAGGTAGCAAGAGTTCTCCTGGCGGACTTCAATACGGCTAAAGTCTCACCTTAATTTGGGGGCAAAATTAGAAATATGTGGCGGAGATCCCGGAAGGGCATCATGTGTTTAGAGGTATATTGTACCAACTAAAAAAGCATATAGGACCAAAGATAATTATTAAAGAACAAAAGACAACATCTCAATTCCTAATCTTTATCTATGAAAGCTGGTTCCTCCCGGAGAAATTCCAGGAACCGCTGACCCTCCTGAGGGGTGTTGATAATGTGATTTTTATTGTGATACCAAATAATCAGTTTAGTGGGAAAGCCCCACCTGTAGTGGACTTTGAGTTCCCTGAGTTTTGTGGTAGCATCTTTAAATGACCTGCGAGCATCCATCGTGGTTTTAGAAAAGTCAGAGAAAACCTTTATATTTCCATAAGGGTCTGGAAAGGAACCCGTCTCTAATAGCCCTCAATATTTTCTCCTTGGTGCCGAAAAAATGGACTCTGAGAATGGTGTCCCTAGGCCTGTCTTGAGAAATCCCCCGTGGGCGAGGGAGACAGTGGATACGGTCAATATTTAACTCAAGGTCTGTTAACTTGGGGACCAATTTCTTGAATAGGTGTTTTGTGTACCCTGAAAGACTATCTGGTGAAATGGATTCCGGAATACCCCTTATCTTCAAATTATTTAGCCTATTTCGATCCTCGAGATCGGTTAGTTTATTTTTAAGAAATAAGACCTCTTCCTGAAAGACCGAATTCTGTTTGGAGAGGAATCTAGTGTCCTCCTCTACTGTAGTCAATCTTTTGTCATGTTTTTCAAGTTTTTGGTTAAAACTGTTACACGTTTCCTGCAGGGTCCTGGTTTGTGTTTCGAACCCTATTTTCATAGCGTCACTCAAGAATTTGAAAACCCCTGCTAGAAAACCTTCTGTAACTTGTTTACTAGAACCAAGATATTGGTCCAAATCAAGGGGGTGCCACTGCCATTATTGTTGTCAGAGTTTCGTGTGTTCTTTTAACCCTCTGTCTCTCCGGACTATTGTTAGGAGAATAATCATCCGAGAAACTTTCAGATTCCGCAGCACAAGAATGGGGTGTGCTCTCTTGATCATTATGAACTTTTCATTTAGCCGAAATAGTGGTGTCCATCCCCTCTAAAGGAGAATTAATCAGGTCTGGAGGGCTGGCTGCCCCTTTAGAGTTACCTTTAGAGGAGGGCATGTTAGTTTGAGATTTTGACACTGAATTTTTTAAACCAGAGCCATTACCCTCCTTAGTAGATTTACTATAAGTTGGGATCTGCAATTGTTTTAGAAAGAAAAACCTCAACTCATCTCCCTTTAATGGGGATCTCTACTTGCCCGGGCTTAACAGGCTAGGAAAGTCTTCATATGACTTTGTGATTGCCCCATGTGTGACATAGAATTTTTTTCAGCCTTAGTTTTGTTTCTCAGTGTTGCAGCATCCATTTTGTTCAAGTGCCCCTATGGCAGTGTTTACAGTGGGGAAAAAAAGTATTTAGTCAGTCAGCAATAGTGCAAGTTCCACCACTTAAAAAGATGAGAGGCGTCTGTAATTTACATCATAGGTAGACCTCAACTATGGGAGACAAACTGAGAAAAAAAAATCCAGAAAATCACATTGTCTGTTTTTTTTCATTTTATTTGCATATTATGGTGGAAAATAAGTATTTGGTCAGAAACAAAATTTCATCTCAATACTTTGTGATATATCCTTTGTTGGCAATGACAGAGGTCAAACGTTTTCTGTAAGTCTTCACAAGGTTGCCACACACTGTTGTTGGTATGTTGGCCCATTCCTCCATGCAGATCTCCTCTAGAGCAGTGATGTTTTTGGTTTTCGCTTGGCAACACGGACTTTCAACTCCCTCCAAAGGTTTTCTATAGGGTTGAGATCTGGAGACTGGCTAGGCCACTCCAGGACCTTGAAATGCTTCTTACGAAGCAACTCCTTCGTTGCCCTGGCGGTGTGCTTTGGATCATTGTCATGTTGAAAGACCCAGCCACGTTTCATCTTCAATGCCCTTGCTGATGGAAGGAGGTTTGCACTCAAAATCTCACGATACATGGCCCCATTCATTCTTTCATGTACCCGGATCAGTCATCCTGGCCCCTTTGCAGAGAAACAGCCCCAAAGCATGATGTTTCCACCACCATGCTTTACAGTAGGTATGGTGTTTGATGGATGCAACTCAGTATTCTTTTTCCTCCAAACACGACAAGTTGTGTTTCTACCAAACATTTCCAGTTTGGTTTCATCAGACCATAGCACATTCTCCCAAAACTCCTCTGGATCATCCAAATGCTCTCTAGCAAACTTCAGACGGGCCCGGACATGTACAGGCTTAAGCAGTGGGACACGTCTGGCACTGCAGGATCTGAGTCCATGGTGGCGTAGTGTGTTACTTATGGTAGGCCTTGTTACATTGGTCCCAGCTCTCTGCAGTTCATTCACTAGGTCCCCCCGCGTGGTTCTGGGATTTTTGCTCACCGTTCTTGTGATCATTCTGACCCCACGGGGTGGGATTTTGCGTGGAGCACCAGATCGAGGGAGATTATCAGTGGTCTTGTATGTCTTCCATTTTCTAATTATTGCTCCCACAGTTGATTTTTTCACTCCAAGCTGGTTGGCTATTGCAGATTCAGTCTTTCCAGCCTGGTGCAGGGCTACAATTTTGTTTCTGGTGTCCTTTGACAGCTCTTTGGTCTTCACCATAGTGGAGTTTGGAGTCAGACTGTTTGAGGGTGTGCACAGATGTCTTTTTATACTGATAACAAGTTTAAACAGGTGCCATTACTACATGTAATGAGTGGAGGAAAGAGGAGACTCATAAAGAAGAAGTTACAGGTCTGTGAGAGCCAGAAATCTTGATTGCTTGTTTCTGACCAAATACTTATTTTCCACCATAATATGCAAATAAAATGAAAAAAAAAACAGACAATGTGATTTTCTAGATTTTTTTTTCTCAGTTTGTCTCCCATAGTTGAGGTCTACCTATGATGTAAATTACAGACGCCTCTCATCTTTTTAAGTGGTGGAATTGCACTATTGCTGACTGACTAAATACTTTTTTTCCCCACTGTATACGTGAATTAAGTGAAGTACTAGAATTCAATTTTTAGGAATAAATGCAATGAGATATGGAGTAGGTATTACTAGATTTCAGGAATAGACAAGAATTATATAAGGTATGTACGAGATTTAAAAAAAAAAAAAAAAAAGGATTGAATTGACAAAACGAGATATTACAGTCTGCTAATAATAGACTCTTAGAGTATCCCCCACAAGAATATTGTAGCAAGATAGTATTACAAAATAATACAAATATACATGTGACTTAAGTGACTGTAAAGTCCAACAAGTCAGATCCCGTAATTTTATAGGAACTGCTACAAGGTTGGTTAGGGAGAAAAAAGCTGGTGAATGTCCCTTTAAAAGCCAGATGTTGCACTGACAAAGTATCCTCAGGAAGAGTTATTACTGCATAGAAAGGACTTTATGTAAGGGCTCCTAACTGAGCAATGTGCAGAGTCCTCTGTGACTTAGTAACAAAGCCTGTTCATGAGAGATGAGTTTTCCCGCCTTTGAAATGTTTCCAGGTGATACAAGCGAGTGACTGGTACAATCTGCAATAAAGAAGTCCAACCCAGTGTAGTGTTATGGAAATATATATGTATTTCATATAGATCTCACTTGCCTGCTATAGGCTATATACTCCATATACTGCTACATACTCATGTATGCTCGCTTGGAGATATAATCATAGCTGTCTTGAACTTTGTAACCATTCTACCAAGGATGACCTAACCAGTCTGGAGAACCAACGTGACACCCATTGTCTTGTGTCTTGGGAAATATCTAGCAGACATAGGGAATAAGGAAGTAAGGCCAGATGTGCCAGCCGATATCAGAACATTGCTGAGACAGCAGGAAAATGGGCCGTAAATTATATTGCTAGAATCAGCTTTTTTGGTAAACTCTTCCATATATGTTCATGCATTTAAACTGACCAATTAGCTAAGAAGTGAAGCCTTTATGTTAATGAGTAACCACTCCTTTCTGTACAACTGATAAAACCAAGTATATTCAATAAACTGGCAGAGTTTTTGGAAGGTATTGCTGCTAACCATGTGTGGCGTCATTCCTTCTTTGAGTGCTCAATAAGACTCTGTCTAATCAGGACAGGCCACAGTACGCACAGGGGTAAATTCACCCAACCAAAAAATCCACATCAATTGGCACCCAACGTGGGGCCGTGGACGAAAACGCACGGGGATCCTGCTGACCGGAGAGGACAGAGGTGCCGGCCAAGGTCTTGGCTCATGGGAACGGAGATTTGCGCAACTCCATAAGTAAGAAAATCTAGTTATCTTACCTGAATGTTCCCTGTGCCCAGTCCGGGTCAGCAACTCTAGCCGGTCAGTGTGGTCACCAAACCCTGGTAGTGTTAAAAAGTCCACGAGCAAATCCAAACCCTGGGATTAGCTAAGTGTCTACTGTGGTCCTGTGTGTCTAAGATCCGGGTGGGAGAGTTGGTGGGAAATTGTGACAGATTTGTGTTTATGGTTGATGGTAGACCGATAACGGGGGAGTTTGACCCACTCAGATAGGTCCTCACAAATACACCTGGACACAGGGGGAGGACAGGTGAAACCTTGCCCAGGGACAGGTGGTGGGGGCCTTACAGAGTTATCACAAGGCAAATCTCACATCAAGCTATCACAACACCCGTGCACAGGAAGGGACAACAGCGCCCACGCCAGGCCATGCAGTGGTGTTAGCTTAGGGGAGATATTGCGAGCCAAACCACTTGACAGGTTGCCACCAACACACCTGGTCACAGGGAAGGACAGAAGCCGGCCCAGGTATTACGTGGTGGCAACATAGTGGGAGTGATCACATTACTGATACTGACGAGCCAGCCAGGACGTCCGGTACAGCGTGTTAACATTCCCTTCCCGGGTCACCAGCGCAGTGCACCCAGTGTGGTTGGCAGTTATCGGTTACCAGCAGCTGTTTCACATACGCATCACAAGACAAGGGCTTTCGATCTCTCTCCCTGGTCTATATGTGAATTCATTGCAGGTTTCCACGAAGATCTGAAGCAGAAAGAGTTTTGCCTTTTTATTGTAAACTTCCTCTTTTGCCTGCAGGGTGTGCCCTATATATATATATATATATATATATATATATATATATATATATATATATTTTTTTTTTTTCATGTTATATTTTGGACTCTGCTTTTCCCTAGTTTATGTTTTTCTTGCATTTTTGGTGGAGATTTTCATTCTTGTTACTGCAGTATGAGAATTTTTGGGAAAGCTGGGTCATTTTGAGTCTGCTTTTTGGTTTTACATTGTTCTCAGACTTCACTGCGAGACGCAGGCAGGGAAAAAAAAAAAAAAGAGGAAGTTGGGTGCCTGCATTCTACATTCTACATTAACCCTTTTATTGTTGGAAGTTGTAAAGTTGTACTGATTTTTTGGAGTTTTATTCTTATTTTTTCCTTTTGGAGTGTTTTTTCCAAAGTTTATCAACTTCTTGATTGTGTCTTTTGGCTTTCTTTCTTTTTCCCTCCATTTTTCCCTGAATTTATTGGTTTTTCTGAGTGGTGCTTTTTAAAGTTTATATACTATATACTTTTTGATTTTATCAATTTTTTTTGGGTTTCATCCTTTAAAAATCTTTTTTAGGAAAAAAAGGAAAGAAAATCATTTTTCCCTTTTTATCTCTTTTTTTAGTTTTCTTCCACTTTTTGTGACATTTTATCAGTTTTTTAGGTTTAATTTTCACTTCTTTCTTCGTTTTTTGTTAAAAAAAGAATTTTGAATTTTTACCTGTTTTGGTAATTCCTGTGTTATCTTGCCAATTTTTGATTTTCCATATTAGGTTTCAATCACTCACTTTTTTTGAAGTTTTTGGAACAGACACAGTAGGTGTTATTTAGAAAGTTAAGCATGTCATTTTCTACGGGCAGCTCCGTATGCTGCAGCATGGCATAATATATTGAAAGGAAAAAAAAGGAAGTAGCTAGTTGAGCGCAATTGCTGTCTGCATTTTGTTAAAGTGACAGAGGATTTAACAGCGCAGTAGGTGCTAGCAGATAGTGTGGACAAGAAAGGATTGTTTTTTTTGTTTTACGTGTAGGAAAAGTGTTTTCAGCGGCATACTAATCTGTGCCGTCTGAGAAGGACCACAGGTCCAAGAATGCCTTCTGTGGCGGACAAAAAGGGGAAGCAATCCGCTCCCCCTCCCATCTCGGCTCTTCCCTCTATCTCTGTTATTTTCACAACCTCCTCCCCTCTCTCATCTATTTCTCCTCCTATACCTCGTCCTCCCTCACATCTCTCCCTCTCCCTCCTCTATCTTCTTCACCTCTGCCTATCTCTCCTCCCTCTCCATCTTCATCACCAACGCCCACCTCTCATCCCTCTCCTCTTCCCTCCTCCTCCGTCTTCACCATCTCCTTCCCACTCTTCTTCACTATCTCCCACTTCTCCTATTCCAAATACTTCCTCCACCCTTCCCTCTCTTTCTTTACCTCTCCCACCTCTCAGTTCATCGTCACCCGCTGGCCCAGTGCCAGATCCAGACAATGAAGTGTCCCTAGTTCCACAGAGCACTCTCTCTAAAGAGACAGTTATAACACCGGGAGAAGAAAGTGAATCACTCCCCACACATGACAACACAGGTGCCCTCCCGATACAACAGATAGCAGAAGGGAGGTGTGGGCCATCAGACACTGCACTTGCTGAGACTGAAGATCCTATGTGCCACACGGAGCTGCAGTCTCAGGGGGGAGTATACACACAGAAAGACAATCACACAGTGGCACAGTTCCTCCTCTGATGAACATGAAGAGGAGATTATGCTGCATAGTACTAGGTGAAACTCACAGACACCAAGAAGGCAGGGGCAGATAGAGCCAGAACTCTTACACTATGTGCCCTTCACCCCTAGTCAGGTGTTCAGTATTCTAAAAAACCTGCCAGACCCAGTTATGGACCCCATGCCATTTTACCAAAGAATGCAGCAGAGCCAGCAGACATATTCTGCAACCTGGAGTGATCTCTGGTCCATAATGGAAATTAAAGCAGGTGAAACACTTTGGCCAATCATGAAGGAACACTTCAAGCTTCCATCAGAATTAGATGTGCATTCCTGGGAATCAGGATCAAAGTTAATTGAACAGCTTAGAGAGTGGGCCAACGCCAGACAAGCACTCAGCCTGCATAACATGAGCCAAGCCGAGACAGAGTCTGTAGACGAGTTTCATGGCAGAGTGAGGCAAGTATTCCAAATTTTAGGCTTCACTATTCATGATCAGGTACACGGACAAATGTTGGCACAGGCCATTGTGCATGGACTAAGAGAACCAATCAAGAAACTACTGATAGTGGCCAGGCCTGAGTACAGGAGAATAGCAGTAGATGTCCTGCTTACAGTAGCCAGAAGAATTGAGTCCCTCCCAGGAGTGCGGAGGACAGGCCCTCCTGTGGTGGCCACTGACATGGAGGAGCAACTATCACACAGAGTTAGGAGAGCTGGCAAGTGTTTCAACTGTGGCAACTTTGGCCATTTCCGGAACCAGTGCACAGCACCCCGGCAACCCAGGTCATCCCGCAGAGGAATAGGCCAAGAAATATACACAGAAGACAATGAAGAACCCTGTCCATAGGACAGAGGCAAACCAGGTCTGCCAGACGTCACGCCCCTGACATGTGAAACCCCATCAGCGGACCCAATACCTTAAATCACGGGGGGGCTGTCATATCTTTCCTTGTGGACACTGGTGCAGTCAGAAGTGAAAATCCCCGACCCCACCAGTCTATCAGAACACTCTGTGTCTTGTATGGGGATTAAAGGTCAAGACAGACGTTCCCCAGCTTGCAAGCCCCTGAGCATGAGGACACTGCCAGGACACTCCATCCTGTTCCAGTTTACGGTGGAGACCTGCCCACCTCACCTGATGAGCGCAGACCTACTGCAGGAACTGAAGGTGACCAAAGTGTCCCATGAAGATGTGACCTTGACCTCTTCTCCACCTCAGACCCAAGAAGAATCAATCATGCCCATGCTGGTGGCCCTACAAAAGCCTCGCTCGAATAACCGGTGCAAGCCTACCCAAGGAGGTGCTGGACATAGCACCCAGAAGCTTATGGCCCAAGGGAGACTTCAAGTTGCGCCAGTGCGGGTGTCACTCAAGTCTGCAACCCCAGACACTCCGAAGGCCCAGCATCCGCAGCTCATCACCCAGAGCTAAACTGCCTCTGACCAACTGGAGGTCTAAGTGGAACTGCTTGTCAAGAAACGGCCTAAGAACTTTGGCATGGGCCAGGAAAACTCTCAACCCAGAGGGACCACACCCGCTTCGTGAAATGGCTGCACTGCTTCCGGCTCCAGCACCAGAGGATCATCTTGGACAAGATTCTGAAGGTGCTCCCTGAAGTTAATCCAGGCCCTGGACCAGAAGACAGCCACTCAGCTCCTCAAATTGGTTAACAAGACGCTGACCTGAAATCAAGCTGGGTGAAAGGAACTGCTGCTGGCTGGTAAAGAAGATGCCCCAGCAAAAAGACCCCCTGTGAGAGCAAGAAAGCTCAGCTGAACGTCACCTCTGACGAAAAAAGGACCCAAGCAAACGGTTTGGTTTCCTGCCATCCCTGTGCCAGAAGATGGGAGTCACTCATGGCACTGTGAAGAGCAAGGCCAGATTGAGCCGCCTCACCCACGGGAATCATCATGCGGTCCCAGCTTCTCTCGATCAAGAGGAAGACTGTGAAAGGAGAACCAGACCAGATTGAATGGTGCATAACCTGAGGGCTGTGAGCGAAGCAACCGTGTTTGAAACCCCAGTTGTGCCAGATCTGCACACTCTGCTGACAAACGTGCCAGCCACAGCAACGGTGCTCACGGCAATGGATCTGCCCAAAGCTCCCCTCAATGTTCCCCCTCACCTGGATGACCAGTTCCTGAAAACACACAAGGGGGGGTGCGGAACAAATGGACAGTGAGGCCCAAGAGGGCCCGGAACAGCCTTTCACAGCTCGCCAGAGCATTGTCCTTCATCCCTGTCAACTGGATTGCGGAGCATGCAGAAGTCATCGACATCGCTACCTGTACAGCGCTTTCCATGTCTCCTCTACTCTGCCTGGCGAAGCAGCAATGTAAGTTCTGCAAAACAGAGTCCAGTGGTGTCAAAAGCAAGTTCCTGAAGACACCGTATCGCCCACTAGACGAAACACTTGACAGATGACCGGAGGACCGCGGAGGAGAAGATGGCTCCCTCAACAACTCCGAAGATGCAGGCCTTCCTTAAGTCTAGTCTCATACTGCAGAACTTGGATCCCTGGTGCTCCAGGCTTAATGCAGCCTCTGTACAATTGCATCAACGCATTGCAACCGTCACCTCTTACAGGAAACTGAAAGACTTCATAGTCTCTGTGCCAACTCTAGGCCTCACTGAGTACGAGAAGCCATCCCGTCCTGACCAAAACGGAAAAAGAAGGACCAAGATGGAGAAGGTCATGCTACTGGCCAGGCTTAAAACAGACCCACGGAGGAAAACCAGAGGCCTCTAGACTACCTCTCAGCCGGCCTGGATCCAGTTGCAAGGGGGGCCCTCCTGCATGAAAACAATATCTGCAGCACACGCCCTCCTGACAAGGCTGCTCTCCACCACTCTTCAGTGCTCTCAGCCGTTACCTCTCAGCCGTTACCTGTCTCTACTCCCACTCCCAAGGGGGGATGCGGATACAGACCCTCAGATGAAAAGTCTGCAAGATACCGTAGATGGCTCGTTTTGCAGATGATGAAGGAAGATTCCACACGGGATGTGCAGTGACCAGCAATCAAGACATTCTATGGTCCAGAAGGTTGTCAGCCCAAGAGCCCAAGAAACGGAGCTGATAGAGCTGACGAAAGACCTGCCAGATTGCAAAGAACAAAAACTTCCAGGTACTCGCATGACATGGCACCCGACTTCGGACCCATCTGGGCTGCAAGAAACTTCATCACAGCAAGCGGATCCACCGTGAAGCACCATGGAGCCATCAGAGACCTGCTGGATGCTCTTCAACTACTGAAAGTGGTGGCAGTGCTGAAGGCCAAGGCACACGGAAAACTGAACACAGTAGAGACACGGGGCATCAACAGCAGACGTGGCAGCCAAAGAAGCAGCCAGAGGAAGACAATATGGAAAATGGGAGAGGTCGTAGAGCCGGATGGCTACTACATGATAACTGAAGACGAGAAAACCTGGCAAACAGAAGTCAATGGGAAAACCATTGAAGATGCCATCTCTGAATTGGACAGAAGTGCTGTCTCCTCCTCCATCAACCAACAAGCTGAATCACTTCCAGGATGAAGACTCTGACGTGGATATGAATTCTGAGGCAGAAGAATGGTGCCTACCTTTCCAGAAAGGACGTATTTAATGGAGAACATTCCAGAAGATTGTCCTCCACCACACTCTCGTGGGGAAGCTTCTTCTCCAGCACAGTCCTACGATTGGCAGTCCACAGCAACACTCCCCGAGATGAGCTGCATGAGTCCGAAGGCATCCCAAGGCTACAACAGTTTGACCTTCCCCCTCATCCCCGGAGAACGTCGGCTGAATCGGTACCAATGCAAAGAGTCCCAAGTCCTCCTCTGACACAGTCTAACCCGAGTCTTCATACAGAGGGAGGCGCGGACAAAGACGAAACCTCAGCTAAAATCCCACAATCAGCTCAGAGAATGTCAATTACCACAACCCAGTCACTAAACCTGACAAAATGACTTCCTGAAACCTGAATAGGAAGTAACAGGATCAGACTCGGAAGGAGGAGAAGGAAAGCTGGATGCTGAAGGCTAAAAGCACTGGGCTCCAAGAAACCGTCTACCTCAAAACGTCTACCTCAAGACAGACCCAGTCTATCTCAAAGTGTGTACACTACGGCGGTTCAATGGGCACATGGCCCCCACACAGAATTGAAGACACAGATGAATGACCTGATTGGACTCAACTCACACCTCAACAGCGAAGATTCCCAGCAGCTGTTCGGCCACCGACAAATTTAACATCGGACAAGCGGGAAAAGTTCACCCACATCGTCTGACCTGAAGACATCCCAGTAAGGAACCAGTTGGCAAAGACTACTGCAAAGAAGCTACTCTCAAAAATAGTGTGCAGATATGGGGTTTCCAGAAGCAATAGCAAGTGATCAGGGACCCGCATACACAGCAAACTTAACACAAGAGACCTGATCAGCAGTAGGGTCAGACTTAGGCCTACACACTACTCACCATCCCACACCATAGACTAGGTGGGACACTTAAGAGCAGCATGCTAAAAAATTTGCCCAAGAGACAGACAAACCCTGGCATTAGACACTCCCGTAGGCTCAGAAAAAAAGCTGTCACCAATATGAGACTTTATTTGGGTAAAAAACCCAGTTTAGGGGTATTCTTTACTTAGCAGTTGACTATGCAATATGATACTTTGTCTGCATGTGTAATGGAATTTATCAAGAATCTTGCTAATGTCCATTCTCGAGTTTTCTCCTTCATTGCCAGGTCCAGATTCGGTGCCTGGTATGCACGCCCTGAAGTCAGGAGACTGCTGAGTGTTGGTGGGAAAAGTCCGTAAAAAGAAGCACTCGATCCCAGATCTGATGGCCCTTCACCAAGTGCTGAGGCCACCAACCTGGAGGGAGAACCCCCACCTGGATCCACGCACCACATTGCAGGAAAAAGCCTTCATACCAGAGGACACACCTGAGCTGGAATGATGCTGTGGATGACCTCCCTGACTGAATAAATTACCTACCTGACAGAGAATACACATGAACTGACTGCATAGACTGCTAACTAAGAGACTTTGATTACATTGCACCACACCCCCTTTAGGGACAGATCTCCTGACCGCCCATTTGCGAAAAGTCTGTACAGAGCAGGATGTATGCACTAGGCATGTGTCAGTCCATTGGCAGCATAAAAGAGTTGCAGCGCTTTGGGCCAGGAGCAGGATTTTAGGGCAAGTGATATCTAAGGGGGGATTGTTATGGAAATATATATGTATTTCATATAGATCTCACTTGCCTGCTATAGGCTATATACTCCATATACTGCTACATACTAATATATGCTTGCTTGGAGATATAATCATAGCTGTCTTGAACTTTGTAACCATTCTACCAAGGATGACCTAACCGGTCTCGAGAACCAACGTGACACCCATTGTCTTGTGTCTTGGGAAATATCTAGCAGACATAGGGAATAAGGAAGTAAGGCCAGATGTGCCAGCCAATATCAGAACATTGCTGAGACAGCAGGAAAACGGGCCGTAAATTATATTGCTAGAATCAGCTTTTTTGGTAAACTCTTCCATATATGTTCATGCATTTAAACTGACCAATTAGCTAAGAAGTGAAGCCTTTATGTTAATGAGTAACCACTCCTTTCTGTACAACTGATAAAACCAAGTATATTCAATAAACTGGCAGAGTTTTTGGAAGGTATTGCTGCTAACCATGTGTGGCGTCTTTCCTTCTTTGAGCGCTCAATAAGACTCTGTCTAATCAGGACAGGCCACAGTACGCACAGGGGTAAATTCACCCAACCAAAAAATCCACATCAGTAGTATATAATAGGATTCAACAGGGTACTCCCAAAAGGTAGAGAGGAGTAGCAGTAATGCACCAGGAGCCGTAACCACTTCAGAGCAGGACCCGTGCTGCTTGTGCTGGTATCGCTGCAGGGACTATTTTCACATGCTGCGGATGTAGATCTAATTGGCGCGTCACCTGCACACCAGTCTAAGGGGCTAGGGATAGGAAGTCCTCCCGGGATGTGAACCACTGCACCAAAGTTATTCCTGCTGCAGTATAATCTTATGCAGCTGTCAGGACTATTTTCACACGCCGTGGAAGATCCGTCCAACGTGCTGCCTGGATGCCGACTCCAGAGGACCAGGAACCAGGTGTGCCCCGGAATAACAGGTGGCAATGGGTACCTTAAGATTAGGGAAGCCAGTCTCAGTGGTCTTCTCTGACAGGGGAGCCCGCACTTGTCTTTAGATCCTCTCTTCAAAGGAGCTCACGGTGGAGAGCGTTATCACTCCGCCCTTCAGCTCCACTCTGTCACACTGCAGGCCCGCTGGGATTGAAAGTCCAGAACGTGGTTGTGCCTCTAAAACAATAAAAACGGGTACCTCAGAACAGGGGATGATGAATTTAATTATCTTCTTGTCAGATAATCGCTGCACGTAAAATTTTCTCCTCAGGAAAGTCCATGGCACAGAGTGGTATCCTTCTGCCGCTTCCCCACTGCTCTCACTTTTGTCTTCTGGAAAATTGAAACTTCACTTTTCCCTGAAAAAAGGAGCTTGATAGTAGAATCAAAGTGGTCCAGGGTGGTCAGGGATCTCTTCTGAACCGAATAAAATACTTTGAGTGGACCTCCAGTCGCTTTATGGGTCGCTGTTAAGATATCAGACTGGGAGCTGTGGACTCCTGCTGCCTACATAGCCAGGGTCCTAGGCCACACCCCCTTTACCTCAGTATTTGTAAGCCAAAACCAGGAGTAGGATAGTCAGAGGAAAAGTATAATAGAAACACGTCACCACTTCTGTAGTTTTCATCGACTCCTGGTTTTGGCTTACAAATACTGAAGGTGTGACCGTGGCCTAAGTAGCATTTTAATTAAATATTATAAAATTTTAATTGCTAAATGCAAACTATGCAGCAGGGGTGGTCTAGTATGAACATGCCTTTTAAACGTTGAAGTAGTTTAGCACACCTGCCCATGAATTTATGTATGGCAGGTGACTCTTGAGCCGCATGAGGAAATTATCCCTCAAGTCTTCGATAAATCTCTTATAGAAAAAAAACACACTGCGGCTCCTAAACTAAACAAAGTTGGTAGCTGCTAGTGAAAGTGCAGGCTCTGTGCAAATCCTGCTATATATATGGTCCAATAAATAATAAAGAATCACTGCGCTTACGTTTTAAAGTGTAACTTTATGAATAGTATTGTTAAACTAGTAGGTAAAGTAATGCAAGGCTGCGGTATGTTAACAATCATTCGCCGCTAGTTGCACGTCAGCTGCCCAGGCTTGAGAAACTGGTGCCGTGCTGGTTTTGCGATCGTGCAGGGAGACCTGTGTATAGGGAATGTCCTCTCATGGTAGCGGTTTGGCGTGGGTGCACAGGAGCTCAACACCTGTGCTTCGGGTCAGAAGCTGATGGCAGGCTCCGGCTGAAAACATCGCAGCAGCAAGCTGAGATTGCTGGAAAGTGTGACATCACGTGACTAGTAAGCCTGGACAGCTGAAGTGCAACTAGCGGCGAATGATTGTTAACACAGCCTTGCATTACTTACATAAATTTCACTATACTGGAAAGTGGGGGATACCTAATCTTTTAGTCCAATTCAGCCTATTAAAGATTGCAAAACCATACACCACAAAATATAGGACTATCCTGCACTACATCAGTTTACCAAAAGTACAGTTAGGTCCATATATATTTGGACAGAGGCAACATTTTTCTAATTTTGGCTCTAGAAATTACCACAATGAATTTTAAACAAAATAATTCAGATGCAGTTGAAGTTCAGACTTTCAGCTTTCATTTGAGGGTATCCACATTAAAATTGGATGAAGGGTTTAGGAGTTTCAGCTCCTTAACATGTGCCACCCTGCTTTTAAAGGGACCAAAAGTAATTGGACAGAATAGATAATTGTAAATAAAATGTTCATTTCTAGTACTTGGTTGAAAACCCTTTGCTGGCAATGACTGCCTGAAGTCTTGAACTCATGGACATCACCAGACACTGTGTTTCCTCCTTTTTGATGCTCTGCCAGGCCTTCACTGCGGTGGTTTTCAGTTGCTGTTTGTTTGTGGGCCTTTCTGTCTGAAGTTTAGTCTTTAACAAGTGAAATGCATGCTCAATTGGGTTGAGATCAGGTGACTTACTTGGCCATTCAAGAATATTCCACTTCTTTGCTTTAATAAAATCCTGGGTTGCTTTGGCTTTATGTTTTGGGTCATTGTCCATCTGTAGTATGAAATGACGACCAATCAGTTTGGCTGCATTTGGCTGGATCTAAGCACACAGTGTGGCTCTGAATACCTCAGAATTCTTTCGGCTGCTTCTGTCCTGTGTCACATCATCAATAAACACTAGTGACACAGTGCCACTGGCAGCCATGCATGCCCAAGCCATCACACTGCCACCGCCGTGTTTTACAGATGATGTGGTATGCTTAGGATCATGATCTGTACCACGCCTTCGCCATACTTTTCTCTTTCCATCATTCTGGTAGAGGTTGATCTTGGTTTCATCTGTCCAAAGAATGTTCTTCCAGAACTGTGCTGGCTTTTTTAGATGTTTTTTAGCAAAGTCCAGTCTTGATTCTTGATGCTTATGAGTGGCTTGCACTGTGCAGTGAACCCTCTGTATTTACTTTCATGCAGTCTTCTCTTTATGGTAGATTTGGATATTGATACGCCTACCTCCTGTTGTTCACTTGGTTGAGTGTTGTGAAGGGGTTTCTCTTCACCATGGAGATTATTCTGCGATCATCCACCACTGTTGTCTTCCGTGGGCGCCCAGGTCTTTTTGCTTTGATGAGTTCACCAGTGCTTTCTTTCTTTCTCAGGATGTACCAAACTGTAATTTTTGCCACTCCTAATGGTGTAGCAATTTCTCGGATGGTTTTTTTCTGTTTTTGCAGCTTAAGGATGGCTTGTTTCACCTGCATGGAGAGCTCCTTTGACCGCATGTTTCCTTCACAGCAAAACCTTCCAAATGCAAGCACCACACCTCAAATCAACTCCAGGCCTTTTATCTGCTTAATTGAGAATGACATAACGAAGGGATTGCCCACACCTGTCCATGAAATAGCCTTGGAGTCAATTGTCCAATTACTTTTGGTCCCTTTAAAAACAGGGTGGCACATGTTAAGGAGCTGAAACTCCTAAACCCTTCATCCAATTTTAATGTGGATACCCTCAAATGAAAGCTGAAAGTCTGAACTTCAACTGCATCTGAATTGTTTTGTTTAAAATTCATTGTGGTAATGTCTAGAACCAAAATTAGAAAAATGTTGTCTCTGTCCAAATATACATGGACCTAACTGTGTCTGGTATTAAAGCAGATGTTCAGATTCACAAATACAGTGGGGAAAATAGTATTTAGTGAGCCATCAATTGTGCAAGTTCTCCCACTTAAAAAGATGAGAGAGGCCTGTAATTGACATCATAAGTAGACCACAACTATGAGAGTCAAAATGAGAAAATGAATTCAGAAATTTACCTTGTCTGATTTGGCAAGATTTATTTTTCAAATTGTGGTGGAAAATAAGTATTTGGTCATTAACAAAAGTTCACCTCAATATTTTGTTATATATCCTTTGTTGGCAACTAAAGAGGACAAATGCTTTCTGTAAGTCTTTACAAGTTTGGCACACATTTTTGGCCCCATTCATTTTTTCATGTACACGGATCAGTCGTACTGGTCCTTTTGCAGAGAAACAGCTCCAAAGCATGATGTTGCCACCCCCATGCTTCACAGTAGGTATGGTGTTCTTTGGATGCAACTCAGCATTCTGTCTCCTCTAAACATGATGAGTTTTGTTTCCACCAATTTCAATCAAACAGTTCTACTTTGGTTTCATCAGACCATATGACATTCTCCCAATACTTTTCTGGATAAGCCAAATGCTCTTTGCAAAAATCAGATGGGCCCGGACATGTACTGGCTTAAGCAGGGGGATAAGTCTGGCACTGCAGGATCTGAGTCCATGGTGGCGTAGTGTGTTACTGATGGTAGCCTTTGTTACCGTGGTCCCAACTCTGTGCAGGTCATTCACTAGGTCACCCCCGTGTGGTTCTGGGATTTATGCTGTTTTTTTTCTTTTTTAAATTAGTTTTTGCTCACTGTTCTTGTGATCATTTTGACCCCCCATAGTGGAGTTTGGAGTGTGACTGAGGTTGTGGACAGGTGTCATTCATACTGATAACAAATTCAAACAGGTGCCATTACTACAAGTAATGAGTGGAGGACAGAGGAGCCTCTTAATGAAGAAATTACAGGTATGCGAGAACCAGAAATCTTGCATGTTTTTAGGTGACCAAAAACTTATTTTCCACCATAATTTTCAAAATAAATCTTGCCAAATCAGACAAGGTGATTTTTTGGATTTGTTTTCTCATTTTGTCTCTCATAATTGTGGTCTACCTATGAAGTCAATTAGAGGCCTCTCTCATCTTTTTAAGTGGGAGAACTTGCACAATTGGTGGCTGATTAAATACTTTTTTCCCCACTGTATACCTACCTGCTGATTTCCTTGAGCTTGCTGCTTGGCTTCTTTTAGCTCAGCTTTAATACCGGTCATCTATGACTACTGCTTAGCTACTGTACCTACAGGTAGTCCAAGACAAACCTCCTCACTCGTCATTGGTTCAAGCTGCTTTCTCCCTCCCACTGCACTCTTCTGCCTCCTCCAATTGGATGCTGCAATTATATGACCTGCTCACCAATGGAATTGTCATACATATATTAATACATAAGCGCCATTGTAAAGGGGTGGGGGGGGGGTCTTGCCTAACTTTCACTATAATATTTGTTTCAAGAGCATAATATTTGGATATATAAAGACATTTCTGTGTGTTACATTACATGCTCTATTTTGCTATGTATTTTATGTTCCTAGCATATATGCTGTTCTTAGAGTTGGATGGAAAGGCCTTTAAAGATTTTAATTCTTTGAACAACCAGTTCTAGAAATAATCTCACAGCTTAAAAGGCGAGCCAAAGTAGACAACTGTCTGTAATAACTTATTATACATTGACAGCTTAAAGAAAACCGGGCAGCATGAAAAAGTACCAGGCTCCTGGATAAAAATGGATTATGACTCAGATAAATCTTAGTTTTAAAAAATAGAGGGTCTTGGTAAGAAATGTCTGCTGGGTAACTCCTTTTTGGCTCCCCTGACCCAGATCAACTTGATTGGCACGTCTCTTACTATTAGTGTACAGACAGAGACCTGTCAACCATCCTAAGCCACAAGGGAAGAAACCAAAGAGAAGCCACCCAGTGGACTTCTTACCAAGCCAGAGACCACATAGCCTATCAAAATGAAAGGGGTAGGGTAATTTAATTCTGATTTACTACAGAGAAAGGAAGACCCTATGGGTCAGAAAGAAAATAGCCCTATGAAAGCTAAGATGGCTGTCAATAAATTGGCACTTCATATCTCAGAAACTGAAGGCATGGATGATTATCTAAAGATTTATAGGATAGTAGGGGGAAAATATGGTGTGTATATTATAGGAGAACTATTAGATTAAAGGAGGGGGTATATAAAAATATATACTTTCTTTACATGGGGGTGTATCAGTTGCTGAAAACTGAGGTCAACGGAAAGGGATATTGGTAAGAATGCTAGGTGTTGACTTTCTTAACCACTCTAGTAAGGGTCTGCAGAGCAACCTTAAAAACTGAAATTTCCAGCAACCTTGAGGGTTATTATTAGAATGATTGCGTGCCCATTAAAGAATATAAGAGAGAATCGCTTAAAGTGACTCTAAGGTAGATGTTACTGCAGGATAAATGCCTCAATGCCAATGCACAAATCACATGGCACAAACGGTATCCTGGGAATGTCCATTGATTTTTAATATCTTTACTCATTAAGAAAAAAAAACTACATTAAAGATCTCCAAAGCACAGTTAATAACATCCACAGAAGTTGAAACATTGGTGTCAATTCCCACGCTACCGTCTCCTGACAACACAGGACTTTTTATTGATATTCTGCTTAGAGCTAATAGCACAGATCGTGTCTCACTGCATAAACTTTGTTTTAAAATCCCAGGCCTCGGTTTGAAGCTGGTTAAATGTACAATTGATTTACAGGGAAGATAAAAAATAACCATAATATACTGATGGTGAGATCTCCTTTTAGGGTTCAGAAAAATGACTTTTGTTGCTAAAACATCTCAGCACGCTTCCCCTGTGGCTCTGTGTCCTTGCAACAGAATGCTTGGCCACAATTATCTGCAATTTGACTTGATTTGTCGCATTAGCTCAACTAATACCCAAGTGAGGAAAGTGTCAGAAGCCTTGAAGGTCACTATGGAAAGGCCTTGGGAATGATTTTACAGGTTTCAAATCTCTTTCAAGCCACCATTAGCATGTTATTTCTTTGAATTAAACATGACTGCAGCAAGTAATGGCAATGCACATGAAAAGGAGAAAACAACTGAAGAGATAGGAAAGGAAATGGAGAAATGATACCCCTTAGACTCCAGACAGGGGCCTCTCACACAGCCAAATTAGATGTCATATTTTGCACTGAGGAGGGGCAACAATTCAAAACAAGTGTCTGCAAAAAGAGATTCTGGTTCAGTTTTTATCCTAAGTTATATGGCATTAAAGGGTCGATATTGAGTTTTAGGACCGCTACTTGCAACAGGTGGCACTAGAGTTCAAGTCCTCTTCCTCTCTGAAGAGACGATTTGCATATAAAATAGAAATCACCAAACCAGCTCTCGTTTCCTTGTATAACATAAAATGTTTAGACACAAGTTGCACTTCAGAAAGTCACCTTATTTTAAATTGAAGAAATGTATGGGCACCAAAATAAATGAGGACCATAAACATGTAATTTTCAGTCTGGTGTAAGCGCCACTGCTCTCCTAAATCTGGCGTTATGTTCTCTATAGGTGTCTTCTTGAGGACTTGTTGGCTAAAGTGAGGTTTATACACAGTAAAAAGAAGGTCATATCTCAGGGATGTAGAGACAAAGTAACAAATAATAAACCATGTCAGATTCAGGAGCACAGCGGTATATAAATCAACTAAAAAAAATACTTATTTATGGCAAGTGAAAGATCTGTTTTGGGGATTAATGAAGTGATAAAAAGAAGGTCAGTACACTGGATTTTAATTCCTAACCACTACTTTCCACATATAGATCAATGAATAGCGGTGCTTTAAAGTTTATGAACTCTATGGAATTCTTCATATTTCTGTATTAATGTGACAGAAAACTACATCAGATTTTCACAGAACTTCTAAAAGTAGATTAAGAGAACCCAAGCAAACAAAATGAGTCAAAAATATTAGGCTTTATTTTTTATGGAGGAAAATGGTTCAATTTTACATGCATATGATTGGTAAGAGTATGTGATTCTTTTCTTCCAGTATATGGGGTGACCTCCTTGTACAAATACATCTAAATGTTTCTGGTAATTGTTGATTAGTCCTGCTCATCATTTTTTTTTTAGCTCATTTCTCCTTATAAAATAGCTTCAACTACCTTATGTTGGTATGTTTTCTACCATTAAGGCCGGCGTCACACTAGAGAGGAATACGGACGAGTGAGAGGCGATAAAATAACGCATTGCCCACGGACAAATGATTCTCTATGGGGTATCTCCCATCAGCCGTATTTTTCTCGCGTATTTTCTACGGTCCGTGCCAATCGCAGTCAGCGTATTACGACCGTAGTACACCAATGCAAGTCTAAGGGTGCGCAAAAAAAAAAAAAAAAAAAAAATCGCATTACACACGGACCACCCGTGTGACTTGCGAGAAATACGCAATACTTTTCCTGGTGACAGGAAATGGGCCAATCCATCATCAGAAAGCTTAGACATGTAAATTAGCTCAAATAGCGCTCCAGACATCCAGGAAGTACGCCTCCACGGAGTCCTGCAGCGTCATGTCTGGCCACATTAATGTGGAGCTCCTAATTGTGTTGGTACAGGAAAGGCCCGAACTTTGGGACCAACGGGATGCCCATTATTCTGACCGGGCCTGCAAAGAGGCGACATGGAGGAGCATCTGTGTGCACATGTTCCCAGACTATGCCCAACGGCCACGTGAGGAGCAACAACACATTTGTAAGTAAATGTCATTTTTACCAATCAGCTTAAAGGCCAGAAGTGAGCTTTTTTAAATGTAGCCCCTACAATCCTAGACTGTGTATGTAGGTATCCCTGTTTGCTAAAGAAAAATTTACATCAAAACCACCCCCTACTAGGCCACGTGACTATGTGAAATGTTAGGAATATTGCTTGGCACAATTCCCAAAGGTTACAGTCCCTTTTCACTTCACATTGCAGTTGAGGATGTGATGAGACGCTGGCGCAGCATCCGCGCAGCACCGACCAAGCGGAAATACATCTATTTTGACCGCTTGGCATTTTTGGCACCCAGTATGCATCTCAGACCGTAAGTACAGACATCACACCACATGACACATATGCTTTTTAGGGTCAGAACTACATTTGTTTTTTTTTGTACATTTCCTAACAGAACTCAGTCCAACCTCACAGAGAGGGAGACAGGGTCGGATACTGAGCCCATTATGGACCCGGACGGGGGGATGTGAAGTGGCTGGCCCATCTTCTGACCAGAGCTTTTGCAACCCCCAAGCTCCACCAGCATCAGGCCCAGCATCAGGTTCTGCACCTGGTCCAGACCCAGCAGAGCCACCAGCAGCCAGCAACTTAGAAGACCCTGGCAACAGCAGCAGCCCTACTGGCCATGTTGAGGGGTCCCCCCAGCCTGCAGCTGTAGGCCGCCGTGGGAGACAGAGAAGGGACAACAATGCCTCTGATACCCGGAGGCATGTAGACACAGGTGTCTTAAATTACCTGTCCAGGGCTGCCCAGGATGAAGGTGAAGAGGCATATTCCTGAAGCGTGGCCCGGTACCTCTGTCCCCTACCCCATGAGGTGAGGCTACAGTCATGGCCAAAAGTATTGACACCCCTGCAATTCTGTCAGATAATACTCAGTTTCTTCCTGAAAATGATTGCAAACACAAATTCTTTGCTATTATTATCTTCATTTAATTTGTCTTAAATGAAAAAAACACAAAAAGAATTGTCCTAAAGCCAAATTGGATATTATTCCACACCAAACATAAAAAAGAGGGTGGACAAAAGTATTGGCACTGTTCGAAAAATCATGTGATGCTTCTCTAATTTGTGTAATTAACAGCACCTATAACTTACCTGTGGCACCTAACAGGTGTTGGCAATAACTAAATCACACTTGCAGCCAGTTGACATGGATTAAAGTTGACTCAACCTCTGTCCTGTGTCCTTGTGTGTACCACATTGAGCATGGAGAAAAGAAAGAAGACCAAAGAACTGTCTGAGGACTTGAGAAACCAAATTGTGAGGAAGCATGAGCAATCTCAAGGCTACAAGTCCATCTCCAAAGACCTGAATGTTCCTGTGTCTACCGTGCACAGTGTCATCAAGAAGTTTAAAGCCCATGGCACTGTGGCTAACCTCCCTAGATGTGGCCGGAAAAGAAAAATTGACAAGAGATTTCAACGCAAGATTGTGCAGATGTTGGATAAAGAACCTCCACTAACATCCAAACAAGTTCAAGCTGCCCTGCAGTCCGAGGGTACAACGGTGTCAACCCGTACTATCCGTCGGCATCTGAATTAAAAGGGACTGTATGGTAGGAGACCCAGGAAGACTCCACTTCTTACCCCGAGACATAAAAAAGCCAGGCTGGAGTTTGTCAAAACTTACCTGAAAAAGCCTAAAACATTTTGGAAGAATGTTCTCTGGTCAGATGAGACAAAAGTAGAGCTTTTAGGGCAAAAGCATCAACATAGAGTTTACAGGAGAAAAAAGAGGCATTCAAAGAAAAGTACAGGGTCCCTACAGTCAAACATGGCGGAGGTTCCCTGATGTTTTGGGGTTGCTTTGCTGCCTCTGGCACTGGACTGCTTGACCGTGTGCATGGCATTATGAAGACAGGAGACTACCAACAAATTTTGCAGCATAATTTAGGGCTCAGTGTGAGAAAGCTGGGTCTACCTCAGAGGTCATGGGTGTTCCAGCAGGACAATAACCCAAAACACACTTCAAAAAGCACTAGAAAATGGTTTGAGAGAAAGCACTGGAGACTTCTAAGGTGGCCAGCAATGAGTCCAGACCTGAATCCCATAGAACACCTGTGGAGAGATCTAAAAATGGCAGTTTGGAGAAGGCACCCTTCAAATATCAGGGACCTGGAGTAGTTTGCCAAAGAAGAATGGTCTAAAATTCCAGCAGAGCATTGTAAGAAACTCATTGATGGTTAACGGAAGCGGTTGGTCGCAGTTATTTTGGCTAAAGGTTGTGCAACCAAGTATTAGGCTGAGGGTGCCAATACTTTTGTCCGGCCCATTTTTGGAGTTTTGTGTGAAATGATCAATGTTTTGCTTTTTGCTTCATTCTCTTTTGTGTTTTTTCATTTAAGACAAATTAAATGAAGATAATAATACCAAAGAATTTGTGTTTGCAATCATTTTCAGGAAGAAACTGAATATTATCTGACAGAATTGCAGGGGTGTCAATACTTTTGGCCATGACTGTACGTGTGCGCGGATCCATTCAGATCCTAATTGATGCATGCACACACTTCAATGACCCATATGAGTTGTTTGAGTATCTTGAGAGGTGACAGCTCTCAACCCGTAACCGTCTCCGCCTTGTCCGACAACCAGCTGTGCATGCTCAATTAGGATCTGAGTGTCCGCCTGCACGTGTGCCTACACCTCCACCCATTCCCCCCAAACCAACCTTGGCCACAACAGGGCCAAATGGCAGCCTATAACCAACCTGCCCAATATGGCCACTTGTATAGACCTGGCGTTGGAGGCTGGCCCCAACCTGGGTTTGGACGACATGGTCATATGGGGTGTATGATGGACGTGGCTACAATCAGCCACAGGATTATAATCGACAGTATCCTTATGGTCTCTTTGGTGCGCAGCTGCAGGAACATGGCCACATCTTCCCACAGGGCCAAGATCATCCACCCCAACAGGGTGATGGTCAAGCTGGGCACCCCAACCCCCAACAAAGAGATGAAGGCCTCCCGCCATCACCTCCGCCAAGCTACCAGCAGTTATAAAATAGCTAATTGTTTTGTAAATTATTGTTATTGGTATTTATAATTTCTTGTTACCTCTTTGTGTGTCAAAAAATGACAATGTTATATACAGAAAAGGCTACATGGCCTGGGCAATATCTGCCATATGACAAAAATATGGTACACTGTATTGTAAGCAATTTTTTGCATTTATAAAACATTTGAAAATGCATCTTTGGCCTTCTTCCTGAATTATTTTAGGCATTCGAATAAGTAAGTCAACTTTATCACATATAAACAGACAACACAAATCAGTGAAGACCAAACAAAAAAAATGATATACACACACATAAGAACATCACAACATAGATACAGCCTGACCTTGCCAGGTAGTAGAACCATGAGATGAAACAAAATACTGGGTGAACACATCACATACTTTGAGTCCTGAGAGAGGACGCCGTAAAGGGAGCACATGTAGCGTAGGCCTAGCCCCATTGTCCACCACACCTTCAGTCACATCAGATGAGGAGCAATCATGCAGTCTAATTAAGTTATGGAGGACCACACTAGCTTTGATGACCTCATTGACGTTGGCTTCACTCAGCTGAATGGCAGACTGGAGGACATGCCATTTGGCACAAAGAATGCCGAAGGCACACTCCACCAGCCTTCGGGCACGTGAAAGGCGCACATTAAAAATCCTGCACCGGTGGTCAAGGTTTCTGCGCGGGTATGGCCTCATGACATGCCTGGTCAATTGGAAGGCTTCATCCCCCCCTAGGACATAAGGCACCGCTTCTTGATTTGAGCCTGGCAGCTGACGTGGTGGTAGGTCCAACAGGTTATTGCGCAGCCACCGACCCATAATGGAAGAACTGAAGACTCTAGAGTCTCCAGTTCTTCCATAAGCCCCAATGTCTACAATTATAAACCTGTAGTTGCTGTCAACCAGAGCCAACAAAACTACAGAAAAAATAGAATTAGACTTACAGGTAATTCGGTTTCTAGAAACCTTCCACGACAGCATAGGAGGTTGTCTCCATGCCCTAATGGGGGACAGGAAGTACGAGAGGTTAAAAGGTCCCACCCACCTCCCTCTCACCAGTGACTTATAACTGATTACCATAGCACCGGTTACCTTAAGATTCTCAGAATTTTGTCCAAGAATGCAGGGAGGGAAATAGTGATGTCGTGGAAGGTTTCTAGAAACCGAATTACTGGTACGTCTAATTCTATTTTCTCTAGCAACCTTCCACGACAGCATAGGAGGCATAACAACCTATACTGCACTAGGGGGGGGGGGGGGACAACGTCCTGAAGAACTTTCCGGCCAAAGACTGGATCCCTGTTGGACACAAGGTCGAACCTGTAGTGTTTAGTGAAAGTATGTAAGGAGGACCAGGTTGCTGCCTTACAAATCTGCTCCAAAGATGTGCCTGCCCTCTCAGCCCATGAAGTAGAGGTAGATCGTGTTGAATGTGCTTTGATCCCCGTAGGGGGAGCGATGTTCTGCGCCAGGTATGCTTCGGAGATGGCTTTCTTAATCCAAATGGCAATGGTGTTTTTTTGCTACCTTCTTTCCCTTGTTTGGACCAGAAGTATGGGTAAATAGGTTGTGATCAATTCTATAGGGTTTGGTACACTCTAAGTAGTAGAGAATTATGCATCTCACGTCCAGCGTATGAAACACCTTTTCCTTAGGGTTCGCTGGGTTTTGACAAAACGAGGGAAGAATGATTTCCTGCGATCTATGGAAATCAGACACAACCTTTGGTAGGAAGGATGGATCAAGGAAAAGAACTATGGAATCATCCCTAATGGTTAGGTAGGGATCCCTGATTGAGAAAGCTTGGAGCTCTCCTATTCGCCTTGCCGAGGTTATCGCTATAAGGAAGGCCACTTTACAGGAGAGCTGAGAAGTACAGGATGGCAGGGGCTCAAAGGGTGATTGAGTGAGTCCCGTAAGTACCACATTCAAGTCCCAAGGTGGAATGGCGACTAGCCTTTTTGGATGTAGCCTAGTGGCTGATGTGATGAATCTTTTTATCCACCTGTGGTTGGCCAAGTCACAGTCGAACATGGAACTTAATGCTGATATCTGAACTTTAAGCGTGCTGGGTTTTAGACCTAGCTCAAGCCCCCTCTGTAGGAAATCCAGGATACAGGAAATGTTAGGGTTTTCTGGGTCAGGCAAATCTGAGGAAAACTTTTTCCATATTTTGTTATAAATAGCAATGGTGACCGGTTTCCGAGATTTCTGGAGGGTTTTTATTACTGCTTCTGATAGCCCCCTGGCCCTCAGGAACCAGGCCGCTAACTTCATTCCCCAGAGGTTTGGGTGATGTAGAGGGCCCTGCAAGAGAAGGTCGTCTTCCAGGGGTAGGTGGAATGGCCCATCTACCTGTAGCTCCATAATTAGAGAGTACCAGCTCCTCTTTCGCCATAGCGGGGCTACTAGAATGGTTTGGGTCCGATCCTCCCGGATTTTCCTCAGGGCTGCGGCAAGGATTGGAACTGGCGGGAATGCATACGCCAGACGAAATCTCCACCTGTGGGCGAAGGCATCTACTCCCAGGGATCTGTCTCTGGGGTTCAGGGAGTAGTTTCTCACTCGGGTATTTTCTCTTGAGGCCAGTAGATCCACCTCTGGAAGACCCCACCTGTTGACCAGCCTCTGAAAGACTCTTTGGTTTAGGCTCCACTCTCCAAGCTGGATGCATTTTCTGCTCAAGAAATCTGCTTGAAGATTGGAGGTACCCTTTAGGTGGACTTCCGTTAGAGAACGGAGGTGTCTTTCGGCCCAGCAAAATATTCGACCAGAAAGGCCCTCTAGGCTGCTGGATCTCGTGCCGCCTTGGTGTCTGAGATGGGCCACTATTGCTACATTGTCCGAATAGACTGATATGATGGCCCTGGACTAGATGTCTTGCTGCCAGAAGAGCTTCTTCCACGGCCTTCAGCTCCCTGAAGTTTGAGGATTTTGCACTCATTCTCTGGCTCCACAACCCCTGGAATGGTTGTCGGGACACCACAGCTCTCCAGCCTTTTTTGCTGGCATCTGATGTTACTGTGACCAGGGGAATCTGGGACCAGTTGATTCCCTTGCACAGATTCTTGCGGTCTATCCACCATACTAGTGAAGCTTTCACCTTTCCTGGGGTCTGGACTCTTTTGTTCAGGTAGGTATGATCCCCGTTCCAGCTCCCCAAGATGTGGTACTGGAGTATTCTGGAGTGGGCCTGTGCCCAAGGCACTGACTGGATGCAGGAGGTCATTGACCCTAGTATAGACATGGCTGACCTGAGGGTTGGGGACCTTTGCTCCCTGAAAGCTGAGATCCTTGATATTATGGACCTCTGATGTTCCTCTGGGAGGAAGGTCATTTGTTGTCTTGAATCTAGGAGGACTCCTAAGAATTTTATCTCTTGGGAGGGCTGGATCTGTGACTATTTTATATTCGAGATCCACCCCAATGATTGAAGAATACTCAGGGCTTGAGTCACCTGGCTTTCCAGGATCTGGTAGGAGGCTCCTATTATCAGCAGGTCGTCCAGGTAGGGCACAATGCATATGCCCTGCCCTCTGATGTGGGACACAGCTTCTGCCATAACCTTGGAAAATACTCGAGGGGCAGAGGATATTCCAAAGGGAAGCACGTTGTACTGATAGTGCCTTACTTCTGTACCCTGGCGGACCGCAAACCTCAGATACCTCCTGTGAGAAGGATGTATGGGGATGTGATTGCCATGAAGTGAGATGGCCCTATCAGAGGAATGGCGGTCTTCACCGACTCCATCTTGATTTATTATTATTCTTGCCTCTCCTGTGGGTTTTCTCACTAGGAACAATCTGGAATAATGCCCTCTACCCCGTTCCTCCACAGGGACCGGAGAGATGGCATTTGATTGGAGCAGGAGCTGGATGCCAGTTTTTAGTGCTGGGGACTCCCGAGGTGGTAGGGAGGTAACTCTTATACCCCACGGAGGGAAGGATTCGAGTTCTAGCAGCAGGCCCTCCCTGATCACGCTGAGGACCCAGGGTCTGTTGGAAATCATCTGCCAAGAGTGAATAAACCTCGAAAGCCTTCCCCCCACCAGGGTCGAGTCATTGTTTTTCTTGTGGCTGTTGCTGGGGGACCAGGATGTTCCTGCCTCTCCCCTTAGCATAACTCCATCTTCCCGTCTTTCCCTTGCCTCTCGGCTGGGATGGCTGATTCTGGGGGGCTCGAAAAAGCCTTTTTTTGTGGTCCTCTGCTCAGGAAGCACCTTCTTCTTATCTGTGGCCTTTTCAAGAATTTTATCTAAAGGCGGGTCAAAGACATATTCACCCTTGAAGGGTAAGGAGCAGAGTTTAACCTTAGAAGTCACATCCCCACTCCATGTTTTAAGCCAAAGGGCCCATCTTGCAGAATTGGACTGGACCATGGCTCTGGCAGAGGTGCGGATCATCTCCATTGATGCATCGGCCAAAAAGCCTGTAGCTCTCTGTAGTATGGGAAGGGAGTTAAGGAGGTCACCTCTTGAGGTTCCCTGGGAAATATGACTCTCTAGTTCCTCTATCCATTGGAAGAGAGACCTAGAGACACATGTGGACGCTATTCCGGATTTTAGGGAGAAGGCAGAAGTTTCCCTGGCTTTTCTTAGGAGGCTTTCTGCCTTACGGTCCATCGGGTCTCTAAGCTGGGACACGTCATCAAATGGAAGGACCGTTTTTTTCACCACTCTCGCCACCTGGACATCAACCTTCGGGATGTCCCAATTAACCTCCTCTCCTTCCAGGGGGAATCTATGCCTGAGCTCCGACGGGGCTGAGTAGCGCTTCTTTGGGTACTCCCATTCCTGAGAGATCATGTCTACTATGCTCTTATGAACTGGGAAACCTGTTTGTCTGGGTCCCTCAAATCCTCCGAACATGCGGTCCTCTGCTGACTGAGTAACTGGTTCATCCTCTAGGCCCATGGTGGCCCGCACAGCACTGACCAGCTCCTCCACATATTCCGTAGAATGGAGGTATCTCCTAGTTCCGGCTGATTTAGAAGTTCCCGGTTGTTCCCAACTCTCGGAGCCTGAATTATATGACCTCTCTGATTCGGATTCCGACTCCTCTATTTGTATTTTCCGTTTTTTTGGGGATGGGGAGCCTACAATCGGAGGAGGAGGCGGTGGTGGGTGAGACAGGGCAGCTAGAGAGGTCTGGACCTGATGAGTAACCAGGCTGCGGATTTCGTCAATTAGTGATGGGTGCTCAGCCCTGACCACCCTGTCCGTGGAAGCCTGACAGTTTTTTCACCCAATTTGAAGGAAGTTTTGAACTGCATATGGCACATTTGGCTGACTTGCTGGTGGTATTGGTGCTTTTGTGGGCAGACTTTTCTCCCTATAAAAAGAGGGGGAGAAGCATTTTGAGGACCTCTATCCCAGGACCGCACTAGGACCCACCCCAGGTAACACTCACTGTGGCTGGGGCAACGCCGGGCTATGCAGACGCAGGGCAGGAAGAACCATCCATGCTGACAGGGGATTTAGTCTTACCTGTTGGCGTCTTCCGGCGGGTTAATAAGGGGTTAACCCCGCCCTCAGGGCAGTTTTTCATTTTTCCCCCTCCTCCTCCCTGGGTCCTGGAGCAGGCACAATGGGTGCTAGCGAGCTCCACGCGCCGGCAGCTGGATGGGGGCCATGATAGGAAGTCGTCAGACATACCACGGAAGTGACCGCGCGTGACGTCACTTCTGGGTCACCGCACAGCGCGCAGCAGGAGACCGGAGAGCTGCGGGAGGCCTCCGGTCGGGGATCACTGGCCCGCTTTACTCCCACTGGGAGAGCGCGGGTGGGCCAGAAACGGTCCCGAATTCTAAGAAGATGGGAGCAGTCTGGAGGGGAGGCAGCGCCACCGACCACCACTGCCCGGCTTAGGATACTAGGTACGCTGCAGCAGCCGGCCACACAGCATACCGAACCTCTCCATGCCCCATGGGGACAGGAAAGACTGGTGAGAGGGAGGTGGGTGGGACCTTTTAACCTCTCGTACTTCCTGTCCCCCATTAGGGCGTGGAGACAACCTCCTATGCTGTCGTGGAAGGTTGCTAGAGAAATATTGTTTATAATTATAGAATTGGGACCCTGAGTTCGGCAGCTTATGCACACGGATGTGCTTCCCATCCAGGGCTCCAATACAATTGGGGAATTGGCAGTGCAACTCAAATCCCCTGACAATCCTCAACCAGTCTACCATCTTGGGTTCTGGCATGACCAGATGATGAACTCTGGACCAGATTTCCAAACATGTAGCACGAACGATGCCGGATATTGTCGATCGCCCAAAAACTCCAGATGGAGTGCTGCATAAGAAAGGCCAGTTGAGAGGAACCTACAATTAAACAAATGTAGAAAATAAATACATTAAAATACATGCTCAAAGATGCACACATTACATATAGATTACCAGAACAGTGTGTAAGAAGCTAGGCGAACAATACATATACACATGTCCCACGGCTATGTAATGTGGAATAACACATCAAAGTGTTCTAAGTTTCAGAGCATATATTTGGTACCAATACCTAATATTTCTTGGCCAAAAAGGGGTTACTGAGTTAGAGAATTAGTTGAGAAAATAATCATCTACATACATTCTGTAGCTGAGAAATACATACCGTAACGTAAGGAGAAGGCACTCCTCTGCAGATACATTTGCGCATCCGGGTGTCCTGGAAGGTGATCCCTGGGCGCACTGTCTCCAACAAAGCATCAAAGGTAGAAACGGTCAACCGACAATAGAGGAAAAACTTGTCAGGATGTGTCCTCAGAGCTGCATAAAGCCTGTGAAAATGGCCTTTATTGAGGCGTTGTCTCAAATGCGGATGCACCCACATGCGTCTCCTCCTCCTCGGATCCACAATCACTGGGTATGGCTGGCCAAAGCGCCTGGACAAAACCCAGTTGAAGAGAACACGGTCAGTTGGGGTGAACTGAAGTGTGTCAGACATGTTTGCGAACAACCAGCAAGACACCCACACAAGCACAGCACCAAAATGGGCAGATTGGAGGCTGCCACCTGATGTTGAGGCAATAAATAGGGTTGGTGCTGATTATTTAAATTATGTGCAGGCCTCAAAACCATTAAATGTCCATTTTGCAAGATTGCAAGAAAAAAAAACAGTATACGGATCACATATGGTTTACATACGGATGCTTACATGAGAAAAATACGCGGCCACACCCTGACAATGGATGACATACGGAGCACTATTTAGGGACCATTTATGCGTATTACGGACGTAAAATACGGTCCGTATTTTTCTACCTTGTGTGTGACTCCAGCCTAACTTCTCACTTCTGGTCCTTGCCCAACATTTTAATAGAAATAAGATGAGGACTTTGACTTGGTCATTCGAAAACTAACTCTATTCTATCCAAACATTCTTTTGGAGAACATTGATGTCATATTGCATAATCCACATTCTCTTGACATTCACCTCATGGACAGATGTCCTTACATTTTATTTTAGAATTTTCTGATCAAATTCTGAACTTAACGGTTCTATCAATTATGGCAAGCTGTCCAAGCCCACATGGAGGAAAACAGGCCCAAACCATGATACTACTACCACCATGTTTCATAGATGGTATAAGGTTTTAATGCTGAAATTAACATGTTCTCTTTCTGCTTACATTATGCTTGTTATTTCAATCAAAAACCTTTATTTTGGTCTCATCCATACACAAAAACATTGCCATCTGACTTATCCAAGTGATCTTTAGCAAACTGCAGAAAGACAGAAATGTTCTTTTAGGAAAGGAGTGGTTTTCTTCTTGTAAGCCTGCCATGTACATCTTTGTTGTCCAGTTTCCTCCTGATGGTGGACTCATGAACATTAGCATTAGTTAATGTGAGAGGCGTTTTGTTGCTTAGAGATTACCTTGGGTTCCTTTATGACCTTGTAGACTATTATACAACTTGCTCTTGGAGTAAAGTTTGTTGGTCAGCTACTCCTGGGGAAGGTAATAATGGTCTCGAATTTCCTAAGTTTGTATATGCAATCTGCCTGACTTTCCTTCCCGATAAGAAACAACTCTTTTTTTTTCTGAGGTCTTCAGAAATCTCCTTTGTTCATGCTATGATAAAACAAGCGTTATAAAGATCAGACTTCGTTAAATCCCTATTCTTTAAATAAAATAGGTCTCCCACTCACACGTGATTGTTATCCTATTGAATTAAAACACCATGCTTTAATTTCAACTTCAAATTATCTGCTAATCTTAAGGGTTCACATACTTTTGCCACTTGCAAATATGAGACATTTGATAATTTTAAAATATATAAATATCATAGACTTACAATATGCTGGATCCGTGTAACAAATTATAAAGTCTAATATTTTTGTCTCATTTGTTTGATTTGGTTCTCACCATCTAGTTTTTGGAAAACTCAGTGCAGTTTTAGGTCAAATTTATGGCACAATATGGAAAATTCTGAAAGGTTTACAAATTCTAAAGTACCACTGATGAAGTGGCCATAGGTGGGACCCACACTTGTCAAAACTTCATTAAATACTCTGTGGCTATGCTGAATGCGGAAATGGGTGTGTTATTTAGGTATAAAAAGCTATAGCGGAGAAAAACAGTGCCATGCTTGTCCATGGTATGTTGGGCAACTTCGTTTAACCAAAACAATTTGCACAGGTGTAGCACTGTTTTTGCAAGAAGGCAGCCATGTTTTTCTACTCCTTAACAAGCTCAACTGGAGCTTACTAGAATTTTATAGATCGATAGCAAAATGAGTTGTGAGTGAGATAAAATAGAAAATAGCCTAAAACAGTTGACATCATTACTGGATTTAGGCCTGCCTCAGTCTATAATATCCTTGCAAATGGTGCTAATGCTCCTTATTACAGGTTAAAAGGTAAATGTTCACTATTAATTGGTCATTAATGCAAATAGAATCAATTTAAAAAATATTTTCAAGAACAAATTAGAAAGAAGCATTCATATTGCTAATACATGTTTCAGACTTACATACTTCACTATACTTACTATATACTGCTGTTACACTGACATATATAGAGAATGCAGACTTTTCTTGGCGGGAAAAACAATACCTAAGGGAGATACAAGGGCTCTCACATTGATTTTGTAGTCATCCAGAGGAATATAATATAAATCTCTTCATAAAGCTTCAGAGATTTATTCATGTAAGTCTTAGACTTCTCACCCTTACACATACAATGTACAGCTTACTACAGGCTAAACTAAAGCTACATTTGATGTAGGAAAGGAAGTAGCAAGGAAACTAGTACTTTTATAGGTTTATGCCTGGTTTACCATTTACCAAAATATTTTAAAATAATAATAAGGGTTAAAGGAAAAAATTTTCCTTCAAGTTAAAATGAAAGAATCAGAGAAGATAACGATGAAGTGAAGGGGCAAGGCTAATCTTTAGAAAAATATCCCCCCCAACTGATCCACGGGAAGGAAAAATAACGTATTTAATGAGTCAACCAGCCCAAAAGCGAAATTGTTTCCTTTTGATCCCAATTGGCGATTAAAGTGTTGTAGCCTAATGAGGAGTTTGGCGCTTCCTGGTATTGGGTGCCAGGGTCATCCACAGGCTTTTGGCTGCCTCCAGGTTATTTTTGAGCAGAAGCTGGTTAAAGGGAACCTGTCACCTTGTTTTGCCGCTATAAGATGCGGCCACTGCCTTTTGGGGCTTAGCTACAGAATTCTATAATGCTGAATATAAGCCCCCGGTCCGACCTAAAAGAGAAGAAAAACAAGTTTTATTATACTCACCCGGGGGCGGTCCGGTCACATGGGTGCTGCAGGTCCCAGGTTCGGCGCCTTCAATCTTCATGCGATGTCGTCATCCTGCTTGCTTCGTGCCGCGCTCCTGCGCAGGTGTACTGATCTGCCCTGTTGAAGGCAGAGCAAAGTACTGCAGTGCGCAGGCGCTGTGCCTCTCTTACCTTTCCCGATGCCTGCGCACTGCAGTACTTTGCTCTGCCCTCGGCAGGGCAGATCAGTACACCTGCGCAGGAGCGTGGCATGAAGTAAGCAGGATGATGACATCGCATGAAGATGGGAGGCGCCGGACCTGAGACCTGCGACACCCAACGGATCGGACCACTCCCGGGTAAATATAATAAAATTTGTTTTCCTTATCTTTCAGGTCAGATCGGGGCTTAACTACAGCATTACAGAATGCTGTAGATAAGCCCCGAATGGCAGTTGCCGCACCTTATAGCAGCAAAACGAGGTGACAGGTTCCCTTTAAACCAGCAGAAGAATACAGGTAAAAAAATAAAAGATCCTGCCAAATGCAGGTGGTGGGAGCTTAATTGATTGGACTACTAGGGAAGTGCCAGAGCTAAGTGCTGTCTGAGGCAGAAGATTGGGTACAAGGCAGGCTAAGTGTCACTTTTAAGTCCTATACTGCGCAAACAAATTGATAGCTGTGTTGCAGCAGTGGTAACTTCAACTTGAAAGTTTCTGGGATTCAATTTAAAGAGGTTATTCAGTTCCTTTTTTTTTTACAGTGGGCCTAAGAACTAAGAGGCAGAAGGTAGCTAACTACCTGTCTGTTGTGCCTGGCGCCAATCTCTGCTAGCTAAGAGTGGTAACAGACCGCTCATGTAGACGATTCAGCTGCTTTCACTGACATCAAGTCAACAGGGGATCTCTGCTCAGCTGTCAATCAACATGATGTCTGTTAGCAACTACCTGCCTGTTAGTTTTTAGGTCCACCATAAAAATAAAAAAAACCTGGAAAAACCCTTTAAGGATGTTGAGAATCAGAAATGCACAGCTTGTGATTTCTAAAATTCTCCAAAAAGTTCTGGAGTGCTCGTTTATTTTATATCAGTGATGAATACAGGCATTCCATGCATACATTTAGGATTTTGTTACACATTAGAAAATAGCAGGATACAGGAAGTAACTGCATAAAAAGTAAAAGGCACTCCCTTAATCCATCCAGTTTAGTCACACCCTCAACAGTTCATTGTTATGAAAAGCTCTTGTGAGAGCTACCACACCTTGTCCGATTTGGCAGGTCTGAAGACATTAACCCCTTCGATATTCTAAGAGCCATCAACCACACGTACTTCTGAAAATCATCACTTCTGACTATACACATACATATAAAGAGGTGTGAATACATAACACACTGTGGGGCTGAGAAACTGGAGCCTGCGAAACACTCAGGCGCGATAGCCTGATGTTCCCGGGCAACGAGCACAGCGCATGCCCCAGAGATGTTGGCACAGCATAGGCGCCTGCCGGCATGTAACGCCAACAGCAACACAGGAAGAGGCGGCACAGGGACCCAACATGGGCATGATGGATGGCTGGGAGGCGGCGCACAGACGCAAAACAGGGGCATGATGGATGGCTGGGAGGCGGCGCACAGACGCAATGTTGGGGCATGATGGACAGCTGGGAGGTGGCTGATACAGGGGGACACACCATACCTATGGGACTCAATAGAGGTATGGGGACCTATTTATAAAAGTCAATATTTCGGCAATACTGGGGTTTAGAAACAGAAGAGCCACCTTCACAGAATGCAGCCTTAGTGCTGCTGAAGGTGGCTTTTTTAGTTAAAAACGCCCTGTGGGGGTGACAGGTTCCCTTTAAGGACATTAGATGCAGTGGTCAGCCAAGGAAACTTAGTGCAGCAGATGAAAGACACATCATGCTTACTTCCTTTTAAAGGGACCCTGTCACCCCCCCCCCCAGGCGGTCTTTATGCAAAACTGGCAAAAAAAAAAAATCTTCAACATGGAATCAAAGCCAAATGACTCAAATATGAACACAAAATATGGGAACTGGGGTGCAGAAAAATGGCATCAGGTGATGTGGACTGATGAGTCAACAATTTAAATATCTGGCTGAAACAGAAGGCAGTTTATCACTAAAGGGCTAGAGAGCAGTACAATAATGAGTCCCTGCAGGTAAGTTTGAGCATGGTGGAGGTGCCTTGTAAGTCTGGACCGCATTTCAGCAAATTGATTTAAGAATTTCATCAATAATAATGGTTTCCTTAATGCTGAGAATTATAGGCATATACTTATCCATCTTGCAATACCATCAAGGAGGCGTCTCATTGGTTCAAAATGTATTCTGCGGCAGAAAGACCACCAAACATACTATCATTATCATTAAGAACTATGTTAGCGTAAAGAACAAGGAGCCCTGGAAATGATGATATGGCCCCCACAGAGCACTGATATCAAAATCTGTGGCTAGTTCTCCAAAATGTTTGGAATATACATATAACAATTTTTAATATTTGCCAAATGGAAGAATAATGAGAGAAATAGAATGTTTTAAGGCATTTTTATTACTTACTGCAAAGTCAAAAGTTTACATACACTAAGATTACTATGCCTTTAAACAATTCTGGACTTCCAATATGATGTCATGTGTTTGGAAGATTCTGATAGTTTTTTTGGCAACATCTGAGTTAATTAGAGACACACCTGTGGATGTATTTTAATGCAGAAATGAAACACACTGCTTCTTTGTATAGCATCATGGGAAAGTCTCCATAAATCAGCCAATATATCACGAAGAGAACTGTGGACTTGCACAAGTCTGGCTTATCCTTGGGTACAATTTCAAGATACTTGAAGGTGCCTTGTTCATCAAACAAACGCAAGTACAAACAAGATGGGAATATCCAACCATTATACCGCTCAGGAAGGAGATGGTTTCTGTGTCCCAGAGATGAATATGCTTTGGTCCGACATGTTCATATGAACCCAAGGACAAAAGTGAAAGGCCTTGTGAAGATGATGGTGGAAGCTGGTAAGATTGTGTCAATATCCACAGTGAAACGAGTACTGTATTAACATGGGCTGAAAGACCACTCTGCCAGGAAGAAGCCATTACTCCAAAGGAAACAGAAAAATCCAGATTAATATTTGCAAATGCACACAGGAACCTTAATTTTTGGAGACATGTCCTGTGGTCTGATAAAACTAAAATTGAACTTTTTGGGCATAATAACCATCTTTACATTTAGCGGAAAAAGGGAGAAGCATGGAAGCCTAAGAACACCATCCTAACTGTGAAACACGGGGGCGGCAGCATCATGTTGTTGGGTTGTTTTGCTGCAGGAGGGACTGGTGCACTTCACAAAACAGATGGCATGTAGGGTTGATCGAATAGCTTCGGATTTAAGAGCTTATCCGAATAGCTATAGCGCTTACCGAATAGCTGCATTGGGAACCCGGATACCTGGAGCGCTCCCGATGATCAGCTGATCAGCGCCGCAGCTGCTGTGTAGCGGCTGTTTCATTGTCACAACACATGTATGGAGAGCCCAACAAACAGGCTCTCCATGCATATGTTGTGACTGTCACACAGCAGTTTTGTCAGGAGAAATGGGCCCAAATTCTGACCAACTGATGTGAGAAGCTCATACAAAAAAAGGATAACCTGAATCACCATATATAAGGAAATATGATTTTTATTGACACAAAATATCTTAAATAAATACTGAATACAATATATACAAAGGATTTGTTATCTTCTAGTTCATATGTATGGCTAAAAATGTGATCCACAAGGATGACAAACAATTGCAGCCGCAAACTAGGACCAGGACAGCATAGCAATCTACAAAGGGTAAATACTACTGGTTATAGAAATAATTGGCCTCATGATAGAGAAAATACAGTGGATCAAACCGTCTGCCCACTAGCAATGAGGAAGACTGAATGTTTACCACCCAGACGCAACCATGCTACTGTAACACCCTCTAAGATACACAACACCAATTTGTTGTTACACCTGTTTGTCAGGAAGAAAGGGTCCAAATTCCGACCAACTGTTGTGAGAAGCTTGTGTAAGGATATCCCAAATGTTTGACCCAAGTCCTTCAGTTTAAGGGCAATGGTATCAAATACTAATGAAATGTATGCAAACTTTTGACTCTGCAGTAAGTATTAAAAATGCCTTAAAATATTCTCTCTCATTATTCTGGCATTTGGCAAATAGTAATAAATATGGTAATCCTAACTGACCTAAAACGGGAAAGGTTTATTCTGATTACATGACAGATAATTGAGGAAAACATGCATATGTGTCTTTTTATATAATATATATATATATAATATATAAAGCTCAAAGTGTGTATGTATGTGTGTATGTATGTATGTATGTGTGTGTGTGTATGTGTGTATGTCCGGGATAGGCATCCGCACCGTCGCAGCTACAGCCACAAAATTTGGCACAGTCACACGTCTGGACCCCGAGAGCGTCCTAAGCTATGTTGTGAGGCGAAATTTTAACCCCGCGCGTTCCAATTCACCAAACAATTTTTCCCCGTCTACATACTGGGGAAAAAGTGTGTGTGTGTCAAGCCCCACCCCTCATTATGATGTCATAATGCCCCTATGTCACAATGGTTGCCATGGCGACGCTGATTTCTTCATAGGTTGCAAGCCCTGCCGCCGCTCATTATGATGTCATAATGGTTGACTATGAGATGGAGGATGTGTGATGGGTATATGGGCACTGGACTATGGGATGGAGGATATGTATGACGGGTATATGGGCTCGGGACTATGGTATGGCGGATGTGTATGATGGGTATATGGGCACTGGACTATGGGATGGAGGATATGTATGACGGGTATATGGGCTCGGGACTATGGTATGGCGGATGTGAATGACGGGTATATGGGCACGGGACTATGGGATGGAGGATATGCATGATGGGTATATGGGCACGGGACTATGGTATGGAGGATATGTATGATGGGTATATGGGCACGGGACTATGGGATGGAGGATATGTATTATGGGTATATGGGCACGGGACTGTGGGATGGAGGATATGTATGACGGGTATATGGGCACGGGACTATGGGATGGAGGATGTGTGATGGGTATATGAGCACTCGACTATGGGATGGAGGATGTATGATGGGACATCCCTACCCTCATCATGGGAGATTTCAACATCCCCATTGCTCTTCCCCTCTCCCCATCTGCTACTCACCTTTTATCTCTAACCTCCTCATTTGGCCTTTTGCAGCTTACTAATTCTCCAACGCATGAAGACGGAAACTCCCTTGACTTGGTCTTCTCTCGGCTTTGTGCAGTGGATGATTTTGCAAACTCCCCTCTCCCGCTCTCTGACCACAATCTTCTTTCATTCTCTATAAAGAACTGCCAGGCTGCTCAGGTCACCCCCACTGTCCAGACTTATAGAAACATACAGGCCATTAACACCCAGAAACTTCTGAAGAACTTGCAGTCTTCATTGGCCCCTATCTCCTCCCTCTCATGTCCTGATTCTGCATTGAAGCATTACAATGAAACACTTCAAAGTGCCCTGGATGATTTTGCACCCCCTATAAATAGAACACCACAACGCAGACGGCGACAACCCTGGCACACGGTGCAAACACGTTTCCTGCAGCGGTGCTCCAGGTGCGCCGAACGTCTGTGGAGAAAATCCAATCTACGCGAAGATTTCATCCATTTTAAGTTTATGCTTAGAACATACAACACTGCCCTTCACCTCTCCAAACAAACCTATTTCAACACCCTCATCATCTCACTGTCCAATAACCCGAAACGTCTCTTTGACACTTTTCATTCTCTACTCAATCCAAGAGTACAGGCCCCAACCACGGAGCTCCGAGCTGACGATCTGGCCAATTACTTCAAAGAAAAAATTGACCAGATCCGACAGGAAATTATCTCCAAATCCCCTCATACCATGCACTGTCCTCCCTCCCCCACTGCATCTAACTCACTCGCTGATTTTGAACCAGTCACAGAAGAAGAAGTAAGCAGGCTCCTTGCATCTTCTCGCCCAACTACTTGCACCAGTGACCCATTTCCGTCACATCTCCTCCAGTCCCTTTCCCCTGCTGTCACCCCTCACCTAACTAAAATATTTAACCTCTCTCTCTCTTCTGGTATTTTTCCCTCCTCATTTAAGCATGCCATCATACATCCACTACTTAAAAAACCATCCCTCGACCAAAACTGTGCCGCTAACTATAGACCTGTCTCTAATCTTCCCTTCATCTCTAAACTCCTGGAACGCCTGGTCCACTCCCGTCTTATCCGCTATCTCTCAGAAAACTCTGTTCTCGACCCTCTCCAATCCGGTTTCCGCTCTTTACACTCCACTGAAACTGCCCTCACTAAAGTCTCTAATGATCTGCTAACAGCTAAATCAAATGGTCATTACTCCATGCTAATTCTCTTGGATCTCTCTGCAGCATTCGACACTGTGGATCATCAGCTCCTCCTCACTATGCTCCATTCCATTGGCCTCAAGGACACCGTTCTCTCCTGGTTCTCCTCCTATCTCTCCGACCGCTCCTTTACTGTTTCTTTTGCCGGTTCCTCCTCCTCTCACCTTCCCCTTACTGTTGGGGTTCCTCAAGGATCGGTTCTAGGCCCCCTCCTCTTCTCCTTGTACACTGCCCCTATTGGTCAAACAATCAGTAGATTTGGTTTCCAGTACCATCTCTATGCTGATGACACCCAATTATACGCTTCTTCTCCTGACATCACGACAGCCTTTTTAGAAAACACTGGCGATTGTCTAAACGCTGTGTCTAATATCATGTCCTCACTATATCTGAAACTGAACCTGTCAAAGACTGAACTCCTTGTGTTTCCTCCCGCTACTAATGTACCTACACCCGACATTGCCATTTCCGTGTGTGGTTCCACTATTACTCCCCAGCAACATGCCCGCTGTCTTGGGGTCATACTTGATTCCGAGCTTTCCTTTGCCCCCCACATTCGATCACTGGCTCGCTCTTGTCATCTGCACCTCAAAAACATTTCTAGAATTCGACCTTTTCTTACTTTTGACTCTGCAAAAACTCTTACTGTTTCTCTTATTCATTCTCGTCTCGACTATTGTAACTCTCTTCTAATCGGTCTCCCTCTTACCAAACTCTCCCCTCTCCAATCTGTCTTGAATGCTGCAGCCAGGATAATATTCCTCACCAATCGTTACACCGATGCCTCTACCTTGTGCCAGTCATTACACTGGCTACCCATCCACTCCAGAATTCAGTATAAACTTATTACCCTCACCCACAAAGCCCTCAATGGCTCAGCACCACCCTACATCTCCTCCCTTGTTTCAGTATACCACCCTACCCGCGCCCTCCGTTCTGCTGATGACCTGAGGTTGGTATCCTCAATAGTCAGAACCTCCCACTCCCGTCTCCAAGACTTTACACGTGCCGCGCCAATTCTTTGGAATGCACTTCCCAGGTCAATACGATTAGTCCCCAATCCCCACAATTTTAAGCGTGTCCTGAAAACACATTTATTCAGACTGGCCTATCGCCTCAACACATTAACCTAACCTATCCCTGTGTGGCAGAGCCAAAAGTTTTACCATAACCAGGTTCCCAGCATCATGTTCCCACATGCTTTATGCATCCATTAGCCCTCTGTGTCTGTACTGTTACACACTTAACATTATGGCTGGTCCATACAATCAGGGCAACTGTTACCACCCACCTTTCGTGTCTACCTCTTTCCTCATAGACTGTAAGCTTGCGAGCAGGGCCCTCACTCCTCTTGGTATTTGTTATAATTTACTGTATGTGATTATTGTTATGCTGTAATGTCTATTGTCTGTACAAATCCCCTCTGAAATGTAAAGTGCTGCGGAATATGTCGGCGCTATAAAAATAAAATTTATTATTATTATTATTATATGGGCACTCGACTATGGGATGGAGGATATGTATGATGGGTATATGGGCATGGGACTATGGGATGGAGAATATGTATGATGGGTATATGGGCATGGGACTATTGGATGGAGGATGGGTATATGGGCACTCGACTATGGGATGGAGGATATGTATGATGGGTATATGGGCACGGGCCTATGGGATCGTGGATGTGTGATGGGTATATGGGCACGGGACTATGGGATGGAGGATTATTATAATTTGTTATAACTAACCACAGTTAGTTACTATGCCCGGGCAGCGCCGGGCTCTTCAGCTAGTATATATATATATATATATATATATACACACACACACACATACATACACACACACACATATACACATACACACACAAGGCATTTCATATTTGATTGAAAATGTAAGCTTACCAAATATATTTTTTTTAGTTAGAAGCAATGTACTAAAGACAATTTGTTGCTTAGCAGCAGAAAACATAGTGGGTGACAAGGTTGGACGTCCATGCTCTTGTAGAGATCGTGATGTTCTCATTCACACTGAGCAGTGTTGGTAGCATGTACTCCTATGTACCACCTGTAAGTCACTACTTGTTGAAGTCTGCATGTGTAGCGTTATATAACTGACATGTTTTGATAATGTACAAACTGAGGCACATATTTTCAGAAAAGGCCAGTAAAACCAAATGTGAAATATCAGAAGTAGCATAACAGGAAAACTCTCTGAAGGCAAGACAAATTTCACATAAATGAAACATTTTTCTTTCAGAGTTCACAGCACAGTATAATCTCCCAGTTGCCAGGCAAATTTTAACCCATGAAGCGTGGGAGAATGAGGCTCGTAACTTGCTGTACGAAAATAAAAGCACATTTCGTTTAATCAAGTCTTTGAACAGACATAGCATATAACACACAGGCAGTTTAAAGCGCAAGCGATGACTCCCCCACAACAAGGCAGGAGGTGAAGCTGGAAATACAGGACACAGACACTCCAGGGGATTCTCAGGACATGCATGAATGCTCCAGGACAGCCTCGGCACACGCAAGGAATGTGCAGGGCTAGCTTAGGACATCCATGAGATCACCAAGCCAATCTGAAAATATAACGGGAGACAATGTGTGCTATTTGGAATAGAATGAAAGGAAAATTTAAGATTGTAAACTACACAAGAATAGTTGTATCAGCACCCTCTTAACCTGTATAGAATAATTAGGAGTCACATATTCAGTCTTGAAATTATAGGATCATTAATATATTGATTTGATTACTGAAACATAACAAACAACTCCTTATAGCTTGATATCTGCACAAAAGATTATGCCTTTCAGAATTATAATCAGTTTTTTCATAATTAAAATTGCAAAGTGCTCGTAAAAACAAGCAACTTTGTAATTTACTTCTTATTTAGAATCCTCTCCCTTCTCAATAGGGGATTTTTAATTCTATAGATTGCTGATTCATGTCCAGGTGACAGGCCACCTCAGAGTGGTCGGTCTCCTAGGCAAAGGGCCAACACTTGCAAACTGACTGCTATACACATTATGCAAGCACTACAGGATACGGCCAGCTACAGTGTCCCAGATCTACTCTGATGCTACAGAGGCATCATGGAACCACAATGGCACTGATCGCCTGTTTGTAGCAGAAATACTTGCTATGAGTGCTGGCCACCTTCCGGTAAGCTTGTGTTAAATGCCGCTGTCGAGATTGACAGCAGCATTTAACTAGCTAACAGCCGCAGGTGGATCGCGATTCCACCCGCGGCTGTTACGGGCACATCTCAGCTGTATAGATCAGAGGGGGAGTCTGACGTGGGAGTACTATTATGCCCAACGTCGGAAAGGGGTTAATCATTCTTATGGAGATAAAAGTGACCTATTCTGCAGATAGGTGATAACTTTTTTTTCACCGGATAACCCCTTTACGTTAAAATTTTTCTGTATAATCCTTTCTAAAGTTCAATATAAGAATGCTGGAGGAAAAAACTGTTTCTAGCATAAAGTAGGCATGTCTTTCTAATCCTGGACTTGTACATGCTCACTTTTAGTCAAACTAAGTCTGGACATGAAGATTTGGAGTTAATGCATTACAGTGCAAGAGGGACAACAGAGCAGCACATCGTGTCTTTGCATTAACTTTTTTTGTTGTTGTTCAATTGTTTTCAAAATGCAAAATTAAATAACAGCCTCAAGAAAAACATTTCCTACCATTTTTGCTGCTTTGGAATCTATGCAACACCTACACATAGCTGGCTGTCCTGCTGCTTCTGACAGAATTGGTGGCACACTGCTCCCGATCATCTCAGGGTGGATGCTATTTGCTCTCCTCTACCATTCGCTCAGAATTTTGGATAGAAATAAAGGATGTAAAATGGGAAAGCATAACAGCAATGAAGTTGTGCGGACATACGAAAGCCAGTTTAGTTTAGATAGCAGTTTCCTTGACACACATAACAAACACATGTATAAGAGAAAAGTCTGAAGCTAGAAACAGTTCAACATCAAGTGCTCTGAAAGTGAATAACGAAAGGACAACTACAGCTCAACTTTCTCAAGATTTAGTTGTGTCTTTATGACCATTGTCTACTTTTCTAATAAAAGTAGACAGTTGAGATCTCCCTTTAGACACAGCAGATCAACAGCACAGCAGGCACCCAACCACCCACCAAGAACCCGGATGGTATCCAATTCTTGACATGCAGGATTATAACATTTCTAGAAAGGTCATAAAGTTGGTTCCTGAGCATAGTAATGGCATTCTATTTCCTTGTCTATGTAGCAAAATGTGGGTTGATTAATTTGTAGCTGTTATACACAATAGTTTTATGGCTGGCAAGCATCAGGTTATGACATGGCACGTTAAAGAGCGTTATCCTATTTAATTTATGGCAAGTGCATTTCCATGTGCATTCCAAAGTTTATGGCTCCCAAACAGATATTGGATAGAGAAGGGTAGCAAAATGTAACCACAGTATGTCTGTTAGAGTGCAGAAGACACTCTTAGTTTGGACTCATCATTTAGTGGCTACTAGTCAGAGCGCTGCTAGCGGAAAATATGGTGCACTTTGGAGGCACCGTATGGCAGCAAAAGAATACCTATGGTAGTTCAGAACGGTAATTACCCCCATGTGTGTTGACATGGAGGATCAAAGTACTGTATGAGGTTTTGCGATGCGCAAGTACCAAGTATAAGTTGCCTAACCCTAAATGAGGGGTCTCATAAAAGAGTAATAGTAGTTATACAATTTATCTTTAGATCTTAAACTGATAAGGACCATGACCCATTTTTCATTTGTCTCCTGAGCTTTCTTCAACAGTTTTTGACTTTTGTAGGGTTTTGCCATGGTACTAGTGATGGTTTTTTTCACTGTCATTCTCCAGTCTTTTTCCCCCCTGAATATTGAATGATGAAGAACCTGCTAATGTTTTTTAAGCAAAAACTATGGAAAAAACGTTCCAAAACACATCTATGATTTGGTTTTTGAAGGGTTTTCCAATGGTATGCGCGATGTTTTTGCGCTGTTAGTTTACATTTTTTGTTGTTTTTTTTTTTCATTCCAGTGAATAATGAGGAAGTAGTTTTTTTTTTTTTCACAAACTCAACGGCAAAACGCTCCAAAAGACATATGGGGGTCTTCAGGCGTCTTTTGAACTTGTCCATTGACTAGTATTGTAAAGTACAGAGTATCTTCTAAGTGGAAAATGACAAAAGAGTAGACATGTCACTTATTTTAACTGCATGGTTGTTTATTTTAATGGTGTTTTTAGAAACTCGAAACTGTTAAAAGATGTTTAAAAGCCTGAACATATTGCACAGTAAGTTTTTTCTACATAGAAATGCATATGTTCATTCTGTTGAGCATTTTTTGTTAGTTTTTTTTAAGTGGTTTCAGCCTGCAAAAGATGTTGTGTGCACATAACCTGAGGGTAACTATATAATATTTTCAAAAGTTTCCCTTGGCTCATTGTAGCCATTCTGATATATAACCCCCAGTCCAAAAAAGTTAGGACACTGTGTAACATGTAACGAAAAGAATGCAATGATTTTGAAATCTCTTACAGCCATATTTTATTCACAAAAGAACACAGAGCACAAATCAGAAGGTGAAAGATAGAAAAACACCTATTTCATAAAAAAATATTTAAGAAAATGATGGCAGCAACAAATCTCAAAAAAGTTGTGAAAAGATTAACAAAAGGTTGGAAAAGTATAATGAAAAACAGCTGAAGGCTGTATTAAAAAAAAAAAAAAAAAAGTATGTTGGAGAGGCAGAGTCTCTCAGAATCAAATGTGGTCAGAGGTTCCTCAATCTGAGTGGATCTAAAAATTGTGAAAAATGTTCCCCAATGTAAAATTGCAAAGATTTTTAATGCAAAAAGAAGATAAATCCACCTTCACGAACAGTCATTCTTTTATTCACAAAAATGCTTCAAGGACAAATAGAGACAGCAATACAGCTTATAGCACACACATCAATGCGTTTCAGGTGCCTGCGCACCCTTAGTCAACATCAAATATTTTTAATATCCCACCTATACAGTGCATAATGACAACAAAATAAACAGATTCTGGCAAAATCCCAGAGTACAAGGGGCAAGGCTGGCAGTCAATTGTATATGCACGTGATCTACGGGCCCTCAGGAAAAGACATGATTTGCTTGTGCAAAATCCACTGTATAGGCTCAGGAATAGGTCTCATAATCATTTTGTGAACAAAGTTAACTGTGCAATCCACAACTGCAAGTTAAAGCTCTATCATGCAAAAAGGAAGCCATATATCAACTGTCACGATCTCCACTCTGTTCCTGTCTGGTATGCTTCTTTGTGTATTGGTTGTCCTGGGTCTGTGCTGCAATCATCTGTGTTCACTCTTCTTGATTAGTCTTCTACTTAAGCATGCTAGTTCCTTCACTCTGTGTCAATCGTACACTTGCTGTTGCTTGTGTAAGACTGATCCCTCTGTGCTCTTTGCCTGACCCAGCTTGACTTGATTTTCTTCCCGGACTTGACTCTTTGCTTATGACCTGACTTCTCTTGTGCCTGCTCCCTGTAAACTATCTTGTCTCTCTAGCGTTCCTGACCTTGGCTCGTGAATTAGATTTCGTCTCTGACTTCCCCCCTTGTTGTACTGCACCATTTCCTGAACCTGACCTCGGATTGTTTGACCTCCCTTTACTTATTCAGTAAGTAGTATATATTTTTAATATCTGTCATTGTAGTTTTTTTCTCCACTTCTGATGCTATGGGGTTGTATTAGTGCCCATGGCATGGGACCTTATGCATCTAGAATGGCACCATCAATGCTGAGCATAAAAAAGGGTTATAGAACATTTTCTCCCATCCAGACAGTGTCTATTGGGAAGGCTTTGTATATTTCATCAGGACAATGCTAAACCACATACTGCACCCATCACAACAGCATGACTCCACAGAAGAAGAGTTCACATGGCCTTCCTGTATTTAGACCTTTCACTAATAGAAAAGATATAATGAATTATGAAAATGAAAAATCCAGCAAAGAAGACCCAGGACTGTTGAACAGCAAGACTCATACATCAGATAAGAATAGGACAACAATCCTCTCCCAAACATCCAGCAATTGGTCTCCTCACATCCCAGATGGTTACAGACTAATGTAATGTAATGTAAGATGGGATGCCACACAATGGCAGACATGGCTTTGGCCCAAGTATTTGTAGATGTGTAGCTGCCATCAATTTTTAAATGAGTTATTTTTTTCAAATTAAATGGAAAAATGTCTAACTTTTACCTTATGATATGTGCTCAGCTGTGAAAATAATATGGCTTTAAGGGATTTCCAAACCATTGCATTCTTGTTTTCTTTCCATTTTACACAGCTGACAAATGTGTGTGATCACGGGGGACCTAACCGGTGGGCCCTGCATTTATCTTTACATCAAAGACCCATGTTCTTCCTAACTGCATTATTGCAGAGGAGTTCTGAGAGGTTTCGCTTGCCTTTGACTTGAAATGTATGGTTCCCGCAAGATTATCATACATTTATAAGCCCTTACTCACTGTATTTGATCTTTCCCTAGTTTGACTTTCTCACATTTTGGTTTGTTATAGCTGCGATAATATGGTTTCAATCACATAATGATATGGTCATACTTGGAGTATTTATTTAACTTTAGACCAAAAATGTGCCTCATCACTTACAAATGAGATGAGATGGGGATTACTCAAGCACAAGCACTGTATCCAGACACTATATACATTCCTGTCTGTAATTGCCTTTACTCAAATTGTAACACTTTCCATTACATGTAAATGATTAGATGAGAAGGATCTGAAAGGATTCAGCACAATTTCACAACATGAGTTTGCATAATGTTATAACAGTACATTTATTTTATCAGGAAGAACAGCTAAGCGGGAGTGCTCATTTCTATGCGGCAGAAAATTCACGAAAAGGAAAATAATACCTGCTTTTACATTGGCACAATTGGTTCTTTTGTGAGGCTGGTAAGGTAGATCTACCCTTTAGAGCCCATAAAAATACAATTATAAAATGTGAATAACGCTTAAAACCATTTAAAGGGCTTTCAAGGATGTGAAAAACCTTGAACTTGGTCTCTAACATACCAATATTCAAATATACTTACCTTGCCCTTTCCAGTCCTGTTCCCACCATGGAGGCCTATCATTACTGATATGTCAGCACTGAGGGGCAATACAAGAGTTGTCAGATATGTGGGCCCAGAGAAGTAGGAATATAATTAGTAAAGCTTGTTAGTTTTTATTTTTAGTCAAAATTCATAATTATTAGATCTAAAAAAAAACCTTTAAACCCTTATCAACCTGGGCAATAATCAGGTGATGTGTGGTAGGAGGGACATCATCAAACCTTAGTCAACTAGTGCAACCATTGGCAGCATGTGCATTATCCTCAGGTACTTTGTGGTAATAGAGGCACCATTAAACCTTAGGAAATCCGAGCATTAGTCTCAAAAGCTGTGTGGTAAGAGGGACTCCATCAAACCTTAGGCAACCAACGAATTAGCCTTAGGTACTGTGTGGTAACAGGGACACTATTAAACCTCAAGCTACCAGTACATTAACCTGAGGTGCTGTGTGGTTGTAGGTAAACCATCAAACCTTAGGCAACCCGTGCATTAGCTTCAGAAGCTCTGTGGTAATAGGTACGCCATCAAAACCTTAGGCAACCCATGCATTAACTTCAGAAGATGTGTGGTAATAGGGATGCCATCAAACCTTAGGAAATTTGTGCATTTGCCTCAGGTGCTGGGTGATGGAGAGGTTTGATGGCGTTCCTCCTGTCTTGGCTAGGGGCAGTAAACTGAATACTTGCCATGAGTGAGAGAAAACTAACTAAGGCTCTGAAAAAAAAATGACCTATATCATCCCATATTACCGTATACATGTCTCTTCTCCTTACCGAGAGCAGCAGGGCTCCTCACTGTGACTTCAGGCCGAAAAAATGTCTTCCTTATTTTTGTGCATACACTGCATGATCAGCAATGAACTAGTTTCCTAAATCTAGTTCATAAACTGGCTTGCTATCACATTGCTGGATGTGTACGCCATTTCACTTTCACTACCAAAAAAATTAACGTACCACACTATTTTTTTTTTTAATTTCACAACCATAGGTATCAATAATGTATGTTCCCTGTGTGTAGTGAAATAGTTACTGGTTTTCGGTACCGCTCTGGTCACTCTCCGCCATCTTGTGACTGAAGATCTGACTGGCCAGAAGTCACTGTTGTTACTCACTGGAGTGATCTGGCCAGTCAGAACTCTGATTACCTGGTGCAGAAGGGGACTGGAGCGGCGCTGGGAGCAGCAGAAGACGACTGTAAAGTATTTTGCTACACAAGAAAGGTACACAACTGATACCTATCCGGTGGTGGTATTAAAAAAAAAAACACCTGGAGGTTTTTCATTTTATAAAGAGGTGGTATATACTAGAGGCTGGACTACCGCTGATCATAAAGTGACGGCGTATCCTATAGTAATATGCTATCAATTAATAAAATGTGAATACTCCTTTAACCCCTTCACGACCTTTGACGCCACGTAGGCGTCATGAAAAGTCGTGTCAGAACGACCCATGACGCCTATGTGGCGTCATGACTTTAAAGCCCCCCTGCGGGTCGGGTGACCTAGGTCACTGAAAGGTCACCCGACCCGCAGATACAGGGGGCTTTGTTCTTCGCCACAGGGGGCGTGGCTTCGCCCCCACGTGGCTACGATCGCTCTGATTGGCTGTTAAAAGTGAAACAGCCAATCAGAGCGATAGTAATATTTCATCAATGAAAATTGATGAAATATTACAATCCAGCCATGGCCGATGCTGCTGTAGCATCGGACATGGCTGGAGACACCGATTCCGAATTTGCCGGCTGCAGATTCCATTCTTTCATTTTGATCACTCTCACAGTGATCAAAATGAAAGAAAAAGTAAATAAACCCCCCGATTATCACCCCCATAGGTAGGCAGAACTAATAAAATAAAAAAAATATTTTTATTTTTATTTTTCCATTAGGGTTAGGGTTAGGGTTGAAAAGAGGGTTAGGGTTAGGGTTGGAAAGAGGGTTAGGGTTAGGGTTGGAAAGAGGGTTAGGGTTAGGGTTGAAAAGAGGGTTAGGGTTGAAAAGAGGGTTAGGGCTAGGGTTGGAAAGAGGGTTAGGGTTAGGATTGGAAAGAGGGTTAGGGTTGAATTAGGGTTAGGGTTGGAATTAGGGTTAGGGTTGGAATTAGGGTTAGAATTAGGGTTAGCGTTGGAATTAGGGTTAGGCTTGTGGTTAGGGATGTGTTAGGGTTAGGGCTGTGGTTAGGGGTGTGTTGGGGTTAGGGTTGGAGTTAGAATTGAGGGGTTTCCACTGTTTAGGCACATCAGGGGGGTCGCCAAACGCGACATGGTGCAACCATTGATTCCAGCCAATTTTGCGCTCAAAAAGTCAAACGGTGCTCCCTCCCTTCCAAGCCCTGACGTGTGCCCAAACAGTGGTTTACCCCAACATATGAGGTATCAGCGTACTCAGGAAAAATTGCACAACAACTTTTGGGGACTAATTTCTCGTGTTACACTTGGGAAAATAAAAAATTGGGGGCTAAAAAATTATTTTTGTGGAAAAAAATGATTTTTTCATTTTCACGTCTCTGCATTATAAACTTCTGTGAAGCACTTGGGGGTTCAAAGTGCTCACAACACATCTTACATACGTTCCTTGGAAGGTCTAGCTTCCAAAATGGGGTCACTTGTGGGGGGTTTCCACTGTTTAGGCACATCAGGGGCTCTGCAAACGTAATGACGACCGCAGACTATTCCATCAAAGTCTGTATTTCAAAACGTCACTACTTCCATTCCGAGCCTTGACGTGTGCCCAAACAATGGTTCCCCCCCACATATGGGGTACCAGCGTACTCAGGACAAACTGGACAACAACTTTTGGGGTCCAATTTCTCCTGTTACCCTTGTGAAAATAAAAAATTGCGGGCTAAAAAAATCATTTTTTGAGGAAAAAAAAGATTTTTTTATTTTCACGGTTCTGCGTTATAAACTTCTGTGAAGCACTTGGGGGTTCAAAGTGCTGCTCACCACACATCTAGATAAGTTCCTTGGTGGTCTAGTTTCCAAAATGGGGTCACTTGTGGGGGGTTTCCACTGTTTAGGCACATCAGAGGCTCTGCAAACGTAACATGATGCCCGCAGACCATTCGATCAAGTCGGTATTTCAAAACGTCACTACTTCACTTCCGAGCCCCGACGTGTGCCCAAACAATGGTCCCTCCCCACATATGGGGTATCAGCATACTCAGGACAAACTGGACAACAACTTTTGGGGTCCAATTTCTCCTGTTACCCTTGTGAAAATAAAAAATTGCGAGCTAAAAATTCATTTTTTGAGGAAAAAAAAAGATTTTTTATTTTCATGGCTCTGCGTTACAATCTTCTGTGAAGCACTTCGGGGTTCAAGGTGCTCACCACACATCTAGATAAGTTCCTTGGGGGGTCTAGTTTCCAAAATGGGGTCACTTGTGGGGGGTTTCCACAGTTTAGGTACATCAAGGGCTCTGCAAATGTAACATGATGCCCGCAGACCATTCCATCAAAGTCTGCATACCAAAACGTCACTACTTCCCTTCCGAGCCCTGACGTGTGCCCATACAGTGGTCATCCCCCACATATGGGGTATCAGCGTACTCAGGACAAACTGGACAACAACTTTTGGGGTCCAATTTCTCCTGTTACCCTTGTGAAAAAAAAATTGCGTGCTAAAATTCATTTTTTTTTGAGGGAAAAAAAAAGATTTTTTATTTTCACGGCTCTGCATTATAAACTTCTGTGAAGCACTTGGGGGTTCAAGGTGCTCACCACACATCTAGATAAGTTCCTTGGGGGGTCTAGTTTCCAAAATGGGGTCACTTGTGGGGGGTTTCTACTGTTTAGGCACACAGGGGCTCAGCAAATGTAACATGACGCCCGCAGACCATTCCATCAAAGTCAGCATTTCAAAATGTTACTACTTCCCTGCTGAGCCCCAACGTGTGCCCAAACAGTGGTTCCCCCCCACATATGGGGTACCAGCGTACTCAGGACAAACTGGACAACAACTTTTGGGGTCCAATTTATCCTAGTACCCTTGTGAAAATAAAAAATTGCCAACTAAAAAATTTTTTTTTAGGAAAAAAAAAGATTTTTTATTTTCACTGCTCTGCATTATAAACTTCTGTGAATCACCTGGGGGTTCAAAGTGCTCACTATGCATCTAGATAAGTTCCTTAGGGGGTCTAGTTTCCAAAATGGGGTCATTTGTGGGGGAGCTCCAAAGTTTAGGCACACAGGGGCTCTCCAAACACGACATGGTGTCCGCTAACGATTGGAGCTAATTTTCATTTCAAAAAGTCAAATGGCGCTCATTCCCTTCTGCGCCCTGCCGTGCACCCAAACAGTGCCCCCCCCCACATATGGGGTACCAGCATACTCAGAACAAACTGGACAACAACTTTTGGGGTCCAATTTCTCCTGTTGCCCTTGTGAAAATAAAAAATAGCGTGCTAAAAAATCATTTTTGAGGAAAAAAAATGATTTTTTATTTTCACTGCTCTATGTTATAAACTTTTGTGAAGCACTTGGGGGTTCAAAGTGCTTACTACACATCTAGATAAGTTCCTTAAGGGGTCTAGTTTCCAAAATGGTGTCACTTGTGGGGGAGCTCCAATGTTTAGGCACACAGGGGATCTCCAAACGCGACATGGTGTCCGATAACGATTGGAGCTAATTTTCCATTCAAAAAGTCAAATGGCGCTCCTTCCCTTCCGGGCCCTGCCGTGCACCCAAACAGTGGTTTATGACCACATATGAGGTATCGGTGTACTCAGGAGAAATTGCCCAACAAATTTTAGGATCCATTTTATCCTGTTGCCCATGTGAAAATGAAAAAACTGAGGCTAAAAGATAATTTTTGTGAAAAAAAGTACTTTTTTTTTTTTTACGGATCAATTTGAGAAGCACCTGGGGGTTCAAAGTGATCACTATGCATCTAGATAAGTTCCTTGGGGGGTCTAGTTTCCAAAATGGGGTCACTTGTGGGGGAGCTCCAGTGTTTAGGCACACAGCGACTCTCCAAACGCGACATGGCAAGCGCTAAATATTCCAGCATATTTTCTATTCAAAAAGTCAAATGGCACTCCTTCCCTTCTGAGCCCTGCCGTGCGCCCAAACAGTGGTTTTTGACCACATATGAGGTATCGGTGTACTCAGGGGAAATTGCCCAACAAATTTTAGGATCCATTTTATCCTGTTGCCCATGTGAAAATGAAAAAATTGATGCTGAAAGAAAATTTTTGTTGGAAAAATTAAAATGTCCTTTTTTTCCTTCCATGTTGCTTTAGTTCCTGTGAAACACCTAAATGGTTAATAATCTTCTTGAATGTAGTTTTGAGTAGCTTGAGGGGTGCAGTTTTTAGAATGGTGTCACTTTTGGGTATTTTCTGCCATATAGACCCCTCAAAGTGACTTCAAATGTGAGGTGGTCCCTAAAAAAAATGGTTTTGTAAATTTTGTTGTAAAAATGAGAAATCACTGGTCAACTTTTAACCCTTATAACTTCCTAACAAAAAAATATTTTGCTTCCAAAATTGTGCTGATGTAAAGTAGACATGTGGGAAATGTTATTTAGTAACTATTTTGTGTCACATAACTCTCTAGTTTAACAGAATAAAAATTCAAAATTTGAAAATTGCGAAATTTTCAAAATTTTCACCAAATTTCTGATTTTTTCACAAATAAACGCAAAAATTATCGATCTAAATTTACCACTAACATGAAGCCCAATATGTCACGAAAAAACAATCTCAGAATCGCTAGGATGCGTTGAAGCGTTCCAGAGTTATTACCTCATAAAGGGACACTGGTCAGAATTGCAAAAAATGGCCAGGTCATTAAGGTCAAAATAGGCTGGGTCATGAAGGGGTTAAAGCTATAAAAATCTTAGGAAGTATCCAATGCACTTGGAAACTAGATATTACATACTATATATCTCCTGGACATGTACAGTACTGCCAGATCTCGCCTCCACAAGTCGCCAGGTGAGCTCTATAACTGTGCACTCTTGATTCTATGCCTGAAGCAGCTTCTGTCATATATACCGTATACAAAACAATGTTTTAGCTTCCAGCAGATATTTCTGACATTCACGGAAGAATTTGTCTTATGATATCCGGTTTTCTCCCACATCCCAGAGACAAGCTGATAAGAAATATAGATTGTGAGCACCAATGGGGACAGCTATGACAATATCTGTAAAGCTCTGTGGAATTAATGGTGCTATATAAGCAAAGTTTAATATATAAATAATAATATGTTAATCTGGTTTGTGTCATGGTATCCGGCATTTTACAAAAGAAAATAATGAAGCATAATTTTGCCCGGATCTGCAGCTAAGACTCCATACTGTGCCTCCAGCAGATGTGAACAGAGCCTAAAGGGCCTGTCACACTAAGCGATATCGCTAGCAATATCGCTATAACTAGTGACGTAGCAGCGATATTGCTAGCGACATCGCTGTGTCTGATACTTACCTCCGACCGGCTCCCCCGCTGGTTATCGCTGATCGCGCGAGAACGTTCAGGACTGTTTCTCGTCGTCAGCTTCCTGCGGCGCTTCCTGCTGTGACGACGAGCGACGCGTGGAGCCGGGCGGGAGGACTCAGGATCGCCGCGTCTGACAGGTAAGTAGCGACCCCCGTCCCCAGCGATATCGCTGGTGAGATCTGCCTGTGTGGCAGCTCACAAGCGACCACTTAGCGATGTACCAGCGATCCTGACCGCGTCATATCGCTGGTCGGGATCGCTGGTACATCGCTAAGTGTGACAGTACCTTAAGTGATGGGCTGGAGCTGTAGTACATGTACATGGCATGAAGGGAAATTTTACAGCTTACCATAGCTATCACCACAGTTCTTCTATAATAATAATAATAATAATAAATTATCTATTAATAGATTATTAGCATTGATAATTCCCTTACTGCAGAAGCCTAATTGCCGGTTCGCAACAGGCAGCCCGTCCGGCGACTAATTATCCTAGGTGCAGTTCCCTGACTGACCTGAGGGTAAGGGGGGCCCCCGGAGAGCTGCGAGTTCCAAAGTGGAACTGAGAAAGTGGGATATACATAAATCCCCACAGTACTTGGAAGATTGACACAGGGTCCGCTGTCCGTCGCGTTTTGGTGACAGCGGGACCCCTGTCAGTCGTCTGTATCGGACGAGCAGCGGTGGGCTGTTCGTCACATTGTTATATCTATTATATAATACAAGATGGAGGCCCGATGCTATCGAATCGTGAGGGCAGTAATGTCACGATGGGGGCAGGCTTTGCAGCATTGAGAATCTCTCCCCCCCATGTGCTCACCCACCTATCCACTCTCTCTTTCCCCATGTGCTGACTTCTCCTGTCTGTGCTCTCTTATTTGACCTGTCTACCCCATGTGCTATCCCCCTTGTCTGCTGTCTCTCTCCTTCCTGTGCTGTGTTCTCCCCTCATGTGCTGTCCTGTTTGAGCTGTCTCCCCCCTGTGGTCTGTCTGACCGTGTACAGAACATACCACAGCTCCTGGGCAGGGGAGGAAGCAAAAGACAATACTGACATTACAGCAGGAGATCGCAGAGGATACATTTTGTGAGGTAAAATATTGTTTAAAAACAATCAGTGAAATATTTTACCTCACAAAATGAATCCTCTGTGATCCCCTGCTGTAATGTCAGTATTGTCTTTTGCTTCCTTCCCTGCCCAGGAGATGTGGTATGCACCATACATGGTCAGACACAGACAATTTTTAAAATGAACTTTCGTTTGTGGGAAAACCCCTTTAATGTGACCGGCTTCCTCTGCCTGTAGACACATCGCGCATCTGCCACCGGGATCAGCCGAATGATTCACTGCACCTGCACAGAATTCGCGCAGGTGCAGTGCGACAGTGTTCTGCTGGTAGTACCGCGCAAGAGGCTGCATGAGTGTGAGTGTGACTGTGTGTTGCGTACGGCATATAGAGAGTGTGTGTGTGTGTGTGTGGTGCGACGGTGTTCTGCTGGTGGTACCGCGCAATAGCTTGGTACCAGCAGCAGTTTCTATATTGAGACACCCATCACTTGGGTGTCCCAATATGGCGGTCAGTGAACTTCCTCTGCTTGGAATTCTGGGATACGGTGACATCTGGACAGAACAGGAAATCAAAACATTACAAGGCAATTATATAAATAGATTAGACAATAAGGGTATGTGCGCATGTTGCGGATTTGCCCCTGCGGATCCGCTGCAGATTTCCTAGTGATTTACAGTACAATGTTAATCTATGGGAAATAAAAACCGCTGTGCACATGCTGCAGAAAAATCTGAGCGGAAACAGTGGTTTATTTTCCGCAGCATGTCAATTCTTTGTGTGGATTCCGCAGCGTTTTTACACCCATTCCATTATAGGAATCTGCAGGTGTAAAAACGCAGGGGAAATCCGCACTAAAAACGCACGGATTTTGACCTGCGGATTCTGCCAAAATATGCAGATTCCGCGCTGAAAAATCCACCCAGCAATCTGCGAGGTGTGCACATACCCTAAAGGTTTCCTGGCCTCTGCTAACGGCCTCATAAATGCCTACGGGCCAGTAAGCGCAGATTGGTAGACCAGTCGGTTGAGCCGGGTATTGCAGTTTCAAGCTCGTCTACAGATTCTCCCTCCCAAAATGACTCCAATGCTGGCACACACTGGGAGGGGAGCATAGCAAAGGAACCCACAGCCTCTGCCTGCTACAGAGATGGAAAGAGGAGGCAGCACATGTGCTGGAATGGTGATGGCGTTACTGGATCCAAGATGCACACTATATCCTTCCGCAGAAGCAGTTTTCATGTAAACAAGTCACAAACAATTGAAAATTGTCATCAGTATTGGTAAATACATTCATCTTCCCATTATGAGCAATACAAAATGGCCCTTCTTTCCCCCAAACCTTAATCAGCTTTTTAGGATGGCATTGTGTTTCCACCATATACTGACTGTCACATCTATAGTTCTGCAAGCTTGATGACAATATGAGGGTCATCCAAGCAGCCAAACACATTGGCACCAATCGGAATAAGATCTTGAATGATGAACAGTTATTTTGTGCCTGCACATGTAAAGCTCCCGCACCTCCCCATGGCTGCAGCCGACTGACTTTCTAGCTGTCATATTGGGGCTCAGAAAGAACTGAGGTAATTCTAACAATCCAAAGAGAATAACAACATATTCCACCTAAAAGGCATGCTTTATTAAAGATATAGATAGATAAGTAGATAGATATGAGATAGATACATAGATAGATATTAGATAGATATGGGGTAGACAGATATGATATTAGAGATATAGATAGATATGATATGAGATTGATATGGGATAGATAGATCGATCATAGACAGCTACTTGATGCATGCCAGCTCTGTGCCTGGCAGTGACACAGAATGCCAGTGACAGCTCAGCAGGTTTCAGGTGAGCAGGGCAGAGGGGCAGCCTGTTGTACCTCCACAAGGTGACACACTGACAGCTCGGTAGATGCCAGGACTGGCTGGCACTCTCTGGAAAGAGGGTGAGCACACTGCCGGCTGGGATGGCATGATCTTACAACTAGCTTATGTAACAGGGCTTAGGTGGGATTGTCAGTCATGGCAGCCCTGCAGGACATCTGCCAGACGCGGGGATCCTGCACTACAGGTAAAGCGCTCCATGCCAGTCCTTGTGATGTTAGACAGGGCACTATACATGCTGCCAATGTCAGTGCTGACAGCAGGGGGCGATGCCCTCTCATCACAGCGCTTTGACGGCTATCTTTAGCAGCACTCCTGCACCCTTATCACTAAGTGTCCTCTGCCCCCATAAGTGCCAGTCAGTGCCCTCTGCCCCCATGAGTGCCAGTCAGTGTCCTCTGCCCCCATGAGTGCCAGTCAGTGTCCTCTGCCCCCATGAGTGCCAGTCAGTGTCCTCTGCCCCCATGAGTGCCAGTCAGTGTCCTCTGCCCCCATGAGTGCCAGTCAGTGTCCTCTGCCCCCATGAGTGCCAGTCAGTGTCCTCTGCCCCCATAAGTGCCAGTCAGTGTCCTCTGCCCCCATAAGTGCCAGTCAGTGTCATCTGCCCCCATAAGTGCCAGTCAGTGCCCTCTGCCCCCATGAGTGCCAGTCAGTGTCCTCTGCCCCCATGAGTGCCAGTCAGTGTCCTCTGCCCCCATAAGTGCCGGTCAGTGCCCTATGCCCCCATGAGTGCCAGTCAGTGTCCTCTGCCCCCATAAGTGCCAGTCAGTGTCCTCTGCCCCCCATAAGTGCAAGTGTCCTCTGCCCCCATAAGTGCCAGTCAGTGCCCTCTGCCCCCATGAGTGCCAGTCAGTGTCCTCTGCCCCCATAAGTGCCGGTCAGTGCCCTATGCCCCCATGAGTGCCAGTCAGTGTCCTCTGCCCCCATAAGTGCCAGTCAGTGTCCTCTGCCCCCCCATAAGTGCAAGTGTCCTCTGCCCCCATAAGTGCCAGTCAGTGCCCTCTGCCCCCATGAGTGCCAGTCAGTGTCCTCTGCCCCCATAAGTGCCAGTTAGTGCCCTCTGCTCAGCACTGATCTCACGCACACTTTGCATAGCGAAGGATCCGGCACTTAACTATTTGCAGAGTTGCTGCAGGCACAGGTCCAGGCATTCTCCCTCCACCTCCTCCGGAGTGATATGGTCGGACAATGGACGGAGCGGGATGGGGTCCTCCTCCCCGAAGGGTCCCCTGAACTCTCCGAGGAAAAGCTCCAGGAACCTGCGGCAGGTTTTCTCCTCGTTGGATGCGCCGGACATCGCTTCTCATTCCTGGGCGGAGATCGGGTAGAAGGAGCAGCGGCGGCAGCACTAGCGGCACTGAGCGCTCGGCTCCTACATCCCACAGATAGAGCAGCAGCGTGACGACAGCAGGCGGTCATGTGACCTCAGGGGCGGGGCCTGCGCTGTCACACGATGGATGTCACTGTGACTGCTGTGTGCGTGTGCTGCGGAGCCTGTCGGGGGGACATGGGGAGCAGACACGCGGTGCTGTGCCTTATTGGCTGGGCCACATTTCCGCACCAGCTCCTGATTCTGGTCATACACGATGGGATATTACATAGCTGTATTATGCCAATCAGATGTACTATCCTGCTGTAGTATTAAACCTTTACCTTGCGTCAGTTGGCCTCAGTGGGAATAGGGGCAGAGCAGGTCGGGGCCCAACTGTGCAGCCACCTGTCCATGTGACCCCTGTTTGTGCAAAGTACAAGAAACTACAACAAAACCAAAGAAATGAGCCGTAGTTGGTATACATGCAAGGTGTATGAGCACATTCACACTATGGCCTTTTCACAAACAAAATAAAAAAAACAGTATGCCATAAACATTCGATTCTTTACGGTACCCCCTTTTCACTCTGATAACAGCTTTAGGCTAGAGTCACACTGCATTAACGCTATAGCATAACGCGATCGCATTATATTATACCGCTAGCCCAGATGCTTCATCTGTGCTAGCGGTGACGGAGCCTCAGATGCTGCAGCCCACGTCCGAGGCTCCGTCACTGAATGACGGCAAGTCGCTAGCGCATACCGATGATGGCATGCGTTAGTGATGCGCCCGATAATGGGAGGGAATGGCAGCATTAGCGGACTGCGTTACACCGCGTTATGCCCCATTGTAGCACAGTCCGTCCAACAGACTGCCATAACGCAGTGTGATCCCGGCCTTACACCCCCATGGCATTCACACAAGCAGCTTCACAAGGTAGGCACCTGTAATGGCTTCCATTGAACGGGAATGCCTCATGATGAGCTCCTGTGTGGAATCACTAGAAAGGAAAGATTGTATGGACAGGGGCATCCAAACTTGTGATCAGTCATTTAGATTTGCATCACTACGTGCTTTACATATGTTACAGTGGGGAAAATAGGTATTTTATACACTGCGGATTCTGCAAGTTTTCTCGCCTACAAAAAAATCCAGAAAATCACATTGTATGATCTTTAGATAATTTGCTTTCTATTCAATGAAATAATTATTTAATACACTAGAAAAACAGAACTTAATATTTGGTACAAAAACCTTTATTTGCAATTACAAAGATCAGACGTTTCCGTTATTTCTTGGCCAAGTTTGCACACACACTGCAGCAGGGATTTTGGCCAACTCCTCCATACAGATCTTCTCCAGATCTTTCAGGTTTCGTGGCTGTCGCTGGCCAACATTGAGTTTCAGCTCCCTCCAAAGATGTTCTGTTGGGCTCAGGTCTGGGGACTGGCTAGGCCACTCCAGGGCCTTGAAATGCTTCTTATGAAGCCACTCCTTAGTTACCTTGGCTGTATGATTTGGGTCAGTATCATGCTGAAGACCCAGCCACGACTCATCTTCAATGCTCTTGCTGACGGAAGAAGATTGTTGGCCAAAATCTCGCAACGTGACTCCCATCCATCCTTCCTTCCATACAGTGCAGTCATTCTGTTCCCTTTGCAGAAAAGCACCCCAAAAGTACGATGTTTCCCCCACCATGCTTCACGGTTGGGACGGTGTTCTTGGGGTTGTACTCATCCTTCTTCCTCCAAGCACGGTAATTGGAGTTGATACCAAAAAGTTCTATTTTGGCCTCATCTGACCACATGACCTTCTCCCATGCCTCCTCTGGATTATCAAGATGGTCATTTGCAAACTTCAAATGGGCCTGGACATGTGCTGGCATGAGAAGGAGGACTTTGCATGCCCTTTAGGATATTAGTTCTTGACAGCATAGTGTGTTACAAACTGTCTCCAGCCCCACCCCCACCCTTCGAACTGTCCACAGTCCCACCGCTCTCTCTTGGAAAAACTTCACTTCTCCCCAATCACACATTAACAGTTCCCATCACTAGATGACACATATAGCCGACAGCTTTTGTTTTGGCCAAAATATTTTTTAAGCCGCCACCATAACACGGTAGACACTTTTGGCTAAGCTCTACTCTACTGAAACCTATTAAATATTTGTTAAAAAAAGCAATACAATTTAGGTATATTTTTATTTATTTTTCAATTTTTAAAATGACCAATAATATCACATACAAGGAACAAATACCGCCACACCATGTCCAGACCACATATTACCACCACCGTGACCGAATAATATCACATACAAGGAACAAATACCGCCACAACATGACCAGACCACATATTACCACCACATAGTGAATGAATACTACAATACTGATCAGTAATAAAAAAAACAATATTATTACCATAAGTGCCATTATAGACAGGAGATCTGTACTTAGTATGCAGTGTCTCTGTACAGGTAATGCAGTGGTCAATGACATTATACACAGGTGCTCTGTATATAATGTATAAGTAATACATTGATCACTGGTGACATTATAAACAGGACCTCTGTATATAATGTACAGTGTATAGTGTCAGTGTATAGGTAACATACTGACTCACCAGTGACGCCTCTAGGTGAAATCCTTCATCTTTGCTTTTCATCTTTCATCCAGCACAGACCGCCATCACTTCTTCCATACAGGACTCATCTCTGCAGGAAATAACACAGTTATCTAGAGCTCCACTTGCAGAACACATTTCTTATTTTTTCCCAACTTCTACATTACGCCACATGAAGAAAAAAAGGCAACATAGTATCACTCTACACAGTAACAGCACCACCCCTGTTGTGAACTCTCTTAATCCGACTTTTGAGGCAAGGCTCCCTCTGGTGGATACTGCTGGTAGTGGAGCTGGTCAGCATGATGTTAACCCAACAGCTGCGGAAGATAATTGGAGGAGTGGGGGTAGTGACTGGGACTACAAAAGCAAGCAGACTTCTCTCAGTGGCTGCCGGTGATACTCCTTTCTTTGCTTATTGAGGATTTCTGTCTCCTGCCTGATCCTGCATTTTTCAGCTAAGTGTCATTTGCTAAACACTTTGCATCTGATTTTGCCTTGCTGTCAGGGGCTGCTTGCTCCCCCTGGGGCTGCTGGCTCCTGCCCTGTATTTTTGTATCTCGTGTTTGTTTGCTCAGTCCCCTGCTGTATTAGCCTGTTGCTAGCCGCCAATTCACACCTGAGTGCTGATATAGTGGGGGCGAGGTTGTGCAAACCTCAGTTTTTTTGTACATCAGTCATGTTGGAATTGTTAGGGTTTTTGCGTGATTGCGGACAGTGCCTTTTCTGTCCTGTCCTATCTAGTCAGTGTGGGCCCCATCATTTGCTCAGTCTATTTTCTGTCTGTGTTTGTGCTTCATCTTGTCTCACCGACAATATATGTTTGAGGGCTGTCTATTCCTTTGGGGATCTGCTCCGGGGCAGTTTAGATTTCACCTTTCTGTCTTTAGGCTTAGTTAGTCCTCCGGCTGTGACGAAGCGTCTAGGGCAATGTAGGAACGCTCCACGGCTACTGCTAGTTGTGTTGTTAAGATCAGGGGTCTGCAATCCGCTGAGAGACCAACCTCTCTAGTGTTCTGGTGGCATAGACTATTGCGCTCTCCTCGGTAACCCATTCATAACAGAATCACCGGTCAAACTGTAAATTCTAGGGTATTCAAAAGAAGGAAAGAATTGCAAAAAAAAAATTGTCAGAATTTTTCAATATATTTTTTCCTCTTTTTTTCCTCTGGGGCCGTAGGAGGATTTTTTCCTTAATGGAGAATAAGCAATTGTCCGATCGTGTTGAGCAGCTCGCTGCTGAAGTGCGGAGAATTTCTGCTTATCTCGCCCAATCATCTGTTGTAAAACCAAAGAACCCTACTCCTGATGTGTTTTCTGGGGATCGGTCTAAATTTCTGAACTTTAAGAATAATTGTTAACTATTTCTTGCTTTGAAAGCCTAACTCCTCGGGGAGCTCGATGCAGCAGGTTAAAATTGTCATTTCCCTGCTGCGCGGCGATCCCCAGGACTGGGCCTTTTCTCTGACACCTGGAGATCCTATTCTGGTTAATGTAGATACATTTTTTCAAGCCCTGGGGTTATTGTATGATGAGCCTAATGCTATTGATCAAGCTGAGAAAACCTTATTGGCATTAAAACAGGGTCAAGATGCGGCTGAGTTATATTGTCAAAAATTTTGAAAATGGGCAGTCCTTACTAAATGGAATGATGATGTCTTAGCAGCTCTCTTTCAGAAAGGTCTGGCAGAATCCGTAAATGATGTTATGGTGGGATTCCCTGTCCCTTCTGGTCTTGACGACTCTATGTCATTGGCCATTCAAGTTGATCGACGTTTACGAGAACGTAAAACTACGCGAGAGGCGGAGCCGCCTTTCGAACAAACCTCTGAACTCATGCAATCTGATAGGGTTTTGTCTAGGGCGCAACGTCAAGAGTTTAGAAGGCGTAATAAGTTAAGCTTCTTTTGTCGAGATGCTTCTCAAGTTATTTCAGCCTGCCCTAAACCATAGAAACGTTTTGCTCACTCATTTGTGATGGGCAGTGTGCAGCCTAAGTTCCTTTTGGCTGTTACCTTGATCTGCTCCTTGTCCACATTTTCCGCTAAGGCATTTGTGGATTCAGGAGCAGCTTTGAATCTGATGGATTTTGACTTCGCTAAGCGTTGTGGTTTTCCTATGGTACCCCTGCGGACCCCTATTCCTTTGAGGGGTATTGATGCTACCCCTTTGGCGGAGAATAAAGCCCAGTTTTGGACCCAGGTGATTATGCGGGTCACCCCGGACCACCAAGAGAATTGTAAATTTTTGGTGTTGCACAATTTACATGATATTATTGTACTAGGTTTTCCATGGTTGCAGACCCATAACCCTGTGTTGGATTGGAAATCTGTGTCTGTGGTGAGTTGGGGTTGTCAATGTGCTCTTGGTGACACTCCTGTTTTCTCTACCTCTCCCCAGTCTCAAGATGTTCCTGACTATTTGGCTGATTTTTCTGATGTATTTAGTGAGAGTAAGTCTGCGTATTTGCCTCCTCATAGGAGTTATGATTGCGCAATTGAGTTGATGCCCGGGTGTAAATTTCCCAAAGGTCGGCTTTTCAACTTATCGGTACCTGAACATGATGCTATGCGATCTTATATCAAGGAATCATTAGAGAAGGGTCATATAAGACCATCCTCTTCACCTTTAGGTGCTGGGGTTTTTTTTTGTGGCCAAGAAAGATGGCTCATTAAGGCCATGTATTGACTATCACTCCCTTAATAAGATCACTGTTAAATATCAGTACCCATTTCCCCTGATTTCTGATTTATTTTCCAGGGTCAAAAGTGCTTGTTGGTTTACCAACTGACGCCCTTCTGCCTTGCAGGTGATTTCTCTGAGGGATTCTAGGAGACCAGTCTGATTCCTGCTCCTCAAAAGCTAAGTTTTCTGCTCTGTTTTTTTGCATTTGTGTTTTGGTTTTGTTTTGCCTTGTTTTTCTGGATTTTTGCTCTGTCTTCAGAAAATACCCGAGTACTGATATAGTCTTTTTGAAGCCTAGCGTCTTCAGGGCTTTTTTCCCTATCAGTCTGTTGGCTCTTGTTTTTGAGAGGGTTTTGGCGGATTGCAGACAGCAGCTTTTCTATTCTGTCCTATTTAGTTAGCTTGGGCCCCATCATTTGCTCAGCCTATCTTTCTATCTGTGTGACTGTTTTTTCATCTTGCTTCACCGTCATTAAATGTTGGGGGCTGCCTATTGCTTTGGGGTCTGCTCTGGGGCAGTTTAGATTTCCCTTTCTGTCTTTAGGCTATGTAGTTCTCCGGCTGTGATCGAGGGGTCTAGGGCACCGTAGGAACCCCCCACGGCTACTGCTAGTTGTTGTTGTTAGGTTCAGGGGTCTGCAATCCGATAGCTGCCAACTTCTCTGGTTTTCTGGACTTAGCTAGTATTTCTGTTTTTGCCTCCTACGGTGACTCATTCATAACAGAATCACCCGCCATACCGCAGATCCTAGGGTACTCTGTTATGATGAGTCACCGAAGGAGGAAAAAACAAAATACCAGCTATGTCCAGAAAAACCAGAGAGGTTGGCAGCCATCGGACTGCAGACCCCTGGACCTATCCACAACAACTAGCAGTAGCCGTGGGGGGCTCCTACGGTGCCCTAGACCCCTCGATCACAGCCAGAGAACTACATAGCCTAAAGACAGAAAGGGGAAAAACTAAACTGCCCCAGAGCAGACCCCAAAGCAATAGGCAGCCCCCAACATATAATGACGGCGAAGCAAGATGAAAACACTAACACAGATAGAAAGATAGGTTGAGCAAATGATGGGGCCCAAGCTAACTACATAGGACAGGATAGGAAAGCTGCTGTCTGCCATCCGCAAAAACCCTATCAAAATGAGCCAACCGACTGATAGGAAAAACAGGCCCTGAAGTCGCTAGGCTTAAAAAGACTATATCAGCACTCAGGTATATTCTGAAGACAGAGCAAAAGATCAACAGATTAGAGACAAAAATGCAATTCAGCTCACCCCCGGCCGGGGATGGCAGAACTCCCAAAAAACAAGGCAAAACAAAAAACAAAACTGAAGAGTACAAAGCAGAGCAGAAAAACTTAGCTTTGAGATGCAGGAATCAGACTGGTCTCCAAGAATCTAGCAGGAAAATCACCAGCCAGGAAGAAGGGCGTCGGCAGCCTTATATCCAGTCCTCAATTCCAGCCAACCAGTCATCATCTAGCTGCCCAGGTGTTTGATAATCAGCCTCACTACCTTCCTTCTCCAGAGGAGGGAGTTCATCAGACCTCACTGGTGAAGGGAAAAATGAACTCACAACAGTACCTCCCCCTTGAGGAGGGGTCACCGAACCCTCATCCATGCCACCAGGGCGATCCGAGAGAGCCCGATGAAAGGCATGCACCAATCTTTCGGCATGAATATCAGAGGCAGAGACCCAGGAATTATCCTCCTGACCATAACCCTTCCACTTAACCAAATACTGGAGTCTCCGTCTAGCCAGACGGGAATCCAGTATCTTCTCTACCTCATATTCCATGTTACCTTCAACCAATATAGGGTCAGGAGGTGCCACCACAGGAACTACTGGTTCAACAAACCTCTTCAACAAGGACTTATGAAACACATTATGAATTTTAAATGTGACAGGAAGAGCCAACCGAAAAGAGACCGGATTAATAATCTCCAAAATCTTGTAAGGTCCAATAAATCTAGGTTTAAACTTAGGAGAAGCCACCTTCATAGCGATATTTTTGGATGACAACCAAACCATATCACCCACCTTAAACTGGGGACCAACGGTCCTACGCCAGTTGGAAAACTGCTGGGCCTTTTCCTGGGAGAGAGACAACTTATCCACTACTTGGTGTTAGGAATCTGTGTCCTGCCATACTAATGCAGAGATCCAGATACTCACATTCATCTCCAGAGGCTAAGTCCTTTCTGCCAGCTTGTGAGCATGCTCCTGGAATGAGCTCCCATTGGAGTTCAGGAGTCAGGTGCTCAGGTCCTGCTCCTGATTCCATTGGTTCAGCTCAGGTCTCTGGAGATTTCCGGAAGGTCCCGGTCACTATAAAAAGTGCGCATGGCCGTTATGCCATGCGCTAGTATTTTCTGATACTTGCTGCTGTATGTTTGTTGATGGATGCTTGGTCTGGTGTATGACTTATTATGAAACCCCTTCCCTCGGTTATTACGAGTGTGTGAGTGATTGGGTCAGCCAGTAGCAGCGCTAGCGCCAGCACACTCAAGCTTCAGCCATCTCAGCAGCAAAGCGTCCTGCATCGCGCTTGCGTTATTGCGGTTGCAGACTTCTGTGGCGTTCGCAGTTGCGACGCCGTGCACACACTCATTCACGGTAAGTCTGTTTGGTTGTAGTGCCACTTTAACTACTCCTGTGCTCGGCTACCGTACGTGTGCCGCTGTGTCCCTGTGCGTTTAACAGGCTCAGCGTTACCTTTTCTTTATTATTTTGCTGTGCAGCTCTGTGTCCCATAACAGAGACCGCCTCTTTTGCATTTGGGTGATTTAGAACCCTGTGCACACTACCTCTGTAGTGCTCTGCCTCCCTTAGCAGCGGTTTTGCCATCTGCCGCACGGTGGACCCCGAGTGGCGAAGGCACTTAAATTATTTATCTTTTTAGTGCCTTCCGCCACTCATAACACTTGGTCCCAGATCTGGTGCATTCTCTCCACCACAGTGTCAACACCTGGGCAGGCAGAAGGCTCCACCTGCCCTGAAGAAAATCGAGGGTGAAAACCAAAGTTACAAAAAAAAGGTGACATCAAAGTGGCAGAACTAGCTCTATTATTTAAAGCAAATTCAGCCAAGGGCAAAAATGAAACCCAATCATCCTGATCGGCAGAAATAAAACATCTCAAATACGACTCCAAAGTCTGGTTTGTTCTCTCCGTCTGCCCATTGGTCTGAGGGTGAAACGCAGAGGAGAAGGACAACTGAATTCCCAGCTTGGAACAGAAAGTCCTCCAAAATCTAGACACAAACTGAACTCCTCTGTCAGATACAATGTTCTCAGGAATCCCGTGCAAGCAAACCACCTGTTGCAAAAACAAGGGCACCAACTCAGAGGAAGATGGCAATTTAGGGAGTGGTACAAGATGGACCATCTTAGAGAATCTATCACAAATCACCCAAATAACAGTCATTCTCTGAGAGACAGGCATATCAGAGATAAAATCCATTGAAATATGGGTCCATGGCCTCCTGGGCACCGGCAAAGGCATCAACAAGCCACTAGAGCGAGAACAAGGTTTAGACCGGGAGCAAGTCCCACAGGACTGCACAAAATTCCTGACATCATGAGACAAGGCGGGCCACCAAAAAGACCGACTCACCAGATCTCTAGTACCAAAAATACCTGGATGACCAGCCAATGCAGAGCAATGAACTTCAGACATCACTCTCTTCCTCCACTGGTCAGGAACATACAACTTTCCACTGGGACAACGCTCAGGTTTGTCCTCCTGAAACTCTTCCAGAGCACGTCTCAAATCGGGCGAGATGGCAGAAAGAACTACCCCCTCGCCTAAGATGGTAGCAGGCTTAGTCACAACAGGAGAATCAGCAAGGAAACTCCTAGAGAGGGCGTCTGCCTTGACATTCTTAGTGCCCGGAAGAAAAGAGACCACAAAATCAAAACGTGTGAAAAACAAGGCCCACCTAGCCTGTCTAGGATTCAAGCGTTTGGCCGACTCCAGGTAAATCAAATTCTTGTGGTCAGTAAGTACCACGACTTGGTGTTTGGCTCCCTCCAACCAATGTCTCCACTCCTCAAATGCCCATTTCATGGCCAACAGTTCCCGATTCCCCACATCATAGTTACGTTCGGATGGGGAGAACTTTCGGGAAAAGAAAGCACAAGGATTCATTTTAGATGTCACAGGATCTTTTTGGGACAACACTGCTCCTGCACCAATCTCAGAAGCGTCCACCTCCACCTGAAACGGGAGTGAGACATCAGGTTGCCGCAAAACCGGAGCAGAAGTGAATCTTCGCTTCAGCTCCTGAAAGGAAGAAACAGCCTCCGGAGACCAATTCAGCACATCAGCACCCTTTCTAGTCAAATCCGTCAATGGCTTGACAATACCAGAAAAATTAGCTATAAATTTCCGATAAAAATTAGCAAAACCCAAAAACTTCTGGAGGGCCTTCAAAGAAGTGGGCTGAACCCAATCATAAATGGCCTGTACCTTGGCCGGGTCCATTTCAATAGTTGACGGAGACAAAATAAATCCCCAAAATGAAATCCTCTGTACCCCAAAAAGGCATTTCGATCCCTTGACATACAGGGAATTCTCCCTCAAAATCCGTAACACAGTCCGAACATGTTCCACATGAGAGTCCCAATTCTTGGAGAAGATCAAAATATCATCCAGATAGATAATCAAAAATTTATCCACAAAGTCTCGGAATATATCGTTCATGAAGCACTGGAAGACAGAAGGGGCATTAGTGAGCCCAAAAGGCATCACCAGGTACTCAAAATGTCCCTCCGGAGTATTAAACGCCGTCTTCCATTCATCCCCATGCTTAATGCGAATAAGATTATACGCCCCCCTGAGGTCAAGCTTGGTAAATCAGCAAGCACCTTTAACTCTGGAGAATAGATCAGAAAACGGATACTGATATTCAGGCCCAGATTGGCAATATAACCAACCGGGCATTTTCCCGCTGGGCCGCTGTTATGTGGGCCGCGGGCGGCAGCTCCCGATCATCGGGCGGCAGCTCCCGATCATCTGGCCGCTTGCCAGCTGCTGCGGCCACTGTTGCTCCTGCCGCCGGCCCTCTGCGGGCACGGCCGTGATAGTTTCCAAGTTCCTCCCGCACTGCAGGGAGATAAGCCACCATGCCTCCCCCACGCACCCCATCCTCGCCGCAGCATGAGACCCCCCGCCCCCGCAGCCACTCACAGTGTCGCTTGCCTTCTCCGTTCGCAGGACCTGTGATGAGGTCACAGGAGGGGAGGAGTCAGGGGGTCACATGATCAGGAGCCTTTGTCCAGACCCCTGACTCCGCCCCTCCTGTGACCTCATCACATGTCCTGTGCGCTCAGCCTTGCCTCTTGGTGTCTGCAAGACACTGCTGTGCTGTTGTCATGTTGCTGGATGAGATAAGTATGTGTGGGGTCAGGAGGGGTTTACAGGGTAGATGTAGCAGAGCTGTATGTGTATGGGGTGTACTGAGCGGAGCCGTGTGTGTACGAGGTGTACGGAGTGGAGCCGTGTGTGTACGAGGTGTACGGAGCGGAGCCGTGTGTGTACGAGGTGTACGGAGAGGAGCCGTGTGTGTACGAGGTGTACGGAGAGGAGCCGTGTGTGTACGAGGTGTACGGAGAGGAGCCGTGTGTGTACGAGGTGTACTGAGCGGAGCCGTGTGTGTACGAGGTGTACGGAGAGGAGCCGTGTGTGTACGAGGTGTACGGAGCGGAGCCGTGTGTGTACGGGGTGTACAGAGCGGAGCCGTGTGTGTACGAGGTGTACGGAGAGGAGCCGTGTGTGTACGAGGTGTACGGAGAGGAGCCGTGTGTGTGCGAGGTGTACGGAGAGGAACTGTGTGTGTGCGAGGTGTACGGAGAGGAGCCGCGTGTGTGCGAGGTGTACGGAGCGGAACAGCCGCGTGAGTACGAGGTGTACAGAGCGGAGCCGTGTGTACGAGGTGCACGGAGAGGAGCCGCGTGTGTACGAGGTGTACGGAACGGAGCCGCGTGTACGAGGTGTACTGAGCAGAGCCGCGTGTGTATGGGTTATACGGAGGGGAGCCGTGTGTGTACGGAGTGGAGCCATATGTGTACTGGATGTACGGAGCGGAGCCAAGTGTGTACAAAGCATACAAAGCGTGCTTTTCCCACGGACACAGGAGTACACGGCGGAGCCCCGAGGAGCATTTTAAAACACACACATGATGTTCCACCTGAAGTGATGTGCTTGAAGCTGACCGGAAATGAGATAATTTCTTGAGGAGATTGTAACAGAACCAGGAATGCTTCAGATCCATCACCGTGTCCTCCTCCTACAGCGCAGACAGCAGGATCGCCTTGGAATTGGGGATGCCGGCCATGTGAGTGGATCATGATATGTCCTGCATCGGGAGGCTCAGGTGGGCACTACAATGGGAGCTGGGCTGCTATAGTATCTTTATAGAATCTTTCTTTATTTCTTTCTCTCTTTTTCTTTCTTTCTCTGTTCTTTCTTTCTCATTCTCTGTTCTGTCTTTCCCTCATTTTCTTTCTCTCTCTCTCTGTTCTTTCTTTCTCTCTCTAATCTTTCTTTTTTCTTTCTCTCTCTCTGTTCTTTCTTTCCCCTCTTTCTTTCTTTTTCTTTCCTCTCTTTCTTTCTCTCTGTTCTTTCTTTCTTTTCTTTACTTCTTTCTTTCTCTCTCTATTCTTTCTTCTTTCTCTGTCTCTCTCTGTTCTTTCTTTCTTTCTTTCCCCTCTTTCTTTCTCTCTCTCTCTGTTCTTTCTTTCTTTCCCCTCTTTCTTTCTTTCTCTTTTTTCTTTTTTCTCTCTCTCTCTCTGTTTTCTCTCTTCCTTAGTGCCAGTCAGTGTGCCCATAATGCCAGCCACTGGGCCCTCAGTACAAGTCAGTGTGATCAGCAGTGCTAAATGGGTGCGATTAGGCGTGGACATGGGTGTGACTAGTTGCGGAATGGGTGTGGCCGGGCGTGGCCTAAAATTTGAAGCGGCGCGCTGCGCGCGCTGCGCGCGCTGCAGTCTTTGTCCCTCTTTCCCTCCCTCAAAAGTTGGGAGGTATGATAAAGGCAGCTATGACCAGGGGGTCTGGTTGCCCAATGGATAGCAGTTCTGCCAGGAATTCTGTCACCGTGCGTACAAAAGGGGACAGAGCTTTGGGAGGAGTACTGTACCTAAAAGCAATAAATAGGACTGAGCTGAAATACTGGACACAGCTGTGACTACATGTTATATAGTCATGTTAATCTCCTCTCACTGCTTGTAACCTACAACTGTACAAAAATATTATATAGTCACCATGTGACTAGTGGGCCTGTGTAACTTCAAATGCCAGGGCTGAATTTTAGTCCCAGTCCGGCCCTGCTGATATTTAACAGTAATTTTGTTGAGGGCACGATAGTCAATACAAGGCCTTAATGAACCATCCTTTTTAGCCACGAAAAAAAACCCAGCACCTAAGGGTGAAGAGGATGGTCTAATATGACCCTTCTCCAATGTCTCCTTAATATAGGATCGCATAGCCTCGTGCTCGGGTACAGATAAATTGAAAAGCCGACCCTTGGGGAATTTACACCCCGGGTTCAGCTCAATTGCACAGTCATAACTCCTATGAGGAGGCAAAGACGCAGACTCATTCTCACTAAATACATCATAAAAGTCAGCCAAATAGTCAGGAGCATCATGCGACTAGGGAGAGGTGGAGAAAACAGGAGCATCACTAAGGGCACACCGACAACCCCAACTCACCACAAAGATTTCCACTCCAGAACTGGATTATGGATTTGCAACCAGGGAAACCCCAGAACAATGGTATCATGCAAATTATGCAACACCAAAAATCTGCAATTTTCTTGATGGTCTGGGGCGACCCGCATTACCACCTGGGTCCAAAACTGAGGTTTATTCTTCGCCAAAGGAATAGCATCAATACCCCTCAAAGGGATAGGCGTCCGCAGAGGTGTCATAGGAAATCCACAACGTTTAGCAAAATCCAAGTCCATCAGGTTAAGAGCTGCTCCTGAATCCACAAAAGCCTTGGCGGAAAATGTGGACAGGGAGCAGATCAGAGTAATTGCCAGAAGAAACTTAGGTTGAACACCACCCACAGAAAACGTGTGTGCACAACGTTTCTCTCGTTTAGGGCAGACAGAAACAATATGCGAGGCATCTAAAAAAAAAAAAACACAGCTTATTACGCTTTCTGAACTCCTGACGTTGCTCCCTGGACAAAACTCTATCACATTGCATAGGTTCAGACACTTGTTCAACAGGTGGCCACACTTCTCGTGCAGTCCTGCGTTCACGTAAACGCCGATCAACCTGAATGGATAATGACATAGAATCGTCCAGACCAGAGGGAACAGGAAATCCCACCATAGTATCTTTTACGGCTTCTGACAAACCCTTCCGAAAGAGAGCTGCCAAGGCATTATCATTCCAGGCAGTAAGGACCGCCCACTTTCAGAATTTTTGACAGTACAATTCTGCAGAATCTCGACCCTGGCTCAATGCCAACAGGGTCTTTTCAGCCTGATCAATAGCATTAGGTTCGTCATACAACAACCCCAAGGCTTAAAGAAATGCGTTCACATTAGTGAGACTAGGATCATCAGGTTTCAAAGAAAACGCCCAATCCTGGGGAACGCCAAGCAGCAAAGAGATGACAATTTTAACCTGCGCTGAGCTCCCTGACGAGTTAGGCTTCAAGGCAAAAAATAATTTACAATTATTTTTGAAATTCAAAAATTTAGACCGATCCCCAAAAAACACATCAGGAGTAGGGATCTTTGGTTCAGCAGCATGTGAATGAGCAAGGTAGGAGGAAATTCCCCGCACTTCCGCAGCGAGCTGCTCCACACGATCAGACAATTGCTTTATCTCCATTGAGAGAAAAAAAAATTCCCACTACGGCCTCAGAGATATAGAGGAAAAAAAAATACACCCTTTTTTTTTTTTTTACAGTTTTTTCCTGCTATTGAGTACCCTAGGATCTGCGGTATGGCGGGTGATTCTGTTATGAATGAGTCACCGTAGGAGGCAAAAACAGAAATACTAGCTAAGTCCAGAAAACCAGAGAAGTTGGCAGCTATCGCATTGCAGACCCCTGAGCCTAACAACAACAACTAGCAGTAGCCGTGGGGGGTTCCTACGGTTCCCTAGACCCCTCGATCACAGCCGGAGAACTACATAGCCTAAAGACAGAAAGGGAAATCTAAATTGCCCCAGAGCAGACCCCAAAGCAATAGGCAGCCCCCAACATATAATGACGGTGAAGCAAGATGAAAAAACACTAACACAGATAGAAAGATAGACTGAGCAAATGATGGGGCCCAAGCTAACTAGATAGGACAGGATAGGAAGGCTGCTGTCTGCAATCCGCGAAAAACCCTATCAAAATAAGAGCCAACAGACTGATAGGGAAAAAGGCCCTGAAGACGCTAGGCTTCAAAAACACTATGTCAGTACTCAGGTATTTTCTGAAGACAGAGCAAACTGACAAAAAGGAATTCAGCTCACCCCAGCAGGGAATGGCAGAATCCAGAAAAGCAAGGCAAACGAAAACCAAAACACAAATGCAAAAAGGCAAAGTAGAAAACTTAGCTTTTGAGGAGCAGGAATCAGACTGGCCTCCTAGAATTCCACAGAGAAAGCACCAGCGAGGCAGAAGGGCGTCAGCTGTCTTATATCCAGTCAGAGATCCCCGTCGCCCAGTCATCCTCTCCCAGCTCAGGTGCTTGGTAATCAGCCTCACTACCTTCCTTCACCAGAAGAGGGAGTTCATCAGACCTCAATGGTGAAGGGGAAAATGAACTCACAACAGAGCTGGCTGTGCTGACAGAGGAGTAGTGAGTTCTCTATCTGGACTCCCTCTGTTGGTGAAGGGAGGTAATGAAGCTGATCTAAATGGCAGAGACCGGCCACCTGAGGAGGAGGACTGCGATTGGACATCAGGAGTTTCTGATTGGATTTAAGCAGCCGACTCCCTAGTTTCTTGCTGGTGATTTTTCCTGACTGTGGCTCCTGGTTTCCAGTTTGGTTCCTGCCTTCCTAAAGCTAAGTTTTCTCTGCTATTGTTCATATGAGTTTTTGTCTGGTTTACTTAGTTTTTGTGTTCAGCCAGCCCTGGCTGGGACTGGGCTGAATCCCCATTTTGTCTTTGATCAGTTAATCTCTTTTGCTCTGTCTTCAGAATATACCTGAGTGCTGATATAGTGATTTGAAGTCTAGAGACTTCAGGGCCTTTTTCTATCAGACGAGTTGGACATTCTTTTTGACAGGGTTTTTTGCGTGATTGCAGACAGCAGCTTTTCTTTCCTGTCCTTTCTAGTTAGCGAGAGCCCCATCGTTTGCTCAGCCTATCTTTCTACCTGTGTCTGTGTTTTCATCTTGTTTCACCGACAATACAAGTTGTGGGCTGTCTATTGCTTTGGGGTCTGCTCTGGGGCAGTTTAGATTTTCCCTTTCTTTCTTTAGGCTTATTTAGTTCTCCAGCCATGACGAGGCGTCTAGGACCACCGTAGGCACGCTCCTCGGCTACTGCTAGTTATTGTGGATAGGATCAGGGGTCTGCAATCCGCTAGTTACCAACCTCTCCGGTTTTCTGGGCTTAGCTTGCTTTTTGATTTTTCCTTCTCGGTGACTCATTCATAACAGAATCACCAGCCATACCGCAGATTCTAGGGTACTCAAAAGCAGGAGAGAATTGTAAATAAAAAAAAAAAGTGTCAGAATTTTTTTTTTTATATGTATATTTTCTCTTTTTCTCTGGGGCCGTAGGAGGATTCTTTTTCTTTTTCTCCTTGATGGAGATTAAGCAATTGTCTGATCGTGTGGCGCAGCTAGCTGCTGAAGTGCGGGGAATTTCCGCCTTTCTCACTCATTCACATGCTGTTGAACCAAGGATCCCTGCTCCTGATGTGTTTTCTGGGGATCGGTCTAAATATTTGAATTTTAAGAATAATTGTAAATTATTTCTTGCCTTGAAGCCTAACTCATCGGGGAGCTCTGCGCAGCAGGTTAAAATTGTCATCTCCTTGCTGCGCGGCGATCCCCAGGATTGGGCATTTTCTTTGACACCTGAAGATCCTGTTTTGATTAATGTGGATGCATTTTTTCAATCCTTGGGGTTGTTATATGATGAACCTAATGCTATTGATCAAGCTGAGAGAGCCCTATTGGCATTGAACCAGGGTCAGGATCCTGCAGAGTTATACTGTCAGAAATTCTGAAAGTGGGCGGTCCTTACTACATGGAATGATAGTGCATTGACAGCTCTATTTCAGAAGGGTTTGTCTGAGACTTTAAAAGATACTATGGTGGGATTTCCTGTTCCCTCTGGTCTTGACGATTCTATGTCATTAGCCATTCAAGTTGATCGGCATTTACGTGAACGCAAGACTACACGGGAGGCGCTGCCACATTTTGAACAAATGTCTGAACCTATGCAATGTGATGGAGTTTTGTTTAGGTCGCAACGTCAGGCGTTTAGAAGGCGTAATAAGCTGTGTTTTTTCTGTGGAGATGCCTCTCATGTTATTTCTGTCTGCCCTAAACGAGAGAAACGTTTTCCACACACATTTGCTGTGGGTGGTGTACAACCTAAGTTTCTTTTGGCAGTTACTCTGATATGCTCCTTATCCACATTTTCTGTGAAGGCTTTTGTGGATTCAGGAGCGGCCTTGAATCTAATGGACTTGGATTTTGCTAAACGTTGTGGTTTTCCTATGACACCTCTGCGGATGCCTATTCCTTTGAGGGGTATTGATGCTACTCCTTTGGCGAAGAATAAACCTCAGTTTTGGACCCAGGTGATAATGCGGGTCGCGCCAGACCACCAAGAAAATTGCAGATTGTTGGTGTTGCATAATTTACATGATACCATTGTTCTGGGTTTTCCCTGGTTGCAAATCCATAATCCGGTTTTGGATTGGAAATCTGTGTCTGTGGTGAGTTGGGGTTGTCGGTGTGCTCTTGGTGACACTCCTGTTTTCTCCACCTCTCCCCAGTCGCATGATGTTCCTGACTATTTGGCTGATTTTTATGATGTATTTATTGAGAGCAAGTCTGCGTCTTTGCCTCCTCATAGGAGTTATGACTGTACAATTGAGTTGAGACCTGGGTGTAAATTTCCCAAGGGTCGACTTTTCAATTTATCTGTACCCGAACACGAGGCTATGCGATCTTATATTAAGGAGTCGTTGGAGAGAAGGGTCATATTAGACCATCCTCTTCGCCCTTAGGTGCTGTTTTTTTTTTCGTGGCCAAGAAGGATGGTTCATTAAGGCCTTGTATTGACTATTGTTCCCTCAACAAAATTACGGTTAAATTTCAGTATCCGTTACCCGTGATTTCTGATTTATTCTCCAGAGTTAAAGGTGCTTGCTGGTTTACTAAGCTTGACCTCAGGGGTGCGTATAATCTTATTCGCATCAAGCATGGGGATGAATGGAAGACGACGTTTAATACTCCGGAGGGACATTTTGACTACCTGGTGATGCCTTTTGGGCTCACTAATGCCCCTTCTGTCTTCCAATCCTTCATGAATGATATTTTCCGGGACTTTGTGGATAAGTTTTTGATCATCTATCTGGATGATATTTTGATCTTTTCCAGGGATTGGGATTCTCATGTGGAACATGTTCGGACTGTGTTCCGGATTTTGAGGGAGAATTCCTTGTATGTTAAGGGATCGAAGTGCCATTTTGGTGTACAGAGGATTTCATTTTTGGGATTTATTTAGTCTCCGTCAACTATTGAAATGGACCCGGCCAAGGTACAGGCCATTTATGATTGGGTTCAACCCACTTCTTTGAAGGCTCTCCAGAAGTTTTTGGGTTTTGCTAATTTTTATCGTAAATTTATAGCTAATTTTTCTGGTATTGCTAAACCACTGACTGATTTAACTAAGAAGGGGGCTGATGTGCTGAATTGGTCTTCAGAGGCTGTTTCGGCCTTTCAGGAGCTGAAGCGGAGGTTCACTTCTGCTCCAGTTTTGCTGCAACCTGATGTCTCACTTCCTTTTCAGGTGGAGGTAGACGCTTCAGAGATTGGTGCAGGAGCTGTTTTGTCCCAAAAAGATCCGGTGACGTCTAAAATGAATCCCTGTGCCTTCTTTTCCCGAAAGTTCTCCCCATCTGAACGCAACTATGATGTGGGGAATCGGGAATTGTTAGCCATGAAATGGGCATTTGAGGAGTGGAGACATTGGTTGGAGGGAGCTAGACATCAAGTTGTGGTCCTCACTGACCACAAGAATTTGATTTACCTTGAGTCGGCCAAACGCTTGAATCCTAGACAGGCTAGGTGGGCCTTGTTTTTTACGCATTTTGATTTTGTGGTCTCCTTTCTTCCAGGCACTAAGAATGTTAAGGCAGACGACCTTTCTAGGTGTTTCTTTGCTGATTCTCCTATTGTGACCAAGCCTACTACCGCCTACTACCATCCTAGGTGAGGGGGTAGTTCTTTCTGCCATCTCGCCCAATTTGAGACGTGCTCTGGAAGAATTCCAGGACAAACCTGAGCGCTGTCCTATGGGAAAATTGTATGTTCCTGACCAGTGGAGGAAGAGAGTGATGTCTGAAGTTCATTGCTCCGCATTGGCTGGTCATCCAGGTATTTTCGGTACCAGAGGTTTGGTGAGGCGGTCTTTTTGGTGGCCCGCCTTATCTCGTGATGTCAGGAATTTTGTGCAGTCCTGTGGGATTTGTTCCCGGTCTAAACCCTGTTCTCGCTGTAGTGGGTTGTTGATGCCCTTGCCGGAGCCTAAGAGGCCATGGACCCATATTTCCAATTTCTGATCTTCCTGTCTCTCAGAGAATGACTGTTATCTGGGTGATTTGTGATAGATTCTCTAAGATGGTCCATCTTGTACCACTCCCAAAGTTGCCATCTTCCTCAGAGTTGGTACCCTTGTTTTTACAACAGGTGGTTCGGTTGCATGGGATTCCTGAGAACATTGTATCGGACAGAGGAGTTCAGTTTGTTTCCAGATTCTGGAAAGCCTTTTGTTCCAAGCTGGGAATTCAGTTGTCCTTCTCCTCTGCGTTTCACCCTCAGACCAATGGGCAGACGGAGAGAACAAACCAGACTTTGGAGTCCTATTTGAGATGTTTTATATCTGCTGATCAGGATGATTGGGTTTCATTTTTGCCCTTGGCCGAATTCGCTTTAAATAATAGAGCTAGTTCTGCCACCTTGATGTCGCCCTTTTTCTGTACCTTTGGGTTTCATCCTCGATTTTCTTCAGGGCAAGTGGAATCTTCAGCCTGCCCAGGTGTTGACACTGTGGTAGAGAGAATGCAGCAGATTTGGGACCAAGTAGTGGATAAGTTGTCTCTCTCCCAGGAAAAGGCCCAGCGGTTTTCTAACGTCATAGGACCATTGGTCCCCGGTTTAAAGTGGGTGATATGGTTTGGTTGTCATCAAAGAATATCTCTATGAAGGTGGCTTCTCCAAAGTTCAAGCCAAGATTTATTGGACCTTACAAGATTTTGGAGATTCTTAATCCGGTTTCTTTTCGATTGGCTCTTCCTGTTACGTTTAAGATCCATAACGTGTTTCATAAGTCACTGTTGAAGAGATATGTTGAGCCAGTAGTTCCTATGGCTGCACCTCCTGACCCTGTATTGGTTGAAGGTAATGTGGAATATGAGGTAGAGAAAATACTGGATTCTCGTCTGGCTAGACGGAGACACCATTATTTGGTCAAGTGGAAGAGTAATTGCCAGGAGGACAATTCTTGGGTCTCTGCCTCTGATATTCATGCTGATAGATTGGTTTGTGATTTTCATCGGGCCCATCCTGATCAGCCCGGTGGCATGGATGAGGGTTCGGTGACCCCTCCTCAAGGGGGGTACTGTTGTGAGCTCATTTTCGGGTTTGCCTCTGGCTTCTGGTGAGGGTTATGGAGCTGGCTGTGCTGACAGAGGAGTAGTGAGTCTCTATCTGGACTCCCTCTGTTGGTGAAGGGAGGTAATGAAGCTGATCTAAATGGCAGAGACCGGCCACCTGAGGAGGAGGACTGCGATTGGACATCAGGAGTTTCTGATTGGATTTAAGGCAGCCGACTCCCTAGTTTCTTGCTGGTGATTTTTCCTGACTGTGACTCCTGGTTTCCAGTTTGGTTCCTGCCTTCCTAAAGCTAAGTTTTCTCTGCTATTGTTCATATGAGTTTTTGTCTGGTTTACTTAGTTTTTGTGTTCAGCCAGCCCTGGCTGGGACTGGGCTGAATCCCCATTTTGTCTTTGATCAGTTGATCTCTTTTGCTCTGTCTTCAGAATATACCTGAGTGCTGATATAGTGATTTGAAGTCTAGCGACTTCAGGGCCTTTTTCTATCAGACGTGTTGGACATTCTTTTTGACAGGGTTTTTTGCGTGATTGCAGACAGCAGCTTTTCTTTCCTGTCCTTTCTAGTTAGCGAGGGCCCCATCGTTTGATCAGCCTATCTTTCTACCTGTGTCTGTGTTTTCAACTTTATAAACAGCATACAAATTTATTAAATAGAAAATGGCAGCACACCAAATATGAAATATGTGAAATACGAATAGCAAAATGGCTTTAGTAATACATTTCATAATGGCTTTTATAAGGCATATCAAATATGAAATAAGTGAAATATGAATAGCATAATGGCTTTTGCAATCTTGAAAAACATATGAGATACTTAGCACAAAATTTGGCCAAAAGATGTGAGCCCATTCACCAGCGACAAGGTGACATGATAACGTGCTGACCGAGCACTCCGCCCTTCATCAAGTGGTGATTTTAATCACATTCAATCACATGTTTGGTTCCTATCGTCCTATATATACAGGCTTTATCATGTTACTAGCCAGAGGTCAGTTCACACCAGGCAGTCAGTATAGGGACCCATTCAATCTGAGATCACCTTGTCACTGGTGAATGGGCTCACATCTTTTGGCCAAATTTTGTGCTAAGTATTTCATATGTTTTTCAAGATTGCAAAAGCCATTATGCTATTCATATTTCACTTATTTCATATTTGATATGCCTTATAAAAGCCATTATGAAATGTATTACTAAAGCCATTTTGCTATTCGTATTTCACATATTTCATATTTGGTGTGCTGCCATTTTCTATTTAATATGTAAGTTGCCTTTTGGTATGCACCTATTCAGACTAGTTCTAGATGTGCCGTCAGTTTGTTTTATTACTAGCATACAAATTTAGCAACTAAACACTCATAGACAGGAATGGAGTTGTTGCACCAAACGTATTCCAACATATTGTCATTAAGGGCTGCCCGGTATTCAACGTTCCTGATATCCTTGATGTGAGAATATAGATCTAGTTGGGAAGGTGGAGAGGTTTTCTTCCAATGGTAGGCAATCACACAGCGTGCTGCTGTTCACATATGTAAAAGCAGTCTAATGGATCACTTGGATATGGATTCAGGGAAAATATTTAATAGAAAAAGAGCTGAGGACTTAATGGGAGATCCACTCCAAAATCTTGCTTAATGAGAAGTTGGACTATCACATAGAATGGTTTAATCAGTGGACAGTCCCAAAAAATGTGAAATATAGAAACTCTAGACAGGACGCAACACCAGCAAAGGAAATTAGATAATTTTGGCAGATTTGAATAAGTAACTGGTGTTTTTCGTGCGTTAAATGATTTTGGACCACTGATCTCACACCACCATTACATAGATAATGATGTCCAAAATCCATGAGGGCCTACCTGCCGGTTGCGGCCAAAGACTACTCTCGTCAGTGATTCAGCTGCCTCTGCTAATGTCACATTGACAGGCCAGGACTGCCGATGTCATTCTGATTGACTTCCAGATCCAACTAGGAGCTGGCTGTCAATAAGCATGACGTCAGCAGTCGCACCCCGTCATCAGAGCAGGGCGGAAAATAAGCCATTGCTCTGTCAGTGTAACATCAGCAGAGGCAGCTGAATCGCTAGCAGGAGCCGTCTGTGATTGCTCTGTGCTGGTGAAGAACCATGCTGGGCACAACAGGACGGCAACTACTACCTGCCTGTCAGCAGAAACTTTCCAAATCCACCTTAAATACTCAAACATTGGTTCTGGTGATGTATTAATATACTGATGGTGGTTCTGGTGATGTATTCTTGTAAGTGCCCCTTTAAAATTGTTATGACTCTTGGCAATGGTTCAGCATGACAATGTGACCCTTGGACTGAAAAATGATGTGCATCTCTGATACAAAATATAGCTAAATTATTAGTAAAATAGGAAGTTAACCTACTAATATACTACTAACATTTTACATTCCTGTTGGACATCCAGTCTTTTGCTCAACACATGACTCAATTTTCTGTGTAGAGCAGAGATTAAGGAGGAGCTGTAGACTGCTAATTTCAAGGGATAAGCCAGCCTCCGATTAATACACAGTTATCTTCTTCTTTATTCATTTTGTAAGCATTTAGGACTGAGAATGGAATATAAATAGTATTTAAAATATATTTTATTATATACTTCAGTTTATTTTGACTTTTCAATTGTTATTTCACACTTACAACCTTTTTTATTTAAATTTATAGAATTTTCTAAGGGTTTATGATCATTATTCAAACCAGTATGGATCTATTATAATTGCAATAATTTTCTGAGAGAAATACTTCATTTTCTGGAAGAATTTCAAGGGTGTCAGCGCTTTCAACCATGACTGTATATTTCCCAGCTCCAGCATCTCCTGCTATGTATATGTCCCAGCTCTAGTATCTCATGTGCTCTTTATGCCCCCATGTTTTCTATGATGTATATGCCCCAGTGTCTCCTGTGATGTGTATGCCTTAGTGACTCTTATGATGTATATGTCCAAGAGTCTCCTATGCTGTATATGCCCCTAGCCTCTCATGTGATGTATATGTCCCAGATCCATCATCTCCTGTGCTGTATATGCCCCCAGCGTCTCCTGAGATGTATATTCCCCAGCAGCTCCTGCGATGTATATGCCTTACAGTCTCCTGTGATGCACAGTATATGCCTGTAGCATCTCTTGTGATGTATATGGCTCCAACCCCTTTTGTGATGTTTGTACCCCAGCGCGTGCTGTGCTGTATATGTGGAGCGCCCTCACTCACCAGGGCTGTGGGGTACTCGGACCGGGCCGGTTGATCTTCTCAATGGGGGGTTGTCACGGCAGCAGTGACCCGGTCCGTGGCCCTGGGGCTCCATTACCAAAGGGGGTTGTTTCAGTGTGCTTATGGTGGTGAAAGGTTATTAGTGATTCGTGACGCCACCTGTGGTGTTCGGCAATGAAAATGTAAGTTGACGCTGCAGACAGATCCTCTGGGACAGATGGTGTGATGCAACAATGATGTTATAACCCTCCACAGGCAGGGCTGTAGTCCCAGGACAGAGTAGGTGAAGTGACACTTAGATAGTGTAGTGTCGGGCGCAAGAGATGTAGCATTGCTGGACGGGTTGGTGCCGGAATAAGTGGAGGACACCAGGGCATGTAGTTCCAAAGCTTTACTCACAGTCTGTTGTGGTACAGGTGCCCACATCCGTGCCGTGTCCTCTGGGTCAGGAGCTCAGCCAACTTCCAGGCAGGATGAAGTACTCCTTTCCAACACTCTGCCAACATATGTGCCTTTTCTGAACGTCTCCCTCTTAGCGCCTTTGAGTGAAGTACTCACAGTACTGAGTTACACTGCAGTTCCTCCTGTCAGATGTTCTTATGAACTCTACTTGTACGGCAGACAGCTGTAGCCAACTTCGGGGACTCCTTCTACCTAGTCCCGGCTCACTATTGTTGCTGTTGTGCCCCCAAGTCTAGTGTGGGAATAAAGTGGTCACTACTTCTATTCCTCCGGTGTCTGCTGCAGGACCATTAGTATCCATACAACCTCGGGGACCGGGCCAAGCCTTGCGCTTAGAAGTTGGGAAGGGTTCTCCTCTAACCCTGGTCCTCGTTCTCTTATTCTCCTCACATTCCGTACTAATCCTTTCCTTCTTATGGAGAATCAGGCTTTCTAAAATGTCTCTTTCCTGTGCCAGCAGACCCAGGTCACTGAGATCTGCTGCAGCACTTCCATCCATCCATCCCTCTCCTGGGGATCTCTCAAACTCTCCCTCTCTGTCAGACTGACTGACTGACTCCTAAACTCTTCCCGCTCCTTTAGTGCAAAACCCAGCTCCGCCCACCTCCCAGCACGTTTCGTGTTCCAAGCAGGGAGCCACCAAGGAGTGCTATGCTACACTCCAAGCAGGGAGCCACCGAAGGTGCTTTGCTACACTACTTTGTGGTGTGGGGTGCAGCTGTTGGAGTGTGGTCAGGTGTCTCCACCTTACCTGGATAGTGGGGTACCACACCTCAGGAGGAAGTGCATTGAGCAGCAAGGTGGTGTGCTGGTGAAAGGGGAAAAAAAAAAAAAAAAACTCTTTTAAATCTTCTTCCTGACCGAGTGCGAACGAGCTGAGTGTGACCTGAGCGTAAGTGCGAACTGTGGTAAGTGTGTGACTTGAAATTCAGTGAAGAGGTATTTGGAAAACCTATAACAAATACCTGTGTGAGTTGCTGAATTGTAAGTTGCTGAGTGCTTTCTACCTGTTCAATTTTTGCGGGGCTTTGGGGGCTTGTTTAACCTATATTTTCTCTCTTCAGGGTTAATCTCTTATTTTACTATCTGTGTTTTTAAGGGTAAACTATATTGCATTTAAATCTTGAGGTGTAACTATATTCACAAGGGGTTAATTAAGGGTGGGAGTTCATACAGTAATTAAGGGTTTATAAGGGGCAGCTGGTTGGGGCTCAACTCCTTTTGGAAGTGCATTGAGCAGCAAGGTGGTGTGCTGGTGAAAGGGAAAAAAAAAAAACTCTTTTAAATCTTCTTCCTGAGCGAGTGTGAACGAGCTGAGTGTGACCTGAGCGTAAGTGCGAACTGTGGTAAGTGTGTGACTTGAAATTCAGTGAAGAGGTATTTGGAAAACCTATAACAAATACCTGTGTGAGTTGCTGAATTGTAAGTTGCTGAGTGCTTTCTACCTGTTCAATTTTTGCGGGGCTTTGGGGGCTTGTTTAACCTATATTTTCTCTCTTCAGGGTTAATCTCTTATTTTACTATCTGTGTTTTTAAGGGTAAACTATATTGCATTTAAATCTTGAGGTGTAACTATATTCACAAGGGGTTAATTAAGGGTGGGAGTTCATACAGTAATTAAGGGTTTATAAGGGGCAGCTGGTTGGGGCTCAACTCCTTTTGGAAGTGCATTGAGCAGCAAGGTGGTGTGCTGGTGAAAGGGAAAAAAAAAAAACTCTTTTAAATCTTCTTCCTGACCGAGTGCGAACGAGCTGAGTGTGACCTGAGCGTAAGTGCGAACTGTGGTAAGTGTGTGACTTGAAATTCAGTGAAGAGGTATTTGGAAAACCTATAACAAATACCTGTGTGAGTTGCTGAATTGTAAGTTGCTGAGTGCTTTCTACCTGTTCAATTTTTGCGGGGCTTTGGGGGCTTGTTTAACCTATATTTTCTCTCTTCAGGGTTAATCTCTTATTTTACTATCTGTGTTTTTAAGGGTAAACTATATTGCATTTAAATCTTGAGGTGTAACTATATTCACAAGGGGTTAATTAAGGGTGGGAGTTCATACAGTAATTAAGGGTTTATAAGGGGCAGCTGGTTGGGGCTCAACTCCTTTTGGAAGTGCATTGAGCAGCAAGGTGGTGTGCTGGTGAAAGGGAAAAAAAAAAAACTCTTTTAAATCTTCTTCCTGACCGAGTGCGAACGAGCTGAGTGTGACCTGAGCGTAAGTGCGAACTGTGGTAAGTGTGTGACTTGAAATTCAGTGAAGAGGTATTTGGAAAACCTATAACAAATACCTGTGTGAGTTGCTGAATTGTAAGTTGCTGAGTGCTTTCTACCTGTTCAATTTTTGCGGGGCTTTGGGGGCTTGTTTAACCTATATTTTCTCTCTTCAGGGTTAATCTCTTATTTTACTATCTGTGTTTTTAAGGGTAAACTATATTGCATTTAAATCTTGAGGTGTAACTATATTCACAAGGGGTTAATTAAGGGTGGGAGTTCATACAGTAATTAAGGGTTTATAAGGGGCAGCTGGTTGGGGCTCAACTCCTTTTGGAAGTGCATTGAGCAGCAAGGTGGTGTGCTGGTGAAAGGGAAAAAAAAAAAACTCTTTTAAATCTTCTTCCTGAGCGAGTGTGAACGAGCTGAGTGTGACCTGAGCGTAAGTGCGAACTGTGGTAAGTGTGTGACTTGAAATTCAGTGAAGAGGTATTTGGAAAACCTATAACAAATACCTGTGTGAGTTGCTGAATTGTAAGTTGCTGAGTGCTTTCTACCTGTTCAATTTTTGCGGGGCTTTGGGGGCTTGTTTAACCTATATTTTCTCTCTTCAGGGTTAATCTCTTATTTTACTATCTGTGTTTTTAAGGGTAAACTATATTGCATTTAAATCTTGAGGTGTAACTATATTCACAAGGGGTTAATTAAGGGTGGGAGTTCATACAGTAATTAAGGGTTTATAAGGGGCAGCTGGTTGGGGCTCAACTCCTTTTGGAAGTGCATTGAGCAGCAAGGTGGTGTGCTGGTGAAAGGGAAAAAAAAAAAACTCTTTTAAATCTTCTTCCTGAGCGAGTGTGAACGAGCTGAGTGTGACCTGAGCGTAAGTGCGAACTGTGGTAAGTGTGTGACTTGAAATTCAGTGACTTTAGATTCAGGGAGTTTCCAAGGGAGGTATTACTGAATTGCTGTTATATTAATACTTTTTTTTTTTTAATTTATTTTTGCTTATCTTATTGTCTGGTGCAATCCCCATTAGGATGTGCTCCACTATTGCCAATGCCATCCAGTGCACGTCTTGCAGCATGTATGAAATCCTTGAACAGCCGGTCGAGGGTGCATACTGCTGTGCGAGATGTGAGCACGTTGTGCATTTGGAAGCCCAGATACTGGATATAAATGTGCAGCTGGCAACACTGAGATCCATAGACAATATGGAAAGGAGTCTTCTGCTCACTGAGCAGACGCTCAATGGGATAGATGAGGGGGGATGCTAGGTTGGAGCTGCAGGACAGTGAAGCAGCCAGCTGGGTGACAGTTAGAAGGCGGGGTAGAGGGAAGAGCACCAGGGAGGCTAGTCCTGATCTGGCACACCCCAATAAGTTAGCTAAGTTGGCAGATGAGGGGAGTGTTAGTGCAGGAGTAGCACTGCTGCAGCAAGGCATGTCCTCTGAAAGCCGGAGGAGTGTCTGCTCCAGTAAGGGGGGAAATAGGAGAGCAGGGCAGGCCAGACAGGTGCTGGTAGTGGGGTACTCAATTATTAGGGGAACAGATAGGGCAATCTGTCACAAAGACAGGGATCGTCGAACGGTGTGCTGCCTACCAGGCGCTCGAGTCCGACACATCGCTGATCGGGTTGACAGATTACTGGGAGGGGCTGGTGAGGATCCAGCGGTCATGGTGCACATTGGCACAAATGACAAAGTTAGAGGTAGGTGGAAGGTCCTTAAAGATGATTTCAGGGAATTAGGCTGTAAGCTTAAAGCAAGGACCTCCAAGGTGGTATTTTCGGAAATACTTCCTGTACCACGCCAGAGAGGCAACGGGAGATTAGGGAGGTTAATAAGTGGCCAAGGAATTGGTGTAGGAAGGAGGGGTTTGGGTTCCTGCAGAACTGGGCCGACTTCTCAGTTGGCTACAGGTTCTACTCTAGGGACGGGCTGCACCTCAATGGGGAGGGTGCAGCTGTGCTGGGGGAGAAAATGGCTAGAAGGTTGGAGGAGTGTTTAAACTAGGGACGGGGGGGGAGGGTATTCCTTTTATAGGAGGGGAAGACAGTGCAGATAGAGACCTGGGCACAAATAATGACATTGGGGGTGGAGGTGGCATGGGGGGTGGGGTTAGAACAGTTAATAATTTAAGAAAGAATAGAGGTACAGAGAGATACATAAAGTGCATGTATACTAATGCCAGAAGTGTTGCCAACAAAATGGAGGAATTGGAGTTAATGTTGTTGGAACATAATTATGACATGGTGGGGATATCTGAGACATGGCTGGATGAGAGCCATGACTGGGCTGTTAATTTACAGGGCTATAGTCTGTTCAGAAATGACCGTACAAATAAGCGAGGGGGAGGCGTGTGTTTATATGTAAAATCATCCTTAAAACCCATCCTTCGTGATAATATATATGAATCTAATGAAAATGTAGAGTCCCTGTGGGTAGAGATAAGGGGAGGGGGGAAAAATAATAAATTACTGATAGGGGTTTGTTATAAATCTCCAAAAATAATGGAAGCTACAGAGAATATCCTCATAAAGCAAATAGATGAAGCAGCGACTAAAGGAGAAGTCATTATTATGGGGGACTTCAACTACCCTGAAATACATTGGGGAACCGAAACCTGCAGTTCCAGCAAAGGTAATAGGTTTCTGACAACGATGAGAGACAATTACCTTTCACAACTGGTTCAGGACCCAACAAGAGGGGGGGCACTGCTAGACCTAATATTAACCAACAGGCCAGACTGCATATCAAATGTAAGGGTTACTTGGGTAATAGTGATCACAAATTAATAAGTTTTCATGTATCCTTTAATAAGATGTGTAGTAGAGGGGTTACAAGGACACTAAACTTCAGGAAGGCAAATTTCCAACGGATGAGAGATGATCTTGGTGTAATTAACTGGGACGATATCCTGAGACATAAAAATACACAAAGAAAATGGGAGACGTTTATTAGCATCCTGAATAGGACCTGTGCACAATATATACCGTATGGGAATAAACATGCGAGAAATAGGAGGAAATCACTATGGCTAAATAGAGCTGTAAGGGGCGCAATAAGAGATAAAAATAAAGCATTTAGAGAATTAAAGCAAGTAGGTAGTGATGAGGCATTAAATAAATACAGAAAATTAAATAAATTCTGTAAAAAGCAAATCAAGACAGCAAAGATTGAGACAGAGATTCATTGCCAGAGAAAGTAAAAATAATCCCAAAATATTCTTTAACTACATAAATAGTAAGAAGCTAAAAAATGATAGTGTTGGTCCCCTTAAAAATAGTCTGGGTGAAATGGTGGATGAGGATGAGGAAAAAGCCAATATGCTAAATGACTTTTTTTCAACAGTATTTACACAAGAAAATCCCATGACGGATAACATGATCAGGGATAAAAATTCTCCATTAAATGTCACCTGCTTAACCCAGCAGGAAGTACGGCGGCGTCTACAAATCACTAAAATTGACAAATCCCCGGGCCCGGATGGGATACACCCACGAGTACTGCAGGAATTAAGCACAGTCATAGATAGACCACTATTTTTAATCTTTAAAGATTCCATAATAACAGGGTCTGTACCACAGGACTGGCGTATAGCAAATGTGGTGCCAATATTCAAAAAGGGGACAAAAACTGAACTTGGAAATTATAGGCCAGTAAGTTTAACCTCAACTGTGGGTAAAATCCTGGAGGGTTTTCTAAGAGATACTATACTGGAGTATCTGGAGAAGAATAACCTTATGACCCAATATCAACATGGGTTTACAAGAGACCGTTCCTATCAGACTAATCTGATAAGCTTTTATGAAGAGGTAAGTTCCGGACTGGACCAAGGGAATGCAGTGGACGTGGTGTGCATGGACTTTTCAAAAGCTTTTGATACGGTGCCACACAAAAGGTTGATACATAAAATGAGAACAATGGGGATAGGGGAAAATACTGTATGTGTAGGTGGGTTAAGAGCTGGCTCAGGGATAGGAAACAAAGGGTGGTTATTAATGGAGCACACTCGGACTGGGTCACAGTTAGCAGTGGGGTACCACAGGGGTCAGTTTTGGGCCCGCTTCTTTTTAACATATTTATTAATGACCTTGTAGGGGGCATAGAGAGTAGAATTTCAATATTTGCAGATGACACTAAACTCTGCAGGGTAATTAATACAGAGGAGGACAATTTTATATTACAGGAGGATTTATGTAAACTAGAAGCTTGGGCTGATAAATGGCAAATGAGCTTTAATGGGGATAAATGTAAGGTCATGCACTTGGGTAGAACGAACAAGTTGTATAATTATGTGCTTAATTGTAAAACACTGGGCAAAACAGTCACTGAAAAAGACCTGGGTGTATGGGTAGACGACAAACTCACATTTAGTGGCCAGAGTCAAGCAGCTGCTGCAAAGGCAAATAAAATAATGAGATGCATTAAAAGAGGCATAGATGCTCATGAGGAGAACATAATTTTACCTCTATATAAGTCACTAGTGCGACCACACTTAGAATACTGTGTACAGTTCTGGTCTCCGGTGTATAAGAAAGACATAGCTGAACTGGAGCGGGTGCAGAGAAGAGTGACCAAGGTTATTAGGGAACTAGGGGGTCTGCAATACCAAGACAGGTTATTACACTTGGGGTTATTTAGTTTGGAGAATCGAAGGCTTAGGGGTGATCTTATTACAATGTATAAATATATGTGGGGACAATACAAAGACCTTTCTAATGATCTTTTTACTCTTAGACCTGTGACGGGGACAAGGGGGCATCCTCTACGTCTGGAGGAAAGAAGGTTTAAGCATACTCACAGACGCGGATTCTTTACTGTAAGAGCAGTGAGACTATGGAACTCTCTGCCATATGATGTTGTAATGAGTGATTCACTACTAAAATTTAAGAAGGGACTGGATGCCTTTCTTGAAAAGTATAATATTACAGGGTATATACACTAGTCTCCTTAAAATTGCGTTGATCCAGGGAGCTAGTCTGATTGCCGTATGTGGAGTCGGGAAGGAATTTTTTTCCCCAATGTGAAGCTTACTGTTTGCCACATGGGGTTTTTTTTGCCTTCCTCTGGATCAACATGTTAGGGCAAGTTAGGATAGGATATGGGTTGAACTAGATGGACTCAAAGTCTCCCTTCAACCTTAATAACTATGTTACTATGTTACTATGTAGTGACTGAACCCTCAGGGGTGCCACATATGCCCTCAACATCTCCTGTGATGTATATGGACCCAGCCCTGCCTGTGATTTATATGGCTACAGCGTCTTCTGTGATGAATATATCCCAGCTCCAGCGTCTCCTGTGATGTGTTTGTCTCCAACGTCTCCTGTGATATATATGTTGCAGCTCTAGCATCTTTTGTAATGTGTATGCCCCCAGAGTCTCCTGTGATGTGTATGTGTGGGGAAGGTGACTTGACGGACAGACGTGTCTGGTAGAAGGAGGGGACGGTTTGTGCACTAGGGACAGAGATTGACAGGTTAGAAAGGTAACAGCAGGGAAAGACAGAAATGGGAGTGCAGTACCGTGAAATGACCACAAGATGGCAGGGGAGAGTAGTACAGGACTTAACATCAGCTTAGGGCTTAGGAATCCGCTTAGTCATGGGGGGCGGGGAGATAGGAGCCCAGGTGGGAAATTCCCCTGTGAGAGAGGGGATAAATAGAAGAAGGCAGGGCTCCAGGAGAGGCTAGTCCCGGGAGGAGCTCAGAAGAAGATTGGAAAAGGGAGAAGAGCTCGGCCAGGGGGACGGACAAAGGAGAGACAGTCAGGGGGGTGGCCCTGACCCGACGGACTGCAGGACAGGCAAGGAGAAGAGACAGTCAGGGGGAGGCCCTGACTTAACGGACCGCAGAACAGACGAGGCCCCGGGGGTACCGATTGGAAGACGACCTCGGGCAGGTGAAGCGCTGGGGGTAGATTGTTCTAGGACAGCCCCCAGTGAAAGATCCGCGAGGTGCGTTACTGCGACTGGAGCTGAAGAATAGGTACCCAGGCCTGGCGATACAGTGGTGTAAAGAAGCTGCGGTGCGTGTTTGGTGGTCATCAGGGGGACGACAAATAAATCCGGAACTGTTACAAGTGGAAGCTGTCTCAGTCTCGTCTTTGCCTCGTCTGGTAAGCAGTGGTCCACCCCCCTAGCCCGGCCCCCTACCACATATGGCCCCAGGGTTTCCTCTGATATATATGCCTCAGAATCTGTTGTAATGAATATGCCCCAGTGTCTCTTGTTATGTAAACACCTCAGCTCCAGATTCTCTTGTGACGTATATGCCCCAGCATCTCTTACTTGATGTATATACTTTATCCCCAGTGTCTCCTATGTAATGTACAGTATGTGCTAAAAAAGAGAATGGACAGCACCTCCAAAAATCATACATTTTTCTAATGCCCCCAGGCAAAAATATACAGTATATAACTTTGTTTAATATTCTGATCAGACTGTATGGAGCCCACTGTCACGTTACGGCAAACCTCTCAGTGGATCCCTATTGACCTAAAAGAGGGATGACATGCGCTAATCACCGTAGACGACGTGGTGCCTCACAGCGCTGATGATACAAGACTAACCCCTTAATAACCGCCAATACATCTTTTTACTGATCTGAGCTATAAGATAAAAGCATTCGCATACCGGTAACAATCCAGCAGCTGTCGGCTGCACAAAATAGCTGATACCTTGCTGTATCAGCGTTAATTGGTGTAGGCACCAACCATTACTTTTTAACCCCTTAGATGCTACTGTCAATAGTGACTACATCATATAAATGGTTAACAGAGTGTGGGGGCTCCCTCTTTATCCACATCGGCATCATGAGATCATGATTGTGTGGTCCTGATGTTTGCCATGGCAATTCATGGCCAAATAGCAGCCTTAGAGTCTGCCAGCTATAGTTACTTGCTCAGAAGTTAGCGACAATTAGGTGGTAAAAATACACGTTAATTCCTGAAAATCACCTGCAGGGTAAATACACAACCTGACAGCAGTTTTCAATATCTCGAGGGGTGCTGTTTTTAAAATGGTATCACTTTTGGGGGTTTTCCTATACAGTGGGTACGGAAAGTATCCAGACAAATGAAGGAATCACAGACTATGAGAAATAAGATTTTCTGGTCTGATGAGATGAAGATAGAATGTTTTGGTGATAATTCTAAGCGGTATGTGTAGAGAAAACGAGGCACTGCTCATCATCTGCCCAATACAATCCCAACAGTGAAACATGGTGGTGGCAGCATCATGCTATAGGGATGTTTTTCAGCTGCAGGGACAGGACAACTGGTTGCAACTGAAGGAAACATGAATGCTGCCAACTACAGAAATATCCTAGATTAAAACCTCTTCCAGAGTGCTCTGGACCTCAGACTTGGCCGAAGGTTCACCTTCCAACAAGACAATGACCCTAAGCACACAGCTAAAATAGCAAAGGAGTGGCTTCAGAACAACTCTGTGACCATTTTTGACTGGCCCAGCCAGACAATAAATATTGGTTTTTAACCCTCACCCGACATCACTGGATCCTTCCATTTTTTGGATGTATTGAGGTTCGGCAGTCAGAGAAGTAGTGACTTTTACCAACCACGGGTCCTCTGAATCCACCACCAACTGTATGACCTGGGGCAATACGACGTCTTCAGGCATGCCCACTACACATGCTACTTCAACCCTACGTGGGACGACAATTTCCTGGTCGATCAAATTCAAGGAGCGTATAAGCACCGTCCCTTCTCATACCACGGCCAGCGTTTGGGCCACCAAGAGTCCTGGAAGGCAGTTGTTCCACCACCGAAGGTTCCAATTGGACTTCCACCCCCTCCAGCTGGGCATGTGCCCGGAAGGGCAGGGTTAGTACGGTCTGTCCCGGTGGTAGTATGAGTTGGGTGGAGGCCGGCACAACCACTTTTCCTAATGTTTCCCCTTGACTGGAGACTTCCTGCACCCGAGCTGTACGGATTAACTGTTGGAACACTCGCCGCAGGGGGGTGTGCGGACTCCACTGGTTTAAAGACGAGTGAGATGGCTCATCACTCAGCAGTTTTCCGAATTCTCTTAAGATATTCATCCCCAGCGTAATGATATGACAATGGCCAGCCTCCCCCCAGGGTCAGCACGATAACCCTCCATCCAAGATCCTTCCCACACAAGGAGACCTGCAACCACACCACCCCTGCGACCGGGATGGGCAAGTGATTTGCTGCCGTCAGTTTTACTACCAGGCCCCACTCAGACCTGAGGGTCTCTGGGAAGTGCTGACGGAAATACGCTTCCGTCATCATGGTCACTTGAGACCCGGTATCCACCAGGCAACACACGGCCCAGCCATCGAACTCAGCCCAGACCAGTGGGCATGTAGTCACCAGAATCATGAGACTTTCACTACTCCTTCCTTTCCATTCTGGCTCCGGGCGACGTCCCCCAGGCTCAGAGCCCTCTAGTTTAACGGATGGCGTGGCCAAGGGCCGGCCCGTCGCAGACATTCCCTAGCCATATGTCCTATTCTTCCGCAGCTGTAACAAGCAAAGGACCTCTGCTGATGGATCCTTCGGGCCTCGTTACGGACATTTTGGTTCACCTGGGCTCCCGGCGGTGCACTGGCCAGCCTCAACTTTCTCTTTCACCTGAGCCAGTTCACCTTGAATATGCAGCAGTTCTTTTCTCATCTCCTCTACCCATTGGGGTTCAGCTACTGATGGCACTGCTGTTGCACCACTCTGGGATTTCCCTACCGGGACTGTCACCCCCTGCTCCTGTTCACGTGAGTGGGCCTCTCTCCCTGTCACCAAAAGTGATACGAGGGTCTGCCCACACTTGCGCTCTCAGGGTGTGCTTGGTCAGGGCGTCCGGCAGGCCAGTCACCAACAGGTTACGCAAAACACAACATGTCAGCCCTATCCCCATTCCGTCTTTTCTGACAATGGCGGTGTGTAATTCTTGTAGAGAATTCATATATTGCATAACCGCCTCCCTTTCTCTTTGCATACGGCTAAACAGGCGAGTCCTAAGTTCTCCTACATCAGTGGGGTCCCCATGGGCCGCCTCCAGGATTTGGAGCACTTTAATAAATGTATCACGGTCTCGGGGGGTACACAGCATCACAGAGTCTCGAGCCTTTCCATCCAAAGCCATAATGGCCACCTCAGCCTCGAGTGCAGGGGTCATAGGGTGCATTCTCACCATGCTCCTCATCCATTCCATCCAACTCCACAAAATGGTATTAGACCCCATACATTTTGGCAAGTTACTCAGCATGGCCCCCAGAGAGATACTGATTCTGGGCCCAGCTGCCTGTTCTACCGCCACCATGCTATCAGACTGCATCCTGCCGACTGCGCCAAAATATAAAGGAGAGAGATTCTTTGGATGCAGTGGAGAGCCGGAGACAGAGAAGGAGTTAACAGGATTTACTGAACAGGCAATTAAACAAGAAATACTCCACGCAGGGAGACAAGACTATAACAGCAATGACGGGAATCACGCACAAACGCAATGCACAAGAGAAAGGTATACAAAAACAAGGTAACATATCGCTTTCAGTTCTTGCATGGGAAAGGCTGGAAAATCTCCTGACAGCATCGCAGATCGTGAACAAAGTCTCTGGCTCTGTTATGGAGGAACAAGAAGCACTGTTTCCAGACAGTGCTGATGTATCCGGTTTGGCTTGGCTTGATTGCGCTGTAACGTGCAAAATGTCCCTTGTGTAGATTCCTCAGGAATGGCATTGGATAAGAACCGTAGTCACGCTCACAGACCACGGCAGAGTGCGATCATCCAGAGTAGTCTCTAGTAACGGAGCGGGTAATCTTATCTGCAACTGCAGGCAGAACAGAGTTGTGCAGGAAAACAGGGTCAGTCGGTAACTCAGTAGCATCACAGTCAGTATAGAAGTGCACTGGGGGATCAATGGCGTAGAGTTGTCAGCCAGAGCAGCGGAGAGGGAGTCAACCTTCTCCTGTCGTTTTCCCGTGCTCAGTCCTCTTTATATTCCCCGTGCCCCCTGCTGTCCAGCATGAAGGTCCTCCCCCACAGGAAAACCCTCCCCTGGCAACAGTGGTGACAGTCCCGATAGTTCCGGCCTTAAAGGGCACCGGAAACCACTGACTCTGTCTCAGCTCATCTTCTTACATGCGTGTAGCATAGCAGTCAATAAAAATATCTTCCTGTTAGTTTATTAGAAAGAAATATGTACGGCAAAGTAGCTTAAGGGCTCATTCACACATCAGTTTTCACATTTGAGTGCTGTCAGTTTTTCCACTGACAGCACACTGGTACATTATATTGTATGGGGCTATTTACTTCAATTTTTATATGCTGACTAATATTCCACATAAAGAATAAGAAGATGTTTCCTATTTTTGGACTGATTCACAGATGAAACTTATACAGTAAAGTGAGTCAGTGAAAAAAAATCGACAGCACATGGATGTGTCGCATCCGTGTGCTGTTCTTCAGTAACTAGTTGCTAGGAGAAGCTTGAGAAATCTACAGCAGTTTTCTTTTCTTTTTTGCTTACATGAAAAATGGATGACATAATGGATGGAAATAGACATAATGATCAAAATCAGATAAAAATCTTTCTTTCACTTTGATCTCTAGTTTCTGCTAGTCTGTAAAAAACAAAAAAACCCGACTGGCACCTTCATATATTGTGTACAGGTGCAAGCTACAATTACTGGGTAACATACAAAAAAAAAAGGAGGGGGGACAGAGCAGCACTCTGTAAGGACCAAGATATATGCAAACACAAGATCTAAACTACATTGTTGCTGAATAAAATGTACTTACAAAAAAAGTACTTACAAAAATTATGGTTCTTAGTACATAAATTGGCCAATTTATGTATGCCCTTCACCCACGGTAAGGTGACCTTCTTCTAATGGGTCCTAACCTCCTAAACATGTCTCTCTTGGGCTCTTAGCCTATAATTGAAATGGGCAAACATGCCTCTCTTGGGTTATAAACCTACAATTTCAAATGGGCAGGTAGGAACCAGCACTAATTAAAAGCCCCCTTGGGCTGATGGGAGGAGTGCAGAGTCAGAAAGGAGGCAGTCACAAACTCTAATGGCAAACTGCAAAAAAAAAAAAAAAAACCTGGCCAGCACCTCCATATAGTGTGAACAGGTGCAACCTGCAATGACTGCACAACGTACCTGCTCATTTAAAATTGAAGATTTCTAACCAGAGAGAGGCATGTTTGCCCATTTAAATTGTAGGTTTATAGCCCAAGAGAGGCATGTTTAGGACGATAAGACCCATCAGAAGGACGTCACCTTGCCATGGTTGATTGGCATACATGAATTGGACAATTTATGCATTAAGAACCTTCATTTTTATAAGTACATTTTATTCAGCAACAATGATGTTTAGATCTCTTTTTTGCATATATCGTGGTCCTTAAAGAGTGCTGCTGTGTCCCCCTCCCCCTTTTTTCCTGCTAGTCTGCAGCCACTGCTCCCCATAAGTAGCTGCAGAGAGGAGTTAGAGAGCAAATGTGCCAGTGCCGGCACTGACCACTGACACTGTGAGCATGCCACTGAGGTCCCCCAGTGTCAGAGTGTAAGCACAAAAATAGGGATTGGAGTTTAGGGAGCCCTCACTGTAAGTAAATGAGGGCTGTGAATCAAACTCAGACACAGTGCTAAATATTAAAATCGGAGAGCTTAGCTGTGCACTTGACGTTGGCCATACCAAGAATGCATCGAAGTGCCCTCATTTGCAAATGGATTTAAAAGTTAACTTTTCTGTAACTACACCAATAAAATGTACAAGCTGAGGCCCCTATATAAAAGTCAAGGTAGTTGTATTTGCAGTTTGAGTTTATAGACTCTTGTATGAGACAAGATCTTTTTATATTCTTGACTACAGTTTGTGTGAATCAATTTGCAAGCCTGAGTCCAATGATCACGTTAGTAATCTACAGTCAATGGATCAGAGCACTGAGGTACCTCTATCAGCCTTCCGGCATTCGTGGCTCTCCTTTTGATTAGTCAGCCTGTAGCGACATCATCGCTGTGATGTGATGGACATGTGATAAGGAGGTAGGAGGCGATTCGCAGGGCCCCCATCCAGCGACCACAGATTGCTGATGTGGCCTCTGCACTGGGTCCTGCTAATCAATTGGCACCAACTATATTCTTGACCCTATATTGTACAATTTTGTATATTGCCACAGAATATAATGACGTTATAAATAGTGAAGGGTGAGAGCTAAAATGCTCAGGTGCTCGTTGCTCGAGTCGAGCAAATTAGAACGCTCGGGTGCTCGACCCGAGCAATGAGTCCAATGAAAGTCTATGGGAAACCCAAGCATTTCTGCCTCGACTCCCCCCCCCCCCCCGTTTCTGAAAATGTCTGAAATCGATGGGAACAGTGCTGAAATGACATGGGACCATCATGGGGAAGACCCCTGGAAGCATCTCTGACTCCTAGGTCACTGCTGTCACCAATGTTGTCAGAGTATTATGCCACTTTTACAGGCACACTAAAACATACAAGAACAAAGCCAAAATGGATTTTTCTGGGAAATATGTTAAGGAACATCCTTTCCAGGGTAATGATTTGTATGTAATTCAAAATAAATAACCCCCAAAAAAATGTACCTCTACCACTTGGGCTATGTTCACACGTAGCGTTTTTGATGCGTTTTTCAAGTTCAGCATTGCTTTCAACCAAGACAAATGCATTCACTGGGAAATGTCATTTTAACATTTAACAACCTTAGCTGGCCATGTGGTGTGTGACACATCAGCAAACACATCCTGTTTCATTTATGAAGGGGGGACTCTGAAAGTCACAAAGCCTATTTTTATAGGGGCATCAGGTGGCATTAATATTCTTCGAGAGCCATTAGCCGGCTATGCTTTGTTGTTCCCATTATTAAACAGTGGATCTCCTATACTGTTATTGCCTATGCAGTGAGTGGCTGGGCTGCCAAAAATTAGGACACACCCCCAATACCCCTTTGACTAGTGGGTCGCCCTCACACCCAGGGCTGTGGGGTACTCGGTACCGGGCCGGTATCTCACAGGGAAGTGTCACAGTAGCAGTGGCCCGGTCCGTGGCCCTGGGTGCCCATTGTAAATGTTCAGTGTGAATGTGTAAGTCATGACGCCACCTGTGGTGTTTGACAATGTAGATGTTAAGCCGACGCTGCAGACAGTTCCTCTGGGACAGATGGTGTGGTACAGCAGTGATGGTATAGCCCTCCACAGGAAGGGCTGTAGTCCCAGGGCAGAGTGGATGTAGTGACACTTAGATGGTGTAGTGTCGGGCGCAAGGGATGTAGCAGTGCTGGGCAGGTTGACACAGGGATAAGTGGAAGACACCAGGGCATGTAGTTCCAAAGCTTTACTCACAATCTGTGGTGGCTCAAGAGCCTGTATCAGTGCCGTGTCCTCCGGGTCAGGAGCTCAGCCAACCTCCAGGCAAGATGAAGCACACCTTTCCAACACTCCTCCAACTTATGGGCCTTTACTGAACGTCTCCCTCTTACGCCTTTAAGTGAAGTACTCCTAGTACTGAGTTACACTGGAGTTCCTCCTGTCCGATGTTTCTATGAACTCTACTTGTAGGGCAGACAGCTGTAGCCTACTTCGGGGACTCTATGCTTCTAAGTCCCGGCTCTCTATCTCGTTGCTGTTGTGCCCCCAAATCTTGTGTGGGAATAAAGTGATGACAAACTTCTATTCCTCCGGTGTCTGTTGCAGGACCATAAGTATCCAAACAACCTTGGGGACCAGACCCCGGCCTTGCACCTAGAACTTGAGAGGGGTTCTCCTCTAACCCTCAAACCTCTGTTCTCTTCCTCTCCTCATGTTCCGTACTAATCCTTTCCTTCTTATGGAGAGTCAGGCTTTCTTTCAGTGTTCCTTTCCTGTGCCAGCGGACCCAGATCACTGAGGTTGGCTGCAGCACTTTCCCTCCTTCATCCCTCTCAGGGGATCTCCTTAGACAGGTCCGACCTCCTCAGACTCCTGTGACTAACTCCCTATATCCTATCCTCTTCCCGCTCTTTAGTGCAAACTAATCTCCACCCGCCTCCCAGCACGCTTCGTGTTCCAAGCAGGGAGCCACCAAAGGGTGCTTTGCTACACTACTGTGTTGTGTGGGATGCAGGTGTTGGAGCGTGGTCAGGGGTCTCCACCTTACCTGAATGGTGGGGTACCACACCTCAGGAGGAGGTGTAGTACCTCTGTGGCGACTGAACCCTCAGGGGCGCCACACTAGACATACAGGAGGGCCTCATGAAAAAATGTTCCCATTATAAGAAAATGGGTCTCTTATAGTGTTTGCCTGTGCATTGAATGCAAGGCCTGCCTTGCCCCAAAGTTACACGCACCCCAATAACCCTTTGAACCGACGTAGTGGATGGCCACATGAAACCAAAGTTCCCATTATGCTTATTTTTTTTTATTCCCATACAGTTTGGCCATGAAGTGAAAGCAAGGCCTGCCCTGCCACAAACTTACATGCACCCCAATAACACTTGGAACAGACGTCCTTGATGGCCACATGAAACCAAAGTTCCAATTATTAGACATTTTGTACTGCCACACTGTTTGCCTATGCATTGAATGCAAGGCCCGCCTTGCCACAAAGTTACACGCACCCCAATAACCCTTTGAACCGACGTACTGGATGGCCACATGAAACCAAAGTTCCCATTTTTTCATATGGTACTGCCATACTGTTAGCCTATGCATTGAATGCAAGGCCTGCCTTGCACCAAATTTAGACGCACCCCAATACCCATTTGAAGAGCTGTACAGGGTCTCAAGAAAAAATGTTCCCATTTTTCTTAATTAGCTACTCCCACAATGTTAGCCTATGCATTGAATGCAAGGCCTGCCCTACCCCAAAGTTACACGCACCCCAATAGCTCTTTCAGCCAACTTGCTGGATGGCCACATGAAAGCAAAGTTCCCATTTTTCTAAATTAGCTACTCCCATAATGTTAGCCTATGCATTGAATGCAAGGCCTGCCCTGCCCCAAAGTTACATGCACCCCAATAACTCTTTGAACAAACATACTGGATGGCCACATGAAACCAAAGTTCCAATTTTTCTTAATTAGCTACTCCCATAATGTTAGCCTATGCATTGAATGCAAGGCCTGCCCTGCCCCAAAGTTACACGCACCCCAATAACCCTTTGAACAAATATACTGGATGGCCACATGAAACCAAAGTTCCAATTTTTCTAAATTAGCTACTCCCATAATGTTAGCCTATGCATTGAATGCAAGGCCTGTCCTGCCCCAAAGTTACACACACCCCTATAACCCTTTCAACCAACTTGCTGGATGGCCATGAAAAGGGGTTAAGTAAGATGTTCAAGCCTTGAAGAGAAGCATTGTTTATTTTCTTTTGGTCTTCATGTATTTATTTACCTTGGCCTGGAGGACTGCGAGCTAGGCATTATTTCTGGAGCCCATGGACTCTTATTGTTTTCTATTGCGCCTGTTGCGCCCATTCTGATGGAAAAGCGGAGACTGTCTTCTCGGCTGGAGTCTACCGAAAGAAAGACTGTACTCCCCTCAAAGAAAGGTGGAGCTTACTCCCAGGAATGCTGTCCCACGCATAGGACAAAAACTTCGGTGCGTACCGGATGTGACTACCTCATATGATCTCCCTGCACGGAGTATGCATTGTAAATATTAAAGTTTTGAAAAGTGTTTGGTCAGGGATGATCAAATGTAAGGAAGAGGAGTGTAAAGGGGTTAAGTAAGATGTTCAATGTTGTATTATAATCCATTACTAAATGGTACTTCTACACGTTTACATGTATTAGCACACATATGAAATGGTACTGCTAATCCTTTCATCCTTTCTGGGTATTACCATTGTTTTGTCTTGATTGTATTGCTGCTTTTATTTGCACATAGTTGTGATAATGTTTACTGCATTTCAAGCTTTGCCATTTACAGAATAGGGAAAGCGTAGTGCTCCCTTTGGACACTACAGGGGGCACTCTAGTATATAGGACTCTTAGTAGGATAGGGTTAAGTGTGGGAGCGGCTGCTAGGAGTTAAGGCTAGGAGAGACGGAAGTTAGTTCAGATGGGGCCAGATGCCCGAAGTGTCCACATGGGCTATAGGCCCAGGACGTCTCGGCAGCCACGCAACTATAAGCAGTGACAGTCCAATTTATCCACATCCATTGGACATCAATTTAGTGGACCAAAGCAGTAGAAGAAAATGTGGTGACTCGTAGCCTGGGTGGACGCTCTTATGGCGGAAGTCAGATGGAGTGACGAACAGAAGGATACTGTACCTTCGCAGGGAGCGGTACAGATGGTCGAATGTTTTTCCAGAGGCAACCAAACCAGGTGGCGGATGATTTGAAGTCTGGGGCGAAACATGCATAAGAAATTGTCATCATGGCAAGGTTAGGCAAGGAAGACAGGAAGAAGCTGGGAAGCAGTCTAAGACGGTCTGGTCCGGGCATGGTGCCATATAGAAATGTCAGCAAAGTAGGGAGAGCTGAGGAAGCAAGTAAAGATGGATGTGCCAACTGTGGATATATTGCGTGAAGTTATCAGTAAACAAACTGTTCAAGTTACCCTGGACTGTATCTCAGTTACTGGGAGTCATCTCGGAGAGGTGCCACCGCCACTTGGGAAGTGCCCAGGGGGACCCGAACCTGGAAACGCAGGTACACCGAACAGTGGATTGCAATTTTCTGTGTAATTAATGTGTAAAAATTTTTTTGAGGGCATCAAAAACGCCCTTTAACACAATAACGTGGCTGTTGCATCACGGACCACGGTCACCATGGTGATCTAGTGGTGGTGGCTGATGAGGATGAGGAGAAGGAATAGGATAACAGCAAATAGGCAAAATCAGGAAGCGTATACCCATGTGTGGGTGTGAAGAGGTGCATGCGAATAGACCTCCCAAAAAATGACACTGGATTTGAGGTTATGTTTCACTGTTATTATTCGGTGGTGTCGAGAAGTCTGACCCAATCCAGCCCTTGTTCATTTTTATAAGAGTCAGCCTGTCAGCATTTTCAGTTGAAAGGCGGATGCGCTTATCAGTTATAATTCCACCAGCAGCATTAAAAACCCGCTCTGACAAAACGCTAGTGGCAGGGCAGGCCAGGACCTCCAAGGCATAAAGGGCCAGTTCATGCCACGTGTCCAGCTTGGATACCCAATAATTAAAAGGCAGAGAGGAATCACGGAGGACGTTGGTACGGTCAGCAAGTTACTCCCTCAGAGTCTTCCAAAACTTTGCACTCCTCGTGAGACTACTCCGCACCTCAGGGCCAATGCGATGGGAGGTTCTGAGAACACTCTCCCAGGACTTTGCCAGTGCTCCCCTGCCTCTGCTGGATTGGAGTTGTCTCTCTCGCCTGTACTCCTTGGTTCCGAACAAACTGTGACCTCTGACATCAGCGTTTTCAGATGGGAATTTATTTTTAATAATTCCGCAACAAAAGCCCTCTGGTACTGCCCTATTTTAGTAGACCAGTCTGCCTCTGGAATAAGAGATTGAAAGTTCTCCTTGTAGCGTGGGTCTAGAAGTGTCACCAACCAGTAATGTGTCACCCAAAATTTTGAAAATGCAAGGGTCACGGGAAAGGCAGCGCAACATAAAGTCAGCCATGCGTGCCAGACTGCTAACAGGCAAGACTTCAGTGTCCTCACAAAGAGGACTACTGATCATGCTGTCCTCAGGTCATCCACGCTGAACAGATGGAATGACAGTTGTGCTTGTAGTACCGTCTATAGCGCATGAAACTAGCTCCTGTTCTTCCTCCTCCTCTTCCTCATTGTCAACCAATCCACGTTGGGATGACATGAGGCTTGCCTGTGTGTAATCACCCTGTATGGTTCCTTGCTCCATCTCATCATGCTCCACCTACAATGCATCCTCTTTGATTGTGAGCATTGAGCTTTTCAGAATACAGAGAAGCGGGATTGTGATGCTATTTATGGCGTCATCATCGCTCACCATCTTGGTGGACTCCTCAAAGTTTTGCTGGATGGTACATATATCTGACATACATGTCCACTCCTGAGGTCTTATGTGTGGAGTCTGAACTGAATACTGATGGCCTTGTTGATGCTGGTAGTCAACAACTGCCCTCTTCTTCTCACAAATCCTTTCCAACATATGCAGTGTAGAGTTCCAACGCGTGGGGACATCACACATCAATCGCTGAGTCGGAAGCTGCAAACACTGCCGGAGCACAGCAAGGGCGTCAGAAACTGTAGCTGACTTTCTAAAATGGGCACACAGGCAGCGTACTTTCAAAAGCACATCCGGCAGCTTTGGGTAGCTTTTGAGAAACCATTAAACAACGATGTTAAGCATATGAGCCAGGCATGGTACGTGTGTGAGCTTGCCTCAGAGCTGCCACCAGGTCCCGGCTATTGTCACACACAATCATACCTGGCTATAAGTTCAGCGGTATCAGCCATAGATCTGCCTGCTCTTTCAGAGCTGTCCACAACTCTTTAGCATTGTGCGGTTTGTCACCTAAGCATATTAGCTTCAGCACAGCCTGTTGCCGCTTGGCTAAGGCAGTGCTGCAGTTCTTCCAGCTTGTGACTGATGTGGTCATTTCAGAGATGGATGCTGGAGAGGAGGAGGAGGTGCAGGAGCTGTAGACTGTGGGGGAAATCCTGTTTGATGTAGGACCCGCAATCCTCAGCGTTGGGAGGACGTGTTCAATCCCAAGGCCTGACTGGGTCCAGGCTTCCACTATGTTAACCCAATGTGCCGTCAGCGAGATGTACCGTCCCTGCCCACAAGCACTTGTCCACGTGTCCGTGGTTAGGTGGGCTTTCCCAGTAATTGTATTGTTGAGGGCATGCGTAATGTTGTGGGATACGTGCTTGTGTAATACCGGGACAGCACACCGGGAGAAATAGTGGCGGCTGTAGACCGAGTAACTTGGGACGGCCTCCGCCATCATGTTGCGGAAAGGTTCCGTTTCCACAAGCCTAAAAGGCAACATTTCAAGTGCAAGCAGATGAGAAATGTGTGAATTTAGTACTGTGGCCTGTGGGTCGTTGGCTGCATATTTCCGCTTGCGTTCCAATGACTGGGGTATGGACAACTGAAGGGTGTGCTGTTACAAGGACGTGGATGTGCTCAATGATGGTGCTAGTTAAGTGTGGGCAATGACAGGTGCAAGGCAGGAGGCATCTTCACATGCACTGTGGACAGGGGATTGGCTTGCATGCACAACAGTGGAAGAAGCAGTGGTGTCACCCACAGACACTGTTCCAGGAGCCTGGGGTTCGGCCTACAAAGTCAGGTGCTTTGCTGCCATGTGCTTGATCATGCTGGTGGTGGTGGTCAGGCTGGTAGTTTTGCTACCCCTTCTGATGCGGTCATGGCAGATGGTGCAAATGGTCTGTTTGGGGTTATTGGCAGAGTCTTCAAAAAACAGCCAGACTCGGGAAGACCTAACAATTGTACTGCCAACTTCCGTCATGTTGGTGTTCCGAGGAATAGTTGCCCGCCTTCTGTCTGCAGCCACTGCACTGCTTTTCCTTCCGGTTGGGGTGCTACGCCTCTCTCCACCTGTGTGCTGCTGTCCTCGCTCTGCATGTCCTCCTGCCAGGTTGGGTCAGCTACTATATCATCCACCACCTCATCTTCCACTTCCACACCCTGGTCCTCCTCCTGACTTTCTGGCAATTGTCTCATCATCGACCACCTCTTGTAACAAGTTCCCACTGTCGCCTTCATGTGACCGTGGCTTCTCAAATATTTGGGCATTGCTACATGCGATCTCATCTTGCCCCGCTTCAAGTGGACTGGGTGAGAGACCCGAATCTATAAATGGAAAAGTGAACAGCTGTTTGGAGTGTCCTAGTGTCGGATTAGTTGTCTCCAGGTACTCAGCATGATGGGAGGAAGGAGGATCAGGGTGCGGAATATGCGGTCCAGACTCACAGCTACTCAGACTTTACTGTGTGGAAGACAGGGTGGTGGTGGTGATGGCAAAGTGACTGGAAGCATTATTCGCTTTTCAACCAACAACCTTTTGACACTGCTCTGGGTTCAATAATGGTGTGCTGCTGCAGTCCCCTAGTAAATGGGACAGGAAGGTTGAGCAAGAAGATGTGGTTGTTTGTTGTGGCCCAATTTCAGCTTGCCCATGGCCTCGGACTCTGCATACACCATCACATCCACTGCCTTGCACTGATATGTATATACCCACATACACTCCCTGCCTACCTAGCACTACAATCTATATACTATGTAATTAGTCCTTAGAAGAACAGTTGATTTAGCTGGATTTATGTATTCAATTATGGTATACCCACACTAACATTGAGACCCCCAAATCTGACCCTATCTCGGCAGCAAATCTCCCTACACTATCTGATTCCAGAACTGAACGTGACAAGCAGGGCGGCACCAGGTCTGATATAGGTTTGATGACGCTGTGTAGCCAGCCAGTCACTGTAATGCCACAACCAACATGGCTGCTGCGTTACGGTGTGTGGCACACTAAAACAATATTGGAAATATAGAAAAGTACCGTGTCACTGTCACAATTGGTAGAATAAATATCCTAATTGGTATACAAACATGAAGAGATGAGAAATACTGTATGACTAAAGGTACTGTCACACTTAGCGATGTACCAGCGATCCCGACCAGCGATATAACCCGGTCAGGATCGCTGGTACATCGGGGACGGGGGTCGCTACTTACCTGTCACACTAGGCGATCCTGACATCCTCCCGCCCGGCTCCACGCTCGTCGCTCGTCTCTCCACAGGAAGCGCCGCAGGAAGCTGACGACGAGAAACGGTCCGGGACGTTCTCGCGCGATCAGCGATAACCAGCGGGGGAGCGGGTCGTAGGTAAGTATCAAACACAGCGATGTCGCTAACAATATCGCTATAACGTCACAAGTTATAGCGATATTGCTAGCGATATCGCTTAGTGTGACAGTACCTTAACAGGTGAAGTAAGGGTGATGTAACAACATAAAGGAGATCACAGATAGGTGTAGCATTTACTTGGAAAAATATCATGAGAATTAATAGTGGAAATGGATTTATGCTCTATATAAATCAAATATGGTATCAAAGTTTTACTTTGATTTATTTTCATCGGAAATTCAGTAAAACTGCTAAGAGAAGATAAGTCACCTTTTACATGTTTTGGGAAAAAAATCTTTTCATCTGATCTGCTGATTTCAGTGACAGTATCTTGGAGGTACGTGCTGTATTCAGCATTGTAACACACTGCTGATAAATTTTAGGAGATAAATCTTTCTGTTCCAAAGATTAATTTTTGTTTTACTGCCAAACTGTCTTGTTAGTGGGAAAAAAAGAGATGGTGCGTCTAGAAACCATAGAGACGGGTGACATGGAAACTACAAGTGTGAAAGAGAGCAAGAGAATTCAGACAGGACCCATTTCTCCCAGCAATTTCTATATAGAGTGATCACATGAGATAATAAAAGCATTTAGCTTTGAATTGGCTATTGTTATAGATAAATGTAAACAACTAACCAATTACAATACATATTTGGTTACAACTGCAATCCGGTTATCGCCATGATTGCAGCAGTTTCCGCTGGCCCACCTATCGTCTCATTTTTTCTTTGGATTGCCATATTTTCATCTCATTTGTAGACCCAAGTTCACTTTTTGAAATTCCAAGATACTGACAGATAGTTAACTAGAGTACTGGGCTATAATCAACAGTCCTATAAACTTTACATGGAGTGGTAGTTTGTATTCTCAACCCCCTCTGAATAGTGAACTCTCATGGCGTGTGGGTCCTGCGTAGACCCCCAGAACTCAGCAAGTTATTACCTATCCTGTTGATAAATAGTTATCATGGTAAAACACCTCCTTTGATCATTCCTCGCAGAATATCAATGATTTTACAATGAAACCTTTCACTACATTAAGGCTAGTTTCACACTAGTGTTCGGCAGAGCTGCGAAGAGCTGCGTAGTTCCTCCGTTAAGCCCCGCCCACTGCCGCACCTCTTCCTTCCTGCGTACCCTATCTTTAACATTGGGTACGCAGGCCATGCGAATGTATGCAGATGCCTGCGCATGCGTTGTTTTGACGCTATGCCGAGCTGCGTCAAACGCAACATGTTGCATTTTGTAGCAGCAGTGGGTGGGGCTTAACGGAGGAACTATGCGGCCCTCCACAGCTCTGCCAAATGCTAGTGTGAAAATAGCCTAACTCCTTCACTATGATAATCAATTTACACTTTCACTTGGTCATCAATGGGAAGAAAATTTGATTGTATTAGAATACCTGACATTTTTCAAGAAATATTTTTACCAGTCCTTACCACCAAAATTAATTGCTGCTGATCATCAGGCAATTTTGTAAAAATGGCTAGTCTTTGGATGGTTTATCAATAAAATTCTTGCCTACAAAAGGCAATGAAAAAGTTAATTGATAAATCCCTGGTGGGAATAACTTCAAACATGGGTGATTTATGGTATTTTTTTCAAATATTGAATATTATTAGGTTACCATAGGTTAGGCCAACCTGATATTAGCGCTTTTATTTGGCTTATTATTTGGCTTTGTTTGTTAGTAGCTCTTTTTTAAGATTATGGACACCTTTGAAATATATAAGAATAATTTTTACATATGCTAGTGGTTACGTTTAGTTAATAAAATTGCACTAAGTTTCAGTATACATTCCTTTATTCATTTTAAATGCAGTTTTCAGCCTGATCCAAGTTTTAGATTTTTTTTTATCTAGTAAGAGTATCTGTCCCTAGTATTATAGGTTCGATGTGAGCTCTGTGTGTTTCCAGGGTGCTGATGTCTTCATATGCTCATATTTCACCATACCTTCTTCCATGCACTTATTTTACATTCATTTGCTTTCCCCCTTTATTTTAGCCTTTTATTTTCTGCCCTACCTGTAACTGTAAATACTTTACCCTCTCTCCACAATGTGGAGATTGGTGCCCATCCCCCCTCTTTGTTGCTATCTCTATAAGTACGTATAGATGAATGTGTTTTTGATCCGTTTGATGTCCGTGTGGAGAACAGATAGCACAGATGTGGTAATAGCAGGTACGCAGGATGCAGTGAAGAGATGCGAGACAGATAAAACTTTAAACAGTAACTTTTATAGATAAATGCCGTTAGGGCTATTTTAAGCAACCAAACAGAATAACAGTAGTTGTCCTCACAGGGAGCAAAGACACATAGACAAGGATTGGGAGAACATGACTACTCCGGCAAAGACCGGTCACTATAGGGCTGCGGAATGGCCGACTACGGGTCCTTAGTTACTATGTGTCACTTATCTGTCCTGACGTCCCTCGGCGTCCTGTTCCGTGGTGTGTCGGCGTCGCAGCCACTGGGCCCAGCCGCTGAGGATCTGGCGTAGTCTTCGGGCGTTCCAACGCCCGGCGAAGCAGGGGCACAACAGGTCCGCGGAGAGTTCTTTGGTGGGATGTCCCCCAGCGGAGGCAGCGGGATACCGCCTGAGAGTGGGAGAGCGGAGGTCGCAACTCCCTGACAGGGGCTGGCAGCGGCGGTGATAAGTGGCGGTTGATAGGCCACAGGCACAGCCTGCGGCTGCACTGGAGGAACCGCGGCGGGCGCAGCACGGTGGCGGTGAGAGCATACGGTGTCTCTTCTCCTTCCAATTTGACTTCTCGACTTTTCCCTGGCGTTGTGTGCCGGATCCTGGAGAGGGCATCCGCGTGCACATTTTCTGCTCCTCTTTTGTAGATGATCTTGTAGTTGAACTTGGCCATCCGGGCCAACCATCGCTGCTCCAGAGCCCCCAATCTGGCATTTTCCAAATGGGCCAGCGGGTTGTTGTCAGTCTGCACCACCACTTCGGAGGCCGCCAGGTACTCTGCAAACCGCTCCATCATGGCCCACACTACCGCAAGGAGCTCGAGCTTAAAGGAGCTGTAATTGTCAGGGTTTCGCTCGGAGTCATGAAGTGATTGGCTACCATAAGCGATCACACTCTCCCGGCCGTCCTGAACTTGTGATAATACAGCCCCTAGCCCGTGGAGGCTCCCTTTCGGTGGGTAGTATGAACAGTTGCGAGAAATCCGCATAAGCTAACACCGGGGCTCCCGAGAGCGCAACCTTAAGGTCTTGGAAGGCCTCTTCTTGCGGTTGTTGCCACTGGATTTTCCGTCCATTCGCCCCGGCAGGAGCCCCCTTTAGCAGGTCCTGCAGGGCTCAGGCCCGGCGTGCAAAATTCTTTATGAAACGACGGTAGTATCCGGCCAGCCCCAGGAAGGCCCGCACGTCTTTTATTGTTTCGGGGGTAGGCCATCCCTGGATGGCATCAACCTTTTCCAGGGATGGTCTAACACCCTCGGCAAAGACGACATGCCCCAGATATTCAATCTGGGTGCAAAACAGGTGGCATTTCTGGAGCTTCACCTTCAACCCGTACTTCTGCAGCCGGCCGAGCACCTGCCCCAACCACCGCAAGTGGTCCTCAAACATGGCGGCATAGATGATTATGTCGTCCAGATATATCAGCGTGGCCTCGAAGTTGAGATCCCCCAGACACCGCTCCATCAGCCGCTGAAAGGTCCCCGGGGCATTGGCCAGCCCGAACGGCATTCGATTGAACTCGAACAGCCCCATGGGAAGGATGAACGCCGTCTTAGCCCTGTCTTCTTCTGACATCGGCACCTGCCAATACCCGCTGGCCAGATCTAAAGTTGAAAAGTACTTTGCGTTCCCCAAGGTGGACAGGGATTCTTCTATACGAGACAACGGGTACGAGTCTTTGATGGTACAGGCATTCAGCTTCCTATAGTTCATGCAGAACCGCAGGGTGCCATCCTTTTTGCGGACCAACACGATGGGAGCCGCCCAGGGGCTCTGGCCCTCTCGCATGACCCCCTTCCACAGCATTTGGGCCAGTAGAGTTTTTACCTCCTTGTATAGTTGTGGAGGGATATGTCTGTATTGTTCCCTTATGGGGGCCGTTCCCGCCATGGGAATTCCATGCGTGATGGCTGTGGTGCATCCAAAATCATCCTCGTGGCTAGCGAATACCCCATGATACTGTCCTAGTAGTGTTTCTACCTGGAGAAGTTGGGCAGGAGCCAGGCCAGAGAGTTCAGCCCGCATTCTTTCCAGGATGTTTCGGCCCATTTCCTGAGTCGAGGACTCAGCAGTCTGCAGAGTTCGAATAGTCACTGCCCAAAGGTCCTTGGGATGCACCTTCAATTGGACCGTAGGGGCTGGCAGCACCTCTTCCAACGACCTCACCAGCTTGGCCATCTCGACCCGGGGCCTTAAGACGATGTCTTGGTCTCCTAGGTGGACGCAGCATACCATGACGGTCCCTTTCCGCACAGTGGCCAGGGAGCGGGCCACAAGTATGCCAGGAGGCAGCCGTTCCGAGTAGCATGGCTCCACCTGCATCTCCACGCCCTCCAAAGGCACAGGGGCCCGGATGGGCAGGACCACCACTGTCTGCAGCATGAGCGGGGGAGCCGCTGGCGCAATGACTTTGCCCATTGCCTCGCCCTCCTGGCAGTCCTGGAGAACTCATGCCTCCTGCACCAACTGCTGGAAGACCTGCCCTTGGAGCATGCGGGAACACCACTGGTTCAGCGTCTCTTGCGTGGAGTCATTGAGGAGTAAATTGCCGAACTCCCGCAGGATGTTCATGCCCAGAATAACAGGATGTTTGTTATTGGTTTCCACATGAGTCAGGACCACTCCCCAGTGTCCGAGGGATTTGCCACACAGCGTCATCTGCACCCAAACCACCCCGGCGACAGGGACCGGTAATTGATTGGCGGCTACCAGTTTTATCATGGGTCCCCACTGGGATCTCACTGCCTCAGGGAAATGCTGCCGAAAGTAAGTTGCAGGCATGGTCATTACTTACGACCCCGTGTCCACTAGGCACCGTACGGCACGGCCCTCGACTTCTGCCCATACCACTGGACACTTTGCGACTGGATCTTCGGGACTTCAACCCATGTCGTGGCTTCTGGCTCTGAGTGGTGTCCCCCAAGCCCGAAGCCCTCTAATTTAATGACGGTCGGGGTGGGCGTCTCCCATGCCACGGACACTCTCATGCGAAGTGGCCCAGCTCCCCGCACTCATAGCACTGGGGCTGTGAGGGCCGGCCACTCCGGGCATTGTGAGGCCCCCCCGGTGCCCGGGATTGAAACTAGGCCACCCAGACGTGACCTTGGTTCTTCTCGTCACTTCCGCCAACTCGCCCCTAATGTTCTTCAGCTCTTGTTTCATCTCTTATATCCATTGGGACTCTCTGACAGCAGTCACAGCGGCCTCCACACTCCGGACCCTCCCTACAGGGACCGTCATTCCCTGCTCCTGCTCTCGTGCACGCGCCTGACTCCCCACCTCAGAGAACGCTAAATGTGGGTTCACTCGGACCTGCTCCCGTAATGCCTGCTTATCAACGGGTCTCGGAGTCCAGTCACTAACAGGTCGCCTAGGGTAATGTCGATGGGTCCTACCCCTACGCCGTCCTTCCGCTCGATGGCCATGTATAACTCTTGGAGGACATTCATATACTGGGTGATAGTCTCCCCCTCTCCCTGCATTCAACTGAGCAACCGGGTCCTCAACTCTCCCACATCTGTCGGATCCCCATGGGTCTCTTCCAGTATCCGCAAGACCCTAGCAATGGTGTTGCGGTGTCCTGGGGGCCCCAACATTACTGAATCCCGGGCCTCCCCTTCTAATGCCATGAGAGCTACCTCGGCTTCCAGGTCAGGGGTCATCGGATGCATTCGGAAGAGGTCTCGCATTCGCTCTGCCCAGCTCTACAGCATGGTGTTGGAGCCGGAGAACCTGGGCAGGTTGTTTAGCATAGCCCCCAGAGAAATGCTGGACCAGGGGCCCTGGTTGTTTGCTGTGTCTATGGCCCCGCTCTGGCCTGGGGTGCTGCTGTCCATGCTCGGAGACTGCATCCTGCCGACTACGCCAAATGTGGTAATAGCAGGTACGCAGGATGCAGTGACGATACGCGAGACAGATAAAACTTTAAACAGTAACTTTTATAGATAAATGCCATTAGGACTATTTTAAGCAACCAAACAGAATAACAGTAGTTGTCCTCACAGGGAGCAAATACACATAAACAAGGATTGGGAGAACACGACTACTTCGGCAAAGACCCGTCACTATAGGGCCGCGGAATGGCCAACTGCGGGTCCTTAGTTACTATGTGTCACTTATCCATCCTGACGTCCTGTTCAACGGTGTGTCGGCATCGCAGCCACTGGGCCCAGCCGCTGAGGATCCGGCGTAGTCTTCGGGCGTTCCGATGCCCGGGCGAAGCAGGGGCACAACAGGCCCACGGAGAGTTATTTGGCGAGATGTCCCCCAGCGGAGGCAGCGGGATACAGCCTGAGAGTTGGAGAGTGGAGGTCGCAACTCCCTGACAGGGGCTGGCAGCGGCGGTGATAAGTGGCGGTTGATAGGCCACAGGCGCAGCCTACGGCTGCACTGGAGGATCCGTGGCGGGTGCAGGCCCAGCCCCTACCACGGGCTGGAGCGGGGTGGTGGCAGCTGCAGGCGGCAAAGGTGATGTCACCGCCGTGGTCGGGAGTGAAGCGGCAGTGGCTGCGGGCAGCAGCGAGGAGGCCGCAGCCGCGAGCTGGAGTGAGGCGGCGTCGGCCGCAGATGGCTGCGAGTAGGCCGCAGCCAAGAGCTGGAGTGAGGCAGCAGTCTTCTTTTGTCGGTAAGCTCAGCGCTGTCTCCCTGCGGTCCACTGAGAGTCTCCCTCCTGTTGCTGTCCTCCTCTCTGGTTGCTGCACGTGGCTCTCGCTCTCTGGCCTTCACCAAGTCTCCTCCTCCTTCTCTCCCATTCTGCTGACTCACTCAGTCTGGCCCTCTCCGCCCCTTTTATCTGGACTCCTCCCCCAACTGCCCTGTCAGTCTCAGCGGTCCATCCCCTAACTCTGCTCCCTGGAAACAGATACCCCAGGAATCTAGAAGACGGTCCCCTCGGTTCCGGCCCGGGTACTCGGCGGAGGCCTCTCCTCCTACACAGAGACCCAATGTTAGCTTGTGTGCTAGTTCAAAGGGAATGTTTTTCACACAGACATGGGGTCTGTGTAAATAAAATCACAGAATGGTCAGTCTGATCTAGACTAGCACATATAAACAGGAAGCAGCACCAGCATCTATCTGCAATGCAAACCTTCTTATGGAGCCAGTCACCTACACAATTTGCGGATGTGACTGGTACAATTTCAGTGCTCCATCTGTATGTAGCCTAAACCCCCCCCACACACATTAGATTAATGTTGACCATACTAGCTATAACATCAACCCAACTGATTCATTGTTTTGTAAGCAAGATGAGTATTTTTGTTAATCAGTTGCTGTCCTTAGTATTGAGTGAAGTCTATTTGCTTCATAATGAAATTATTTTTAGCTTTACATTCACAGCTAGAACTTTAGAATTAGAGAATGATAAGTATTAACAGAACACATTTTGTGAACTGTTAATATAAAACGTAACACCATCTCTAAAGTGTTAAGTCATATATTACATTTTAACAGATTGTGGAAAAAATTCACTGTTACTACTTCATGCTCCTCCTTGGTATACAAAATTGTATGTATTTTTTCATGATAAGATTTATGCTGGACTTTTGTTAAAGTAGTTAAATACTTTTGAAGCAATGGTCTTTTGCGGTATATACAGTTGTGCTCAAAAGTTTACATACCCCAGCAGAATTTTGGCATTCTTGGCCTTTTTTCAGAGAATATGAATAGCACCAAATGTTTTTCTCCACTCATGGATAGTGGTTGAGTGAAGCCATTTATTGTCAAACTACTGTGTTTTCTCTTTATAAATCATAATGACAACCCCAAACATCCAAATGACCCTGATCAAAAGTTCACATGCCCCATTTCTTAATACCATTTAATGCCCCCTCTAACATCAATGACAGCTGAAGTCTTTTGTTGTAGTTGTGGATGAGGTTATTTATTTTCTTAGATGGTAAAGCTGTCCAGTGTCCACTCTTCTTGGTAAAAAATCTCCAGTTTCTGTAAATTCCTGGGCTGTCTAGCATGAACTGCGCACTTGAGATCTCCCCTGAGTGGCTCAATGATATTGAGGTCAGGAGACTGAGATGGCAACTGCAGAACCTTCACTTTTTTCTTTTCTGCTGTAGCCAATGACAGGTGAACTTGGCCTTGTGTTTTGGATCGTTGTCATGTTGGAATGTCCAAGTACATCCTATGTGCAGCTTCTGGGCTGATGATTGCAAATTTGCTTCCAGTATTTGCTGATAACGTGCTGCAGTCATCTTTCCTTCAACTTTGACCAAGTTTCCTGTGCCTTTGTAGCTGACACATCCCCAAAACATCAGCGATCGGCCCCTGTGCTTTACAGTAGGAATGGTGTTTCATCAAATGTAACGTTTATGGTTGTGGTCAAAAAGTTATATTTAGGTCTTATAACTCCAACTTATGTTGTTCCAGAAGTTTTGAGGCTTGTCTCTGTGCTGTTTTGGGTATTGTAGGTGAGATACTTTGTGGCGACTCAACCATGCAGCCCATTTTTCTTCAAGTGCCTCCTTATTGTGCATCTTTAAACAGCCACTCCGCTAACTTTCAGAGAGTCCAGTATTTCAGCTGATGTTATTTGTGGGTTTTTCTTTGCATCCCGAACAATTTTTCCTGGTAATCAATATCATCAAAAGAGGGAAAAGAAGCTATATACATTAAAGGTACCAAACTTTTTTGGATTTAAATAAAAAGTTTTTTTTTTATAAAACAATGAACCATGATAAAACAATGAGGACACGATGTGCAAATTACTTATCTGGCCATTATAACCTTATTAGGTGGTTTGTTAAACCCTGATTTAACTCTTTATGACCTATTACCTAACCATATGCTTCAAATGACCTCTACTACTTTTTTGCCTAAATTTATTTGGCACTTTATTGGTAACCTCTGGCACCTTATCACTTTGGTGTGGCTCTCTTCATTTGCACATCGTGTCCTCATTGTTTTATCATGGTTCATTGTTTTATAAAAAACTTTTTTTATTTGAATCCAAATAAAGTTTAATACTTTTAAGGTATATAGCTTCTTTTTCCTCTTTTGATGATATTGATTGCTTGAAGCTACCTTTCCTAGGCGTTTCATTTATTTTGAATTTTCCTGGCAGTTGTGGATGAAGTTTCTGTTGGTCTACCTGACCGTAGTTTTGCTTTTACAGAGCCCCTGATTTTCCATGCCCTTGACTGCCCTTATCAATTCCTTGGATATCTTTTTGCATTCCTTTCCTGTTTTATACAGTTCAACTACCTTATCCCGTAGATCCGATGACAATTCTTTTGCTTTCCCCATGGCTCACAATTCAGAAATGTCAGTGGCTGGATGAAATATGCAAGAGTCTGTGTGGATCCCTGAAACTCACTCAGGTGAGAATGTTACCTTTAGAAGCCATTCAAACCCATTTGAGTCTCCTTCTGTGTATGTTATCAGGCCAAAATTGCCAGGGTATGTGAACTTTTGTTCAGGGTCATTTGGATGTTTTGGGTTGTCGTTATGGTTTAAAAATAGAAAACACAGTAGTTTGACAATAATTTGCTTCACTCAACCACTAACCATGAATGGAGAAAAAGTTTTGGTGTTTTTATTCATATTACTCAGAGAAAAAGTGTGGTTCCCAAATATGGATCACTTGGTGGAAGAAAAGATTAGACGCTGTTCTACTTGTCAATTAATCACTCCATCATCAACCTTAGAGCCATTACAAATGTCTCCGTTACCCACTGCTGTCTGGGAGGAAGTGGCAGTCGATATATATGGACCATTGCCAAATGGCCAATACATTCTCGTAACAATTGATGAATATTCTCGATACCCTGTCATTTCATTTATCTCTTCAACATCTGCTAATAATGTTATACCAGAGCTGGACGACATTTTCTCGGCATATGGTATTCCAAGAGTGGTCAAAACAGACAATGGACCTCCATTCAATGGACATGTGTTTACACAATTTTCTGAATACTTGGGATTCAATCACAGGAAAATCACACGTTGCTGGCCGCAAGCCAATGGAATTGTGGAACGTTTTATGCGCACTCTGGGGAAACGTATCAAGGCAGCGAGTCTGGAGCACATCCCACTGAAACAGTCATTATACAAATTCATGCGTAATTACCGCAATACGCCACACTCCACTACTAATGCTGCTCCAGCTCATTTAATGTTCAGCAGAACCCTGCGTATACGTCTCCCTGATGTGACCAGCCATCCCCGACCGAGTGACTCCTCAGTGAGATCCACAGATTTCTCCAACAAACAAGCCATGAAACGTTATGCAGACAGAAGGCGAAGGACACAGTCAAGTGCCATCGAAAGAGGGGATGTCGTGGTGGTACGACAAAGACCAACCAACAAGACCTCACCTGTATATGGTCCTGCAAAATATTATGTTACCAAAAGGAAAGGCAGCATGATCACAGCGGAACGAGATGGACACTCCATAACGCGAAATTCTTCATATTTTAAAGTCATACCGCAGAATGATGACAATGAACTCTCTTTGGTGGAAGATTTGGTATCCGATGGTGGAGAGGACCAACAAGAGGTAGCTGGTCCATCAATAATGAACCCTCTCAATGAGCCCAGACGTTATCCTACACGAGAGAGAAGAGCTCCATCGAGGCTTATTGAAGAAGTGTAATTACAGTTTTGTTTTGTTTTTTGTTTTTTTGTTTGTTTCTCTGGTTTTGGAATTGAACAAATAAGACAAAACGGACATATGATTTCTTTGGACGTTTTCATGTTGTTGCATTTATCAGTAATATGGGTTATTTATAGAAAAAAAAAAAAGGGGATGATGTAATGTATAATAATTAGATCTGTCTCTTTAAGCAAGCCAGACTTATGGGACTTGGGGGGTGGAGACAAGAGGGATGAGAAGGGAACTTTCAGTTTCACTTCTGTGTAGCATGGGAATGCAACTGTTATGCTGTGTGCTGGAGGATGAAGAATGAAACATATCTAAAGTTTAATACCTTGAATTCTTCATAACGTGTGGATATTACACTCCCTTGCACTCACGCTGGTTCTCGCGCTGTGCCTTTTCGTGCTACTCTTGCACAAAGCCTTTGTCTCCTTTTGCTCCTTTCTGTACTCTAGTTTGCCTGCCGGATTCCATAACCTGCCGACCGCTGCCAGAGGTCCGGACCTAGATGACTGCGGCCTGATGTCCGGAGCTGATGTCCGTAGCCAGATACCTGGACCCTGTCGGTCGATGCCAGCATTTAGATTCCGATGCCACCGTACCTTGTGCCTCTCCCTGGCATGCCCCTTGGCATGTGCAGGCCACCGTCCTGTGAACCTGATCCGTCCCTGGCATGCCCCTCGGCATGCGCAGGTCTCTGTCCTGTGAACCTGATCCTGGCGTGTCCGTTGACACGCACCATGTCACTAACTCTCTTGTTTCCTTGCATGGAACCCTGGCTGGCTTCTGGATGTCCGGATCCTGCCGATCGCCCTCTGAGCTACAGACCCTGATGCCCTGCTTGATCGTGGACTGTTGTCCGGAGTCCGATGTCCGTGTGCCATCTGCACGTTCCATGCCTGGACCTCGGCGTGCCATTGCACACACCCTGTTTCATGAACTCTGTGTGTTCACGTTTGCTCCTGTTGCACCCTGAAGAGTTCCACAAGTCTTGGACCTCGGCGTGCTCTTGGACGCACCTTGTCTTATGTTCTGTGTGTTCACGTTTTGCACCTGTTGTACCTGAAGTCTTCCTTAATGAAGTTTCTTTGAACTAACGTCTCGTCTCGCCTTGTCTTGTTTCCCTGAGCCAGTCGTCTGGTCCAGCTGCTGTGGTGGCTCACCCTCTTGGTCTTGCCCCTGACACTCCCTGTATAGGGGGTGGTTCTCACTAGGTCAGCTCGCCCTAGGTGGGTGGGTGCCATGGCCCAGAGGGTCCACTCTTTGTAAGAAGAATGACTCAGCGTAAGCTGACACTTCGTCACAAAATTAAGAAGGAAAAATCAAAGATAAGTTGTACCAACTGTGGTATAGTGATCACTGTGTCCGCTAGGGGGCACTGTGTGGATGTCCCAGGAGAGAGGATGAGTGGCAGAATACTGAATGACCGTTATATATCTCAAGGTGGGTGGCCTTGGGATGGAGACTTGTGTGTTTGTTGATCAGCAGTGATACTGCTGAGGTGCTGTTTCAATGTGTTTGGGAAGTCTCTAGGCAGCTAGTGAGAACAGTTACCTACAAATCCACCCAGGGGTGTGGTTAAGAATGCTATTGTAAAGTGTGTATGAGTGGTTGAAGGACCTGTGATGAGGTCATAGCCATGTGACCCGGTGGGCGTGGCTACAGACCATATAAGGTGGCCAGGGTAGGTCACATGAAGTGAATGCTGGGACCTGGTTGCTCTGTTTTGGAAAGTCCCATCTGAGAGATGGGGCTGTCTTCCTGACAGCAAGTGAACGCTGTGTTTAATGGCTGCACGTGCCTGATAGTTCCCTGGAGGGAATGGACGTCTGCAGTGAGCTGAAGCAGCCATGAGGGAACCCTCACGGGTGAGATAACTGTGAGGCTGAAGAGCCTGTGTATGGAACATTGCATAACCTGTGTGACCACAGGGATAACAGAGTGAAGCTCTGTCATGGACGCTATGCTGTTAATATGAACTTTATGTTGCTGGTCATGGTTTATGATGCCTAAATAAACCGCATGGACTGTGATTGTTTTTATGGAAAACCTGTGCCGGATGTGATTTATTGGCTGCCAAGCTAGTATCCCCTACCCGAATGACTGCGCTACCTTACAATTGGTGGAGAATGCTATGGGCAGTGTTGTAGCCTTGTTGCTAGGAGCAACGGAAGAGGACTGCAAAATTTCGGTTGCTAAGGTCAACGGTTTCCAAAGGCACATGGTGCAGTGCTGGCAATGCTGAGCCGGGAGAGCCCGTCAGTGGAAAAGACTTATAGAACACCTCTGCGGTAGAGGGGTCCGAGAACCTGCGCGGCCAGCAGGTGACAGTTGTGAAAGCCGTGTGAAATGCTGACCGGGGTCAGTGAGAAAGAGACTGGTGATTGCTAGGGTGCCTCTGTGGATAACTGTCATGATCCAGGACGGGGTTTCGCTTTGGCCCGTCCTGGTCAGACATGGGGTTAATTGTTTCTGCCTCTCTCTGGCAGAGGGTGGCTATGTAATGCTCACTGGACCTGGGTCCGGTGTCACTTATACTCCTGCCCGCAGCTGAGTTAAGTGACCTCTGTGTATGATCTCTGGTTTGCCCGACTCTGAGTGTTCTTCCATCTTAGCGAGCAGGACGCTAAGCCCCGCCCCCTTGTGGTCACATGACCGTAGGTCCCGTGCCTGCTTGCTAATACTTCAGCGTGCAGGTCCTGTGCGTCTGTACTTTCCAGCTGTTACTGTCCCCGGGACCCCTACAGCACTGGTGAGTCCCTGCTCAGCGGAGGCTGCATGCCGGCGCTGTCAGGATCCTGACATTATCACTGACCATTATCATTTTTTTCTCTCTGCTCCCATTCTCCTGTGTGTGATGGATGTGATGGATGAACATCTGAAAGACGCCTTGGCTCTCCACCCTCCGCCTGACTCCCTGGAGGAGGCTATGACACAGGCCGTCCGAATGGATCGCAGGCTACGGGCGAGGGGAGTGATGCAGATTGAGACACCGGTATTCTCCCAACGAAGGGGAGCCAGTCCTACATTGGAGACCATCGACCTCAAAGAGAAAGAACGAAGACAACGACTTGTGGGAAAATGCTGTTTTTTCTGTGGCGATTCTAGACATTGGAAAAAGGATTGCCCCTCCTGTCCTCTGACCAACAAGCGACTGAGCCCGGGTGATTGTCGTGGAGGTCACCCAGGCTCTCAGGTACCCTTTTCTGCATTTTCAAAAATATTGTTGCAAGTGGATCTTTGTTGTGGGAGTGTCTCCACATTCACCTCTGCCTTCGTGGATTGCGGATCATCATTAAACTTTATTGACTCTGACTTGGTAGCCAGGTGTAAGTTAGGGACAGTTAGGTTGGAGACTCCTATTCACATTGTTGCCATTGACAAAACACTACTGGTTAAAAATGACGTTATGTTTCATACAGAAGAGTTTCTCCTTAAAGTAAGTTCCTTGCACCAGGAACATATTTCATGTTTTGTTATGGACAACCTGCCTGCGGGACTGGTGTTGGGGTTCCCCTGGTTACAAGTGCATAATCCAGTGATTAATTGGGAATCTCGGGACATTGTTAAATGGGGTTCCTATTGTTCTGAGAAATGTCTTGTTACTGTGTCTGTGTCGTCCGTGGGTCTGGAAGGTATTCCGGAGTGCCTGAAAGACTATACGGACGTTTTCTCTGAAAAAGAGGCAGAGGTTTTACCGCCACACCGCCCATTTGATTGTGCCATTGACCTGGTTCCAGGTGCTAAATTGCCCAAAGCCTGCTTGTATAACCTTTCAGGTCCAGAACGGGCTGCAATGAAGGAATATATTTCCGAGAGTCTCCGTAAGGGACACATTCGTCCTTCTGTTTCTCCCGTGGCGGCGGGGTTCTTTTTTGTAAAGAAAAAAGACTGTGGTTTACGCCCATGCCTCGATTTTCGTGATTTAAATAAGATAACTGTGAGGAATACGTATCCCCTTCCACTTATTCCTGATTTATACAACCAATTGTCCGGAGCTAAGTGGTTTTCGAAACTTGATCTATGGGGAGCGTATAACCTTATCAGAGTCCAGGACGGAGATGAGTGGAAAACTGCTTTTCTCACTACTGAAGGGTTGTTTGAAAATTTGGTCATGCCTTTTGGTCTGACCAATGCGCCAGCAGTCTTCCAAAATTTCATAAACTACGTGTTCTCTGATTTTACTGGACGTTTTATGGTGGTATATTTGGATGACATACTGATCTACTCTCCTGATAAACAGGCTCACATTGGTCATGTTCGGGCAGTTCTCCAAAGGCTCCGGGAGAACTGTCTCTTTGCTAAACTTGAAAAATGTCTATTTTGTGTTCAAGAACTGTCGTTTCTGGGGTTCATTGTGTCGGCAGTAGGCTATCGCATGGATCCTAATAAGGTGCAGGCCATTGTCGAGTGGGTTCAACCTTGCGATTTGAAGGCTCTGCAGCGTTTCCTAGGGTTCACCAATTATTATCGTAAATTTATAAGGGGGTTCTCACAGGTGGTTAAACCCCTCACAGACATGACTCAAAAGGGGGCTGATATCAAGAAGTGGTCAGCCGCAGCGGTAGCGGCATTTCAGTTTTTGAAAAAATGTTTCATGTCTGCCCCGGTTCTTATTCAACCGGACCCGTCTGAACCATTTATTGTCGAGGTAGACGCCTCAGAGGTGGGGGTGGGGCGGTATTGTCCCAGGGACCCGCCACTTTGACCAATTTGAGACTTTGCGCCTTTTTCTCGAAGAAATTCTCTCCTGCGGAGAGAAACTATGATGTTGGGAATCGAGAACTTCTGGCCGTAAAGTTGGCCTTTGAAGAATGAAGGCATTTATTGGAGGGGGCTGTCCATCCTATAACCGTAATAATGAACCACAAAAACCTAGCTTACATTGAGTCAGCTAAAAGGTTGACTCCCAGGCAGGCTAGATGGTCACTTTTTTTTTCCCGATTCAACTTCTCGATCACTTTTCGGCCAGGATCCAAAAAAGTCAGAGCGGATGCCTTGTCACGCAGTCTAGATCCGGTGTCCCCCCCGGAACCTCCATCCTCCATTCTTCAGCATGGGGTGGTGGTGGCAGGTGTTTCTAACATATTGGAACGGGAGATTCGGGAAGCCCAGTCTCTGGCACCTCCGGCTAAGCCGGTGGATAAACTTTTCGCGCCAGCTCAGTTTCGTCTCAAGGTCCTCCGAGAGTTCCATGACTCAGCTCTGGGTGGACATCCAGGGATCTCGGCTACCCGGAAGGCCATTGCTAGAGTATTCTGGTGGTCTTCTTTAGCCTCTAATATTGGGGAATATGTGTCTGCATGGGATGTTTGTGCCCATGCAAAAAACCCCTATAACCGGCCGGCCGGGGAATTGGTACCACTGCCAATTCCTGAGAGACCATGGACCCATTTGTCCATGGATTTCATCACCAACCTTCCCCCCTCCAAGGGTAATACTGTCGTTTGGGTTGTGGTGGACAGGTTTAGTAAGCAGGCACATTTTGTACCTTTGGCAGCTCTACCTAATGCGGAAACATTGTCCAGATTGTTTGTTGAGCATGTGGTGCGGTTGCATGGGGTACCCTTGAATGTGGTGTCTGATAGAGGAGTGCAATTTGTATCCAGATTTTGGAGGGCTTTTTGTAAGAGATTGGGTATTGGTCTGTCCTTTTCATCCGCTTATCATCCAGAGTCTAATGGGCAGACCAAGCGGACCAATCAGTCTCTGGAGCAAATTCTGCGTTGCTTGACCTCAGCCCGACAGGATGATTGGTGTTCTGTGTTACCGTTGGCCGAGTTTGCATTTAACAACCGCATTTACCAGTCTACAGGTACATCCCCCTTTTTCTGCAACTATGGGTTTCATCCTCATTTTGGAGAATTTTCTCGTTTGAATTCTGGGTGTCCTGGGGCGGATGAGACGATCCAGCGGTTGGGGGAGGTATGGCGGGAGGTCCAGAGGAACATTACGAAGGCTCAGGATAAATTTACATTTTTTGCAGACAAAAAACGATCCACGGGACTGGTGTTTCAGGTTGGGGATAAGGTATTGTTATCCACGAAGAATATAAGGCTCAAGGTCCCCTCGGCAAAGCTTGGACCCAAGTTTATAGGTCCCTATTGTTGTGAGCTCATCTGTTCATTCATCTTTTGTGTCCGAGGATCTCCCTCTTCTGGTGAAGGAAGGTAGTGAGGATGATTTGGATGAAAGAAACCAAACACCTGATCAGGTGGATCGTGACTGGGTAACGGGAACTACAGACTGGATATAAGGCAGCCGACGCCCCTTCTGAGTCGCTGGTGATTTCCCTGCTGGATTCTTGGAGACCAGTCTGATTCCTGCTTCCCAAAGATAAGTTTTTGCTCTGCTATTGAACTTATTAGTTTTGGTTTTGTTTACCTTGTTTTTTTTTAGTTCAGCCATCCCCGGCCGGGGGTGTGCTGGATTCTTTTTCCTTGATCAGTGTTCTCTTTTGCTCTGCTTCCAGAATATTCTGAGTGCTGATATAGGGTTTGAAGTCTAGTGACTTCAGGGTCCTTTTTGCTTATCAGTTGTGTTGGTAGTATTTTTTGGCAGGGTTTTTTCGGATTGCAGACAGCAGCTTTTCTGTCTTGTCCTTTTTAGTTAGCTTGGGCCCCATCGTTTGCTCAACCTATCTTTCTATCTGTGTTAGTGTTTTCATCTTGCTTCACCGTCATTATATGTTGGGGGCTGCCTATTGCTTTGGGGTCTGCTCTGGGGCAGTCAGTTTTTCTCTTTTCTCTCTTTAGGCTTGTGTAGATCTCCGGCTGTGACGAGGTGTCTAGGATCACCGTAGGAACACTCCACGGCTACTGCTAGTTGTGTGATAGGATCAGGGGTCTGCAATCCGCTAGTTTCTAACCTCTCTGATTTTCTGGGCTGAGCTTGTGTTTTGTTTTTTTTCCTCCTCGGTGACTCAATCATAGCACCCTATGAAATTACCGAAGCAGTTAACCCGGTGGCTTTTCGGTTGCGTCTACCGCCATCTCTGCGGATCCCAAATGTTTTCCATAGGGCCCTTTTGAAACCTATGAGGTCCGGTGGGGAGGGACCATCAGCTTTCCCACCACCGGCTTTGGTAGACGGGCAGTCTGAGTATGAGGTGGAACGAATTGTCGACTCCAGGTTGGTCCGTCGTGCCCTTCAATATCTGGTACATTGGAAAGGCTACGGTCCTGAGGAACGCTCGTGGGTTCCTGCTTGATCAGTTCATGTGGATCGGTTGGTCCGGGCCTTTCATGCCAAATATCCTGAGAAACCTGGGGGTCCAGTGGCCCCTCATTGAGAGGAGGGTACTGTCATGATCCAGGACGGAGTTTCGCTTTGGCCTGTCCTGGTCAGACAGGGGGTTAATTGTTTCTGCCTCTCTCTGGCATAGGGCGGCTATTTAATGCACACTGGACCTAGGTCCGGTGTCAGTTATACTTCTGCCCTCGGCTGAGTTAGTTGACCTCTGGTGTACGTGTGCCTTGTGCCTGATTACTTGTTGCTTGCTTGGGTTTGATCCGGTTCTGTCCCTGTTACGCGTTCTGCCTGTCCCTTTTGTACCGCACCGCTCTCTCGTGTATGACTCTCTGCTTGTGACTTGACTATTTTCTGCTCGTCCCCTTGGTACCACTCTGCCCTCTTGTGTATGACCTTTGACTTTGTCTGGCCTCCCATCTGTATATCCCTCCTGTACCTCTTTTGCCCGTACTGTGTATGACTTCCGTTTTGCCTGACTCTGAGTAGTTTTATGGTGTTCTGCAATCTCTGAAAGCAGGACGCTAAGCCCCACCCCCTTGCAGTCACATGACTGTAGGTCCTGTGCCAGCTTGCTATCTTCAGTCTCCACAGGTCCTGTGCATCTTTACTTTCCGGCGCTGACAGGATCCTGACACTGATAGTTTGAAGCACGCATTGTCACCGCTGCTGCCCTACTCCACAGGTATCTTTGAGCATTGTTTTTGTACTCAGGACATGCGCACTGGCTCAGTGAGCGAGTGTAGTGCGGTGTTCCTGACAACATCATCATGAAGCAATTTCAGATATCCAGTGGCATTGAAGTTTCCATTGATGAAGAATGGCCCCAGTATCTTTGTACCCCATATACCACACCATACCATCAATTATGAGTGTCAGGTCTGAGCATTCCTACATGAACTGTTTCCTGGAAATTGGATTGGTCGTCGTGGGCCAGTTGAATGGCCACCAAAGTCTCTCAGTCTGACCCCCTTAGACTTTTATCTTTGGGGTCGTCTGAAGGCAGTTGTCTATGCTGTGAAGATACGAGATGCGCAGCATCTGAAACAAGGGATACTAGAAGGCAGTGCTAGCATTTCTTCTGCGGTGTTGCTATCAGTGTGTCAAGATTGGGAGAAGAGGGTAGCATTGACAATCCACCACAATGGGCAGCAATTTGAACACATTTTATAAGTGGTCATAAACTTGTAAATAACTCATGAAAGAATAAAGTTACATTAAAACCAAGCACACCATTGTTTTTCTTGTGAAATTCTCAATATGTTTGATGTGTCACATGACCCTCTTCCCATTGGAAAAAATAAAGTTGGATCCAAAATGGCTGACTTCAAAATGGCTGCCATGGTCACCACCCATCTTGAAAAGTTTCCCCCATATATTAATGTGCCACAAACAGGAAGTTGATATCACCAACCATTCCCGTTTTATTTAGGTGTATCCATATAAATGGCCCACGCTGTGTGTGTGTGAATGTGTGTGTGTGTGTGTACATGCGCATATATAATATACTGTATATAATATTTATAATATATACATATACACTGCTCAAAAAAATAAAGGGAACACTCAAATAACACATCCTAGATTTGAATGAATGAAATATTGTTCTGTACAAAGTTGAATGTGCTGACAACAAAATCACACAAAAACCATCAATGGAAATCAAATTTATTAACCAATGGAGGCCTGTATTTGGAGTCCCACACAAAATTAAAGTGGAATGTAATGTTCTTAAAACAAGTCAAAATGAGGCTCAGCATTGTGTGTGGCCTCCATGTGCCTGTATGACCTCCCTACTGTACAATGCCTGGGCATGCTCCTGATGAGGAGGCGGATGGTCTCCTGTGGGATCTCCTCCCAGACCTGGGCTAAAGCATCCGCCAACTACTGGACAGTCTGTGGTGCAACGTGGCTTTGGTGGATGGAGCAAGACATGATGTCCCAGATGTGCTCAATCGGATTCAGGTCTGGGAAACGGGCAGGCCAGTCTATAGCTTCAATGCCTTCATCTTGCAGGAACTGCTGACACACTCCAGCCACATGAGGTCTAACATTGTCCTGCATTAGGAGGAACCCAGGGCCAACTGCACCAGCATATGGTCTCACAAGGGGTCTGAAATCTCATCTCGGTACGTAATGGCAGTCAGGCTACCTCTGGCGGGCACATGGAGGGCTGTGCAGCCCTCCAAAGAAATGCCACCCCACACCTTTACTGACCCATTGCCAAACCGGTCATGCTGAAGGATGTTGCAGGCAGCAGATCGCTCTCCACAGCGTCTCTAGACTCTGTCATGTCTGTCACATGTGCTCAGTGTGAACCTGTTTTCATCTGTGAAGAGCACAGGGCACCAGTGGCGAATTTGCCAATACTGGTGTTCTGTGGCAAATGCCAAGCGTCCTGCACGGTGTTGGGCGGTGAGCGCTACCCCCATTTGTGGATGTCGGGCCCTCAGACCATCCTCATGGAGTCGGTTTCTAGCCGTTTGTGCAGACACATGCACATTTGTGGCCTGCTGGAGGTAATTTTGCAGGGCTCTGGCAGTGCTCCTCCAGTTCCTCCTTGCACAAAGGCGGAGGTATTGGTCCTGCTGCTGGGTTGTTGCCCTCCTACGGCCCCCTCCATGTCTCCTGGTGTACTGGCCTGTCTCCTGGTAGCAGCTCCAGCCTCAGGACACTACGCTGACAGACGCAGCAAACCTTCTTGCCACAGCTCGCCTGGATGTGCCATCCTGGGTTGTAGAGTCCGTCTCATGCTACCACGAGTCTGAAAGCACAACCAACATTCAAAAGTGACCAAAACATCAGCCAGAAAGAATTGGTACTGTGGTCCCCACCTGTAGAACCACTCCTTTATTGAGTGTGCCTTGATAATTGCCAATAATTTCCATCTGTTGTCAAACAATGTTGTTTCCTAAGTGGACAACTTGATTTCACAGAAGTTTGATATACTTGGAGTTATATTCTGTTGTTAAGTGTTCTATTCATTTTTTTGAGCAGTGTATATAGTTCTGGCAAAAATAAAGAGATCATTGCAAAATCTTCAGTTTGTCTGATTTTTCTCTTTATAGGTATATTTTTGAGTAAAATGTAAATTGCTCTTTTATTCTATAAACTACTGACATGTTTCCAAAGTTCCAAGCACTAAATTTTGTATTTATTTTCAGAAAATGAGAAATGGTCAAAATAACAAAAAAATGCAGTGCTTGCAGACCTCAAATAATGCTAAGAAAACAAGTTCATAATCATTTAAAAACAACAATACTAATGTTTTAACTCAGGAAGGCTGGTTTCACGTTTGCGTTTTTTTGCGCTGGAAAAAACGCATACGTGCGCATGCGCTTTTTTCCCCTATATTTAACATGGGCGCACATACGTGCGCATTGGCATGCGCACGTATGCGTTTTTCGTGCGCTGCGTTTTTTTGTGGTGTGCGATTTTATTTTATAGACGCTACATGTTGCATTTTTTGGTCCGCCCAACCACTTCAAAAAAGCGTATGCGCACGTTTTGAGCTAAAAAAGACCATTATGGCCTATGGAGGCGCATACGTGCGCACTGGCATGCGCATGTATGCGTTTTTTTAGCGCTGCGGTTTTTTTTGGTGTCCACTATTTAGACAAGTTATAAAATTCCAAAGTCCAAAAAAAAAGTCTATATAAAGGAGGTGTCTGCTAACACTGTACCCCAACTACAGTGACAGATTGGAGAGCAGACATTCAGCAACGAACACATCTTCTATCAGCGTCAAGAATGTGAGTATTATTACATCGTATGCCTGTCCTTTTAAATTGTGTATGTACTAATGCTTTTTATTATTTTTACATGCAGTATGTCTTCGGAATCAGAATATTCCCCATCCCGGCAGGAATTGGAGCAAGCAGACCGTGAGGTGATTATTTTCGTGCATCTGGTAAGTATATCTGCTGCTACTCCAAATCTCTTACTTTTTTTTTTTTTTTAAGACATCGTCATCTTCTGCGGACGTGACTACTGAGGGCGAACAGCAGGAGCAGCGAAGCCAAGTCCCGGTGGTGATACGGAATGTATGTATCAAATGATTTGTAATGTTCTTTATTTTTTATCTTCTATATTTCATCTTTTGTCTTTTTTTTTTTGTAACTCTTTATTCAATTTAAATTTGATTATTCTAATGAATGTGTTTTGTCTAGGTTCCACAACGGGATGAAGACGTCTACCTGGATAATGAGCAGCTCATCAGCCTGGTCCAGGAGCGTGCCCCGTTGTGGGACAGTCGTGACTGGCTGTACAAGGACAATGTGGTGACCCGGCGGCTATGGAATGATGTGGCCGCAGCGTTGATGGATGGCTGGGACAGCGCCACTGCATCCTCCAAAAAGGCGTTTAGTAAGTATTTCCCTGCTTTGTTATGCCACAGTGACTATTGTCCTTGATGTCACTGTTGGGTTTCGTGCTAGATATATTCTAGCAGGAAACCCAACAGTGTCATCGGGCTCTACAGTGACTGCTTTGAGTATTGTATTGCTGTATTGTGCCGCAGTGACTATTGTCCTTGATGTCACTGTTGGGTTTCGTGCTAGATATATTCTAGCAGGAAACCCAACAGTGTCATCGGGCTCTACAGTGACTGCTTTGAGTATTGTATTGCTGTATTGTGCCGCAGTGAGTATTGTCCTTGATGGCACTGTTGGGTTTAGTGATAGTATATGTCGTGCATCAAAAATACAAGTGACATGTTGTTGTTTTTTTTTTCCAACAGTGGACAAAGTCTGAACACGTTGGCGCTCGATCAAGGACCGCTTCAACAGTGATGTTCGTGCTGAGGGCCAGGTTCGCAGTGGATCTGCGTCAAGGACAAGAACCCGATACCGTTACTATCACGCGTTGCAGTTCCTAAGACCTGTCCTTGCCACCAGAGCGTAAGTATTATAATAATTTTTTTTTTATCTTTAATCTGTGATTTTCTAATCCACAGCTGATGCTTCTTGTAAAGGCATGATAGTAATGATTTTCCTTTCTTCAACAGCACCTGGAGCAGCACCCTGCAACCTGGCCCTGGAGCGGTCCTTCATCGGACGTCCTCTGACCCGTCCCAGCCATCCGACAGCCAGGAAGCACCTTGCAGGTCAGCCACACAGACAGCTGGTGACCAGGAAGCTGGGCCATCAGGTGTTCCCCTGTCCCAGGTCTCTGCCACTGGTTATGCGGGCACTACCCACCAGCGGCAGAGGGCCTTGGACAGGAATGTCTTGCCCGAGTTTATGCACTTGAGCGAGGCCTTTAATGCCAGCCTCAAGTCGCTGTCTGACAGAGTTGAAAGCGGTTTTGCACTCATGGAACGTGGTTTTAACCACTTTGAACACCGCTTCAATTCTGTCGAACAGCGCCTTGACCGTCTGGAGGCCGACCTCAACAGACCAGCGCACCATTTTTTTAGTAAGATTGAAACGGGCATGGCAGAACACCTTAGTCCTGAGCAACAGCTGAATGTGCTGCAGGCCTGCAACAATGCTTTCTTGCAGGCTATGCAGCATAATCAGTACGAGCAGCAGTCAGTAGTGGCATTTCCACCTGTGCCACCATTGACTTGCTTCACCTCACTACCGACTTGTGTTGCATACCACTGCACGGACACCTCTACTCAAAGCCAGGACACCCACCGTTACACCACCACAAGTCTGAGTACAGCTGGTCAGTTCACCAACACCACAATGGCAAGCGCTGCTCCTGTCTGGAGCACCACCGCCACCCCCATGCATGCTTGGAGCACAGCCACCACTCCGCAAATGTGGAACAGCCCTGCCGCTACAACAACATGTAGTAGCCCTGCCACCACCACTCCGCAAACTTGGACCATCACTGCCGCCACCAGTCCTCCTGCAAGGATGAGCACTGCCACCACCACCACAGAGCATCAGCAGCAGCCACAGCGGCAACAGCCACCACAGCAGCAGCCACCACAGCAGCAGCAGCAGCCAGAGCAGCAGCCACAGCAGCCACAGCTGCAGACGGGGGACCTACATTCTATATTTGCCCCAAGTACAAGGCGACATCAAGCAAGGCGGGCATTGGGCCCAAGTAGGTCCAGGCAGTCAAGTTTGCGAAGACAAGCACTTTGTACCAATGTCCCTGAACCTCTTTCATCTCCTCAAACTGTTTCTACTGCAAGTCCCATAACTGGACTCACTTCCCCCACAAGTTTTTTGGCCCCTTCCCCAAGAACACCTTCTTCAACAGTTAGTTCTGCCTCTTCCCTGCACACCCCCAACTTGCAACCATCTGCCCCCAAACGCAGAAAAAAATAAAGTTTTTTTAAATATTTCTGTTTCAAAATAAATTTACAATTTCTGGTTCACCATAACAAAGTTTGATTAATGTTTTTGGCGCCGCTCACACACACTGCGCCGTACACACAATGTGACTTAAACTTTGCAAGGTGTCATAAAAAGTATTTGGAGGATTGGCTGTTTTTACCATCCTCATTTCACTTATTGTGATTCTAGGCAAGGTGATTCTAGGCAAGGGGATTATTGATATACCTTGTAATTAAAAACATACTCGTGTGTTTAGAATCCACTGATGGGTAAAATACAAGTCATATGTTAATATGTTACATACCAAGGCCTAGTATAAGTGTAAAATAAACGTATGTTACATACCAAGGCCTAGTATAATAACTAGCGTTTTACCAACTAGGATCTGGTTTCCAGAAACACAAACTGGTGAAACTCGGTCAAAAAAAAAGGCGAGTTTCTTTCATTCAAAATGAATGAATCTCCAACTTGTTTTCCACTGGTTGGACAAGTTTTATTTGAAACTAATTAGGTTTCATGAAACCCGATCCAAACAAAGTCGCTCATTGTCATAATCAGAACTATTTATCAATCATATGCCCAGGTTAATACACATATCATATTTAACCTGCAGCCTTGCTTACCATATTTAACCTGCAGCTTTGCTTACCAATATATTTAACGCAGACTAGCGATGCTGCATTTTAAATTGTGTATTTACCTGCGCAGGTGTGAGAACATCATGAATTCACAGGTACACATGGGAAGTTTTTTATTTTATTGGAGTAAACATAGTGCACTCGGTACTGGTATCAAATAAGTGTTTTTATTAACAAACACAAATGAACATTATTACACCATTTCATCTTGCCAGTGTACCCGTCCTACATCAGAAATAAAGTAGGCCGCAAATTGGTCCCTCATTTGGCAAACTTCAACGGATGACCTGAGAGGGTGCTGAGTGAATTCAGGCAATGGGTTAGGAGCATCATCGTCCAGTTCAAAGGTCGGGTGCTCTTTAGCCATCATAAAATTATGTAGAACCACACATGCCTTCACCACCTCATCGACCGTTTGAAGTTTAAGATTTATGGCTGTGCCGAGAATTCACCATCTTGAGACAAGAATCCCAAAAGCACACTCGACAGTTCTTCTGGCCCTGGTCAGCCTGTAATTAAATATTTTTTTGGTGTGGTCCAAGTCCTGGCTGGAGTAGGGTTTCAGTAAGTTTGCGCACATTTGAAAAGCCTCATCCCCAACCATTACAAAGGGCAGTGGCGGAGCTTCAGTGTGAGGAAGTGGCCATGGCATAGGGAAATTAAATTGGTTGCCATACAACCTCCGGCCCATGTCTGAGTTTTTAAAAGCCTGTGAGTCATTACCACGGCCAAATGCTCCAATGTCCACTGCTACAAACATACATCCGGCATCCGCAATGGCCATGAGTACTATTGAAAAGTACTTTTTGTAATTATAGTACTCAGATCCTGTTCTTTTGGGTTTGATGATCCGTATGTGTTTACCATCAACAGCTCCCAAACAGTTGGGGAAATTGCATACTGTCCAGAATTTGTCAGCAATTTCCATCCACTTTTCAGCGGTGGGCAGAGGCATAAATTCTGGACAAAGAACATTCCAGAGAGCCCGGCAGGTGTCCGCAACGATTCCAGACAAGGTAGAGATTCCAATACGGTACTGGAAGTGTAGTGAAGATAGGGTTTCTCCAGTCGCCAGGAATCTGCGAAACAGAGAAAGAAGTAAAATTAATATTTCTGTATATGGTTTTGTAAAACTATAGAATAAAATATTAGTACATTCACGAAAAATAATTAGCCAAGGTTTTGAATAGTACATGTAAAAAAAAAAACCCATCTGACCCCACCCCTTGGTTTTTAAATATTACGTACCGTAATGTCACCAGTAGCCGTTCCTCAGGAGGAATCGCACGACGCAGCTGTGTGTCCTGTGTCCGGATGGATTCTTGGACACGAGCAAGCAAATCCCTGAAGCTTTCTTGGGACATCCGGATATAATCTGTAAATTTCTCCGGGTTTGCCTGTAGCTCACTGTAGAGGGTGTGGTATGCCCCACGGCTCTCCCGGAGTATCCACATATGCCGCCGCTGCCGTCTTCGCTGCCTTTCTCTCTTCCTTTGTTCATGGCAAGCAACTGCATACGCCTGAGCCATCGCGATGTCCAAATCCAAGTTGAAGTGAAAACTCTTCCAGCGCAGATCCATGTTGACACGAGAACAATCAAGCAAATCTGAAAAATACTGTAGACAGGGTCTATATATTAACATACCACACCGACATTGACGTTCCATTGGTTGTGTGTGTTGCCAGATGTTTTTTTTTTTTTGGGTGTGGACAAAAAATGTGTAAAAAAACGCAAACGCATACAAACGCATAAAAACGCTGCGTTTTTTTCCTGCATGCGCATAAAAATGCTTGAAAAAAGTGCAGCGTTTGTATGCGTTTTTTCTATGCGTTTTTTTGCGCAAAAAACACGCTGCACAAAAAAGCAAGTGTGAAATTAGCCGAAGAGTGCAGAAATCAATGTTTTGTGGAATAACCATGATTTTTACTCACAGCTTTCATGCGTCTTGGCTTGCTTTCCACCAGTCTTTCACACTGCATTTGGGTGACCTTATGCCACTCCTGGTACAAAAATTTAAGCAGTTCTTCTTTGTCTGATGGCTTGTGACTATCCATCTTCCTCTTGATTACATTCCAGAGGTTTTCAATGGGATTCAGGTCTGGAGATTGGGCTGGCCATGACAGGGATTTGATGTGGTGGTCCTTCATCCACGTATTGATTGACCTAGCTGTGTGGCATGGCGTATTGTCCTATTGGAAAAACCAGTCCTCAGAGTTGGGGAACATTGCCTGACCAGAAGGAATCAACTGTTTTTCCAGGATAACTTTGTATGTGACTTAATTCATACATTTTTCACAAAATTAATCTGCCCAATTGCATCCCTGCTGAAGCATCCCCAGATCATCACCGATCCTCCACCAAATTTCACAGTGGGTGCAAGACACTGTGCCTTGCATGCCTCTTCAGGTCTCCGTCTAACCATTAGATGACCAGGTGTTGGGCAAAGGCTGAAACTTAGGCTAGTTTCACATTAGAGCATTTTATATGCAGCGCACGGTGCCGCTAAGCGCCGCCCCCTGCCCGCTCCATGCCCGCTCCATCCGATCATCGCCTCCTACTATCGCACATGGCTGCATGTGATCTGCGCACCCTATCTTTAGCATAGGGTGCGCAGACCATGCACTGGCCGTGCGCTAGTAGGATTTTGGCATGCGCTGTGCACTTTTGAAGGTGCGCCGAGGGCGCCAAAATGCAACATGGTGCGTTCAGCACACACCGGCGCACCTTCAAAAGTGCGCAGCGCACGCCAAAATCCTACTAGCGCACGGCCAGCGCACGGTCTGTGCACCCTATGCTAAAGATAGGGTGCACAGATTGCATGCAGCCGTGTGCAATAGTAGGAGGCGATGACCGGATGGGGCGGGCATGGAGCGGGCAGGGGGCGGGGCTTAACGGCGCCATGTGCTGCATGTAAAATGCGCTAATGTGAAACCAGCCTTAGACTCATCAGAGAAGATTACCTTACTCCAGTCCTCTATAGTCCAATCCTTATGGTCTTTGGCAAACTTCAGCCTAGATCTCCTTTGCTGAAAGGCTTTTTTCTACCTTTACATGACTTGAGCTCTGCCTCTAGGAGTTGTGTACTTTACCTCAGCTGCCAATTGCTATTCCTTTTGTAGGTCACTTGATGTCGTTTTTCAGTTGCTGAGTGACATTTGAGTAAGATGACGGTCATCCCGGTCAGTGGAGAGTTGTTTTCACCCTCTGCCGGTCTGTATCTTTGTTGTCCCCAATGTCTGCTGCTTGACCTTGCTGTAATGGACTGCCGTCTTAAAAATTTTAAGGATGGGTGCAACATGACGCTCACTGTATCCCTCTGCTAGTAAAGCCAGAATTGAGCATTTCTTTTACACACGCAAAACTTTTCTTTTCAACTCCTTTGGCATGGTTAAAAGTTATTTTTTCATTCCTATTACTTTTGGGATATTGCTAGCACTTGTTTTGCCATCTAGCTTGTCCTATTGCAAGAGGATTGTTAACACCACAGCAGAGTTTTTTATACTTTTCTTTGTTCAGGTGATCACCTAGTCAGAAGCATATTAGGTAGAATGAGGTGTACTCTGGTTGGAATTCAACTGACACTGGAATGGAATGGCTGTCAGACATGTAGAGAAGCTGATTTTTATAAAACTATGCAGTGGTCTCTTAATTTTTGCAAGAGCTGTACATACTGATGAGCAAGAACATAACAATGCTTTGAACTTATGAGTTTCAGGCTTCATACAGTATCTCACCATCCCCTACTGCTTTGAATGCAAGGTTACCATCATTTCATAGACAATTATCTAGGCTATCGCATACATAAGTTTGACTTGCAACTATTTAGAATATGATTAGTTATTCATATTCTTGTTATGTCACTGCATTGTTACTGTTTTGCTCCTGCTGGTGGAAAAATCTTTTTCTTCTTGTGTGCTACAAATTACAACCTGTTCTTACATTGCCTAATAGCTCAGCATGTTATTAGGTGGATTCTCAAGTGAAAGGTCACTAGTTTGCAACGAGTAGCAGCCATGAAAAAAGATTTTCCAAGAAAAGAGAAATAGCATCTTACTCATCAATAGCAGTCTGTCGCCCAAGAAAATTGGTAAACTGCATCATGTGTGTTCTAACACAGTTGGAAGAATACAAAATGAAGACTGTCCATTCATTCAAAAGCCAAAAAGTGGACATCAAGGTAAAATATTGGAGTCAACCAGTAGGCTCATCACAAGGTCTATCAGTTTTGGCACGACAAACATGGCAGTGGAAGTGGCTCGTAATATTGAGATCATAGACCTCCGTGCAAGCACCATGTGATGCACGTTACACAAGTCTGGAATGGTGGTCCAAAAAAGATGAAGAAGCCTCGACTTCATTATCGTAATACGAAGTGTTGGCTTGAGTTTTCAAAAAAAGCACGAAAAGCGGTCAGTAGGAGAATGAAAACATGTGATTTGGAGTGATGACACGAAAGTCAATAGATTAGACTCAAATAGGTGTAAATGGGTCTGGAAGAAACAAGGGAAAATGGGGCTACTGGATCGAGAAATTGAAGGAACTGTCAAGTTCAGTGGAGGAAGCCTGATGATTGTCATGCCCTCAGCTGCAGGCCCGGTGTCTGCTGCTCAGGGAGACTGGCGCCTATCTCACAGCTCCACTGGTACTACTCACCCTGTCCGTGGCTCCAGACAATCAGCGGCCCCTTTCTCTGCTAAGAACCTGCATGCTCTTGGCAGGTCTCCTGGTAATGCTCTTAGGAGACACGCCCCACTTCCTGCACATACTTAAAACAGCAGGGCACCTGTTCTCTATTAGGGCTATGATGCTCTGTGCATAAAAGGCATCCTCCCTTTGAGGGAGGTGCCTGAACAACGTGTCCATTCTGTGGGATCTCTGCCTTCCACTCAGGCCACACTCTGCTTTGCTCTGAATACTGAAGGCTGTTGCAATATCCTAATCTCTCTGTCTCCTCAGAATATTCTGCTGGCAGTACCCGCTCCTGGATCCTTCTGGACACTTCGGTTTCTACCCCAGACTGACCAAGGCTCCCCTCTTGGAATCAGCCAGTTACCATTGCTGACTAGAAGTTTTCACAGACCTTCCAGGATTCCTGCCACCTCCTCTATTCGGTCTGTATGGGTCGTCCCTCTGGTCCGGGTATCGCGGCATTAAGGTCACCTGGTGTTGCGACGGAGGAGCCCCTGTATAGGGGTATACCTTGCCTGGTCCTCCACTACGTGGTTCTGTGTCGTGGTCCAGAGGGTTCTTCCCTCAGGCACCTTTTTCGTTTGTTTGCTTCCTTTAATAAACATCCTTGGTTTGGAAGCTCATTCTCCTGTCTCTTGTGTATCGGGTATACAGCTACCACTGCACGATCAGTGGTCCAGTGAGTCCACTATACACCTTCACGCCCTGTGGGCGTAACAATGATATGAGGTTGTTTCACAGCCAAAGGCGTTGGATACTTGACCTGAGCTATATGAGAGTATCCTACAAGATGAGTTACTTCGTACACTTGAGTACTATGGGTGCGATAACGAAGACATTGTGTTCCAGCAGGACAACTACCCGAAGCATGAGTCAAGATTGACTTATAAATTGCTCAGTGAAAATAAAGTAGAGGTGCTGGACTGGCTTCCAAAGTTCCTAGACCTCAACTCAAATGAACACTTGTGGGCAGAGTTGAAGAAAAAGCTGTATAGATACCCAAGTGAGTCGACCAGTATGCACCAACTTTGGGAACGTGTAGAGACCTGGGATCAGATTTCAGTAGAGACATGTTTGAATCTGATCAAGAGCATGCCCAGAAGGATTCAGGCAGTGTTGAAAGCCAAAGGAGTATTTACAAAATACTATCAAAATAATAAAAATTAAAATGTTGATTTTTTAGGAGCAAAACAGTAACAATGCAGTGACGTGACAAGAATCTGCATAACACATCACATGCTAAATCGTTGCAAGTCAAACTTATGAAGGTGAGTAGTGTTGAGCATTCCGATACCGCAAATATCGGGTGTCGGCCAATATTCGCGGTATCGGAATTCCGATACTGAGTTCCGATACTTTTTGCATATCGAATACCGGAATCGCAAGTTCCCATAATGCTATGAGCCAGTTTGATTTGATTCAGCCAATGACAATCCTCAGAAGTGTGGGCACATCCTGTTAGGCATGTAGGCATGTTAACTAATGGCATGACTGTGATTGGCTGCTGAAATGATGTCATGATGCACTATAAAAGCCCCCGCCGCCGCCATTTCAGGTTCACTCTTCTGTGAATTCAGTTAGGGACAGGCTGCTGTTCAAGACTCTGAGGGACAGTTAGAGATAGCGATTTTCCAAATAATATTGTGCTTTACCCAGGCTACATTATCAATCAGTGTAGCTTTCTTTTGCCTTGCAGCGCTGTTCACAGCTGACTGCAAGGTCTGTGTGAGTGCAGCTCATGCTGTGCAGTGTGTCCTGCAGCCACGTCTGGTTGTAGGACGCTCAGCGTGCGTCACTGCCTCATACATATTTTTATTTTATTGCTGCTAATTTTTCATTAATTCGCCTATTAGTGTGCATCCATCCGTATCCATATACATTGGTTCCAAACACTATAGGAGTAGACAGAGGAGCCTTTCTGCAGCCTTTCAGTGCTAGTGCCCAGTTATCTGCACTGTTCACGGCTGTCTGAGAGGTCTCTGTGTAAGTGCAGCTCACGCTGTAGTGTGTCCTGCAGCCACGTCTGGTTGTAGGCCGCTCAGCGTGCGTCACTGCCTCATACATATTTTTATTTTATTGCTGCTAATTTTTCATTAATTATCCTATTAGTGTGCATCCATCCGTATCCATATACATTGGTTCCAAACATTATAGGAGTAGACAGCGGAGCCTTTCTGCAGCCTTTCAGTGCTAGTGCCCAGTTATCTGCACTGTTCACGGCTGTCTGAGAGGTCTCTGTGTAAGTGCAGCTCACGCTGTAGTGTGTCCTGCAGCCACGTCTGGTTGTAGGCCGCTCAGCGTGCGTCACTGCCTCATACATATTTTCATTTTATTGCTGCTAATTTTTCATTAATTCTCCTATTAGTGTGCATCCATCCATATCCATATACATTGGTTCCAAACATTATAGGAGTAGACAGCGGAGCCTTTCTGCAGCCTTTCAGTGCTAGTGCCCAGTTATCTGCACTGTTCACGGCTGTCTGAGAGGTCTCTGTGTAAGTGCAGCTCACGCTGTAGTGTGTCCTGCAGCCACGTCTGGTTGTGGGCCGCTCAGCGTGCGTCACTGCCTCACACATATTTTTCTTTTATTGCAGCTCATTTTTCATTAATTCTCCTATTAGTATGCATCCATCCGTATCCATATACATTGGTTGGTTGCAAACACTATATAGGAGCTTTTTTTCTGGCTTGTGCCCTGCAGCCACAGCCAGATTCGTATTACCCTATTTTTTGGAGCCTCATTCTATTGTAGGTTACCTTCCTGCATTGTAATAGCTCCAAAAAGTTTGTGATACTATCACTTTCACATCTTTGGTCACATCCTTTTTGTTTTTTTGAAAAAAAAAAACCCAAAATAAAGTTCACCAAACACTCCACTTGACAGTTGTGTAGGCCACATTAGCTCATATTAAAGTGTAGTCCACACACTTTATAAAATTAGTGTTTCTTATACCTGTTAGCAGCTGTTCAGGAATAAGCACACTAAGCCCACCCTTTGTACTTTTCTCCCTATCTTTATCAGTCTACCAAGATGAAGAAGGCAGGGAGTAAGGCACGTGGTTGTGGGCGTGGAGTTGCAGCAGGGAGAGGATGTGGGTATTCAGCAGGGAGAGGACGTGGGGATTCTGTGCCTCCTGCGGGCACCAGTGAGTCAGCATCCCCCAGTTTTACCAGGCAACAGTCTTTTATGCGCAGCTTTGTAGGACCTCGCCGTACCCCACCGCTGCGGGACGAACAAATTGAAGCCGTTGTCGGATGGATGGCAGCTAACGCATCAACTTCAATGACTTCCACCTCCTCTCAGGGCCAGAGCACTGAAGAGCAACCATCTGTCTCTTCACCACCTGCCAAATTGCCCAGGCAGTCAGAGAGCCCTGTACAGGAGCCATCTCAGTCTCTACTTATGTTCTCTGAATCTGTTGGCTTGGAAAGAGGGGGCCAGCCATGCAGCATTCAAGAATGTGAAGAAGAGGGAGTATGCAGTGATGTGCAACTGCTTTGTCCCTCTGAATCTGAAGAGGCGGGTGGGCCAGTGCCTATGGTCAGCACACCTCAGTACGCATCAGATGATGAGACTCAGGTGCCACTTTCTGGTGCGTACGGTGCTGGTGAGACTACCCAGGAGAAGCAGGTGTTTGAAGAGGAGAGTGCAGATGATGAGGTCCTTGACCCATCATGGTGTGAGGAACAGAAAGGTGGTGGGAGCAGCTCTGAGGAAGAGATTCCCCAAACGGCCAAAACAGGAGGGAGAGGGAGGGGGCAGACTTGGTTGCCTGTAGCCTCCACTTCGGCACCCATTAGGAGCATTCCTCTTCCAAAAGCCAAAACGGGCGCTCCCAAGACTTGCAGTGCGTGGTCTTTTTTTGACACAGTTGCAGATGACATTTGTTTTGTCAAATGCAAGCTGTGTCACCAGAAAGTCAAAAGAGGGAAAAGTGTCAGCAACCTCAATACCACAAATATGTGGAAACATGTGCGGACCAAGCACGTGGTGGAGTTACAAAGACACACTGAAGACGTAGGCCAACCTACAGCACCACCTACCACCTCTTCAGCTCGTGTTGTAGTCTCTTCTTCCAGCTCACAGACAGCTGGTTCGGCTTCCTCACAGGATCGCCATGGAAGAACCTCTGGCACTGTTGTCCAGAGACCCAGTGACATTCCACCCACAGCACCACGTTCCCATTCATCCTCACACTCCCAGGCCACTCTACAGCCATCGGTAGCACAGACATGGGAGAAAAGGCGGCCATACTCGGCAAACCATCCCCGAGCACAGGCTCTGAATGCTGGCATTGCCAAACTACTGGCCCTTGAAATGGAACTTCATGGCATTGGCAGTCCCACAATACACCATGTCCAGCCGCTTTTATTTCAGCAGGCAAGCCGTCCCTGCCCTGCAAAAGCATGTGGAGGGAAAACTTAAACATGCGCTACTAAACGCCATCAGTAGCAAGGTCCACCTGACCACCGATGCGTGGACCAGTAACCATGCTCAGGGACGATACCTTTCCCTCACTGCCCATTGGGTCAATGTTGTGGAGCCGGGTACAGATATTGAGAGTGGCGCTGTACGTGTTCTGCCAACTCCAAGGATTGCAGGAATCCAGTCTGTACACATTGACTCCTCCTCATACTCCAGTTCCTCAGAATCAGCGCTGCAGGAGCCTGTTACGACCGATATGAGCACAGCCGTGGCCAAACGTCAACAGGCCGTACTGAAATTAATTTATTTGAGGAATCGAAGCCACACAGCTCAGGAGCTCTGGAATGCCATCAAGCAGGAGAGCGACGTGTGGTTTGTGCCAGCAAATCTCCAGCCAGGCTTGGTAGTGTGTGACAATGGCCGAAATCTGGTGGCAGCTCTGGGTCTAGGCAACCTCACTCTCATCCCATGTCTGGCACATGTGCTCAACTTGGTCGTGCAGAGCTTTCTGAGGGACTATCCGGATCTTGATGCACTGCTGCACAAGGTCCGCATAGAGTGCGCTCACTTGCGGCGTTCCAGCATGGCAAGATCGCGCACTGCAGCTCTGCAGCGCCGAATACGCCTTCCGGAACATCGCATCATATGTGACCTACCCACCAGGTGGAATTCAACGTTACATATGTTGGAGCGGTTGTGTGAGCAGCAGGCAGCAGTAATGGAGTACCAGCTGCATCAGGCGCAAACAAGTCGCACTGTGTGCCGGTCACACTTCAGCACCACTGAGTGGGCCTCTATGAAGGACATCTGCCTCGTTTTGCGTGCCTTCAATGATTCCACGCGGATGGCGAGTTCAGATGATGCCCTAGTCAGCATGACTGTCCCCCTTATCTGCCTGCTTAAAAAAACACTGCAAGCACTAAGGGTGGAGGTTTTGGAAGAGGTGGAGGATGGGGAGTCACAAATGCCATCTGCTTCTGGACAGTCTGCGCTACGTGGTTCCTCACAAAGGCCTAGGCATGGGATACTTTGTGAGGAGGATGAGGAGGAGTCAATGGAGGACGAAGACATCTCTCCAGAGGAGGGAGGTACACAATGCTCTAGTCAGTATGTACAGCGAGGGTGGGGTGATGCAGAGCAGGCAGAGATGATGCCTCAAGCAGGGGACAGCGTTTCTTGGGCAGTTGGGAGTCTGCAGCACATGGTTGATTTCATGCTGCAGTGCCTGAGAAACGACCGCCGCATCGCCCACATTCTCAACACGGCTGATTATTGGGTGTACACCCTCCTAGATCCTCGCTACCGGGACAACTTACAAAGCCTCATAACACCGTTGAACCGGGAGCGTAAAATGCGGGAGTACCAAGACACACTGGTGCATTCCATCATGTTCTCCATTCCACCCGAGAGCAGTGGTGCTAGTGTTTTACAAAGCAGCTCTGGGCGTCGAGGCAGTGGAGGAAGCTCTGCACAAAGAGGGAGCAGAGGCAGCACCTCAGCATAAGGCAAGACCAGTATGGCCCAAATGTGGCAAAGTTTTGTGTGCCCGCCACAAATGTCTACACCATCACAGACGGCTCCAGTCAGCAGGAGGCAACGTTTCCGTCAGATAGTGACAGACCACATGTCTTGCCCTGTCAGTGTACTCCCAGACGGCTCTTCCCCCTTCAAGTTTTGGGTCTCTAAGCTGGATACATGGCCAGAGCTTAGCCAGTATGCATTGGAGGTGCTGGCTTGCCCTGCTGCTAGTGTATTATCGGAACGCGTCTTTAGTGCCGCAGGTGGTGTACTAACAGACCGTCGCACGCGACTATCCTCCGATAACGTTGACCGGCTTACTTTTCTGAAAATGAACAAGGCCTGCATCTCGCCAGAATTTGCCAGTCCTCTTCCAGAATAAATAATTGGTTGGCAACAGTATCCAGGTCTCCTGTTGTGTTCATGTTTCTACCACCTGAACTGTAATCCCTGGGCTCCAACACTGCCAGTTGTTGCTCAGAAGTGCCGTTTGCACAGAGAAAAACACATGCTCCAGTGTTAGTGGGGTTCAGTAACGCTAGCTGCTCCCCTGCTGTGTGTCCGGCAATGTCTACTGCTGCCTCCACATTCACACTACTACTGATTTCAAACTTGCTCCAATTAGGCCTGGGGTTCAGTAACATCAGCTGATCCCCTGATGTGTCTGGCAATGTCTCCTGCTCTGCCCACATTCCCACTAGTAGTGGGAATGTGGACAGAGCAGGAGACATTGCCGGACACACATCAGGAGACACACACCAGGGGATCAGCTGACATTACTGAACCCCAGTAACACAGGAACAAGTGTTGATTGTGCAGACGGCACTTCTGAGCAGCAACTGGCGGTGTTGGAGGCCAGGGGAAATACTAGAGACAGAGTGGAGCCAGAGGCCTAATTGGAGCACGTTTAAAATCAGTAGTAGTCTACAACAGATATTAAACTTGATGAAATTAGGCCTCAGCCTACACCCTCATTGACCCTGTGCTCCAACATCGCCAGTTGCAGTCCACACAGAGAAAAACACTAGCCCCTGTGTTAGTGGGGTTCAGTAACGCCAGCTGCTCCCCTGCTGTGTGGACGGCAAAGTCTCCTGCTCCCTCCACATTAAAACTACATCACATTTAAAACTTGCTGCAATTAGGCCTCAGCCTGCTCCATGATTGATCCTGGGCTCCAACATCGCCAGTTGTTGCTCGGAAGTGCCGTCCACACAGAAAACAACACTAGCTCCTGTGTTAGTGGGGTTCAGTAACGCCAGCGGCTCCCCTGCTATGTGTACGGCAAAGTCTCCTGCTGCCTCCACATTCAAACTACATCCGATTTTCAACTTGCTCCAAGTAGGCCTCAGCCTACTCCATGATTGATCCTGGGCTCCAACATTGCCAGTTGTTGCTCGGAAGTGCCGTCTGCACCGAGAAAAACACATGCTCCAGTGTTAGTGGGGTTCAGTAACGCCAGCTGCTCCCCTGCTGTGTGTACGGCAAAGTCTCCTGCTGCCTCCACATTCAAATTACATCCGATTTTCAACTTGCTCCAAGTAGGCCTCAGCCTGCTCCATGATTGATCCTGGGCTCCAACATCGCCAGTTGTTGCTCGGAAGTGCCGTCTGCACAGAGAAAAACACATGCTCCAGTGTTAGTGGGGTTCAGTAACGCCAGCTGCTCCCCTGCTGTGTGGACGGCAAAGTCTCCTGCTGCCTCCACATTCAAACTACATCCGATTTTCAACTTGCTCCAAGTAGGCCTCAGCCTGCTCCATGATTGATCCTGGGCTCCAACATCGTCAGTTGTTGCTCGGAAGTGCAGTCCGCACAGAGAAAAACACTAGCTCCTGTGTTAGTGGGGTTCAGTAATGCCATCTGCTCCCCTACTGTGTGTCCAGCAATGTCTACTGCTGCCTCCACATTCAGACTACTACTGATTTTTAACCGTGCTCCAATTAGGCCTCTGGCTCCACTGTCTCTAGTATTTACCCTGGCCTCCAACACCGCCAGTTGCTGCTCAAAAGTGCGGTCTGCACAATCAACACTTGTTCCTGTGTTACTGGGGTTCAGTAACGTCAGCTGATCCTCTGATGTGTCCGGCAATGTCTCCTGCTCTGTCCACATTCCCACTAGTAGTGGGATTGTGGACAGAGCAGGAGACATTGCCGGACACACATCAGGAGACACACATCAGGGGATCAGCTGACGTTACTGAACCCCAGTAACACAGGAACAAGTGTTGATTGTGCAGACGGCACTTCTGAGCAGCAACTGGCGGTGTTGGAGGCCAGGGGAAATACTAGAGACAGAGTGGAGCCAGAGGCCTAATTGGAGCACGTTTAAAATCAGTAGTAGTCTACAACAGATATTAAACTTGATGAAATTAGGCCTCAGCCTACACCCTCATTGACCCTGGGCTCCAACATCGCCAGTTGTTGCTCGGAAGTGCCGTCCGCACAGAAAAAAACACTAGCTTCTATGTTAGTGGGGTTCAGTAACGCCAGCTGCTCCCCTGCTGTGTGGACGGCAAAGTCTCCTGCTGCCTCCACATTCAAACTACATCCGATTTTCAACTTGCTCCAAGTATGCTTCAGCCTGCTCCATGATTGATCCTGGGCTCCAACATCGCCAGTTGTTGCTCGGAAGTGCCGTCAGCACAGAAAACAACACTAGCTCCTGTGTTAGTGGGGTTCAGTAACGCCAGCTGCTCCCCTGCTGTGTCGACGGCAAAGTCTCCTGCTCCCTCCACATTAAAACTACATCACATATAAAACTTGCTGCAATTAGGGCTCAGCCTGCTCCACGATTGATCCTGGGCTCCAACATCACCAGTTGTTGCTCGGAAGTGCCGTCCGCACAGAAAACAAGACTAGCTCCTGTGTTAGTGGGGTTCAGTAACGCCAGCTGCTCCCCTGCTGTGTGGACGGCAAAGTCTCCTGCTGCCTCCACATTCAAACTACATCCGATTTTCAACTTGCTCCAAGTAGGCCTCAGCCTGCTCCATGATTGATCCTGGGCTCCAACATCGCCAGTTGTTGCTCGGAAGTGCCGTCTGCACAGAGAAAAACACATGCCCCAGTGTTAGTGGGGTTCAGTAACGCCAGCTGCTCCCTGCTGTGTGTACGGCAAAGTCTCCTGCTGCCTCCACATTCAAACTACATCCGATTTTCAACTTGCTCCAAGTAGGCCTCAGCCTGCTCCATGGTTGATTCTGGGCTCCAACATGGCCAGTTGTTACACATGCTCCAGTGTTAGTGGGGTTCAGTAATGCCAGCTGCTCCCCTGCTGTGTGTACGGCAAAGTCTCCTGCTGCCTCTACATTCAAACTACCTCAGATTTTACACTTGCTCCAAGTAGGCCTCAGCCTACACCATGATTGATCCTGGGCTTCAACACAGCCAGTTGTTGCTCAGAAGTGCCGTCTGCACAGAAAAAAACACTAGCTCCTGTGTTAGTGGGGTTCAGTAATGCCAGCTGCTCCCCTACTGTGTGTCCAGCTATGTCTACTGCTGCTTCCACATTCAGACTACTACTGATTTTTAACCGTGCTCCAATTAGGCCTCTGGCTCCACTGTCTCTAGTATTTACCCTGGCCTCCAACACCGCCAGTTGCTGCTCAAAAGTGTGGTCTGCACAATCAACACTTGTTCCTGTGTTACTGGGGTTCAGTCACGTCAGTTGATCCCCTGATGTGTGTCCGGCAATGTCTCCTGCACTGTCCACATTCCCACTACTAGCACCGTCAGCTGGTTCTCGGCAGTGTCTTTGGCACGGGTACTCCCTCCTGCCCAGCCTGGTTCCAGCACGCCAGCTGTTTCTGGGAAGTGTCAACGTCACTTTGTCACTAATACGTTGTCCTGTCGTGTTGCGGCCGGGTTAGCCGAGTCTATGGTGCCTGCAGTTTAGGTGCTTCCTATGTGGGCTGCGGGTTCTGGTAATAAAGGCTGGTTCCGTAGTGCCAATAGGACAAGCACCCCCGGTAAGGACTGTGGGTTTCGGTAACTGCGGCCGGCTCACGGCCTTGCAACTTTGTTTTTCCTGGGTACCTTCTGCAATCCATCCGGGTTCCAGTACCATCAGCTGGTTCTCGGCAGTGCCTTTGGCTGAGGTGCCTCCTTCTCGGTATCCGAGTTCCAGCAATGTCTGCTGGTCCTTGGTAGTGCTTTCTAGCACTACCGGCCTGGTTCCAGCACGCCAGCTGTTTCTGGGAAGTGTCAACGTCACTTTGTCACTAATACGTTGTCCTGTCGTGTTCCAGCACCGTCAGCTGGTCCTCGGCAGTGCCATTGGCTCGTGTTCCTTCTGCTGCCCCTCCGGGTTCTAGCACCGTCAGCTGGTCCTCGCTAGTTCCATTTGCTCTTGCAGCTTCTGCTACCCATCCGGGTTCCAGCACCGACAGCTGGCTCTCGGCAGTGCCTTTGGCTGAGGTGCCTCCTTCTCGGTATCCGAGTTCCAGCAACGTCTGCTGGTCCTTGGTAGTGCTTTCTAGCACAGGTACCTCCTGCTTAGTAACCGGGTTCCAGTACCATCAGCTGGTCGACGGTTGTGCCATTGGCTCTTGTTCCCTCTGCTGCCCCTCCGGGTTCCAGCACCATCAGCTGGTTCTCAGCAGTGTCTTTGGCACGGGTACTCCCTCCTGCCCAGCCTGGTTCCAGCATGCCAGCTGTTTCCGGGAAGTGTCAACGTCACTTTGTCACCAATACGTTGTCCTGTCGTGTTGCGGTCGGGTTAGCCGAGTCTATGGTGCCTGCAGTTTAGGTGCTTCCTATGTGGGCTGCGGGTTCTGGTAATAAAGGCTGGTTCCATAGTGCCAATAGGACAAGCACCCCCTGTATGGACTGCGGGTTTCGGTAACTGCGGCCGGCTCGCGGCCTTGCAACTTTGTTTTTCATGGGTACCTTCTGCTGCCCATCCAGGTTCCAGTACCGTCAGCTGGCTCTCGTTAGTGCCTTGGGTGAGGTGCCTCCTTCTCGGTGTCCGAGTTCCAGCAATGTCTGCTGGTCCTTGGTAGTGCTTTCTAGCACAAGTACCTCCTGCTTAGTAACCGGGTTCCAGCACCGTCAGCTGGTCCTCGGTAGTGCCATTGGCTCGTGTTCCTTCTGCTGCCCTTCCGGGTTCCAGCACCATCAGCTGGTCCTCACTAGTTCCATTGGCTCTTGCAGCTTCTGCTACCCATCAGGGTTCCAGCACCGTCAGCTGGCTCTCGGCAGTGCCTTTGGCTGAGGTGCCTCCTTCTCGGTATCCGAGTTCCAGCAATGTCTGCTGGTCCTTAGTAGTGCTTTCTAGCCCAGGTACCTCCTGCTCAGTAACCGGATTCCAGCACAGTCAGCTGGTCCTCGGTAGTGCCATTGGCTCGCGTTCCTTCTGCTGCCCTTCCGGGTTCCAGCACCGTCAGCTGGTCCTCGCTAGTTCCATTGGCTCTTGCAGCTTCGGCTACCCATCCGGGTTCCAGCACCGTCAGCTGGATCTCGGCAGTTCCTCAGCCTTCTTGTAACTTCTGCTACATTTCCAAGTTCAAGCTTTTGGAAATGGTTTTTGTTTATTATCACTCTGGATCTCCCTGACGACAACCCTGAAGACAACTACCCTGAAGATCACCTCGAAGAAGACGACGACCACGAAAACGATGACCCTGAAGACGATGACCCGGAGCACCACCCCGAAGAAGACCAAAAAGATTACCCTGAAGAAGATGACCAAGAGGACAAAGAACATGAAGACAACCACCAAGATACAGAACAACAAGAGACAGAAGACCAAGAAGCAGAAGACCAAGAAGCAGAAGACCAAGAAGCTGCAGAACAAAAAGCAGAAGAACATTAAGCATAAGACTAAAAATCAGAGCAAAATATATTATCTAAAGTATAAGCAGAAGAAGACTAAGCAGTGTATGGGGGTGAGTCCGTTCCTCCTCGTGGTGCCCCTGGAAAATGCCTGCTGCTGCAGGCCAAAGTGAACGCGGACAAATCCTGTTGTAAATCTTTTGTGACAGGCAGAACGGATGGTGTAATCTTCAAACTTTTATATATAACAACTACAGGAATGCCTGTCATAAATAAGAATATGATGAAGAAGAAGAATAGGAAGAAGATGAAGAAGTAGAATATGAAGAAGAATAATAGTTGAATAAGAAGAATATGAATAATGTAAAAAAAAAGAATAATAGGAAGAAGGTGAAGAAGAAGAAGATGAATAAGGTGAAGAAGAAGTTGATGAAAAAGATGCTGCTGCTGAGGATCATGAAGGAGAAAGTGTGGGAGAAGTAAAAAAGAAGGTGAAGAGCATGGAAGTAGTGAAACATACATATCTGACAAAATATAAAAAAGGTTAACATTGTCAATATCTTTGTAACTCCGAACGTCTTTAAAAAAAAAATGTATTCCTGCTATTCCATTTGATTGGGCTAAACCTCTATGCCTTTAATGTCTCCTCCACCTCCCCCAATACATTCTACATTATTCTTAGTTGTTTTTCTTCATGTAGAATTAACCTACAAGGAAAGAAAGGGTTTTTTTTAATTCCGATATTTCTGTCCCATTGACTTGCATTGGTTTCCGGTATCGGAATCGGCGATACCAGATACTTTTTTGGTATCGGTCCGATCCAATCCGATCCAATATTTCACGATATCGGATGGTATCGCTCAACAGTAAAGGTGAGATATGGAAACTGAAAGTAAAGATTTCAAAGCATTGCTATCCTTTACCTCATCAGTCATATATATATATAATATAAAATACCGCTATATTCATTGTCTTCTCCACTGGTGAGCTCAGCCGCTGCTCTTATTGTCTGGCATAGACTTTGATGATGACATCACGTCGATATGACAGTAGCCAATCAGTGAGTTCAGCAGCTCTGCTAATGGAAGCGGAATGTCCCGCTCAATGCTGTTGAGCTCACTGATTGGCTGCTGCACAATACGATTCTTCTCCAACCTATCTATCCCATTATTTTTGTGTCTTGTACTCTCCCCTAATCCTTAGTTTAAATGGAATCTGTCAGTGCCTTCTAAACCCACTATAACGTGTGTGTAGCTTTCAAAAAAAGAAGTGAATCCATGCCTATATTTAACAAAAATGCAGCTTTGTTGGAGAGAAATTTATCTTTGAAGTGATATGCAAATTAACCCATAAGTGCTCTGGGTAATATAGAGCACTTCCACTGCCTGAGTTCCCAGTTCCAATGAAATATGTCTTTTGTGCGTATTGTCAATAAATCACTATATTTTATTAGGTATGTGGTGGTTCTGCAATATATACAATACTTTATTCATCAGATGGGTAACAGCTTTCCAATTGGAGCATTAGTCAGAATTCTATCCGTGAAAGAGAACATCAGTGTAATGGATGGAGAACATGACTTGGTCTACTTGGAACTTGGTTTCCCTGGTTGCTAAAATTGTGGTGAATGTTTAGTATCCTAGAACTGTACTATTATTTCACAGCTTGGTGTTGAAGCACTGTGGACTTTTGAGATTTGACGTTTGGTCTTTGCGTGCAGCATTCTCAAGTGCAGATATTAAGTGCACGTTAGAAATATGCTCAAAATTTAACAGAAGTGACCGGAAGGTAAGAGCTACAACTGTTTATTAATTTTGCTCACCTCTTTATTTTCCCACACTTACTTTTTCACCATGTCTACATATACCCTTGCTGTTTTTGCTCCACTAATCTTTACTCTCCTTCGCTATCCCAAATCCCCATCACTCTCCAAAAAATAATTCTCACCTTCCCTTCCTTCCTTCCTCCCCCCACCTAACTTCATCTGCAGACCTGCTTCTCAACCCACATCCTTACTACAAAAACACAAAAGAAGCCGGACACTCTCCTTCTCCCACCTCTCCTTTTCTCTACTTCTCCTCACTGCTGGCAATATATCTCCCAATCCTGGATCTCCACAGCTCATACCCCCCTTTAATTCTCCCTCCTATCACTCCCCACCTACTATAAATATCTCTGCAACATAAAAGTCATTCCTTTGACCTCCACTCTGCAGCTCCCTTTCTCTGGAGTGCTTTGAAAGGCATGTTCCATCTTCAATAAGCTCCCCATCATTCATGACCTCTTAACCTTTCGCAATGTATCCTTCCTGGGCCATCTCCATTCTCAGTCTAAGAGCTCATACTTACATGCGAGAAACTCGGACGAGTCTCGCACGTCAATACCGGACACTGCCGCCAGCACTCGGATCGAAGCGTTCAGCTGCATAGAAATACATGCAACTGAATGCTCCAATCCGAGTGCTGGCGGCAGTGCCGGGTATTGACGTGCAAAACTCATCTGAGTTTCTCACATGTGAGTATGAGCCCTATTTCCAACATCCATTAGGTGATTGCCATGCTGCAGCAGTGCAGCCAATGACCTAGTGGAGGGCACAATTAGGACAGGTGCACACGGCCATTGATTTTCTCTTCTGAGAGAATCTGGCCTATTATGATAATGACACTCTGATGAAACTCTGATCAGAGTGTCAGCACAGTGTGATCTGATTCTCTTGGATGAGAGAAAGGTAGCGTGTAGCATGGTAATGTTTCCTGTTATAAGAAATGATGTTACAGTAATTTAGTTTGGCCACTAGAGGTCACCATGGAGTAACAGAAAGAAAGCTCTGGAAATAGGAAGTTGTGAACTCTAGCTTTCCTGAGGTAAATTGAGAGAAGGAGCCCTGCCGGAGAGACTCAGAAGAATCCAGAGCCTGAAGTGATCCAAATTGGACGGTGTGATCCAGAGGGAGCAGCTCCCATGAGTAAACTGAGATGTGTGACAGGTCACCAATTGTTTAGTTAGTTAGGATTCTCAGCATCTTCAAGAACATTCCTGTTACTGAGATTGCATATGGACTGATAGAGACTGTGTGAGTTCCTGTATATCAAGATTCTGGTAAATCGTAAATGCCATAGGAGAGCTCCGTGAAGTACTACTGGGACTGATCTGAATCCTCACTTGCACCTGTATTGGAGGATTTGGTGGCCTAGAAAGCTGATTAAATCTAGTGGCTGGACGTCAGAATAACAAGTCAAGTTGTTTTCCGGTTGAGTATATTCTGTCAGGGCATCCACTCTAAGCACTCGCAAAGAGAACAGTGCACTGTGCACATGTGGTGTTGGTTCAAGTGACTAGTCATGTAAATATATATACATATATCAAGGGGAAAACAGGGTACCCGGAATCTATTGTAATTAAGGCGGGAGGCGAGTGTAAGATTGTATACCAAAGAGGACCACATGTCATGGTCACGGTAGAACCTTGGTTAGGCCCTGTACCAGATAACGGAGGGAGTGGCATAGTTTTAGGGTAGTCTTGCTCCTTTCCATGAAGCTAACACTTGGGATCTCTCAGGCGGCATAATTTGTGTTCTGTGAAATGAAGCTGTTGGGGCCCATATTTTGTTGAGAAGTAGAGTCCTGTTATCTTATACACAAATTATAAAGAAAAGTTGGCTTAATATCATATCATATGGTCAGAGTCATTCATAGCAGCGCCGTATGCCGTTCTCAAATGGCATACCGGTCGTTACAAGCACATTGGCTTCTGTTGTGAACACTTTTGACATGGCTTCTGAGTTTAGGCTCCCTCTGCTGGTTGCTGTTGGTAATGGAGCTGGTCTGGCTGACAGAAGTCAATCACCTGAGGAGGATGATTGGAGGTCAGGTGTTACAGACTGGAGAGACTTAAGTGAGCAACCTTCCCTCAGTTGTTGCCGGTGATTTGATTTTCTTCCTGAGCATTATGGAAGTCTGCTTGCCTCCTGCTGTGTCCTGCATCTTTCAGATAAGTTATTTGTCTGCTTGAATCTTTATGCATTTGATCCATTTTTTGCTTCTCTCTGATTTCTGCTTTGCTGGTGTGAGTTCAGCCTTGTTCCCTGCTGGGACCTGTGCTGGACTCTGTTCCATATGCCACAGCTCATGTCAGTCCTTTTAGCATTTCTAATCCCCTGTTATATCAGTATCTTTTGTTCTGCGTCCAGTTCACACCAGAGTTCTGATTTAGTGGGGGAGAGGTCGTGTGGCCTCAGTATTTTTGCATATCAGACATGTTAGATTTTTTCTTAGGGTTTTTTGCGTGATTGCAGAGAGTATCCTTTCCTGTCCTGTTCTATCTAGATAGTTTGGGGCCCATCATTTGCTTACTCTATTTTCTTCCTGTGTTTTGTGCCTCATCTTGTCTCATCGGCAATATATGTTCGGGGGCTATCTATTCCTTTGGAGTTCTACTCCGGGGCAGTTTAGCTTTTCCCTTTCTCTCTTTAAGCTTAGTTAATTCTTTGTCTGTGCCGAGGCGTCTAGAGCATCGTAGGTACGTCCCACGGCTAATTCTAGTTGTGTTGTCAGTTTAGGGGTCTGCAATCCGCTAAGTTACCAAACTCTCTGGTTATCTGGTTGCCTAGCCTATTCCCCTGCTATCCTCCTCGGTTTCCTAATCATAACAGGCTTCATTCTGCCAATTTGTGGAAATTGGACTGCACTCAGATGTTATCTGTGTGAAGTCCAATGATTTCCACTCACCCTTTGACTTGCATGGCTGAGCTTTATCCAAATGCCAGATCAAACTCGTGCATGCAACAATTTTTTCCTGAGACCGGCGTGGTCCCAGGATAAAATCAGACATGTGTACAACCCCACAGACTAATAATGGTCCGAGTGCAATCTGATGTTTTGTCGGATCACTCTCAGACCATTAATATGGTGGTTTCAGTGAAACCTTAGGCTGAGAATGGAGCTGAAAACCTAGAGCAGGTAGATGAAGTGCTCAGTCCTACCCAGTGCACTTACAGCCTCATTTGCATATCACTTCTAAACACTCTATTTTTAGCATAACAAACAAACCTCTGTTAGAATTCTCTCTCCCAGTACAGCAGGTCCCCTTCTGTTCAGGTTCAATTTATCTGCAGAATACAGATTGTCCCTTGTGGGGACACGGGGGAGGTCAGAGGGCACCCAGGTCCACTAGCCAAAACCGCATGGACCAGGAATCATCCCGCTGAACACCTGCTTTCCCTTTAACGTGGGCATAATTCTACTCAGACAACACAGGGTAAGGGTAAAACAGTGTGGCAATGTTTATTGAACCACAAAACAGGCAGATAACACATAGAACAGTTCCAGCACAGTACCCAAGAGGGCGCACATTACAAATTTCTCACCCTTCCGCTCACCCGCCAGATTAATGCAGATGTTACATCAGAGCTCCCAGGGTCGGCTACCCCACCTGTGGTACACACACAGAGAATAGGTAATGACAAGCATAGGGAGATGACAGTCCATTCCGGTAAAAGGCCAGTTGACTTGAGAGTCACAACCTGGCTTCTCCGAACATCTCCATGGAGCCAGGCGACCAGCGGGTCCCAATCCTGGCGTTCTCCAAACGTATCCATGGTTCAGCGATGGTCAGTGGCGCAGATCTGTATTCTTCCAACTGGGCAGAAATCCCCTAGATTGTTTCCTATAGAATGATAGATCTGTGTCCCTTGTGATGGAGCCATGATATTGGCTGCTGTTCTGTTTCTGGTCCTTTGGATGTCTATGTCTCAGCAGATTTTCTGTCTGTCTCTCTCCCTCTCACAGTCTCTCTGTCTCAGAGTCTCTTTATACAGAGGCATGTAACCTATTTTTAGATCTAACAAGAGTCCTTCAGTCCAGCTTTAACAAATAAGGGGAAAAATGGTGATGAGATCAAGTAGCATTACTTGATTATTTAATCTATTTGCATCGTTTTTCCCTCTCTGCTGTGGAAGTCAACAAACTGACTCCATAACACAATGCATAATTACCATATCAGCAAACATCACTAGTCATCAAAGATAAGCGCACACATAATGTTATATGAAATATCAGCTTACAAATCAGTATTACAGGCTTACACAAGCAAAATATAGATAACAGCATATTCTTCTTGGTTTGCTAAAAATAGTCGTCTGGGTAATTAAGATATAATCCAGTTTCTTCACATCCCTCAATGAAAATTCAGCCCAGTACTCTAAGGGGTACTTCACACTAAGTGAGATAGCTAGCGAAATCGCTGATGTGTCACCGATTTTGTGATGCATCAGCGATCTCACTGTGTGTGGCATGCATCAGCGACCGGCCCCCCCCGCCGGGTACTGCTGATCGTGCAGGAATGTCCAGGGATCGTTGATCTCCCGCTGGCCAGCACGCATCGTGTGGCAGCAGGAGACCAACGATCAGCGAGCTCCCAGCGCTGTAAGCAGACGCTGGGAGCAGGTATCCAAGGTAAATAGCGGGTAACTAAGCGCGCATGTGGCTTAGTTACCTGCTGTGTACCCTGGGTACCAGTGTGCTCGCGTTGGGAGCTGGTATCCAAGGTAAACAGCGGGTAACTAATCGCCGCACGTGCGCTGGTGCGTCGTTTAGTGTAACGGGACCCTAAGAACATAAATCCTTCTGCCCTGCACCAGGACTGAAATCTACAATATCCATTATCCAAACAACTGTAAAGAATAATAAAAAGTAGTGGACTTGCAGGTCTTGAACTCCCACTTTGTTCATCATCAGATATAAACTTTCAGTCCATTTTAAATCCCATTTTTCATTTGTTTAATTAATTCCTGTTCACCCATCGTAGGCTTTGATAACAATCAACATTTAGCTAATACAGCAATATGCCTGGTTTTTTTTTTTCAATAGAATGTTTTCTTCTTTTCTTGTAGTAAATACGCCTGTGTTTCATAATTTTCTATCAAGCTCTGACAGGCACATGCATTGTTTTCTTCTCATTCACAATGAATGGAAACTTCACAACCTTGACATCTATTTCACTCGTGCAATATGAGATGTTCGCAGATGGATATTTTTAACAAAATGTATATGACAAATTTTGATATCAATTAAATGCAAATAAACACAATTCAACATGTGTTGAACAGTAGTAATGATTGATGCAAATACTAGAGGAGAAGACATGGATCATGTTCATAATGTATAGCTAGCCAGACTGATTTATTAATTATCATAATAAACATTAATTAAATTTGTGTATATCTTTGACGTTAACCCTTAATGATTAGACAAATGTCTGAAATGTCATAAGTTTGCGTTGGTGTGAGTCTTTAATTGGGTTGTTCCTTTCCAGAAAACCTTTGTCCGCAGCTTCATTTTGGTTTTAAAAACCAAACCGCATTGTACTCACTGTCTCCGGATCCAGTGCTGAGTTTCTGGTGTTACTCTCAGTGTTCGGTATTTGCGCAGCTCTTATGTCACATCCAAAGTGCAGCAGCCAATCAGTGAGTTCAGCAGCTCAATTCACTCTCAATTCATGGGTAAAATATGAATTCAGTGAAGACAAATTTTCTAATTTCTGAGAGAGGAGATGACAGTTGGTGCTTCCAAAATTCTATGTAAAGGGGACGTGGGGAAAGAAGCAACTGGAGGTAGATAGAGACATTCTGCTGCAAATTCTTGTGAAACAAGTTTACAGTTCTAGATAGAATTTTATGAGCACCAATTCTAATTTACTATCTCAGTAATGGGAAAGTCTGTCTTCAATTAATACAGATTTTACCGGTGAATTGAATATTTTGATAATGAATGACTTGTCCTGCAAGACAAAGAAGCAGATTTCTCTGATATATTACAAAGTTTCTTGTTTTCATGTGTGTTATTGATTTAATACATTTAAAAAATGGTTACACTGTAAGCTTGGTGATTGCAAGACCTCAGAGCTTTATCAGAGATACGGATATGTGTGGTGCCGCCTCAATAAATCGGAGTTAGCGGGGCTATTACAAGTGAATGTGATAAGTTTCCAAATCTTAAAGTCTATGAAATAAAATTTAAAAGTCCACAGCGCTTCAACAGCAAACTGATAAATAATACCAAAGTCCGATAATGTCAAATATTCGCCACTGGAGTTGAGTGAAACGGGTCGAAAAAATTCAAAAGTCGCCAACTTTCGCCAAAGTCGGGTTTCATGAAACGAAACCCGACCTTAGCGTGAGGTCGGCCACGAGGTCGGCGACCATCGCGCCAAAGTCACGTTTCAAAAGATGCTTTTGCGCCCGTTTTCAGCCAATCAGGAAGAACGGACACTGTGGGCAACGTGATGACATAGGCAGCGGTTACCACCATGTTTGTGAAGGGCATGCAAGTGATTGGTTTGCTTTGTGTGGCGTCACAGGGGGTATAAAAGGGCGTGCACGCCGACCGCCATGTTACTTATGCTGATCTCAGAATAGGGAGAGCTGCTGCTGATTCTGTAGGGAGAGCGTTAGGCAGGGAAAAGGTACCAAAAACTACTTCTGCTGCTAGCGATTATGCAATCCGATAGCTGCCAACCTCTCTGGTTTTTCTGGACTTAGCTAGTATTTTGTTTTTTCCTCCTTCGGTCCAGAAAAACCAGAGAGGTTGGCAGCTATCGGATTGCAGACCCCTGAACCTATTCACAACAACTAGCAGTAGCCGTGGGGGGTTCCTACGGTGCCCTAGACCCCTCGATCACAGCCGGAGAACTACATAGCCTAAAGACAGAAAGGGGAAAAACTAAACTGCCCCAGAGCAGACCCCAAAGCAATAGGCAGCAAAGGGGTGAATTGCGTTTATAGGTGAATGATACGTGACGCCACCTGTGGTTTCGGATTAGATTGACCAGTGCTGCAGTGTCGCTTCTCTGGGACAGATGTTGTGATGCAGCTAAGATGTAGAAGCCCTCCACAGGTAGGGCCGAAGTCGCAGGGCAGATGAAAGAGTTGGTAGATGGTGTGCAGTGCAGGATGTAGCAGAGCCGTGCGCCAGGCGCAGGAGAAAGATGACAGACACAGTCGTGCAGTTCCTTTACCTGTACTTGGTAAGTGCCGTCCAGGACCCAGACTACAGATGGAGATGGAGTTGGTCAGCCTGGAAGCCAATTTCGAATTCTCTCTCTGCAGATAGGTAGTGTGGCCTCCGTTCTAGCGCTTATCTGAGGTACTCGCAGTGCTGAGTTCAATGAAGTTCCCCCTGTTGACTCTCTTTTGGAACTTTCTCGTATGGCAGGCAGCCGTAGCCTTTTCCTTCTGGCTCCCAAACGTCGATGCTGGGGCCTCCGAGCCTTAGTTGGGTACAGAGCATTTACAGCTGCTACTTCCTCCGGTTTCTGCTGCAGGAACGTCAGTGTCCCTACAAACTCGGAGACCGGAATCCGGACCATGCGCTCCAGCTAGGAGTGAGCCTTAGCTCTGCTCATCCTCCAGCTCCCCTTCTCATGTCCACACACTTACCCTTCCCTGCACAGAGTGCCCTAACTTACCTCCTCCCGACCACAGAGAGCAGCTCCTCAGCAGTCAGGTTCAGAGGTCTCCCTGCTGGCCTGGAGTGGGAAATGTGTTGTGTGTTGGTTGAACTGCTAGAGAGATCCTTCGTTGCTCCCAAGCATGACATCACACTCCCTAGGAGGAAGGTAATGCGACTCTGGCGACCGTACTCCTGGGGACGCCACAAGTGCACTGATGCCTAGCCACTACTAGATGATTCTGCTGGTACATTGACCCAGACCACTACATTCCCCTCGCACTCTACACAGCCAGAATCTGACCCTGAGGAAACTCAGGTTCCCCTTCCCGCATACTATACCACCTTACAAGGTGACAAAGAGGAAGGTGCAGATGAAAGTGCAGGTTCCTTGAGCAGGTGGGGGGCATACTCATGGGCGACGGTACTGGCACAGGGCCCCTCATAGTACGCAAAAGTGTCTCTGCTGGTGAGGGGCCCTGTGCCTGTGCCGTCGCCAACGAGTGGGCCCCCCCTGCTTGCTCCGGATCACAGCACTTGCAAAGTTGAAATACTTACCTCTCCCTACTCCACCGCCATGACGTCTTCCGCGTGTCCTGACAGTGATATTCTGATCAGAGAGCGCAATGACATCACGTCTGTATGCCCTCTGCCTAAACAGCCAAGTGCAGTGAGATGGAAGATGGGGACGACGAGGAGTCCAGACTAGTACAGGGATTCCCTAGCGAGGAGACTTATTTAATTGTTTTCAATGTTGGGACAGCAATTTTTGGGGAGCACTATACTCTGGAGAATGATATATGGGGCCCACCATACACTAGAGCCTTCCAAAGGTGGACATCAGACACTGGAGCAGCATTTACAGGGCCCATTATACACTGGAGCATTAGAAATGGGGCCCATTATATATGGAGCATTATTTGGGCCCATAAGACAGTGGAGCTTCATCCATGGGGACCAACATATACTGTAGCATTATGTGGAGCTCATCATATACTGTTTCAAACATTATATGGGACCAATGATTCTGTATGGAGAAATATATGGGCCTCATTACTCTGTATAGCGCACTATGCGGTGCCCATAATACTGTATGGAGTAATATACTGTCCGTTTTTGGAGCTATTGGAGAATTTAAAATCAATATCAGTCATGAGATGTAAAAAGTGAAGTATTTTTCATTGAACTAGACCGCTATTTCTCTACCGTATCGGAGCATCATGAGTTGTGGTATGTGTTAAAGGGGCGCTCTTTGGCCCAGGGCACATGAAAACCTGGAGCCAGCCCTAACCCTCCACAACTTTAGCCAAATAACCCCCAGTTTTCAGTGTGTAACTATTATTATGAAGTAAGTTAAGGTTGACAAGCTTCAGTAATAAAAATTGATGTTTTTTCCATTCAAACGGGCACTGTAGGTGTGTTTAATGTCCTCCACTCCCTGCCGACTTTGCTTCCCCATTGACTTGCATTGGGTTTCGTGTTTCAGTCGGCCTTCGACTTTTCACGATAATCGGCCGATTTCGTTTGACTCGACTTTTGAGAATGCGGGTTTCATGAAACCCGACTCGACCCGAAAAAAGGCAAAGTCGCTCATCTCTATTCGCCACCATTTTCCAAACAAGGAAAACAAGTTCCAAGTAGACCAAGTCAGGTTCTACTGTTGTTCCATTTAGACGCAACCTCAAATAGATCTAATTCAACTTCCCTGCCACGGATCGAATGTTGGCTAATGCTCCATGAATAAAGTACGGTATATAGTGCAGAACCGCTAGGTACCAAATAAAATGTGTTGTTTTATTGATAATAATCACAAAAAATTATTAAAAGAGAGCTTAGGTATGGTATGTAGCCACCTTGTGAGAATGCTGATCGCTTTCCACTTGATGCAACAGGGTGGCTACATGCAGATGTTTTTAGCATAAGCATTTTTATTGTCTTTCGCATTATCAAGAAATCACTATATTTTATTAGGTAACTGATGGTTCTGCATTTTATACAGTACTTTATTCATCAGATGGGTAACCTCTTTCCAATTGGGGCATTAACCAACATTCTATCCGTGACAGAGAACATCTGTGTAATGGATGGAGAACATGACTGGGTCTACTTGGAACTTGGTTTCCCTAGTTGCTAAAATTGTGGCAAGTGTTTGGCATCATAGAACTGTACTATTATTTCACAGCTTGGTGTTGAAACCCTGTGGACTTTTGAAATAGGACTTTTGGTCTTTGCATGCAGCATTCTCAAGTGCAGATTTTAAGTGCACATTAGAAATATACCAGAAATGTCGCAGAAGTGACCGGAAGGTAAGAGCTACAACTATTTATTAATTGAGTTCACCTCTTTATTTTCCCACACTTACTCTTTCACCATGTTTGCATTTGCCCTTGCACTTTTTGCTCCACTAATCTTTCCACTAATCTTTCCACTGCTCCACTAATCTCAACTAACCTCTGCACTAATCCGTACCTCCCACTCCCGACTCCAAGACTTCTCCCGTGCTGCTCCTATCCTCTGGAATGCTCTACCCCAAGAAATTAGGACTAACCACAATTTGCATAGTTTTAGGAGCTCCCTCAAAACACATTTGTTCAGAGCGGCTTATCACGTTCACTAATCAAAGTCATTCTATGTGTAAGTGTGCGTGTGTAGCCCATTCACTATCTCCATCCATCCTTCACTCCCTCAAGATGGCTGGACCTTCATTGTAAATACATCATAGTAAATAAACACCTGTACTTTGTATCTCCCTCACCTCATTGTAGATTGTAAGCTCTCACGAGCAGGGTCGTCTTATTTCGCCTTATTTTGCTTTAATTATTGTCTTGTTAACGTTGTTACTTATGACTTGTGTTTTTAAACTGTAAAGAGCTGCTGAATATGTTGGCGCTATATAAAGATTATTATTATTACTCTCCTTCGCTATCCCAAAACCCCATCACTAATAATTATTTCACTTTTCCTCCAACCCCCCCCCCCACCTAACCTCGTCTGCAGACCTGCTTCTCAACCTCACAACCCTCCTACCAAAATACAAAACAAGCAGGTCACTCTCCTCTCACCTCTCCCTCTCTCTACTTCTCACTGCTGGCAGTATACAGTATCTCACAATCCAGGACCTCTAAAGCTCATACCCCCATTAATTATCCCTCTATAACTCCCCACCTAATAGAAACTACCACAATCTCCGCAACATATTACCAATTCCTTTGACCCGCACTCTGACGCTCCCTTTTTCTGGAGTGCTTTGAAACGCCTGTTCCATTTGCAATAAGCTCCACATCATTCACGACCTCTTTACCTTTTGCAATCTATCCTTCTTAGGCCTCACCAAAACATTGCTGACACCCTCCAACACAAACTCTCCTTCTGCACTGTGTTATGGTGGCCTTCATTTCACCCACACTCCTCACCCTGGTAATAGACATGGTGGAGGAGTTGGTCTTCTTTCTAACAACTGCACCTTCAACCTCCTTCCACCTCTACCCTCCCTCATCATCCCTTCTTTCGAAAGGCATTCTGTCTGTATCTACTCTCCTTCTGAACTGCAAGTGGCTGTCATATAGTGACCCCAGGGCCCAGCCACTGCCTTTATTGATCATTTCTCCACCTGGCTTCTATACTTTCTCTCTGCTGACATTCCCACCATCATCATGGGTGATTTCAACATCCCCACTGACACCCGCTAATCTGCAGCCGACAAAATTTTGTCACTTGCTTCATCCTTTGGCCTTACTCAGATGTCCTTCACAGCTACCCACACAAATGGACATACATTAGACCTTATCTTCACCTGCCTCTTCACCACCATCAACTCACTTTCTCATCCCTTTCCTTCTCCACACCTAGCGCACCCCGGCAGAAACCTTGCACACCTAGATATTTCCACACTCTCTGACTATTCTAGTGCTGTCCTCCATATCTTCACTCCATGACACAGACAGTATCACTGTTTTCTACAATGCCACACTCACATCAGCTATTGACTCTGTCACCCCTCTTGTACATGGCCGAGTGAGACGAATCAATAGACAACCCTGGCACAATAACCTCACTAACAAGCTTTGGCAAGTGTCCATGGTTGAGGAGCGGTGCTGGAAGAAAACACACTCTCAAGAAGACTCCAGTGCATTCTAAGCCGCAACTTTCACATTCAAGTTGTCCCTCACCTGTACTAAACAGGACTACTTCACAACCCTCATATCTTCTTTATACCATATTCCCAAATGGTTAATCAACACTTTTAACTCCCTCAGACCTCTGTCATCTTTGAATAAGACCCTGCCGCACATTTCAAAAATAAGGACAACCAAACTAGGCAAGTCTTTACTGCCCATTCAGCACAACCCTTATGTATAACAGACCACTGCCCCTCCCCCATGACCTGCATCTCCATCATCACTGAAGGAGAGCTTACTCATCTCCTCTTCAAAATGCACCTCGCTATTTGCGCACTTGACCCCATCCCACCTCCTTCCCAACCTCACCACTACACTTATCCCAGCTCTAACCCATCTCTTCAACCGATAACTAACTTCTGGTACCTTCCCTTCTGCTTTCAAACATGCCACAATCACACTATCCTGAAGAAGCCATCACTCGACCCAACTTCTACATTCAGCTATTGCCCATATCTCTGCTTCTATTTAGCTCCAAACTCATCCAGCATAATGCCAATGCTGAACTTTCCTCCATCTGTCATCTAGTTCACTCTTTGACAACCTACAATCTGGATTCCACCCCCACCACTCCACTGAAACTGCCTTGACCAAAATCACTAGCGACTTACTTACAGCCAAAGCTAACAGACAATTCTCTGTACTTCTCTCATGGACCTCTCCTCTGCCTTCAACACAGTTGACCAATCCCTCCTACTACACATCCTCTCTTCCCTTGGCATCAAATACAATGCCCTCTACTCATATATTTACAACAGCACATTTAGCATCTTTCACTTCCATAATAGCTCTTCATCCTGCCCTCTCCCTGTTGGTGTCACTCAAGGCTCTTTCTTGGGACCCCTACTCTTCTCAATCTATACCTTTGGCCTGAGACCACTCATAAAGTCCCATGGCTTCCAGTAACACTTATACGCTGATGACACTCAAATCTACCTCTCCGGCCCTGATGTCACCTCTCTGCTGCCCAGAATCCCAGAGTGTCTATCAGCCATATCCTCCTTCTCATCATGTTTCCTCAAGCTCAATGTGAACAAAACTGAACTCATCTTTCCTCTATCTCACTTAACTCCCCTACCTGATCTATCTATCACAATAAATTACATTATGCTTTCCCCTGTACCAGAGGTCTGCTGCCTCGCAGTAACTCTCGACTCTGCCCTGCCTTTCAAACTACACATCGAAGCTCTTACAACCTCCAACGCAAAAATAGTTCCAGAATCTGTCCTCATCTCCCGCCTCGACTACTGCAATATCCTCCTCTGTGGCCTAACCACAAACACTCTTGCACTTCTCTAGTTCATCCTTAATTCTGCTTCCCACCTAATACATCTCTCACCTTTCTACTCTCCCCTCTGTAAATCCCTTCATTGGCTCCCAATTCCCCAACATACCCAGTACAAACTACTAACATTTATCTCCAAAGCCATCTATAACATATCTCCTCCGTATATCTCTGATCTAATCTTCCAATAGCTTCCTAAACATAATTTCTGGTCCTCTCAAGACCTCCTTCTCTCTTCCACACTTATTTGTTCCTCACCCAGTTGCCTCTAAAGTGAACCTCTGGAATTCTGTGCCCCAACATGTCCAATTATCCACCACATTCAGAACTTTCAGACAGATCTTGAAAACCTGACTCTTCTAGGAAGCTTGCAGCCTGTAATGACCCAGCTGCCACCTCACCACCACCGGAGCTGCTGCAAACCCCCCAACCTACTGTCTCCTTCCCCATTATCCTGTAGATTGTAAGCCCGCAAGGGCCAGGTCCTCTTCTTTCTGTACCAGTTTGTCATTGTTGGTTTGTTCACAGTAATTTATATTTGCATTTTGTATGCAACCCTTCCTCATGTACAGCACCATGGAATCAATGATGCTCTCAAAATAAATAAAAATAATAATAATAACTTTTTAGGTCTCACCTAATGTTGACAGCTCATTGAGTTCAATGAGATTTAAATAATGGTCATTTTTCTATGATATATATTCTGACTGGGTATGGCTCTGTTTACAATATTTCTGTGTCATGGTATCTATAATATAACGCTGTAAGCGTCACTCTGTCTGAAGCCTTTATAGACTGTGCAAGCGCGACGCGCCTATGCAGTCTGGCTCCAGACAGTGACGTATTCCCCCAGGAGATCGCGGTATGCGTAAGCACTGAACGCATACCATGATATCCGCAACACCTTACCGATCCGCTGTTGCTGTTGCCGTAGGGTCTTGCCTCTTGATGTGATGTCAAGAGATGGCAGGTTGTGGCGCCGGAATCGGCGCATGCGCAGTCCGCGCTTACCGCCGCAATTTTGTAGAAGACACACTGCAGTGTGTCTTTAAGAAAATGGTGCCGGAAAGCAAGGACTGCGCAGACGCCGAGTCCAGCACCACAATACACCCTCTCTAGACATCATGGAAAAACAACTTAATGATTGGGTATTGACGCGGGCCCTCTCCTGACATCACAGCGAGACCCCACGTCAATACCCAATCATTACGTTATTGGGCCTTGATGTCTGGACAGGACATGTTGTGGTGCCGGAATCGGCACCTGCGCAGTCCTCGGTTTCCGCCGCCATGTTCTAGAAGACTACAGTGTCTTGTGCAGCCGAAATCGTTGCGTGTTGTGGTGCCAGAATAGGGCAACGATTTCGGCTGCACAATCCCGCCCTCTCCTGACCTCACGGCATTGGCGGGTAAGGGGACCATGCATACCAGAATTGGGGGGTGAGGGGACCATGCATACCAGAATAGGGGGATGAGGGGGTACCATGCATGCCAGGTTTGGGGGGTGAGGGGACCATACATACCAGGATGAGGAATGCGGTACCATGTATACCAGGATTGGGGGGAGCATACATACCAGAATAGGGATAAGGGGGCCATGCATACCATTATAGGGATGAAGGGGCCATGCATAGCAGGATAGTTATGATGGGTGCCATACATACTACGATAGGGATGAGGGAGGACATGCATACCAAGATTGTGGGGTGAGGGGACCATGCATACCAGGATTGGGGGGTGAGGAGACCATGCATTCTAGGATTGGGGGTGAGAGGACCATGCATTCCAGGATTGGGGATGAGGGAACCATGCATACCAGGATTGGCGGGTGAGGGGACCATGCATACCAGGATAAGGGGGTGAGGGGACCATGCATGCCAGGATAAGGGGGTGAGGGGACCATGCATACCAGGATAAGGGGGTGAGGGGACCATGCATGCCAGGATAGGGGGGGTGAGAGGACCATGCATACCATAATTGTGCACTGGGAGTCACGTGACCGCAGGTCCTATTGGTCACGTGACGGAAAGTCCTGAAGCTGCAATGAACTGCCTGAATGAGCAGCTGCTGCCACGTGCCCTCGCAGGAGGAGGATGTCAGCACAGACACAGGAAGAGCCACGGGGATGATGGAAACAGGAGCCATCATCGGAAGGTGAGTTAAGTGTTTGTTATTTTATCATGTGCTTGCCAGCAGGGGGGAATATAGGGACGGGGGGGCTGTGTGAATGCCAGCAGGGGGGAATATAGTAATGGGGGCCCGTGTGCATGACAGCAGGGGGGAATATAGGGACGGGGGGCAGTGTGCATGCCAGCAGGGGTGAATATAGGGACGGGGGCCCATGTGCATGCTAGCAAGGGGAAATATAGGGATGGGGGGCCATGTGCATGCCAGCAGGGGGGAATATAGGGACGGGGGCCATGTGAATGCCAGCAGGGGGGAATATAGGGACGGGGGCCATGTGCATGCCAGCATGGGGGCATATCGAGAGAGCGGGAGCCATGTGTGTGTCAGCAGGGGGGCATATAGAGAGAGGAGGGGCCATGTGAGTACCAGCAGGGGGGCATATAGTGACCGGGGGGCCATATCCAGGATGGGATGGGGGGTTATGTGCCAGCACAAGGGGGCAATGTGCCAGGATGGGGGTTATATAGATACCAGGATGAGGGACATATATATGATTTGAAAGACGGACACTGGCATTATAAGACACACCTCCATTTAACATAAAAAACATTTTTTTCTCTTTTTCTTCACCAAATTTAGGGGTGCGTCTTAGAATCAGGTGCGTCTTATGAAGCGAAAAATACGGTAGATGGTGTGTGCTTTTCTCCGTTGTGTGTGATTCCAGACACTATATATATTCATGTCTTGCATTGCTATCTACATTTATGCTTATTGATTATAACTGGCACCACTATATATTGTGCATATTTGTACCTTATTATTACTGGTATCATTCACCTATGACTATTGCACAGTCAATTTATATATAATTCATTTACTTACTCATTGTTCCTTCATTCATGCCCAACTGCATTTTGCCATCCTTTGGGGCCTCTAACTGTTTTACCCATTTTTCCTTTTTGTCTGCTTCTTAACCTTGTACTAAAGCTTTTACATGTTTTTATCTATTTTTCAGTAAAGTTGTTTACTTTTTACATTTGTTTAGGGTCTTAGTCATGCTTCTTATGTTAGAGTGTATGTGTAAGGGTTCTGAATGTTCCATGGAGCCTGTTTTGCTCTTGTCCAAGATAGAGTCTGGTGCTTCGCCCTGCCCTTGAACTTCCTGTCTGTCCTGCAATTTAAGTCCAGGTTAGGAGATCTTCTTTGCCTAAGTATTTTGTTGCTGCTGGCTCCTGAGCTTCTGCCTGTTTGCTTCTGGACTCCTGCTGCTGATCGCTACTCGGTGCTCTACCTCTCCACATTCAGCTGCCTTCAGTCCACGGTGCAGCTCCTTGATCCTGACCAGGGTTACCTATTGTCCAGACTTCGAGTGAGGAGCTACTCACATCTGGATCTGCTGTGGTCAGTAAGAAATTCTGACATCATTAGAACTTTTCAGCCCAAAAGGTACAATTAGAGACCTTCTCCTGTAAACACTCCACCTGTGTATTTCTGGACTTCCACATATAAGTGCCGTGCACACTTGTGATCATATTAATGCTGGACTTCCACTTTTAAGTGCTGTGTGCACTCTCACTCATATTATTGCTGGACTTCCACATTTAAGTGCCTTGTGCATTCCTGCATCATATTACTGCTGGACTGGTTCTTATTTGCGGTCACGTCCCGCTCTTCAGTTTGCTAAACATTTCCACATTGTGCTGTGCACTTCGTTACAATTGCAGGAAGATCTCTGTTAGTTTTTGTTCCACTACTTACTTTGTTAAATACACTTGTTTGCCTCAGCTTTAGTCTCATTCGTTTTATCCCACGCTATCAGATTCCGTAGTACCCTTATAATTGTTACAGGATACTCAGGCTGAATAAGGAATCTGCTGGGATAATGTCTACTGAGACAAAGTTGTTCTCTATGATCAACTCTTCACATGGGGACATAGAGGCTCTGCAAAACAAGATTGCTAACTGGGAGTCTCATTTCGGGCAGGCGCTTCAGAATTTAAGTAATCAAATAATAGCAGGGGCCCTCCCAAGTTACCGCCGTTTAGGTTTAATGGAGACTGCTACAAATTTTGTGGGTTTATTAATGAATGCATTTTGTACTTTGATGTACATGCTGCCTACTTCCATACAGATCGATTCAAAGTCTTATGTATAATCATGTTACTTACCTCCCGAGCTCTCGCATGGGTGAATTGAGACTTGTGACCCTCGTTTGAATAACCTTGATGATTTCCTTGCTGCAATGTCTATAATGTTTGATTATCCTAATCATTGCACTATCGCTTAAACCGTATTGTTATCATTACGTCAGGTTAAGGGTTCTGTCGTTGAATACGCTACTGAATTTAAACAGCTGGCGGTGGATATGGTTTGGGACTGTTATGCCCAATTACCCATTTTTAAGAAGGGACTTTCTACTGTGATTAAGGACGAGTTAGCCCATGCAGATGCTCCACAAGACTTAAAGGCATTCATACAGCATTGTGTGTGCATTGACAAGTTACTGAGCATATACAGGAGAGATTTGCAGCCTCTAACCATGTCACTAAGGGTCCCGTTACACTAAATGATGCACCAGCGATCCCGACAATGATACAACCTTGTCAGGATCGCTGGTGCCCCACTACATGATTGCTAGTGAGCTGTCAAACAGGCAAATCTCACCAGTGATCAGAACCAGCAAGGACGCTGGTATCCAAGGTAAATATCAGGTAACTAAGCGCGTGCGTCATGTAGTTACCCGCTGTGTACCTTGGATACCAGCTCCCAGCGCGAGCACGCAGGTATCCAAGGTAAATATCGGGTAACTAAGAGCGCGCGTCGCTTAGTTACCTGCTGTGTACCTTGGATACCTGCGTGCTGGCGCTGGGAGCTGGTATCCAAGGTACACAGCGGGTAACTAAGTGACACGCGCGCTTAGTTACCCGATATTTACCTTGGATACCAGCTCCCAGCGTCTGCTTACAGCGCTGGGAGCTCGCTGATCGTTGGTCTCCCGCTGCCACACGATGCGTGCTGGTCAGCGGGAGACCAACAATCAAAAAATGGCCCAGGACATTCCTGCACGATCAGCGATACCCGGCGGGGGTGGTGGTCGCTGATGCATGTCACATACAGCGATTTCGCTGGCGAGATCGCCGATGCGTCACAAAATCAGCGATCTCGCTAGCGATCTCGCTGTGTGTGACGGGGCCTTAACTCTCCCCTTTCTCCTAAAGAAGCTGCAGGCAAATCCTCTTGGGAAGTTGAACCAGTTCCCATGCAAGTGGATGCTCTGCAGCTGCGTGAGACTAATGAGCGCAGGGAGCATCGTTTTCATGAAAGTTTGTGTTTTTACTGCAGTCAGTCAGATTACTTCCTTATCAACTGTCCTAAGCGGCCTCACAAGGTACTAACCGATATAGGAATATGAGAGTCAGGATGCTAAATCTGTTGCTTCTGAGTCCAGTTTTTCTGTGAATGCTGTCTTTCATTCCCTATCAGTGACTGCCTCTCCTAAAATACGGAAGGATAACGAGACATATTGTTCCCTTCCCATAAAGATCCAGTTGTCATGACAATGGATCGCCTGTGCAGTCATGGTTGATTCAGGGGCAGGAGGTAACTTTATGGACTTAACCTTTGCCAAGGAACATGGCATAAGGACTCAGCAGAAAGCCACTCCGATAACCATGGAAACTGTGGATGGTTCCCCTCTAGTTTCAGGACCAGTGGATCAGGAGACAGTTCCTCTGCAGGTTTTCATTGAACCCAATCATCAGGAAATGCTATCTTTTATGTCAATTTCTTCACCACATTTCCCTTTAATTTCAGGAATTCCCTGGCTGCAGTTGCAGAATCCAGTTATCAACTGGGAGACCAAGGAGATCACTTTTCCACCAAGGGAGACACCAGTAACAAGTCAGGAAAGTTCTCGGGATACGGAATGTACCACTGATGTATCTATGTTACCATCCATAATGAATTCTCTGATATTTGTGAAAAGAAGATGGCAGATCAGCTTCCTCCTCATAGACCTTATGATTGCCCTATTGAACTACTTCTGGGGGCGGCTATTCCATTCAAGAATGTCTACCCACTAGCAGCTCCGGAGCTGCAGGCTTTGAAGGAATACATTGATGACAATTTGGCTAAGGGTTTCATTCGCCCCTCTTCATCACTGGCAGGAGCACCCATCTTTTTCATAAAGAAGAAGGATGGAACACTTAGACCATGTATTGATTATCAGGAGCTCAACAAGGTAACCATTCGGAACTGTTATCCTTTGTTGTTAATTCCTGAACTTCTGGAAAGAGTACGACATGCTAAAATCTTCTCTACGTTGGATCTTCGCTCTGGGGATGAATGGAAGACTGCATTTAAACGTTGTTATGGGCATTTCGAATACCTTGTGATGCATTTTGGTCTCTGCAACGCTACGGCAACCTTCCAACATCTGGCTAATGACATTTTTAGAGATCTGTTAGATCATTTTGTTGTAATCTATCTGGATGATATTTTGATTTTTTTCTGATTCGTTGCAGGAACATCAAGAGCATGTTAAAACTGTTTTGAGATGCCTGAAAGAGAATCATCTCTACATCAAGTTTGAGAAATGTGAGTTCCATTGCACAAAAATTCAATTTCTGGGTTATGTTTTCTTGCCACAGGGGCTAAAATTGGAGGCAAGTAAGATACAGGCTATTCTTGATTGGCCCACACCTAAAAATTTCAAGGATGTACAATGGTTCATCAGATTTGCGAACTTTTATAGACGTTTCATTCGTAATTTCTCTGAAATTGTCCGACTCATTACGCAACTAACCATGAAGGAAAATACTTTTTTGTGGTCTACACAGGCTCAAGAGGCTTTTGATTGTCTTAAGACCCATTTCACTTCTGCATCTGTATTGATTCACCCTAACCCAGCACATCCTTTCATCGTGGAGGTGGATTGTTCGGATTGTGCTCTTGGGGCCATACTCTCGCAGAGAACAGGAGAGAAGGGTCTGTTACATCCATCTGCTTTTTTCTCTTGTAGAATTTCTGCTTCAGAGAAGAATTATGATGTGGGAGATAAAGAGCTTCTAGCCATTACGCTGCATATAAGGAATGGAGGCACCATCTGCAGGAGGCAGCCCAACAGGTTATAGTGCTCACGGATCATCGCAATCTGGAATTTCTTAGATCTGCTAGATGTCTTTTTCCACATGAGGCTCGTTGGAGCCTATTTTTGAATCAATTTAACTGTCATTTCATACCGCCCAGTTTCACGTAATGGGAAAGTGGATGCTTTGTTCCGAATCCATGCCACAGATTCCGTACCTGGGACCCCGTCCAAGACCATTTTGTCAGATGTCAACTTTGTCGGAGTCGTCCAGAATAAGGACTTATGGAAGACTATTAAGGAGGCCTATGATGCGGACACATTTCTCGCTAAGGCTACTTTCACACATCAGTTTTTTGCTGTCAGGCAGGATCCAGCTATTTTTAGAAAAAATGGATCCGGCATAAATTTTGGAGAACTGTAGAAACGGATCCGTTTTTCTGCTGGATCCGTCTAGCAGGTTATATCTGTTTCCTGGGGGCTGGCCAATTGGATCTGAGCATGCGCAGACTTAAAAAAACGGATCCGGTGGCTGGATCCGTCTTTTTCTGGATCCGGCGCATTCCGGCGCCCATAGACTTTCATTGTAGCAAAAAGCCGGAAGCGTCGGATCCAAAAAACGTTACAGTAGCCGTTTTTTCCAGACGCCGGAATGAGACAAGTAGCCGGATCCGGCAAAGAACGGATGAAACGCAATGCCATCCGGCGCGATCCGGCGCTAATGCAAGTCAATGGGGAAAAACTGGATCCGGCATTGCATTTTACCGGATCCGGTTTTACAAAAAAAAGCAGGATCGCGCCTGACGGCAAAAAACTGATGTGTGAAAGAGGCCTTACCCGACTGATTATGTGAACTTAGTTCTCAAGAACGATATGTGGGTTCCGGATTGACGTTTATACCTTCCAGAGGCTGTAAAGTTGCAGGTCCTCAAGTTTGTCCATGACTCCAAGTTGGCTGGTCATCGGGGGGGGTACAGAAGACAGAAGTTCCTGAACTGTTTCTTTTGGTGGTCTACCTGTCTGAAGGACATGAAGAGCTAGGTTCTCTCTTGTGAGGTATGTGCATGCTTTAAGACTCCTCGTGTATCACCTACTGGATTGCTGCAACCACTACCTGTCCCCTCTCGCCCTTGGAGGTCTATTTCTATGGACTTTATAGTGGAATTGCCCACCTCTGAGGGAAAGAATTCTATGCTGGTTGTTATAAATTGCCTTACTTAAGCTGCCCACTTCATTCCTTGTATTGGTCTTCCCTCAGCCAAGGAGACGGTAGATCTGGTCGTTCAGAATGTGTTCCGGCTGCATGGAGTTCCAGATTAAATCATATGTAATCGGGGAGTGCAGTTTACATCCAGATTCTGGAAGGGATTCTGTTCTGTGCTTGGTGTTAATGTTTGCCTGTCTTTTGCATATCATCCTCAGACGAATGGGCAGACACAGTGGACTAATCAGACTCTGGAAAACTTCGAGGCCCACCCATGAAAACTTTTTTGCATGGTCTTGTTTTGCAATGCAATATGTTATTTAGTTAGTTGAATGGTCTCATGAGCAATCTGGATTAATTTTTACAGCATTTTAAAGTTGGGTCGCAAGGCTGAAATATGGAAATGGAGAAGTCGGCTGTTGCAATGGCTGCAATTCCACCTTCCACCAAGGTGCTTTTTCATCTGTGGGAATAGGTGATAGTCCGATGGAGCCAAATCAGGGGAATAGGGTGGGTGCTGAAACAGTTGGAAACCACAGGAGTGAATTGCAGCAGCCGATGTGTGAACTTTACCAACTTCTCCATTTCCATATTTCAGCCTTGCGACCCAACTTTAAAATGCTGTAACGGAAACAAAAAAATTCAAAATAAATCCATATTGCTCATGAGACTATTCAACTAACTAAATAACATATTGCATTGCAAAACAAGACCATGCAAAAAAGATTTCATGGGTGGGCCTCGAAGTTTTCAGGTGCCCCTCGTAAGTGCCGTGCGCACTTGTGATCATATTACTGCTGTACTTCCATGTTTAAGTGCTGTGCACACTCCTGCGTCATATTACTGCTGGACTAGTTCATATTTGCGGTCGCGCCCCGCCATTCAGTTTGCTAAACATTTCTATATTGTGCTGTGCACTTCGTTACAATTATAGGACGATCTGTTAGTTTTTGTTCCACTTCTTACTTTGTTAAATACACTTCTTTGCCTCAGCTTTGGTCTCCGATTCGTTTTATCCCACGCTATCAGATTCCATAGTAACCTTATAATTGTTACAGTATGATATGCTGCATGTGACCTGTACTTATTGTCATGTCCTCACTAAATGAACGGGATTCATATAGCTTAACAAGCAATTAAACCGCTATATCGGGGTCCAATAAGGGAGACTGTAGTTGAATCTGTGGTTTATTGAACGTAGGTATAGATGTGTATGGTAAAACTACAACAGAAAACAGATACATAAGATCAGAATTGGGTAAATGGAAATATACATTATACATAACATACAATCTGAACTACTAGCTGAGAAGGGGTTGTAAATAAGCTAGCTAATATAAGGCAGAATATACAGAGAGAATGATTACATACCACCGATGCTAACACTTAGGGGAAACAGAGCGATGAGGTGCTTCCAATATGCAGACTTGAAAGAAATGGCCGACTGAAGAGAGAAAGGGGGCTGGGATAGACCATGATCCCTTGCAAAGTTACCCAGAATACATTAGGAATTCGAGGGAAATAATACAGGAAATGCAATGCCTAATATCATGCAGTTATAACTTTTGGCCACTAGATGGAGCTAGAAACAATAAACATTAAATGTGTGGTAAACTGAGCATTATATACATACAGCAATCATTGCATGTAATCAGAACAGGTAATTAAGAGTCATTGCTTATGTTAGTGGGACTATATCAGTATTATCAGAGCCATATGTAAATTAAAAGAAAGAAACTCAAAACTCCTTAACCCCTTCACCCGAACCTGTTTTCACCTTCCTGACCAGGCCAAATTTTATAATTCTGACCACTGTAACTCGTATTCTAGGATAATCACATATACAGTTGAAACCAGAATTTACAACATCTCAAGAAATCAGCCAGGAAGTTAAAGCTTGGGCGGAAATGGGTTTTCCAAATGGACAATGACCTGAAGCATACTTCCAAAATGGTAACAAAGTGGCTTAAGGATAATATTCTGCCTTCAGGCACGCTGACACGATGTGCAATCCAGCATACAGTATAAACCACAGCTCTGTCTGTCTCTGACTGTTCTCTGTAGTCTAACTTGTTTATTTGTGAAGAGTATAGAACATGCGCGGTAAAACTACAAGGAATACAAATAATATGCATAAGTATTGGCAGATGATAACAGCTAACACAATCACAGAAGTGTACATTGAGATGCAAACATTACATAGGAATACATTAGTTTATGATTACATTTAATGAGAACTGGTAACTAAAGGGTTAATGACATCTCTTGGGTGCTAGACAGTAAATAACACCTCTCTGAATCACTGCATTGCAAGAAAACACTGACTCTCACCAGATATGATTTAGCCGGGTAGTGACTCAAGTAGAGAAGTTGCAGGAAAAACAAAGGTTACACAGGAGGACAAAATAACATGTGCATCCTATGAGATCCACAGAAGCAAAATGGCCCTTCTTCATCCCAGAATACACTGCTTCATTCCCACAAAGCATTGCTTCAATCCCACTGCATTGCTTCTGTTAAAGGCACAGACTATATATTGCTATCAAAAAACACTGCTTTAAATTCAGCCACCACTAGATGCTGCTATAATTAACCCAGCAGATAATAAAACATTCTTTGCCCTATTAAGAGGGCAGAACAGATAACAAAGTCAATGTTTTGGAGTAAAAAAAAGATAGAAGCCAGTGCTGCTTGTGGTTAGAACGCAATACATGAGGTGCATATGCACATATTAACATCTAACTGTATTCAAAATGAGACATTTGGCAAAATATTGATCAATAAATTGAGCCACCCCGCAGCGCCAAGGCAATCTCATGTGGAGGGTCCTACTCTACATTTTTATTATTCAGTGTGCCATTACGGCCTCCTAAATATTTTAAAAGCGAGACCATATCAAATGCGTTCTAACCACAAGCAGCGCTGGCTTCTCTCTTTTTTTATTGCATATTGGTTTGTGGTTGACCACCACTGTTGCCGTGCGTGCTGGTTTATGTTCGCCATTTTTGCTGTGTTCATCGTGATGGATCTAGGCTGCTGTGCACATACACAGCAGCCCCGCCCTGCCTCAGGCTTTATTTAATTTGTGCACCTGTGTCTGAGCCTGCATCGCCCTTCATCTGTGTTTACTGGTCAGGCAATGTGTGGAGGTCAAACCTGAGATGTCTATGTTCAGACCTGGTTGGCCTTTATCTGCACTTGCTTCATCTGGCTGCATGGGAGTGATGCAGATATGCTTCAGGTATGGATTGCATTTGATATGGTCTTGCTTTTAAAATATTTAGGAGACTGTAATGGCACAGTGAATAATAAAAATGTAGAGTAGGACCCCCCACATGAGATTGCCTTGGCGCGGCGGGGTGGCTCAATTTATTGATCAATATTTTGTCAAATGTCTCATTTTGAATACAGTTAGATGTTAATATGTGCATATGCACCTCATGTTATGCGCTCTAACCACAAGCAGCGCTGGCTTCTCTCTTTTTTTATTCAATGATTCAATGTTTTGGAGTGGCCATCACAAAGTTCTGATCTCAATCCTATTGAAAATTTATGGTCAAAGATGAAAAGACAGGTGCGAGCAAGGCGACCTACAAACCTGGATCAGTTACACCAGTTTTGTCAGGAGGAATGGGACCAAATTCCAACCAACTATTTTGAGAAGCTTGTGGAAGGATATCCCAAATGCTTGACCCAAGTAATTCAGTTTAAGGGCAATGATACCAAATACTAATGACAAATATGTAAACTTTTGACTTTGCAGTAAGTAGTAAAAATGCTTTAAAACATTCTCTTTCATTATTCTGGCATTTGGCAAATATTAATAATTATGGCAATCCTAATTGACCTAAAACAGGAAAGGTTCATTATGATTTCATGTCAGATATTGAGAAAAACATGCATATGTGTTGTTTTATATACAGTCATATGTAAAAGTTTGGGCACCCCTATTAATGTTAACCTTTTTTCTTTATAACAATTTTGGTTTTTGCAACAGCTATTTCAGTTTCATATATCTAATAACTGATGGACTCAGTTATATTTCTGGATTCAAATGAGGTTTATTGTACTAACAGAAAATGTGCAATCTGCATTTAAACAAAATTTGACCGGTGCAAAAGTATGGGCACTAGAGTTGAGCGATACCGTCCGATACTTCAAAGTATCGTATCGGATGGTATCGGCCGATCTTTAAAAAAAGTATCGGTATCGCCGATTCCGATACCGGAAGTCCCATTCAAGTCTATGGGACTTCCGGTATCGGAATAAGAAAAACCCTTTCCTGCCCTCGTACAGCCTCTCTGGGGTCTGTACGGGCCTTTCGGGGGGCTGTGCCGGCCTGCCAGGGGGTCTGTGCAGGCTCCGGTGGTCTGTGCAGGCTCCGGGGGGCTGTGCCGGCCTGCCGGGGGGCTGTGCCGGCCTGCCGGGGGGCTGTGCAGGCTCCGGGGGGCTGTGCCGGCCTGCCGGGGGGCTGTGCCGGCCTGCCGGGGGGCTGTGCCGGCCTGCCGGTGGTCTGTGCAGGCTCCGGGGGTCTGTGCAGGCATCGTCCGATGGGACTACAAGTCCCATCGGGCAATGCCTGCTACCATGACAGTGATTGACACATTAGCCAATGATGGGACAGTAGTAGTCCCATCATCCGGCTAATGTGTTAAATGTAAAAAAAAAAAAAAAATTACATGCTACATACATACAACATGCATACTACATACATGCTACATTCATACTACATACTACATACATGCTACATTCATACTACATAAATACTACATGCAACATACATACTACATATATACTACATGCATGCTACATACATACTGCATGCTACATACATACCACATATATACTACATACATACTACATGCATGCTACATGCATGCTACATGCTACATACATAACACATATATACTACATGCATGCTACATACATACTACATGCTACATACTACATATATACTACATGCATGCTACATACATACTACATGCTACATACTACATATATACTACATGCATGCTACATACATACTACATGCTACATACATACAACATACATACTACATACATGCTACATTCATACTACATAAATACTACATGCAACATACATACTACATATATACTACATGCATGCTACATACATACTGCATGCTACATACATACCACATATATACTACATACATACTACATGCATGCTACATGCATGCTACATGCTACATACATAACACATATATACTACATGCATGCTACATACATACTACATGCTACATACTACATATATACTACATGCATGCTACATACATACTACATGCTACATACTACATATATACTACATGCATGCTACATACATACTACATGCTACATACATACTACATATATACTACATGCATGCTACATACATACTACATGCTACATACATACTACATACATACTACATGCATGCTACATGCATGCTACATACATACCACATACATAACACATATATACTACATGCATGCTACATACATACTACATGCTACATACATACCATATACATACTACATGCATGCTACATACATACTACATGCATGCTACATACATACTACATGCTACATACATACTACATATATACTACATGCATGCTACATACATACTACATGCTACATACATACTACATATATACTACATGCATGCTACATACTACATGCTACATACATACTACATATATACTACATGCATGCTACATACATACTACATGCATGCTACATACATACTACATGCTACATACATACCACATACATACTACATATATACTACATGCATGCTACATACATACTGCATGCTACATGCATGCTACATACATACTACATACATACTACATGCTACATACATACCACATATATACTACATACATACAATACATTCATACAATACATACATAGACATACAGTACATATAACATAGAGTAACATACTTACCAATACTTGTCACATTGTTCCCCGAAGCCATTGTCTTTTCCGGAATAAATATTAACATAACAAACCACAAAAATACTCACCCACGATCCGAAGCAGTCCACGAGTGTGTCCCACGACGATCTTGGGTAGAGAACGGCAGCATCAGCTGTTGCTGCCGTTCTCTACGGGCTGCAGGAATCCAATGACGGAAGGTAGGTATCCTTCCGCACTGTATTCCTCTGCCACTTAAAAAAAAAAAAAGTCCCTAGTCTCACTTTATGCCATTGCTGTGTGGGAATTTCCCACGCAGCAATGGCATAAAGTGAGACTAGGGACTTTTTTTTTTTTAAGTGGCGGAGGAATACAGTGCGGAAGGATACCTACCTTCCGTCATTGGATTCCTGCAGCCCGTAGAGAACGGCAGCATCATCTGATGCTGCCGTTCTCTACCCAAGATCGTCGTGGGACACACTCGTGGAATGCTTCGGATCGTGGGTGAGTATTTTTGTGGTTTGTTATGTTAATATTTATTCCGGAAAAGACAATGGCTTCGGGGAACAATGTGACAAGTATTGGTAAGTATGTTACTCTATGTTATATGTACTGTATGTCTATGTATGTATTGTACGAATGTATTGTATGTATGTAGTATATATGTGGTATGTATGTAGCATGTAGTATGTATGTAGTATGTATGTAGCATGCATGTAGCATGTAGTATGTATGTAGCATGCATGTAGTATATATGTAGTATGTATGTAGCATGCATGTAGTATATATGTAGCATGTATGTAGTATGTATGTGGTATGTATGTAGCATGTAGTATGTATGTAGCATGCATGTAGTATATATGTAGTATGTATGTAGCATGTAGTATGTATGTAGTATGTATGTAGTATGTATGTGGTATGTATGTGGCATGTAGTATGTATGTAGCATGCATGTAGTATGTATGTAGCATGCATGCAGTATGTATGTAGTATGTATGTAGTATGTAGCATGTATGTAGTATGTATGTGGTATGTATGTAGCATGTAGTATGTATGTAGCATGCATGTAGTATATATGTAGTATGTAGTATGTATGTAGTATGTATGTGGTATGTATGTAGCATGTAGTATGTATGTAGCATGCATGTAGCATGCATGTAGTATGTATGTAGCATGCATGTAGTATGTATGTAGCATGCATGTAGTATGTATGTAGTATGTATGTAGTATGTATGTAGCATGCAGTATGTATGTAGCATGTATGTAGTATGTATGTAGTATATATGTAGTATGTATGTAGCATGTAGTATGTATGTAGCATGCATGTAGTATGTATGTAGCATGTAGTATGTATGTAGCATGCATGTAGTATGTATGTAGCATGTATGTAGTATGTATGTAGTATATATGTAGTATGTATGTAGCATGTAGTATGTATGTAGCATGCATGTAGTATGTATGTAGTATTTTTTTTTTTTTTTTTTTTAATATTTAACACATTAGCCGGATGATGGGACTACTACTGTCCCATCATTGGCTAATGTGTCAATCACTGTCATGGTAGCAGGCATCGCCCGATGGGACTTGTAGTCCCATCGGACGATGCTTGCACAGACCCCCGGACATCAGCACAGCCCCCCGGCAGGCCGGCACAGCCCCCCGGCAGGCCGGTACAGACCCCCACAGGGTGCACAGACCACCGGCAGGCCGGCACAGCCCCCCGCAGGCCGGTACAGACCCCGCGCAGTCCACACAGCCCCCCGGCAGGCCGGCACAGCCCCCCGGCAGGCCGGCAGAGACCCCCGGAAGGCCCGAAATGACGGCGCATCATGATGCGCACACACCGCGCATCATGATGACGTCAGTCTGTCAATCAACTTTGAACTTCCGATTCCGATGCCGAATTCCGATATTGAAAAAATATCGGAAGTCGGTATCGGAATTCCGATACAGCAAGTATCGGCCGATACCCGATACTTGCGGTATCGGAATGCTCAACACTAATGGGCACCCTTATCATTTTCTTGATTTGAACACTCCTAACTACTTTTTACTGACTTCCTGAAGCACTAAATTGGTTTTGTAACCACATTGAGCTTTGAACTTCATAGCCAGGTGTATCAAATCATGAGAAAAGGTATTTAAAATGGCCACTTGCAAGTAGTTCTCCTATTTGATTCTCCTATGAAGAGTGGCATCATGGGCTCCTCAAAACAACTCTCAAATGATCTGAAAACAAAGATTATTCCACATAGCTTTTAAGGGGAAGGATACAAAAAGTTGTCTCAGAGATTTAACCTGTCAGTTTCCACTGTGAGGAACATAGTAAGGAAATGGAAGAACACAGGTACAGTTCTTGTTAAGCCCAGAAGTGGCAGGCCAAGAAAAATATCAGAAAGGCAGAGAAGAAGAATGGTGAGAACAGTCAAGGACAATCCACAGACCACCTCCAAAGACCTGCAGCATCATCTTGCTGCAGATGGTGTCACTGTGCATCGGTCAACAATACAGCGCATGCATAACGCCTTTTTGTATCCTTCCCCTGAAAAGCTATGTTGAATAATCTTTGTTTTCAGATCATTTGAGAGTTGTTTTGAGGAGCCCATGATGCCACTCTGTGGGTGAGGGTAATAAGTTTATACTGAATTTTGGAGTGGATGGGTAGCCAGTGTAATGACTGGCACAAGGTAGAGGCATCGGTGTAACGATTGGTGAGGAATATGATCCTGGCTGCAGCATTCAAGACAGATTGGAGAGGGGAGAGTTTGGTAAGAGGGAGACTGATTAGAAGAGAGTTACAATAGTCGAGACGAGAATGAATAAGAGAAACAGTAAGTTTTTGCAGAGTCAAAAGTAAGAAAAGGTCGAATTCTAGAAATGTTTTTGAGGTGCAGATAACAAGAGCGAGCCAGTGATCGAATGTGGGGGGCAAAGGAAAGCTCGGAATCAAGTATGACCCCAAGACAGCGTGCATGTTGCTGGGCATGTGATAAGCCGACTTGTTGACTTCGGTATTTTGCCTGGAAGCCCACCTCTTGACTTTTTAACTGATGGACGGACTTAATTTCGTATTCTCCCAACTGTCATAGCACTCACATGATGCAGCTTAGCAAATTTCTTGGTAGAGAGACCACTATCTTTGAGCTGGATGATGCTGTTTCTCTTCTCTTGGGAAATCTTTTTTATGGCTGCTCCTCAATTCAAACCAGTGACCTTTCGCTTAGGAATCAACTTAATAACACATTACGGAATGTAAGAACAGGTTGCATTTTGTAGTATTCTGGAAGAAAAAGATTTTTTAACCACCAGGAGCAAAACAGTAACAATGCAGTAACATGACAAGAAGAAACCTGGGATCAGATTTTGGTCAAGACATGTTTAAATCTGATCGAGAGCATGCCCAGAGGGATTCAGGCAGTGTTGAAAGCCAAAGGTAGAGTTACAAAATACTGACAAAGTAATGAAAATTAAAATTTAGATTTTGGGGGGCAAAATAGTTACAATGCAATGACATAAAAAGAATCTTCATAACTAATCATATGCTATATAGTTGAAAGTCAAATTTACGTATGAAATAGCCAACATGATTGTCCAGAAAATGATGGCTGTTTCGTAGTAGTAGTGGATGGTGAGATATGGAGCCCAAAAGTCAAAAGTTCAAAACAATGTAACCCTTCTTCTTGTCAGTGTATATGACAGAAAATGCCCAAAAGTGACCCCATTTTAAAATCTGCACCCATCAAAGTGCATTGTAGAATCATAGAATGTTAAAGTTGAAAGGGATTTCCAGGGTATTCATGTGCAACCCCCTGCTCAATGCAGGATTCACTAAACCATCTCAGACAGATATTTGTCCAGCCTCTGTTTGAAGACTTCCACTGAAAGAGAACTCAACACCTCTTGTTGGCAGCTTGTTACCCTTATTGATCACCCTCGCTGTCAAAAAGTTTTTTCTAATATCTATTCTGTATCTTCTCCCTTTCAGTTTCATTCCATTGTATCTCGTGTTTCCATGTGCAAATGAGAATAATAATGATCCCTCTATACTGTGACATTCCTTCAGATATTTGAAGACAGCTATTAAGTCTCCTCTTAGCCTTCTTTTTTCAAGCTAAACAATTCCAGATCATTTAACCGTTTCAAGTAGGACATACTTTACAGTCCACTCACCATCCTTGTAGCTATCCTTTGAACGTTCTCCAGATTTTCAATGTGTTTTTTAAAATGTGGTGTCCAGAACTGGACACAGTATTCCTGATGAGGCCTGACCAAGGAGGAGTAGAGGGGCATAATTTCTTCAGGTGATCTAAACTCTATGTTTCTCTTAATACCTCCTAGAAGTGTTTGCCTTTTTTGCTGCTGCATCACATTGTTGACTCTTGTGCAGTCTGTGATCTATTAGTATACCTAAGTGCTGTTGCTTAGTTCTATTCCTCCCATTATGTTGATGTCATTTTTGTTTTTCTTACTCAGATGTAGAATCTTGCATTTGTTCCTGTTAAATACCACTCTTTTAGTCGCTGCCTGTTGTTCAAGCTTACTGTGATCTTTGGGAGTTTAAAGTAACAAATCAACAGCAGGTCAAGAATTGCTTTTATTTAAATGCACTGACAGAAGCTTTTTTAGACCATGCTCCCAGTATGGTCTTACAGGCTTGCTGACATGGGGATCATCATGATAAGCTTGGGTTGCCATGGCAATGATCGGGCCCTCACGATGGCGTCGTGGGGACACCAATCTGAAGAGAGATGGCGCCCCCTTCCACTTCCAACCTTCTAAGGCTAGTTTCACACTAGCATCTATTCGATGCAGCGCACGGCACCGCTAAGCCCCACCCCCTGCCGGCTCCCTGCCCGCCCCATCCGGTCATTCCCGCCTACTATCGCACATAGACGCTTGCGATCTGCGCACCCTATCTTTAGCATAGGGTGCGCTGGCCGTGTGCTAGTAGGATTTTGGCATGCGCTGCGCACTTTTGAAGGTGCGCCCGTGCGCGCCGAACGCAGCATGTTGCATTTCGGCGCGCACGGCGCACCTTCAAAAGTGCGCAGTGCACGCCAAAATCCTACTAGCGCACGGCCAGCGCACCCTATGCTAAAGATAGGGTGCGCAGATCGCAAGCGTCCATGTGCGATAGTAGGCGGCGATGACCGGATGGGGCGGGCAGGGTCCGGCAGGGGGCGGGGCTTAGCGGCACCGTGCGCTGCGTCGAATAAACGCTAGTGTGAAACTAGCCTAAAATGCTGCAATCTCTATTGATCGCGACATTTAGGGGGTTAAATAGCCCGGGTTGGTGCAGGCACCACTCCTGGCAGAGACAGCCAGAGCTTGGCTATAACTTAGCCATGGTGGTGATCACGTGGGCACAGCTCCTGTGCCCACATGAACGGTATGACCTAAATTTACGCCATTTTGCAGGAATCTCTTCCCAACCATGACATAAGCATAGGTCAAATGTCAGGAAGGGTTTAAATGTAAACAGCTTATATTCAGATGATAAATAGCATATTACATGGTTCTTTGTGATCTGAATCTATCTTCTCTCATATATAATGATTAAATAAAGAGAGAAGATAGGACTCTATTTTACAAATCTTTACAAAACAGTGATACAACCTGTTCTAATAAAGCAGGATCACATAACCTTCTGCATGAGTAAAGTAGTTCTCTTTTAGTTAGGTTTCAAGTAAAGCTGGATTTCTCTCCACAAGGGAGTATTGTATGCAAAGACAAAACAGAAGAAGTGCACGACTAGAAGCTGTGATGTGTTTTGCATCAAAAAGAGCTTGTACTTTTGCAAAAAAGAACCAAAACCTTTTCTGTCAGTATTTTCTCTCAAAAGAAAAAGCAAAGGCTATTACCATACCAATAACTGCCATTCTAAGGATATGCCAACAGCAAACATCTCCCAACAATGATCTGGTCACCAGAAAATTGAAAAACAGATTTAAATTAACATACGAGAGCATATGTATATGCCTTAATGACTACTCAAAACACAGTCTATTTTTAGAGGATTATATACACTATTAGATGATGACCTGATTCTAAAGCATTGGGTATTCTAGAATATGTATGTAGTTTATTTAAAGGGAATCTGTCACCCCATTTTTGCCCCATAAGCAGGGGCCACCGCCATCAGGGGCTTACCTACAGCATTCTGTAATGCGGTGCGGTGGGTGTCGCGGTCCGGTCCGGCGCCTCCCATCTTCATACTATGATGTCCTCCTCCTTGCTTCTCCCTCGGCTCCTGCGCACGCATACCTTATCTGCCCTGTTGATGGCAGAGTAAAGTACTGCAGTGAGCAGGCGCCGGGAAAGGTCAGAGAGGTCCGGCGCCTGCGCACTGCAGTACTCTGCTCTGCCCTCAACAGGGCCGATAAAGTATGCGTGCGCAGGAGCCAAGGGAGAAGCAAGGAGGAGGACGACATCGTTTGAAGATGGGAGGTGCCAGACGGGACGGCGACACCCATTGGACCGGACCAAACGCCGGGGTGAGATTAATCTAACTCTTTTTTCTTATCTTTCAGGTTTCATCGGGGGCTTATTTACAGCATTACAGAATGCTGTAGATAAGCCCCTGATGGCGGTGGCTACAGGTGATAGACCAAAAATGGGGTGACAGATCCCCTTTAAATTCCACGCCAATATCGCTGATTGCGGCAAATCCATGCGGCAGGAGATGACCCGCGTCAACCGTCGGGAGATCAGCGGCTAGCGCCGCAGCTCTCCCGACGGTAGCGGTGGCATGCGTCGTTCAAATTCCGCACCAATTCGTGGCCGTACCGCGCCTGTTGCTGATTGGTCGCAGCCGGCCGGCTGCGACCAATCAGCGGCGCAGGATTTCCGTTACAAACAGACAGACAGACAGAATTAGATGATTATATAGTAGATATGTACATGTACTAGTGATTTGTAAGAGCAATGCTAATAAAGGTCTAAAATTTAAATGGACCCACCTTCTGCAAATTCTGTGCAGAATAAAGTATTCTGCCAGACGTTTCACTTATGATGTCAAGGAAGGCTGTGACATACTATATATTCCTATATTCCACAAAATAATAAAATAACTTAGGATGCAATTTAAAAAATGGACTTGATATTTTCTATGTGACTACAATGTACAGTGGGGAAAAAAAGTATTTAGTCAGTCAGCAATAGTGCAAGTTCCACCACTTAAAAAGATGAGAGGCGTCTGTAATTTACATCATAGGTAGACCTCAACTATGGGAGACAAACTGAGAAAAAAAAATCCAGAAAATCACATTGTCTGTTTTTTTTCATTTTATTTGCATATTATGGTGGAAAATAAGTATTTGGTCAGAAACAAGCAATCAAGATTTCTGGCTCTCACAGACCTGTAACTTCTTCTTTAAGAGTCTCCTCTTTCCTCCACTCATTACCTGTAGTAATGGCACCTGTTTAAACTTGTTATCAGTCTAAAAAGACACCTGTGCACACCCTCAAACAGTCTGACTCCAAACTCCACTATGGTGAAGACCAAAGAGCTGTCAAAGGACACCAGAAACAAAATTGTAGCCCTGCACCAGGCTGGGAAGACTGAATCTGCAATAGCCAACCAGCTTGGAGTGAAGAAATCAACTGTGGGAGCAATAATTAGAAAATGGAAGACATACAAGACCACTGATAATCTCCCTCGATCTGGTGCTCCACGCAAAATCCCACCCCGTGGGGTCAGAATGATCACAAGAACGGTGAGCAAAAATCCCAGAACCACGCGGGGGGACCTAGTGAATGAACTGCAGAGAGCTGGGACCAATGTAACAAGGCCTACCATAAGTAACACACTACGCCACCATGGACTCAGATCCTGCAGTGCCAGACGTGTCCCACTGCTTAAGCCTGTACATGTCCGGGCCCGTCTGAAGTTTGCTAGAGAGCATTTGGATGATCCAGAGGAGTTTTGGGAGAATGTCCTATGGTCTGATGAAACCAAACTGGAACTGTTTGGTAGAAACACAACTTGTCGTGTTTGGAGGAAAAAGAATACTGAGTTGCATCCATCAAACACCATACCTACTGTAAAGCATGGTGGTGGAAACATCATGCTTTGGGGCTGTTTCTCTGCAAAGGGGCCAGGACGACTGATCCGGGTACATGAAAGAATGAATGGGGCCATGTATCGTGAGATTTTGAGTGCAAACCTCCTTCCATCAGCAAGGGCATTGAAGATGAAACGTGGCTGGGTCTTTCAACATGACAATGATCCAAAGCACACCGCCAGGGCAACGAAGGAGTGGCTTCGTAAGAAGCATTTCAAGGTCCTGGAGTGGCCTAGCCAGTCTCCAGATCTCAACCCTATAGAAAACCTTTGGAGGGAGTTGAAAGTCCGTGTTGCCAAGCGAAAAGCCAAAAACATCACTGCTCTAGAGGAGATCTGCATGGAGGAATGGGCCAACATACAACAACAGTGTGTGGCAACCTTGTGAAGACTTACAGAAAACGTTTGACCCCTGTCATTGCCAACAAAGGATATTTCACAAAGTATTGAGATGAAATTTTGTTTCTGACCAAATACTTATTTTCCACCATAATATGCAAATAAAATGAAAAAAAAAACAGACAATGTGATTTTCTGGATTTTTTTTTCTCAGTTTGTCTCCCATAGTTGAGGTCTACCTATGATGTAAATTACCGACGCCTCTCATCTTTTTAAGTGGTGGAACTTGCACTATTGCTGACTGACTAAATACTTTTTTTCCCCACTGTATATTTCATCAGTGAGCATGAAAGTAAAATAGACACTTAAAAAATGCACACTATGATTCGCCACAAAAAGCAGCATTGCAAGCAGTTATACTAAGAATGCAAATAATCAGAGAGTAATGTCTCACAGTCCCAAAGAGAATTAATGGAGTGAAAATGCGCATGCTCAACCTTGGCTCCATTCATGCGGTGCTCTCAAAAGCTCCATTCTCAGAATCATTGGGAGTCTATCGATAGGAAATAATTTATACACTTGTTGCAACACCTAAAAAGAAAAATTATTGTACGCTTCTCAGGGAAACTGCAACACCAAGAAGAATAAGAAATGGATTTATGAAAGTTAAAGAACTGGCAGACATGTTAATTATATGCCAAGGATGAAAAAAATCTAAAACAAAATTCAAAATACCTCAATTTAATTTGCAACAAGTATGAGCACCACATGCAAAAATACACCCATCTACCCGCCATGGCATGTTAGCGATAAGTTTTTTTTAATGTATTAATGGTGGTCTTAGGAATATTCTGCCATGGTGAATGCATTTGGGTAAGCAATCATCAAGATCCATTGCTGGCAGCTCCCTTCTGTAGTTGCCAATGATATTCAAGATGTGCTCAATTGAAAACAAGTCTGTAAATGCTGCAGGCTTTGACAGCATGTATAGACCATGCAGCTTGCTCACAGTATCACGAGCAACATGTGATCTGGCGATGTGTTGAAGAATGGCTCGTGAGACACTTTGGAGAAATGGTTGTACCACTAGTTCCATGAAAAAATCAATGTAACGCCGGGCTGCCAGTGCACCTTAAATGAAGACTAGAGGGATCCAGCGACAGCACCTTATGCCACATCACATCATAATCCCAAAAGGTGGGTTGGTGTGATGTTCCCTTGTGAAGGCCACTTCATGGCATTTCCCATGAGGTCTCCAGATCTATCTCTAGCTAACATTGCATTCAAGACAAAAGCTAGACCCAATACTGAAGAGGATAGACCTCCATTACCCTCTTCCTCTGCACCATGATAGTGTCATGCTGTGGATAAATGAGTCCATGGTCGGTCAGGAATGGTTAATGGCAAAAGAGCCCCAGATGGACAAGTATGCAGGCTCTTGGACAGTAGAGGAGAACACAGTTAACTACATCCTTAAAGCAAGCTTGGCCACCAAAAATGACAAAAAAGGAGGTCCAAGGTCGCTTTACTACATGGGTGACCAGCCAGAGCTGAATTATGATGTGCACCTATAATTTTGAGATGCAGATATTCAGGTACAAACAATTTCCCTGAAGGACCAGCAGGTGCATTCCCGTGAGCATTCAATACCTCACTCTCAACCTCAGAACACACTGGGAAGACGACCACCCCTTCTTGTACAACCACCCCTTCTTGTACGACCACCCCTTCTTGTATCATCAGTACTCCCATCGTCAGGGAAACTCTGAGACAAAGCATCCGCTTTGACGTTCTTAATCCCAGGATGGTAAGTGACCACAAAATTAAAACTGGTGAAAAACAAAGACCACCTAAATTACCTGGGATTAGGACAGTTAGCAGATTCAAGGTACGTCAAGTCTTTGTGATCAGTGATAACCGTGGCCGGGTGAACTGCCTCCTCCAAAGAATGATGCCCCACCTCAAATGCCAACTTAATGGCCAAACGTTCCCTATTGCCTACTTTATAGTTTCTTTCGGCTGACGACAAATTTTTCAAGAAGAAGGCACACAGATGCCATTTACCCTTGAGACAAAAACAGCCCTGACCCCCACATCAGAAGCATCAACCTCGACAATAATTGCTGGTGAAGCACTGGGTTGTATGAGTATCAGTGCAGTAGGAAAACATTTCTTAAAATAACAAAATGCCTGACGAGCCCAGTTGCACCACCTCAAGAATTCTGTACTTATCATAGTCATGTCAGTAAGGGGTTTGACAATACATGAGAAAATAAATTTCCGATAATAGTTCACAAACCCCAAAAAGTGTTGCAGTGCTTTCAGATTTTCTGGAAGGTCCCATTCCAGAACTGCACTGACCTTACCAGAATCCATGCAGAAAGCTGCATCTGACACTAGAAAACCTACGAACTGAATCTCTTGCACGGCGAATACACACTTCTCCAATTTGGCATAAAGTTTATTATCCCGTAGAACCCGTAACACCTGCCTGACATGTACCTGATGAGACTTGGGATCGGGCAAGTAGATTAAAATATGGTCAAGATACGTTACTAAAAATCTACCCATTCGGTGACGGAAAATGTCATTAATGAAATGTTGGAACACGGCGGGAGCATTAGTCAAACTGAACGGTATGACAAGGTTTTCATAATTCTGGGGTGTTAAAAGCGGTCTTCCACTCATCCTCCTTTTTAATCCTGACCAGACTATAGGCTTCCCCCTAAGATCCAACTTGAAGAACCATTGTGTCCCAATAATATGATTGAACAAATCAGGAATGAGCGGGAGGGAATACAGGTCTTGGAGAGTAATCCAATTTAGTATAAACATTGATGCATGCCCCCATCTTTCTTCTTAACAAAGAAGAAAGCCGCTACAGGAGAAGATGAGGATCTAATATGACAGTGTCAATCACAAGTAAGGAAATGAACTTCGCCAGCTCACTACAGAAGAGACTATTGATCTAAACGAACTGAGCATTCTCCATATTGACCCCTCCCCCACTATGGGGTAGGACAAATATTGTCTCAGTTTTCGCACCTATAACCACTTCTGCAGGTAGGATAAACTGAGACACACATACAGAGGAGATATATAAGCCCATAATCCTAAGCATAACCTAGGGTCAGAAGTTTTCTGGCAGTTTCTTGTGTTTATAGACGGACAAACCCCAATGAAATGACCTTTTTTGCCACACTAAATCCCCCCCCCCTTTTTGCGGCGAACCACAAGAGACCCATAACGTGTGTAGGCCCCCCTTCCTGCATAGGTTCTTCAGAGAATACAGGGAAAACGTCAATTTTAGGAAGTACGACAGGGGGTGGGCTCATTACAAGTGTATCCCTGAGGCGTCTATCTATATGTATGACAAGAGCCATGGCAGTCTACATTGACGCATGAGTTTCATATGGCGAGAATGACTCTTTTAACCATTCAGACAGGCTCTGACAAAACTGACTCCTAAGGGCAGGATCTTTCCACTGGGTGTCAGTGGCCCATCTACGGAACTCAGAACAAAATTCCTCTGCCGGTTTGTGTCCCTGCTGGATCTTACATAGCTTAGATTCCACAAGGGAGGCGAGGTCCAAGTCATCATAAATGAGGCAAAAAGCCGTGAAAAATCTCTCCACAGATTGGAGTGACAATTAGTAGGATGGGAGTGAACAGGCCCAGGATTGAAGGTCTCCTTGATTGAGGGAAACAACCATCCCAACCCTCTGCACCTCATTCCCAGATGACCATTGACAAAGCCTGAAATAGAGCTGTCAGGCTTCTCGGAATGCAACAACTTATCTCAACCTCTAGGAAACCTATCTGGGAGAGCCACTATAGATTCAGGTTCAGTTGTCTGTTGAGTAGAAAACCTAGACCGTAGGTCTGATAGCGCAAGTGACAGACCCTGCAGCTGTCTCACAAGGCCAGTGATGACATCCATGTCAAGATCCAAAAAATGTGGGGCCACTGAAAATGTCACGCTGCGACTGTATGTGAGATAGTGAAATGGATCCTTCCCAATCCCTCGGGCTGAGGCATAATTATACCTGTTCATAAAGATACATCTGAAGGTGAGGAGGTTTGGGACTCATGCCTCACTGTTCTCCTGCTATATCCTAAGCTGTCCCCACCCTATCTCCCAGGAGGCCTGGGACAGAAATGCTGGTGGATCAACACATAAGGCAAACAGGAATAACAGAAAAGCCGCTAACATAGAAAAACACTCAAAGGCACAGAGGTATATAGGGAAGGGGAGGAATGTACAAATCAAATAGGCAGAGAACAAAGAGAAAAGCATACACCCCAAAACAGCATACAACAATCTTCAGCAGCAACAAACTATCTCCAACTCAGTACAGCAGCTCAAGGGAACCAGGAAGTAGAGCTTTCACTGAGGAGGAGGATAAAGCCTGGCTAGTTGTTTTAAGAGAGAGGGAATGACCAGATCAGGAGCAAATGAGAGATGGAGTTGCATGTTTCTGTCCAGTATAGAAAGGGTCGTTAACCTCTTCAGCACCAAAGGAAACTCAATTCATTTAATATGGGACACAAAATAAACACAGGCTAAATGGATGACCTGCGATTCACAATATGCAATGTCTTTCTAACCCCAGATCTCCCAGGAGGATGTGACACACTTGTGACAGATAGCTTTTAAGAGCTCTAGCATATGGTCAATTAAGAGGCCCTCATGTGGGAACATCCTACTCCCTGGATTATAGGGTGTAGTGGCATAATGTATAGTTGCCAGACCCCTCTAGTTTTCATTCCAGATGCACTAACAGTTGTGTGTTACATTGATTTGGTTCTGGAAACAGTAGTACAGTCACTACTCCAAAACGTCCCAGGTGTCATTTTCATCATAATTCCAGCCACATATTGCTTGTGCTACTGTAAGCAGCCAGTGTGGCCCAAAATGTAGTTTTTAATTTCCATGACACAGTGTTATAAAATTCTGTGAAACATCTTGTAGACATACAGGGTTAGTAGGTGCTCTTGTCCACTGGCCCTGCTGTCTTTAGAAAGACTGCATGTGCTCATACCACTGAACGCCCGGTCTCGCTCTTCATGTGGGCAGAACACTACTCAGACAACACAGACAACACAGTGTGAGGATAAAACAGTTATTGAACCGCCAACACACAATATCATATAGAACAGTCCCAGCAAATACTCAAGATGGTGCAAATTGCAGAGTCTCACCCTTCCACTGACTTGCTAAGATAAGAGCCAGTGGCTCCCTGCTTTTGGCTGGCCCCCACAATGAGGAGGTAATGATAATCTTAGGAAGCTGACAGTCCATTGATGTTCAAGGCCAAGTGACTTGATTGTCCCAACCTGGATTCTCTAAACATCTTTGAGGGTTCAGTAATGGTCAATGAGGCAGCTCTGTATTTCTTCAGTTGGAGCTATAATGCCATTGCTTCTGTAATGTAGAGTCTCCCTAATCACAGGCAGATTCTCCTTCTTATGGGTCACAACTTCTCATTCCGTCATTCCATCACAGGCTTGGGGGAGGTGGTAGGAGGCCATTCCTCACTGCTGGAGTGTTCAAACAAAATGCATACACTGAGTGCACATCATCCTTTTTATACATGTTGTCCTACTCCAAGCTGTATAGGTTTGAAAGCCAACTGCCAATTATGTAAATCAGGTGATTTGCATCTCTGTAATGAGGAGGGGTGTGGTCTAATGACATCAACACCCTATATAAGGTGTGCTTAATTATTAGGCAACTTCATTTTCTTTGGCAAAATGGGTCAGAAGAGAGATTTGACGGACTCTGAAAAGTCAAAAATTGTGAGATGTCTTGCAGAAGGATGCAGCAGTCTTGAAATTGCCAAACTTTTGAAGCGTGATCACCGAACAATCAAGCGTTTCATGGCAAATATCCAACAGGGTCGCAAGAAGCGTGTTGATAAAAAAATGCTCAAAATAACTGCCCATGAATTGAGGAAAATCAAGCGTGAAGCTGCCAAGATCCCATTTGCCACCTGTTTTGCCATATTTCAGAGCTGCAACGCTAGTGGAGTATCAAAAAGCACAAGGTGTGCCATACTCAGGGACATGGCCAAGGTAAAGAAGGCTGAAAAACGACCACCTTTGAACAATAAACATAAGATAAAACGTCAAGACTGGGCCAAGAAATATCTTAAGATTGATTTTTCTAAGGTTTTATGGACTGATGAAATGAGAGTGAATCTTGATGGGCCAGATGGATGGGCCCGAGGCTGGATCAGTAAAGGGCAGAGAGCTCCACTCCAACTCAAACGCCAGCAAGGTGGAGGTGGGGTACTGGTATGGACTGGTATCATCAAAGATGAACTTGTGGGACCTTTTCGGGTTGAGGATGGAGTGAAGCTCAACTCCCAGACCCACTGCTAGTTTCTGGAAGACACATTCTTCAAGCAGTGGTACAGGAAGAAGTCAGTATTGTTCAAGAAAAACATGATTTTCATGCAGGATGCTCCATCACATGCATCCAAATACTCCACAGCATTGCTGGCCAGTAAAGGTCTAAAAGAAGAAAAAATAATAACATGGCCCCCTTGTTCACCTGATCTAAACCCCATAGAGAACCTATGATCCCTCATAAAATGTGAGATCTACAGGGAGGCAAAACAGTACACCTCTCGGAACAGTGTCTGGGAGGCTGTGGTGGCTGCTGCAAGCAATGTTGTTCGTAAACAGATCAAGCAACTGACAGAATCTATGGATGGAAGGCTTTTGAGTGTCATTGTAAAGAAAGGTGGCTATATTGGTCACTGATTTTTTTTGGGTTTTTGAATGTCAAAAATGTTTATTTCTAAATTTTGTGTTGTTATATTGGTTTATCTAGTGAAAATAAACAAGTGAGATGGGTATATGTTTGGTTTTTGTTAAGTTGCCTAATAAATCTGCACAGTAATAGTTACCTGCACAAACAGATATCCTCCTAAGATAGCCAAATCTAAAAAAAACCCACTCCAACTTCCAAAAATATCAAGCTTTGATATTTATGAGTCTTTTGGGTTGACTGAGAACATAGTTGTTGTTCAATAATAAAAAGAATCCTCTCAAATACAACTTGCCTAATAATTCGGCACACAGTGTAGATTGTCCTTCATATTGTAGAGCATGAATGGGTCATCCACATATTAGCAAACATTCAAACATTGTGCTTTTGGTTCCCAAAGATAGTAGAAGAATACTAGGACTGCAATACTAGGACAGATACAATAGCTAATCAGCAGCCAGTCAACAAATGACAGTCACTGAACGTTAATTCAATGACAATAAGGGTCAAAAGCAATCTTGCCACCCTGCCACTTAAGCCCCTTTCACACATAGCAATTTTGTGACGCAACAGCGATATCGCTAGCGATCTCGCTACATGTGACACGTACCTGCGACAAGGTCCCCTGCTAGATATCTCTGATCACGCGCGAACGTCAGGGCCCATTTTCTTCTCGCTGGTGTCCCACTGGTGCCGACTAGCGGTGCATGGACGAAGGCGGAAGTCGTCATCATCGCTGCGTCTGACAGGTAAGTAACGACCGCTGACGGGCTGCTGCGTCACTGGTGAGATCTGCCTGTTTAGCAGCTCACTAGCGACCATTTAGCGATGCACCAGCGATCCTGACCGGGTCGTATCGTTGTCGGGATCGCTGATGCATCGCTAAATGTAACGGGACCTTAAGTGAAAAATATCCACTTGTTCAACTGATGGCCTATAAAAAGGTGTCACTTTTACCAAAGTTCCCCACAAGAAATATCTCATGATGGGTAAAACCAGTGAGCTGCCTCAAGACCATTGCAACCTTATTGTTGTAAAATATAAAGAAAAAATACAGCACCTAGTGGAATACAAATCCACAATCTCTCATAACATAAATGGCAAATCAGCAAAAAGAGAAAAAATAATAAAACATAACTTTTAATATTGTATAAAAGCTACCAAACGATGAAGTGCGATTAAAATAAACCACTAAATCGGTTGCCACAGACTATACAATGGAGTGTCTGTCTATATTAGCACCCCAGATCACCCAAGGTACATACATGTGGCTAGTTCCATGTCCAAAAGTAAAATACCTGGACAGACCAATACAAGACAATGTAAATGACAACTACAGTCTTATCATGAATGGTTATTTGAGGGAAGGCATATATAGCCCCTGTCATATTTTGCTAAAACAAGTAACTCATTCATGTATAGAAGAGGGCCATCAAGAATCAGAACAGTGGTCCATAAATGTGCTCAATAAAGGAAGGATCTCACCCAAATGTCTGGAAGATGCCAATAATCAGATGTCCATCGGAGTTGAGACGAGTCAGGAAGAGGGAATAACCCTAATCAAACCCTGTAAGGGCTAACAAACCTGACACCCATAGCTCCCGCCCTAACAAGGGCAGTCCACATCTGACCCTCACAAAAATAGCCCTGCAATGTCCCTATGCATCCCAACGCGTTTCGTCATTTACTGACTCTTCAGGGGATCTAACTGCAAATGCTGGACTTAACACATAGTAACTAGGCTCCCTTCTAGGTGACAGTGGAGTGAGACAGCTTGTAACAATGGGCTAAATATAGCCTGTTAATCAGGATAGAACACACCCACCTGAAAATCACTCAAGTATCCACCACAGATAATCACTGAACCTTAAAACGCCACCTGTGATAACTGACATGAAGCGCCATGACTGCTACATCTGTTCCACTCATGCCGTGTATACCATCACAGACGCCGCGGTCCCGGCTGCCATACTTCCGGTTTGCACGCTATACCCAAACCCAAAATGGCTGCGGGGAATTCCGGTCATGCGCAATCACATGGGCACCTACTCCACTCATGGTGCACAACATCATGGACGCCGCAGTCCCAGCTGCCACACTTCCGGTCTACACACTACACCCGAGACCAAAATGGCCGCGGGGACATCCGGTCATGCGCAGTTCTATGAAAACCATATTCAGCCACCATACTTCCGGTCCACAAGTTATGCCCGGAACCAAGATGGCCACCGGACCTCCGCTCATGCGCAATAAGATGGACATAAGATGTATCCATCATATTTAAATAATGTGAATAGGATCATAGATCCATATTCATCCATTATGCGCAAACCTGCTAAACAAATAACAGTACGGCAGAATGAAGGGTAAAGCGATTTGAAGTGGGAGGATTAAACCCTCAAACATGGAATATTTCAGTAGCCAAACAAAGATTGAAAGGGTATTTCACAGTATATACAAAGAAGATAAAATCACACAATTCACACGTATATATATACATCCTAGATATAGCAGCTATAATTAAGTTGATCATTAAGCCCCCTAGGGGTCATGGTGTCTAGGCAAAAAATCCATTTTGTCTCCTTTTGTAAAACGATACGATCCCAATTACCGCCTCTAGGTGGTTTTTTAACTCTGTCAATACCCAAAAACTGAATAGAGTTAATGTTTCCACCCTGGCACTGATGAATGTGAAGCGAAATGGGGGTATCTCTTTTATGGGTAATATCCCCAATATGTTCCCCCACCCTGCGTTTGAACTCCCTGATAGTTTTACCCACATATTCCTTACCACACAAACAGGTGGCTTTATATATAACTCCTTTGCTGCTACAGTTAATAAATTCTCTGATTTCAAATTGCTGTCCTGTGACGTTACCAGCAAAGTTACTGCCAATAGCAATGTGAGGACAAACAACACAATGACCACATCTATAACAGCCTTTAACATTCGTAGACAGCCAGGTAGTATTAGTGGGTCTGGAAAAATGACTATTGACCAGACGGTCTTTCAATGAGCGGCCTTTTCTATATGTAATTAAGGGTCGTGTAGACAATTCTCTTCCAATATCTTTATCCATCAGCAAGATAGGCCAATGCTTAGCGAGGATGGCCCGTACTTCCTCGGACCCGTTGTCAAAGGTAGTAATTAGTCTCATTTCACTTTTATTCTCAGTCAGTGGTCTAGATTTAAGGAGTTCTAATCTATTTCTACCCTTCGCATTTTTATATGCTCGTTTCAAAACATCAAGTGGGTAGCCTCTATCCAAAAATCTATCTCTCAACTCCTTCGCCTGCCTCTCAAAAGATTCTTCTGTGGAACAGTTTCTGCGAATTCTTAGATATTGACCTTTAGGTACACCACGTTTAAGATGCACCGGATGACTACTGTCCCACTTCAAGAGAGCATTTGTAGCAGTAGGTTTCCTATAAGTACGTGTCGAGATAATACCATCATTGCCCCTCTCAATCAAAATGTCAAGAAAAGATAAAGAACATGAATCAAACACTGAGGTAAAGAAAAGACCGCAATCATTGTGGTTCAATAGACTGACAAATTCCAGAAAACTATCAGTAGAGCCCCTCCATAATATCAGGATATCGTCTATATATCGAACCCATAGTTCAATGCAACCCATGGCCTCAAGGCCACTCCTAAAGATGATAGTCTCCTCCCACCAGCCCAGGAACAGGTTTGCATACGCCGGGGCACACGGGCTCCCCATGGCGGTGTCCCTGAGCTGGTGGTAGATCTTCCGGTCAAATATGAAAAAATTCCTGGTAAGGCAGAATCGAAGTAATTTGATAACAAATTCACTATGGGTCTGATATTGACAACCTCTAGTATTTAAAAAGTACATGACGGCTTCCAACCCCCTATCATGAGGTATAGAGGTGTACAAGGCCTCGACATCAATACTAGCCAAATTGACCTCAGAGTCAATGCACAGTCCCTCGATTCTCCGAAGAAGATCGGGGGTGTCCTGTACAAAAGACTGCAAGGAAGCAACAAAAGGTTTTAGGACACGATCTAGATAAATGCCAATATTATGGCTTACACTGCCAATACCCGATACTATGGGCCTGCCTTTTAAAGGCGATAGGCCCTTGTGTAATTTTGGTAAGCAGTAGAAAGTAGCCATCGTTGTATCTTTTGGCATTAAAAAATCAAATTCAGATTTATCAATGACCTTCAGAGATAAACCTTGGTCAAGAATGTCTCTGAGCTCCATCAGATATTCAGAGGTGGGGTTATGAGCCAGAACTTCATAGCTCACTCTATCTTCAAGCAATGTTTCACACATTTTGGAGTACTGTATAACATCAAGGATGACCACATTGCCACACTTATCTGAGGGTTTAATGACAATGTGGTCATCCTGTTCAAGCCTATTTATAACTCTCATCTCTGCCTTGGTACAATTGTACCTGGAAAACATCTTTTTTCCATTTATGGATTTCAAGTCTTGTGTGACTAGGTTCTCAAAGATATCAATTGCAGAGACGTCTCCAGTAGGAGGAGGCATTTTGATGCTTTTATTTTTCAGGTCTGTAAAAGGACCCCTTCCAGCATCGTTAGGATTGATATCCCCAATACTATTTAATAGGCGTACATCAGACAGTAACTCAAAAGGAATCCCCATATCAACACAGGTACGGTGATCCTGCTGAAGAAAAAACTTCCTCCAGCGTAACTTGCGTAAAAACAAGTTTAAATCTTTCACAGATCGAAACAAATCAAAATCTGTACTGGGGACAAAACTGAGACCTTTTTTCAAGACATGTAATTCCTCACGACTAGCCTTGGAGGACAAATTTATCACCTGTATATCATTTGGAGCCACAGTTTTAAAGGCTTGATTAGAAACACGATTGAGAGGTATGATACTAGTAGAGCAGTTATCCTCGGAAGTAATCGCTATTTCCGAACTTGTTGGCGATTCCTCAGGGGATAACTTTGATCTAAAAAATGTGCTCCTGTATTAGTATCAGTTCTATCAGAGGGACCACGATTACCACGACTTCTTCCTCTACCTCTATTTCTCCCCCTATAATTTCTACCCCTCCCTTCAGTATCAGAAAAATCGGTGTCAGTGGAGGATAATTCTGTATCAGCATCAATATTATTCATATGAGTGCCTATAACTAAATAGGCCTTATTGTCCTTAAAATCTTGTGCATCCCTCAAATATTGACGGTGTTTGCGTTCCTTTAAATGATACTGAAAGCGCTCGAGGTAGGTTTCAAGTTTACTCTCTTTCAAAGAAAAATCAGTCTCCGTAGAGATCTTTTTAGTTACCTCAATTTGATCTTTTAGTATATCATTCAAAAGACTTAAGGTCTTTTTTTCCTCCTCTAGGAGAAGCTGCATAAGGCGGAGAGAGCTGCTTGTGGCCTCTTTTTCCCATTTAGTGATAAAACTAGGGTTCTTATGTCGTGTTCCTGCAGAGATATTGATCCTCAATCCTCGTGGCACAATACCGGCCTTCAGATAATTTTCTAGACTCTGTACTTCCCACCAGGATATGATCTGATCACGATATATTTTTGTGAGTTCTTTAAAAGCTACACTATATGTTGGAAGATACTTTTTCTGTGTGAATGTGTGTTCAGAAAATACCTCCTTTGCTTCAGCTAGCCAATGGTCTGTATTCAGACCAGTTGACAGAAAACCTGCCATACCCAAATTCTTATAAAGAGAAAATACAGCACCTAGTGGAATACAAATCCACAATCTCTCATAACATAAATGGCAAATCAGCAAAAAGAGAAAAAATAATAAAACATAACTTTTAATATTGTATAAAAGCTACGAAACGATGAAGTGCGATTAAAATAAACCACTAAATCGGTTGCCACAGACTATACAATGGAGTGTCTGTCTATATTAGCACCCCAGATCACCCAAGGTACATACATGTGGCTAGTTCCATGTCCAAAAGTAAAATACCTGGACAGACCAATACAAGACAATGTAAATGACAACTACATTCTTATCATGAATGGTTATTTGAGGGAAGGCATATATAGCCCCTATCATATTTTGCTAAAACAAGTAACTCATTCATGTATAGAAGAGGGGCATCAAGAATCAGAACAGTGGTCCATAAATGTGCTCAATAAAGGAAGGATCTCACCCAAATGTCTGGAAGATGCCAATAATCAGATGTCCATCGGAGTTGAGACGAGTCAGGAAGAGGGAATAACCCTAATCAAACCCTGTAAGGGCTAACAAACCTGACACCCATAGCTCCCGCCCTAACAAGGGCAGTCCACATCTGACCCTCACAAAAATAGCCCTGCAATGTCCCTATGCATCCCAACGCGTTTCGTCATTTACTGACTCTTCAGGGGATCTAACTGCAAATGCTGGACTTAACACATAGTAACTAGGCTCCCTCCTAGGTGACAGTGGAGTGAGACAGCTTGTAACAATGGGCTAAATATAGCCTGTTAATCAGGATAGAACACACCCACCTGAAAATCACTCAAGTATCCACCACAGATAATCACTGAACCTTAAAACGCCACCTGTGATAACTGACATGAAGCGCCATGACTGCTACATCTGTTCCACTCATGGCGTGTATACCATCACAGACGCCACGGTCCCGGCTGCCATACTTCCAGTTTGCACGCTATACCCAAACCCAAAATGGCCGCGGGGAATTCCGGTCATGCGCAATCACATGGGCACCTACTCCACTCATGGTGCACAACATCATGGACGCCGCAGTCCCAGCTGCCACACTTCCGGTCTACACACTACACCCGAGACCAAAATGGCCGCGGGGACTTCCGGTCATGCGCAGTTCTATGAAAACCATATTCAGCCACCATACTTCTGGTCCACAAGTTATGCCCGGAACCAAGATGGCCGCCGGACCTCCGGTCATGCGCAATAAGATGGACATAAGATGTATCCATCATATTTAAATAATGTGAATAGGATCATAGATTCATATTCATCCATTATGCGCAAACCTGCTAAACAAATAACAGTACAGCAGAATGAAGGGTAAAGCGATTTGAAGTGGGAGGATTAAACCCTCAAACATGGAATATTTCAGTAGCCAAACAAAGATTGAAAGGGTATTTCACAGTATATACAAAGAAGATAAAATCACACAATTCACACATATATATATACATCCTAGATATAGCAGCTATAATTAAGTTGATCATTAAGCCCCCTAGGGGTCATGGTGTCTAGGCAAAAAATCCATTTTGTCTCCTTTTGTAAAATGATACGATCCCAATTACCGCCTCTAGGTGGTTTTTTAACTCTTTCAATACCCAAAAACTGAATAGAGTTAATGTTTCCACCCTGGCACTGATGATTGTGACGCGAAATGGGGGTATCTCTTTTATGGGTAATATCCCCAATATGTTCCCCCACCCTGCGTTTGAACTCCCTGATAGTTTTACCCACATATTCCTTACCACACAAACAGGTGGCTTTATATATAACTCCTTTGCTGCTACAGTTAATAAATTCTCTGATTTCAAATTGCTGTCCTGTGATGTTACCAACAAAGATACTGCCAATAGCAATGTGAGGATAAACAACACAATGACCCGTACTTCCTCGGACCCGTTGTCAAAGGTAGTAATTAGTCTCATTTCACTTTTATTCTCAGTCAGTGGTCTAGATTTAAGGAGTTCTAATCTATTTCTACCCTTCGCATTTTTATATGCTCGTTTCAAAACATCAAGTGAAAATGAACATCAAAAGTGAAATGAGACTAATTACTACCTTTGACAACGGGTCCGAGGAAGTACGGGCCATCCTCGCTAAGCATTGGCCTATCTTGCTGATGGATAAAGATATTGGAAGAGAATTGTCTACACGACCCTTAATTACATATAGAAAAGGCCGCTCATTGAAAGACCGTCTGGTCAATAGTCATTTTTCCAGACCCACTAATACTACCTGGCTGTCTACGAATGTTAAAGGCTGTTATAGATGTGGTCATTGTGTTGTTTGTCCTCACATTGCTATTGGCAGTAACTTTGTTGGTAACGTCACAGGACAGCAATTTGAAATCAGAGAATTTATTAACTGTAGCAGCAAAGGAGTTATATATAAAGCCACCTGTTTGTGTGGTAAGGAATATGTGGGTAAAACTATCAGGGAGTTCAAACGCAGGGTGGGGGAACATATTGGGGATAATACCCATAAAAGAGATACCCCCATTTCGCGTCACATTCATCAGTGCCAGGGTGGAAACATTAACTCTATTCAGTTTTTGGGTATTGAAAGAGTTAAAAAAACCACCTAGAGGCGGTAATTGGGATCGTATCGTTTTACAAAAGGAGACAAAATGGATTTTTTGCCTAGACACCATGACCCCTAGGGGGCTTAATGATCAACTTAATTATAGCTGCTATATCTAGGATGTATATATATATACGTGTGAATTGTGTGATTTTATCTTCTTTGTATATACTGTGAAATACCCTTTCAATCTTTGTTTGGCTAATGAAATATTCCATGTTTGAGGGTTTAATCCTCCCACTTCAAATCGCTTTACCCTTCATTCTGCCGTACTGTTATTTGTTTAGCAGGTTTGCGCATAATGGATGAATATGGATCTATGATCCTATTCACATTATTTAAATATGATGGATACATCTTATGTCCATCTTATTGCGCATGACCGGAGGTCCGGCGGCCATCTTGGTTCCGGGCATAACTTGTGGACCAGAAGTATGGTGGCTGAATATGGTTTTCATGGAACTGCGCATGACCGGAAGTCCCCGCGGCCATTTTGGTCTCGGGTGTAGTGTGTAGACCGGAAGTGTGGCAGCTGGGACTGCGGCGTCCATGATGTTGTGCACCATGAGTGGAGTAGGTGCCCATGTGATTGCGCATGACCGGAATTCCCCGCGGCCATTTTGGGTTTGGGTATAGCGTGCAAACCGGAAGTATGGCAGCCGGGACCGCGGCGTCTGTGATGGTATACACGCCATGAGTGGAACAGATGTAGCAGTCATGGCGCTTCATGTCAGTTATCACAGGTGGCGTTTTAAGGTTCAGTGATTATCTGTGGTGGATACTTGAGTGATTTTCAGGTGGGTGTGTTCTATCCTGATTAACAGGCTATATTTAGCCCATTGTTACAAGCTGTCTCACTCCACTGTCACCTAGGAGGGAGCCTAGTTACTATGTGTTAAGTCCAGCATTTGCAGTTAGATCCCCTGAAGAGTCAGTAAATGACGAAACGCGTTGGAATGCATAGGGACATTGCAGGGCTATTTTTGTGAGGGTCAGATGTGGACTGCCCTTGTTAGGGCGGGAGCTATGGGTGTCAGGTTTGTTAGCCCTTACAGGGTTTGATTAGGGTTATTCCCTCTTCCTGACTCGTCTCAACTCCGATGGACATCTGATTATTGGCATCTTCCAGACATTTGGGTGAGATCCTTCCTTTATTGAGCACATTTATGGACCACTGTTCTGATTCTTGATGGCCCTCTTCTATACATGAATGAGTTACTTGTTTTAGCAAAATATGACAGGGGCTATATATGCCTTCCCTCAAATAACCATTCATGATAAGAATGTAGTTGTCATTTACATTGTCTTGTATTGGTCTGTCCAGGTATTTTACTTTTGGACATGGAACTAGCCACATGTATGTACCTTGGGTGATCTGGGGTGCTAATATAGACAGACACTCCATTGTATAGTCTGTGGCAACCGATTTAGTGGTTTATTTTAATCGCACTTCATCGTTTGGTAGCTTTTATACAATATTAAAAGTTATGTTTTATTATTTTTTCTCTTTTTGCTGATTTGCCTGTTGTAAAATATACCAATGGCATTGGTTGCATAACAATTTCTAAACTACTGAAGGTTCCAGTGAGCACTGTTGGGGCCATAATCCAGAAGAGGAAATAACATCATTCCACCATAAACTGGCCAATATCAGCTGCTCCCTACAAGATTTCAGACAGAGGAGTGAAAAGAATTATCAGAAGATTTGTCCAAAAGCCAAGGACCACCTGTGGATAGCCACAGAAAAATCTGGAATCAAGAGGTACAATTGTTTCAAATAAAAAGTATGTAATTCCCGCAATCTTCATGGCCTGTAGGCATTCTCACCACACGATACTTCATTGCTAAACAAAAAGCATGTTCAAATGCTCTAAAAGTTTGCTCAACAACATTTAGAGAAGTCTGTGAAATACTGGGATGAACTCTTGGGATGCACTAAAACACAGCATGTTTGGAGGCCAAAAGGCACTGCATATCACCCTCAAATCACCATACCAACAGTGAAGTTTTGAAGAGGGGATATCATAGTTTGGAGCTGTTCTTCAGCATATGGCACTGGCAAATTTTATATGATTGAAGGAAGGATGAATGGACAGAGACATTCTCAATAAAAATCTGCTGCCATCTACCAGGATGATGAAGATGAAATGAGGGTGGACATTTTAACAAGACAATGATTTCAAACACACAGCCAAGGAAACTCTCAATTAAAAAATAAAGCTGCTAGAATCCCCCAGCCAATCATCTCCTGAATCCAATAGAAAATGTATGGAAGGAACTAAAGCTCAGAGCTCAAAGAAAGGGCACGTGGAACCGTCAGAGTGTTTGTGTGGAAGAATGGATCAAAATCACACCTGAGCAATGCACGCGACTAGTTTCTCCATACAGAAGGCGTCTTGAAGCTGTCATCACCAACAAAGGCATGTGTACGAAGTATTAAATACATTTCCGTAAGTATGTTCAATACTTTTTCCCTGTGTCATTTCTCATTATTACAGATAACTTACTTTATAAACATCTATGGCAGGGCCGTATTTAGAGTTTATGCTGTCCTAGGCACTTTTAGTGCTGCCTCCCTCATTGGTGAGTATTACTAATGCAGACGCAGTCAGCAGTGACTTAGGCTACTTTCACATTAGCGCTGTTTGCCATTCATGGCAGATCCAGCAGTTTTTCCACATCTGCCATGTAACGGATCACTTAAGGTAACACTGCGTTCGGCCTCATTCATTCCCTATGGGACTTGCAGACATGTGCGGCACTTGTAATTTTGCCGTGAGCCTTGTAGCCCTTTTTTTTCCTAAAAATTAACGGTGACTCAAATTCATGCATTACAGTGACAAGACATTTGAGAATTTGCATTTTGGACCTTTTAAGAAATCTTATTACAAACCACATGTTTTTCATGAGAGATCTGCATGTTCCGCTCCCTTGACAAGTGACACATACAAAAACGGGTGTCCAGGAGAGAACCAGTGTAATGATACCAGTCCAGAGAAAAAAAATGCTATTGGATACTGCCTGGCATACTGTACCAATCCACTATAACCATTTGATATTGCATGGTATATAGTACCAGTCCACTATAACCATTGGATACTGCCTGGCATACTGTACCAGTCCACTATAACCATTGGATACTGCCTGGCATACTGTAATAGTCCACTTTAACCATTGGATACTGCCTGGCATACTGTACCAATCCACTATAACCATTGGATACTGCCTGGCATACTCTACCAGTCCATAAGACCCATTGGATACTGCCTGGCAAACAGTACAAGTCGATAAGAACCATTGGATACTGCCTAGCAGACAGAACCAGTACATATGAACCAATAAACACTAGCAGTCCATTGTAACCAAGGTACAAGTTAGTATATACCTCTGTACCGAACCAGTCCATTGCAAACACTACCCAGTACACAGTGCCTGTCACTGCCAGTGCACTCTACTAGCTGGGACAGATGGGAAGTGGCACATATGCCAGTGCTCATATGCCACAACTGAACTGATAGCCCGCCCCGTGCACACACGATGCCCCCCAGCCTGGCTGCCAGCTTCTACTACAGGATCAGGTATAGCTGCCAGTTCCAGCTGCCCACACCCTGCCCCAGTCTGTGCAGCACTCACATAGTGGATACTAATTTCTCCAGTCCCGACCACCCCGCAGTGCTGGCATTCCGTGCCTCCAGTACCCACCATCTCCTCTCACACCGGGCTTCGGCCACTGTAGGAAGGATGTGTGCTCCATGATCCCCCCCAGGAAATCACCAGAGGTATCAGGAAGAAGCAAGGCTCAGCCAGTCCTGGGAGGAGGCGCAATGCCAGACACTGGTGATCCCAGCACTGCAGGCAGAGCCGGCTGCTCTGAGCACAGCATCTTCTGGCTGCTTAGCTCTGCCTCCATGCATCCCGCTTCTCCGGTGCCGCGTATGCTCCTTCTCCTCATCTTCCTACTCTTCGGGCTGCAGCTTGCTCTCTCCTTCTCCCTGCCCCGCTCCAGTCCCATCCACTGTCTGCCCTCTTCCCTGACAGTCTCCCGCCTCCAGCTGCTCTGCACCCACAGACACTACATGAGAGTCCTTGGGGACACAGGTGGATTAAAAAAAAACCTTGCTCAGGTGCCGCCCCCCGCATCCTGGCACCCTAGGCACGTGCTCTCAATTGCCTAGTGGCAAATACGGCCCTGTTCTATGGTTTGATTTATCTGCCTGTGTGGATTGGATTGGTTTGGTTATTACTGACATCTGGGGAGAATTTCATGTCAATAGCACCTTTAAAAATATATTTACTTAGAAAATTGGTGACATGTTCAATAGTTATTTCACCTGCTGTATAATGTATTGCTGCGTTCAGCAGAAATTAGTTTACAAATTGTGTGATCCATTTTTTCCTCTGACCCACCATGATAATGAAAAATTTGAGGCTAGTGGGAAAAAAGTAATAAACTACAGATTAGATGGATTCCTTGAAGGGGTAGTTTCCAAACTGGGCATCACCTATAGCAGTGATGGCGAACCTATGGCACGTGTGCCAGACAGGGCACGCAGAGCCCTCTCAGCTGGCACGTGGCCTCGCCTCACTGTTCAGAGCTGCAGCTTCCTCACACACATTGAGCGACGTGGCCACGGAGCTGAAGATGTCATCCAGTCATGCCTCTCAATGTGTGTGTGGAAGTGACAGGAAGGAAGCTGCCGGCGCGCGGAAAGGTGAGTGTGCCGTGTGTGTGTGTGTGTGTGGAGAGGGCATGTGTGTGTGTGGATAGGGCCAGTGATGGCGGTGATGGGGAGAGGGACAATGATGGGAGTGATGAGAGGGCCAGTGATGGGGGGAGGGCCAATGATGGTGGTGATGGGGCGAAGGACAACCAGGGGAAGAGTCTTGAGGAGAAAATTTGCATATTCCCAGTGCCTTCTGGGATACGTAAAGAGTCTCCGTGAGCCCAGCGTTCACTGGATTTTGGCCATTGCAGCTGAAGAGAGGAAATCGGTTAACCAGGGGAAGAGTCCTGAGGAGAGAATTTGCATATTCCCAGTGCCTTCTGGGATAAGTGAAGAGTCTCCGTGAGCTCAACAATCACTGGATTTTGGCCGTTGCAGCTGAAAAGAGGAAATCGGTAAACCGCGCGCCGAATTTTGGCTCATTTTTCATCACTTTGAAATCTCTTTGAGAATAACAATATTGAAGAGGTCAGAAGCCATTCGGTGAGCTGCATTTCTTGCTACATGTTCACAGAGTTACCAGTGGAAAAGCCAAACTTCACATGCCACAAATGCAAGCTTGTGTCCGTGTTGGAGGAAAAGTTGCAAAATCTTGAAGAGAGGTTAGCTACATTCAAGATCATTAAGGAAGGTGAAGAGTTCTTAGACAGAGCAGAATTATCTCTTCATGTAACAGAAAGAGAAGAAATTCGAAGTTCACCTGAAGAAACAGAGGAAAGGAAACATGTGACCCAGAGAAGCAAGAGGATCGGGAGGCGGTCAGCACCCATACTGCTAAGGAACCAGTACTAGGCTCTTACGTAGGAGAACAATGAAGAAATACATCAGGATAAGACTTTGCCCACAAACAGCAACCTTATACGCCCTCAGAATCCTCCTGGATGGAGAAAGAAAAATTTTGTGAAGAAACGGAGAGTGGTGGTCATGGGGAAATTCCCTGTTGAGAGGAACAGAGGCCGCTATCTGCAGACCGGATATAACCTCAAGAGAAATGTGCTGTCTTCCAGGTGCAAAAATTAAACATGTGTCTGACAGGATATCAGGACTCTTCAGACCTACAGATGACTACCCATTCCTGCTAATACATGTGGGGACAAATGACACAGCAAGAAACGACCTGGAAACCATCTGCAGTGACTTTGAAAACTTAGGTAAGAAAGTGAAAGAACTGGGAGCGCAGGTGGTCTTCTCTTCCATCCTCCCAGTGGCTGGCCATGGAACAAGGAGGTGGAATAAGACTCTGCAGGTGAACAACTGGCTACATAGATGGTGCCGTCAGCAAGTGGATTTCTGGTTCACGGAGTGAATTACCTATACGATGGACTACTTGCTAGAGATGGGGTGCACCTGACGAAGACTGGAAAACATGTATTTGGAAGTCACCTTGCTACACTTGTAAGGAGAGCTTTAAACTAGAACAACATGGGAAGGGAAGCAAAAGACCAGAAAAAGCCATACACCTGACAAATGCTATTGAGAGCTCTGCTATTAGAAGTGGAAAGGAAGAACAAAGACTAAAGAATCTAAATAATAAAAATATTGGAGAAAGAGAAAACAATCACAAACTAAAATGTTTCTATACTAAAGCATAAAGCATGGGCAACAAACAAGGAGAATTGGAACTACTAACACAGGAAAAGAAATATTATGTCATTGGAATCACTGAAACTTGGTGGGACGATACACATGATTGGAATACAAGGCTAGAAGGATACAACTTATTTGCTAGAAACAGACTTGATAAACGAGGAGGAGGTGTCGCATTGTATGTTAGAAACGCATATATCTGCACAGAGATTGAAGCTTCAGAGACTGGGAGTTCTGTGGAAACTGTTTGGGTAAGAATACAAGGACAGAACAATGGAAAAGACACCATTATAGGCATTTACTACAGGCCGCCTGTGCAAGCTGAAGATATGGATGAACTCTTTATGCATCAAATGGCCAAGTTCTCCAAAAAATATGACATAGTTGTCATGGGAGATTTCAACTATCCTGACATTTGTTGAGAATCTCTCTCAGGCAAAACTAACAGGTCAAGGAAATTCTTATCCTCTCTTGCTGACAACTTTATCTTCCAAAAGATAGGGGAGAAAACAAGAGGATCTGCTACCTTGGATCTAATCCTTATAAACAGGGAGGAAATTGTTGAGGAGGTAAAAGTGGCTGGGACCCTAGGAGGTAGCGACCATGCTATTTTAGAATTTTGGATAACTAGAGGAGGAAGACCTGTGAAGACTCAGACGTCAAGGTTAGATTTCAGAAAGGCAGATTTTAAGGGATTCAGAAAGAGAATTGGAGGGATCCAATGACGGGATATCCTTAAGGACAAAAATGTCTAGGAAGGATGGGAAATCTTGAAAAATGAAATTCTCAAAGCACAATTGTTAACAATTCTGAAAAGAGGGAAGAATATGAAACATTTAAGGAAACCAGGACGGGTGAACACAGAACTTAAGCACATGCTAAAAAAAGGAAGAAAGAAATGTTTCTAAAATGGAAAGAGGGAGGCATATCTAAAGAAGAATATAATGCTGTCTGCAGAACTTGCAGGGCACAAATCAGATTACTAAAGCTGACAATGAATTGAGGCTTGCAAGAGACGTCAAAAGCAATAATAAAGGATTTTGGGGATATGTCAAAAGTAAAAGAAAAGTCAAAGATGCTATAGGATTTTTACAGGATGAAAATGATGAAATGGTAAGACAGGATGTTGAGAAGGCCAAACTTTTAAATTCCTATTTTGCATCTGCTTTCTCTCAGAAAGGAAATGTAACATCAACTGTTCTTCACTGTCCTATTAAGGGAATAGAAGAATCCAGGATATCTATAAACAGAAAGATAGTGAAGAAACACTTAGCTAACCTAAATGAATTCAAGTCTCCAGGTCCAGATGAATTACACCCCAGAGTACTGAAGGAGATTGCAGAAGAAATTTTTTAAACCCTCTCCATAATCTTTGAAAATTCTTGGAGAACAGGAGAAGTCCCAGAAGACTGGAGAAGAGCAAATGGTGTTCCTATTTTGAAAAAGGGGAAGAAGGTGGACCCAGGCAACTATAAGCCGGTGAGTCTGACTTCTATACCAGGAAAGATCTTTGAACAAATTATTAAACAACATGTATGTAAGTACCTGGATAAGAATGAAGTGATTAAACAGAGTCAGCATGGGTTTGTAACTAAAAAGTCATGTCAGACTAACTTAATTTCCTTCTATGACAGAATCACTGATTGGGTGGATCAAGGAAATGATGGGGCATATTCCTACATGAAGGGGATCATGATGGGGCATATTTCTGCATGAAGGGGATCACGATGGGGCATATTTCTGCATGAAGGGGATCATGATGGGGCATTTCTACATGAAGGGAAACATGATGGAGCATATATCTGCATGAAGGGGATCATGATGGGGCATTTCTACATGAAGGGGATCATGATGGGTGATGGGTCATATTTCTGCATGAAGGGGATCATGATGGGGCATATTCCTGCATGAATGGGATCATGATAGGGCATTTTTCTGCATGAAGTGGATCACGATGGGGCGTATTTCTACATGAAGGGGATCACGATGGGGCATATTTCTACATGAAGAAGATCATGATGGGGCATATTTCTGCATGAATGGGATCATGATGGGACACATCACTAAAAGAAGGGGACAATGATGGGGCATATTGTTAGTAGAAGGGGTTCAGGATGGGAACATAACTACTGGCTGTGGGACCATTCTAATTGGGCAGGTGGTGAGCACAGTAATTAAAAGATAAAGTGTGTACCTGTTACAAGTTTGGCGTCTTTTAGCAATCTCAGCACCTGGACAGCCAGCGATATATTTTTTTTAATATATATATTTTTTTTTTTGTCAAATGTGGAGCCGCAGCAAATATTTATACTTTTTCAGATCAGGGTGAAGCCTCCTAGCCTGCCATTCTTGCCAGGTGCTATCCACAAGCCAGCCAGCTTCCCAAGCCAGCCATCTGTATGCCAGGATTCAGAAGTCAGCAGCAGCCAGATACAGTAAGTGTTATCACATTTGTATGACTGTGGCTAGAGATTAGAGATATTCACACTGTGAAATGTAGCAGTAGATTTCAGCGTGGAATCTGCTTACATTCCATGCTAAAATCTATCTATCTAACTTGCATTTTTTTTCCCATAAAGATCAATCCAACTGCTGTGTCTGGAAAGGGCAGTGTGAGTGGCTCAGTTTCAGTGTGTGATAAGCACGCATGAGCTTGAAGCCCCCCTGCTGAACAGAAGAGTAGACTGCAAAGGTAAGTTTAAAATCAATGAATTGTTTACATAACAGAACTGATCATCAGGGATTAGGGATGGAAAGCGCTGTACAGGGAAGAGAGTTGGCAGCTGCAGACTCTCCTGAGACGGCCACTACACATTTTTCATCACACAAAATTGCCCTGGTGGCACTTTGCCATAAATAATTGGGTTTTAGGTTGCAGTTTGGGCACTCGGTCTCAGAAAGGTTTGCCATCACTGACCTATAGGGTATTTCTCCAAAATTCTTCCCTTCCAAGTCCTGCTGAATGATCAGACAGTAGTTTCTGATTGCTTAGGGAGTATTGGCATAATCAGGAGAAAATGTTTTAAACATTGTAGGGTCCATTTTCTCTTGCTAACTTTGTTAAAATGAAAAATTATGGCTAGAACTACGTTTTATTGGAAAACAATGTAAAATTGCATTTTCACATCACAATGTTACAAATGTTTGTTTTTTGTGTGTTTCATTTGTTTTTTTTTATTTGATAAAGAAGCTGGTAAACCATTGAAATGCACTGTGAATAAAAAAAATCCTTTTCATCATCATCATCATCATGATTGAAGAATCGATTTACTCCAGCAGCTCACTTTACTTGTTTCATTCAACTGTATCCAATATTTCCTGGAGGATTTATCTACCATCCATAGGGCAGCAGTTGTTTTCCTTCATGCCTACATAGGAGTTGAGCCCACCACAACTCAACCAGTTGAGCGTAACCTGCACTTACCCACTCTCACTTCATAGGGTATAGCCCTATTGTGCATTCTGCTCCTCCATCTAGATTTATTCACACATTTTTGTGACGCACCTGTGGGTCTAAAAAGGTCACCAGCCCCTGTTGTGATGTAGTAAAAAATTGGGTCATTTTTGGGGGGGTTCAGAATAGGTCTGGAAAGAACCTGATTTTGTACATGTTTGAAAAAATGAAAAATTTCAGTTAAACTTAACCCTTCTAATAACAAAATAAAATGGAATTTCAGAATAATGCTAATACAGTGGCTTGCAAAATTATTCCCCCGCATGGCTTTTTACCCATTTTATTACATACGACCTGCCTTTAAATATTTTTGTAATCCGATTTGTGTGGGATGCACCAGAATGAAATAGCCTAAAATAGTGAAGTGAGAAAAATCTAGGCATAAATTAAATTTATGGGATCAAGTAACTAAAATTGTCATAGAAGAATATTCAGAATTGAGAGTCCTCAGTGGTTGATACCTTTTAATGGCTAACTGAAAAGATGGTAACAAATTGCAAGCTTTCGAGACTACTCAGGTCTCTTCATCAGGCGTAACTAATACAAAATCTGAAGAGTCACATATTTATACACAACACAGCGCAGAAATAATGCAATAGAAAAGACAAGTGATGTGAAGCAGAATTGTCATTATGGGAGAGGGTTAAACATAAATATTGGAGCAGTTCATAGATAAGGACTGTGAAAGTTTTATTGCCCTCTGATGGGGTCTAGTTCTGTGTTGTGTGATGACCTCAGAAGGTCTGAAGAGCAAATTCATTAATTGATGTAAAAAGACATAAATCCATGAGACACATTCATTCCTGCACTGAATGTGTCGAAAGTTTTCATAAATTTGTACTCCGAGATTCTTCTCTCTTTCTGAGACTTGAAGTTACCTTTTAATACAAGTAATTTAATGTCCATCATGCTATGGCCAGGGATACAAAAATGTTTTGCCACAGGTAGATCCATTCTTTTTTCTCTTATTGTGCGACGATGAGCATTCATCCTTGTTCTAAGCTTTTGCCCGGTCTCCCCCACATACAGACCCCAGTTGGACATTTAGTACAAATAATTAAGTACACCATCTGATGTGATGTGAACATGCTCGATAGTGAAGTCTCTCTGGAAAGACGTCATAAAATTAATCAGCACTGTCCTGAATAAGAAACTACTACTAACACCGACAGTGTTACTTCTAGGGGACAGACCAATCCATGCCAATAACAAAATGTGCCGACTTATTGATTTTATTACTATGGCAACTAGAATCCACATAGCCAGTAAATGGAAAACTAATACGTTGTCAATATTACAGGTGAAAAAACGAGTTGACCTAATGATGCGGTATGAAAAAATAGAAGCCATTAGATCTGTTTTGATGTTTTCAGAGGTATATAGGAACCTTGGATCCAGGCGCAAAACAATGATGATCTACCTAGAATGACATCCCTATCCATGTAATATATAAATATAGTTGTTATCACTGTTAAACATAGGACATGAAACAAATGTTCCACTATTTCGCATCGACTCATTTCTTAATAACAGCACTCATTGTCCATCCCCCCTCTTTCCCCATTAACCCTAACTTAGTCGTGTTAAGACTGTTATTCTATAGTTTTATAAAGCTAAGACTATGATAATAAGGATATTGTATATTTTTCCATTTATCCTCTCACATATGCCCCCCTGCGAGGGGACCCTTGTGCTTTGATATCAATGTCTTTCATGTTAAAAGATATTCATGTTTTCAATAAAATCATTGAAACTAAAAGGTATCAACCACTGAGGACTCTCAATTCTAAATATTCTTCTATCTACTGGCTAACACGGTACACAGATAAATATCTTTCCTGTATTAAAACTGTCATATGCATATACAGTACAAACCAAAAGTTTGGACACACCTTCTCAATCAAAGAGTTTTCTTTATTTTCATGACTATGAAAATTGTAGATTCACTCTGAAGGCATCAAAACTATGAATTAACACATGTGGAATTATATAATTAACAAAAAAAAGTGTTAAACAACTGAAAATATGTCTTATATTCTAGGTTCTTCGAAGTAGCCACCTTTTGCTTTGATTACTGCTTTGTACACTCTTGGCATTCTCTTGATGAGCTTCAAGAGGTAGTCACCGGAAATGGTCTTCCAACAGTCTTGAAGGAGTTCCCAGAGATGCTTAGCACTTGTTGGCCCTTTTGCCTTCACCCTGCGGTCCAGCTCACCCCAAACCATCTCGATTGGGTTCAGGTCTGGTGTCTGCGGAGGCCAGGTCATCTGGCGTAGCACCCCATCAGTCTCCTTCTTGGTCAAATAGCCCTTACACAGCCTGAAGGTGTGTTTGGGGTCATTGTCCTGTTGAAAAATAAATGATGGTCCAACTAAACGCAAACCGGATGGAATAGCATGCCGCTGCAAGATGCTGTGGTAGCCATGCTGGTTCAGTATGCCTTCAATTTTGAATAAATCCCCAACAGTGTCACCAGCAAACCACCCCCACACCATCACACCTCCTCCTCCATGCTCCTCGGTGGGAACCAGGTATGTAGAGTCCATCCGTTCACCTTTTCTGCATCGCACAAAGACACGGTGGTTGGAACCAAAGATCTCAAATTTGGACTCATCAGACCAAAGCAGATTTCTGCTGGTCTAATGTCCATTCCTTGTGTTCTCTAGCCCATACAAGTCTCTTCTGCTTGTTGCCTGTCCTTAGCAGTGGTTTCCTAGCAGCTATTTTACCATTAAGGCCTGCTGCACAAAGTCTCCTCTTAACAGTTGTTGCAGAGATGTGTCTGCTGCTAGAACTCTGTGTGGCATTGACCTGGTCTCTAGTCTGAGCTGCTGTTGACCTTCATTTCTTAAAGTAATGATGACCACTCGTTTTTCTTTACTTAGCTGCTTTTTTCTTGCCATAATTCAAATTCTAACAGTCTATTCAGTAGGACTATCAGCTGTGTATATACCAGACTTCACAAACAACTGATGGTCCCATCCCCATTTATAAGGCAAGAAATCTCACTTATTAAAACTGACAGAGCACACCTGTGAAGTGAAAACCATTTCCGGTGACTACCTCTTGAAGCTCATCAAGATAATGCCAAGAGTGTGCAAAGCAGTAATCAAAGCAAAAGGTGGCTAATTTGAAGAACCTAGAATATAAGACATATTTTCAGTTGTTTCACACTTTTTTGTTAATTATATAATTCCACATGTGTTAATTCATAGTTTTGATGCCTTCAGAGTGAATCTACAATTTTCATAGTCATGAAAATAAAGAAAACTCTTTGAATGAGAAGATGTGTCCAAACTTTTGGTCTGTACTGTATATTCACCCATTTTGCTCTGAAATCCCTAAAAAATTCTGGTACAAGCATTTGCCTTCATAAGTCACATGCTTAGTGAAAGGAAGTCCACCTGTTTGCAAGCTGTTACACCGCTCCGTCATACTCACCCGGCCTCGGCTCCCACGCCGCAACCGGTCTCCACTCCCACGCCGCAGCCTCTCGCCGCCCGGCGGCCGCGACGGTCACCTCTGACGGGCTCGCGGCCGACGCCATCCCTGCATGCAATGCGCATGCGCCATAGGCCGCGGCCACGCCTCCCTTCTGCTTCTTGTGCCCCGGCTGTGCCCTGACCCGGAAGCACCTTCAGACCAATGGCAGACCAGACGTGGCCATATCAGGCCGCTTCCCCCTGAGGGAGGCGCCTGATCGTTGTGTTACCTTGCACACTGGGCCCTGCTTCCTCCTGTGCTCTCTGTAGCCTCTCGGTTCCGTCCGTGGTGTTTCCTGCAGCAGCCTTGCAGTCCTGTTCCTGTGTTCCAGTTCCATTATACTCCGGTCCTGCTCCAGCGTTCCTGTTCCTTCCTACACCAGCCCTGTTCCTGTGTTCCATTCCATCCTACTCCAGTTCTGCACCAGCATTCCTGTTCCATCCTACTTCAGTCCTGTTCCTGTGTTCCAGTTCCATCCTACTCCAGTCCTGCACCAGCGTTCCTGCTCCATCCTATTCCAGTCCTGTTCCTGTGTTCCAGTTCCATCCTACTCCAGTCCTGCACCAACGTTCCTGTTCCCTCCTACTCCAGTCCTGCCTCCAGGTGTTCTTGCTCCATCCAGTTATCCATACTCCTACAGTCCTACTTCAGTCCTGTCTCCTGTGTTCCGCTCCAGCCATCTCTCCATATTCCAGCCTTACAGTCTACGCTTCAGTCCCGCACTCCTACTCCAGTCCATTCTGAGCCGCCCCACTCGGTACCGGCTACTGTGGTACTTGAACCCCTTGGCCTGCTCCTAACGGTCCCTGTATAGAGGTCGGTTCCACCTGGCAGCTCGCCTGGGGCCCCTCTGTGCCACGGTCCAGAGGGTCCACTCCTGGAGATTCTGGCTCCCGACCACCCACGCTACCACAAGCTAAGTGTCACATGGACTGTTAGAATACACACGTAGTCAAAATTGTTGATACCCCTTGTTTAATGACAGAGAAACCCACAATGGTCACAGAAATAACTTGAATCTGACAAAAGTAATAATAAATAAAAATCTATAAAAATGAACAAATGAAAGTCACACATTGCTTTTCAACCATGCTTCCACAAAATTTAAAAAAATAAAACTCATGAAATAGACCTGGACAGAAATGATGGTACCCCTGAAAATAATGTGACAAAAGAGACATGCTAATCAAGTTGTGTCCAATAATTAGCATCACTGGTGTCTACCATCTTGGAATCAGTGATTGGCCTGTATAGAGGGCTAGATACTCACTGTGCTGTTTGGTAACATGGTGTGTATCCCACTCAAACATGGACCGGAGGGAGTGAAGGAAAGAGTTATCTCAGGAGTTTAGAAAGAAAATTATAGACAAACATGTTAAAAGTAAAAGTTACAAGACCATCTCCAAGCAGCTTGAAGGTTCATGTGACTACAGTTGCACATATTATTCATAAATTTAAGATCCATGGGACTGTAGCCAACCTCCCTGGACATGGCCGAAGGAGGAAAATTGATGACAAATCAAAGAGATGGATAATATGATTGGTAACAAAAGACCCCAGAAAAACTTCTAAACAGATTAAAGGTGAACTTCAAGCTCAAGGAACATCAGTGTCAGATTGAACCATCCGTTGTTGTATGAGCCAATGTGGATTTCATGGGAGACGACCAAAGAGGACACCATTGTTGAAAAAAAATCATAAAGAAGACTGGAGTTTGCCAAACTACATGTTGACAAGCCACAAAGCTTCTAGGAGAATGTCCTATGGACAGATGAGACAAAAATTGAACTTTTTCGTAATGCACATCAGCTGAATGGCCACAGAGGCTGCAACACCATTAAGCAAGAGGCAACAGTAAACATACACCACACCAAACCTTCCAAGAGAGGGCTGCCCAATTAAATAGAGAGGCAGTACAGAGAGAAAAGGTAACCCTGAAGGAGCTGCAGGGAATAGGGATGGTGCGAAATACAGGGATACTCTTGAGCAAAATCTGTTTCAGTCTGTCAGTGATTTGAGACTGGAACGGAGATTCACCTTCCAACATGTCAATGACCTCAAAGCATACTACTAATGCAATACTCAAGTGTTTTAAGGGGAAATGTGTAAATGTTTTTGAGTGGCCTATTCAAAGCCCAGACCTTAACCCTATTGAGACTTGAAGATTGCTGGTCACCAGAGGAAAACATCTAACTTGAAGGAGCTGGAGCAGTTTTGCCTTGAGGAATGGGCAAAAATCCCAGTAGCAAGATGTGGAAAGCTCACAGACTTATTTAAAGTTACTTGCAGCTGCAATTATAGCAAAAGGAGGAGGCTCTACAAAGTACTGACTTTAGGGGGGGTGAATGGTTATGCACACTGAAGTTTTCAGCTATTTTGTCGTATTTGTTTGCTTCACAATAAAAAGAACAACAAATGTTCACAGCTGTATGCATATATGCATATTGTCATGACCCATGCTGGATCATGTCAGATAAAAGCACTGGTAACCTTTTTTTCTTTTCTCTCTAAGCTTTGTGCTTAGAGATAGTTCTGCCCCCGGTGGCCAGTATGGTCATTGCACTGGTGTGCTTAGAGATAGTTTTGCCACGGTGGCCAGTATGGTCATTGCACTGATGTTTTTAGAGATAGTTTTGCCGCTGGTGGTGGTTAGTGTAATTGCACGGGAATCACTAACAGGTGTGTTTACTCAATAAAGGTGTGTCAGTTGTGCTCACTGACATTGGTGATATTATTGTTGGTCTTTTCCAACCAGCCTGGGTGAAGGATGGAGCTGGTCCAGGAGGTCCAGGACAGCTCAGTCAGAGTCCTGGAGTGGCAGCTATGGTGTCAGCGAGGAGTTTGTGTAAAGCATGGTGGAGTGGCAGGTATGGTGTCAGTGAAGAATTCTTGCAAAGCTTGGTGGAGTGGCAGCTATGGTGTAAAGCTGCACTCAGTTTGCTGGACTCTGTTACTGAAAAGCTGCACTCAGGTGCTGGACTCGGTTGCTGAAAGCTGCACTCAGGTGCTGGACTCGGTTGCTGGACAGTTGCACTCAGGTGCTGGACTCTGTAGCTCCAAGGCGGCACTCGGGTGCTGGACGCTGTGGCTGAAAGCTGCACCCAGGGGTTGGATAGGGTGGGAGGAAGATGCACTCAGGTGTTGGACTCTGTTGCTAGGAGCAAGTGCATCAGAGCAAAGTTAAGTGTTTCCCTGTTTGTCACTTTTCCTCATGTTGGTGTTAGTACAGCGGTGGGGCCAGTGCCTGCACCACCCAGCTCCCTAGTAAGGAATATGTGTAGGGTTTGCTAGGGTGACAGGTATCCTTATCGGCGACAGGTGAGGAACCTGTATAGGGAATGTTAGGAGTGTTAGGGACACTGACTCAGGGGAGTGCAGGAGGTCTCCACGTCCCCCGTTCCCTATCGCAGGGCCCACCGTTGTAAATGTTTCCCTGTCCCCTTTGTCTTGTTGTATTAGTTACCGGCCTGCGGGCCGTGTCACACTGGACAATTACATGTGCCGCGTCCTGTTGTATTAGCTACCGGCCTGCTGGCCGTGTCACACAGGACGGGGCACGTGACACATATTCTTCACATGAACTGATGCAAATCCTCAAAAAAACAGTGAAATTCTAGGTTGTGAGGTAGCAAAACATGAAAAATGCCATGGGGATGAATTCAAGCCACTGTATAAATTAGACATTAGAGAAAGGTTAGCCATTTCACACAAAATAGATAATAAACATCTGTTATAAGGTCATAAAAAATTACAGTTTGGAACTTGAAAATTTTTCAAAATGTTTGCCAAATTTCTAATATTTAAATAAACACAAATCTTATCAACATAAATTTAACACTAACATAAAGTACAATGTGTTATGAATAAACACTCAGAGTAACTTGGATTGGAAGAATCATTCCACAGTTATTACCTCACAAACCACATACCCAAGCCCTTTCCACTTCCTGCCGACTTCAACTGAAAAAAATTTCCTGGATCCGTACATTCATCAACTAAGAATCTGCAAGAACCCTAGTCCATGCACTTATTTCCCGCCTTGACTACTGCAACCTCCTGTTTTGTGCCTTCCTTTTTAACACTCTCGCACCCCTCCAATCTATTCTAAACTTTGCAGATCGAATAATCCACTTGTCACCCTGCTATTCCCCATCCTCTCCCCTCTGTCACTACCTTCACTGGCTCTCCATTACCCACAGACTTCAGTTCAAAACCCGAACCATGGCATGCAAAGCCATCCACAACCTGCCTCCTCCATACATCTATGACCTAGTCGCCCAGTACTTACCTGCATGCAGTCTCCGATCCTCACAAGATCGCCTTCTATACTCCCCTCTTATCGCCTCTTCTCACAATCGCATACAAGATTTCTCCCGCTCATCCCCCCTACACTGGAACTCTCTACTCCAACATATCAGACTCTCGCCTATCATGGAAATCTTCAAAAGGAACCTGAAGACCTACTTCTTCAGACAAACCTATAACCTGCAGTAACACCGATCCACCAAACTGCTGCGTGACCAGCTCTACCCTCACCTACTGTATCCTCACCCATCCCTTGTAGATTGTGAGCCCTCGTAGGCAGGGTCTTCTCTCTTCCTGTACCAGTCATGACTTTTATTTTTTAAGATTATTGTACTCATTTTTTATGTATACCCCGTTTCACATGTAAAGCGCCATGGAATAAATGGTGCTATAATAATAATAAACTGACTTGTCATATTTAAAAAATCGGGCTCTGTCAGGAAGATAAATGATTGAAGGTAACCTGTCACCACAGAAACCACTAACCTGCAGATATGAGGCTAATGCGGTAATAGCATTATTTACTTGCCGGTCCCCACTTAGCCGAATGCTGAGGGGGGATTAACTGTTTTTCTCCTTTTCCCCCTGGCAGTGTTCCAGTTTCAGTCATGGGCACGGCACCAGAGCGGGTTCAGTCACCTATTTGGCGGCTTTTATCACGCCGCCGGCCCTGACACTGGCTTTTCAGTGGGGCCAGCTGTCAGTAAGTGCTGGGGACACGGTTACAGAAGCCGCTCTATATTCTCAGAGTGGTGACTGAACCTGTTCTGGCACTACGCCCGTGACTGAAGTCGGGAAGCGGCCATAGGGAAAAAGTTTATTTTCTCGCAGCAGCATTTGACTAAGTATAGGTGTCAGGCAGCTTAACAACGATATTATCCTGCAGATTAAGCCAATATCTGCAGGCTAATAGTGGTTTCTCTGGTGACAGGTTCCCTTTAACGCCCTTCATGACCTATGACGTATAGTTACATCGTAGGTTGTGTCCTTCCCATTGATGTGGGCTCCAGCATTGTGCCCGTATCTTTCCCAGCACATGACAGCTAATTTAATCAGCTGTCATGTGTCCCTTAAAGTGTAATTGTGATCCACCCGTGGATGTTAACCCCCTTACACCATTAGCCTGTTTTTGCCAAATTTCACAATTCTTACCAGCATCAAGTTATGAGGTAATAACTGTGGAACTCTTCAACGGATTCCGCTGATTGTAAGAAAGTTTTTTGTAACATATTGCACTTCATGACAGTGGTAAAAATTGTTCGATATGACGATATTTGTGAAAAAAATTGGAAATTTAACAAAAATTTAGAAATTTTCAAACTCTTAATTTTTATGCCATTAAACCAGAGAGTTATGTCACACAATAGTCATTAAATAACATTTACCACATGTCTACTTTATATCAGCACAATTTTTTAAACATAATTTTTTTTGTTAGGAAGTTAGAAGGGTTAAAAAAATGACCAGTGATTCTCATTTTTCCAGCAAAATTTACAAAACCATTTTTTTAGAGACCACATCACAATTGAAGTGATTTTGAGGGCCTGTATGACAGAAAATACCCCAAATTGACAACATTCTAAAAACTGCACCTCTCAAGGAGCTCAAAACAACAATCAAGAAACTTATTAACCCTTCATGTGCTTGATACAAATGTTTGCAATGTGGAAAACAATAATGAACATTTAACGTTTTTTCACAAAAAAATTACTTTATACACAACTTTTTTATTTTAACAAGGTAACAGGAGAAAATGGATTAAAAAATTGTTGTGAAATTTCTCCGGATCACGCCGATATCAAATATTTGATGTAAAACTATGGTTTGGGCACACGGCAGGGCTGGAATAAAGAGCAGATGCCATGTCGCATTTGGAGAGCTCCTGATGTGCCTAAACCGTGGAATTCCCCAAGTGGCCCTATTTTGAAAACTAGACCATCAAGGAATGTATTTATATTTGTGGTGAGCACCTTGAACCTCTAGGAGCTTCACAGAAGTTTATAATGTTAAGCTGCAAAAATAAAAAAATCACATTTTTCCCAGGGTTAGCCCCAATATTTTTATTTTCACAAGGGTAAAAGGAGAAATTGCATGATAAAAATTGTTGTGCAATTTCTCCTGAGTACGCAGATACCCTGTAAGTGGGGAAAACTACTGTTTGGGCACACGGCAGGGCTCGGAAGGGAAGCAATGACGTTTGACTTTTTGAACGCAAAATTTGCTGGAATCATTAGTGGACACCATGTCTCATTTGGAGAACCCCTGATGTGCCTAAACAGTGGACACCCACTGAAAAGTGACCCTATTTTGGAAACTACAACCTTGAAGGAATGTATATGTGTGGTGAGCACCTTGAACCCACAGGTGCTTCAAAGAAGTATAAAACGTTAATTCCTTTCTGACCGCTGACAGGATAGTACATCAGCGGTCGGTGTCCCCTACTTTGAGGTGGGCTCCGGCGGTGTTGGCCACCTCAAAGCAGCGACATGTCAGCTGTTATAAACAGCTGACATATGCCCGCAATAGGAGCGAGCGGAATCACAATCTGCCCGCGCCTATTAACTAGTTAAATCCCGCTGTCAAACGCTAACAGTGGGCATTTAACTACTGCTTCCGGCCCGGAAGTGAGCGCATCATCGAACCCCCGTCAAGTGATCGGGGGTCAGCAACGCGTTGCCTTGAGAACCTGAAGTCTCATAGAGACCTCTATGGTTGTTGCCAGCACATTGCTATGAGCGCCACCCTGTGGTCGGCGCTCATAGCAATGCTGTAAATCTGCTACATATAGGCGATCTGAGTATCGTCTATATGTAGCAGAGCCGATCAAGTATGGCATGCTTCTATCCTCCCATGGAGGCTATTGAAGCATGCCAAAAGTAAAAAAAAAAAATTGTTTAAAAATTAAAAAAAATAAAAGTTGAAATTACCCTCCTTTTGCCCCAATCAAAATAAAACAATAAAAAAATCACACATACACATATTAGGTATCGCCGCTTTCAGAATCGCCCAATCTATCAATAAAAAAAGGCTTAACCTGATCGCTAAATGGCGTTGCGAGAAAAAAATTCAAAATGCCAGGGTTTTTGTTTTTTTTTTTAGCAAACTTTGGATTTTTTTTAGCACATAGATAACAGAGAACCTAGACATGTTTGGTGTCTATGAACTCATAATGACCTGGAGAATCATAATTGTAGGTCAGTTTTAGCATTTAGTGAACCTAGCAAAAAAGCCAAGCAAAAAACAAGTGTGGGATTGAACTTATTTTGCAGTTTCAGTGCACTTGGAATTTTTTTCCCGTTTTCAAGTACGTCATGGTAAAACCAATGGTGTCTTTCAAAAGTACAACTCTTTCCACAAAAAACAAGCTCTCACATGGCCATATTGATGGAAAAATATAAAAGTTATGGCTCTGGAAAGAAGAGGAGCGAAAAACGAAAAATCGAAAAAAGCTCCGGTCATTAAGGAGTTGAGCTGCGAAAATTAAAAAAAAACAAATTTTTCCCACAAAAATGTTATTTTAGACTCATTTTTTTATTTTCACAAGGCTAACAGGAGAAAATGGATCCCAAAATTTGTTGTGTAATTTCTCCTGATTACGCACATACCCCACACGTGGATAAAACTACCATTTGGGCGCATGGCAGAGCTCAGAAAGGAAGGAGGGACGTTTTGGAACGCAGACTTTGATGGAATGATCAGGGAGTGTCATGTCGTGTTTGGAGAGTTCCTGATGTGCCTAAACAGTGGAACTCCCCCATAAGTGACCCCATTTCGGTAACTAGACTTCTCAAGGAATATACCTACAATCCCTGGCAAAAATTATGTAATCACCGGCCTTGGAGGATGTTCATTCCATTGTTTACCTAATTTTGTAGAAAAAAAGCAGATCACAGACATGGCACAAAACTAAAGTCATTTCAAATGCCAACTTTCTGGCTTTAAGAAACAGTAAAAAAAATCAAGAACAAAAAATGTGGTAGTCAGTAATGGATACTTTTTTAAACCAAGCATAGGGGAAAAAATATGGAATCACTCAATTCTGAGGGAAAAAATTATGGAATCATGAAAAACAAACCAACAAATAAACACTCCAATACATCACTAGTATTTTGTTGTACCACCTCTGGTTTTTATAAGAGCTTGCAGTCTCTGAGGCATGGACTTAATGTGTGTCAAACAGTACTCTTCATCAATCTGGCTCCAACTTTCTCTGATCGCTGTTGCCAGATCAGATTTGCAGGTTGGAGCCTTGTCATGGACCATTTTTCTTCAACTTCCACCAAAGATTTTCAATTGGATTGAGATCTGGACTATTTGCAGGCCATGACATTGACCTTATGTGTCTCTTTTCAAGGAATGTTTTCAGTTTTTGCTCTATGGCAGGATGCATTTTCATCTTTAAAAATGATTTCATCATCCCCAAACATCCTTTCAATTGATGGGATAAGAAAAGTGTCCAAAATATCAACATAAACTTGTGCATTTATTGAAGATGTAATGACAGCAATCTCTCCAGTGCCTTTACCTGACATGCAGCCCCATATCATCAATGACTGTGGAAATTTGCATGTTCTCCAGGCAGTTATCTTTATAAATCTCAAAACAAAAAGTTCCAGCATCATCACCTTGCCCAATGCAGATTCACGATTCATCACTGAATATGACTTTCATCCAGTCATCCACAGTCCATGATTGCTTTTCCTTAGCCCATTGTAACCTTGTTGTTTTTCTGTTTAAATGTTAATGATCGCTTTCGTTTAGCTTTTCTGTATGTAAATCCCATTTCCTTTAGGCGGTTTCTTACAGTTCGGTCACAGACGTTGACTCCAGTTTCCTCCCATTTGTTCCTCTTTTGTTTTGTTGTGCATTTCCTGTTTTGGAGACATATTGCTTTAAGTTTCCGATCTTGACACTTTTCCTTTAACATCCTTCCTATGTTGTTTGTATTTTGTCTAGATTTTAGACACAGCTGACTGTGAACAACCAACATCTTTTGCAACAATGTGTAATGATTTACCCTCTTTTAAGAGTTTGATAATCCTCTCCTTTGTTTCATTGACATCTCTCATGTTGGAGCCATATTTCATGTCAGTCCACTTGGTGCAACAGCTCTCCAAGATGTGATCACTCCTTTTTAGAAGCAGACTAATGAGCAGATCTAATTTGATGCAGGTGTTAGTTTTGGGAATGAAAATTTACAGGGTGATTCCATACAGTGTCTACAGTCTACAGTATCTTCATCTGCCTCATTATAGAGAATCTTCTGCCGGGGGTTCTGTCTGAATCACATATTTTAGACATTTACATGGAAACCCAACTGTAAGCAGTTAATGCAGAGCACAGGACAAATGTGAACCGAGCCTTACTACGACCTTTGGGAGGCAGAATGAAAAAATCAACAGCAGGTGAAGAATTGGTTTTGTTCTGCAGTGTGATGATAAAGCATTGTTTTTTTAAGGTATTCACTGAAGAGGTTAACTAGTGCAACATTTTTAGAGGGCGGGCCATTCCAAATACGGCAACACCAAATATGCATACTTTTGTTTCTTTCATAAAAGTATTTATTTATGGGTATATTTGTTTTTTATCTTGTGATTTTTTTTTCTTCAGTATTTTTTTACAACTTTTTTTTCTACAATTTACTTTGACTTTCAACACTCTGAATGCAGTTATAAAGCATAGCAATGCAGGAATTATTCCCCTCTACTCCTCCTTGGTCAGGCATCATCTGGAATACTGTGTCTAGTTATGAGCACCACATTTTATAGAAGACATTGAAAAACTGGAGGAAGTTCAGAGAAGAGCTATCAGAATGGTGACTGGTCTGTAAGCAATGTCCTATGAGGAATGGTTAAAGGAACTGGGAATGTTTAGCTTGCCAAAAAGAAGGCTAAGCTAAGACTTAATAGTGGTCTACAAACATCTGAAGGAATGTCAGTGTAGAGGGATCATCATTCTTATTTGCAGATGGAAACATGAGAAGCAATGGAACGAGACTGAAAGAGAAGAAACAGATTAGATATTAGAACAAACTTTTTGACAGTTAGAGTGATGAATGAGTGGAACAGGATTCCATGAGAGGTGGTGAGTTCTTCAATGGAAGTCTTCAAACAGAGGCTGACATTTGAGTGAGATGGTATAGTGAATCCTGAATTCAGCAGGGGGTTGGACATGACGACTCAGGAGGTCCATTCCAACGCTAACATTGAATTTAACCTATGATTCTGTCAATGCTGCACTGAAACAAATTAGTTAGATCACGCACTGTGCATGATGCAAGCAAAAGCTGGAGCTTTGTGAGCCCAATGTCGTCATGACATCGGGTCACCATGGCAACAATCGGGCCCCCGCAATGACTTTGCAAAGGCGCCGATTGGGGGGGCAAAGGAGGCTCCTTTCATCTGCCTTCTAAATGCTGTGATTGATATCAATCCCAGCATTTAGGGGTCAAACTGCCGGGATTGGTGCAGGCACCGCTGCTAGCAGTGCGTGTTGGGTGTCAGCTGTGAGAATTTCTGAACACCTGGTGATGATCAGGTACGCAAACACAGGTGCTGTGTTCACAAAATCGTCGTACTTACCGACCTAGATGTATGGAGACGTCCAAGGTCGTGAAGGGGTTAACGTGTTAAATGCTGCTGTCAATCTCTGAGTGGCATTTAATTTCCGCAAACCCAAGACTTGGCGCCACTGCCACATGATTGCGGGGTGCCGATGGGTTGGCATGACAACGGGGGGCTGCAGAAGACCCCTGTGTTTAACATCGTAGATATCCCATGATCACTGGCCCGTGGCCAGTGCTCATAACAGATGATCATTTCTACTACAAATAGCAGAGCTGTAAGGTTCTCAGTCTCTTTGGACATGTTTTTGAAACTTAGGTTTTTCCGTCGGCCATTTTGCTTTCTGTCCTGCTGCAGCTATCTTGCCCTCAGTTAGCATGGAGTTTCCAGCTTTTATGTTCCTGCCCTGATTCTCTCCCTCTTGCCTTTTAAGCAGGCTCAGATGATCAATCTGTGCTTCAGAATCAAGTCTGCTGTTAGCCTGTGACCTGGCTCCTGAAAGCCTTGGACTTGGTGCTCCAGCCACCGCCTGCTGATGAACTTGGAAACACTTGCGGACATTGGAAACTTGCTGCCTGCTAAATCCACAGTTAGGCTAATTTCACACTTGCTTTTTTTTGCAGCACGTTTTTCCCGCAAAAAAACGCATTGAAAAAACGCATACAAAAGCATACAACTGCTGCGTTTTTTTCAAGCATTTTTATGAGCATGCATGAAAAAAATGCAGCATTTTTATGCGTTTGTATGCGTTTTTAGTGCGTTTTTACCGCGTTTGCGTTTTTTCCAAACATTAGGTGGCCCCTCACACTAACCCAAACCATGACTTTACTAACCCTAACCCTAACCCTGACCCTAACCCTGACCCTAACCCTGACCCTAACCCTAACCCTGACCCTAACCCTAACCCTGACCCTGACCCTAACCCTAACCCTAACCCTGACCCTAACCCTGACCCTGACCCTAACCCTAACCCTGACCCTAACCCTGACCCTAACCCTAACCCTAACCCTGACCCTAACCCTGACCCTAACCCTGACCCTAACCCTAACCCTGACCCTGACCCTAACCCTAACCCTGACCCTAACCCTAACCCTGACCCTAACCCTAACCCTGACCCTAACCCTAACCCTTAACCAAACCATACTTAACCCTAACCCAAACCCTAAACCCTAACTAACCCTAACCCTGACCCTAACCCTAACCCTGACCCTAACCCTGACCCTAACCCTGACCCTAACCCTTAACCAAACCATACTTAACCCTAACCCAAACCCTAAACCCTAACTAACCCTAACCCTGACCCTAACCCTGACCCTGACCCTAAACCCCCTTAACTAACCCTAACTCTAACCCAAACCCCTAAATTCCATGGTTTACAAAAAAACGCATGTGCAAAAAAACGCATACATAAGCATGCCAATGCGCACATATGCGCACCCATAGACTTATAATGGGTGTCTTGCTGTAAAAAAACGCATTGCGCTCGCATGCGTTTTTTTGAGGCAAGTCGGACGCCCAAAAAATGCAACAGGATGCATTTTGTGCGCCCGAGCGCATACCGCAAAAAAACGCATGCGCGCAAAAACGCATACAAACGCGTGTGTATGCGCACATAAGCGCATCCCATGCAAAGTATAGGAAAAAAAAACGCATGCGTTTTTTAGCGTTAAAATCCCACGAAAAAAAAACGCAAGTGTGAAACCAGCCTTACATGGGAAGTAACAGAGAGAGACCCTGAACCTGTTGTGGAAGTTCTGCTGTGCTAAAAGTTTACTCTGGCCTGCTGTGTCTCCTGCCTTGTATCTGCAAACTGTGTGAACCCTTTTGATTACTTGTATGAAGTAATACAAGTCCTTCCTAATCACCCCTATGTCTCCTGTGTTTTCCTCGCACCCAAGCACAAGACGCTACATGAACTGTACGCTATACATCACAAGATTCTGAAGCCAACGTTAGTGTCTGCTGGGTCTGGGAAGGCCGAGTCTGCTGTGGCCGTGGATGTCAGATATCCGTTTATAACTTCTGTGATGACAGTGGTTGTGACTTCTCACAACCATTCCAGGTGAGCGCATTCTCTTCTTTTTACTCTGGAGTGTTACCACAGGTAAACACTATTGTGTGCTTTTTTTTTTCCTTCCAGTACTTCTGCCTTAAACGATCTGGAAGATGGAGGTTCGCATAAAGGAGTTGTGTGGAGTGACAGATACAATCCTTGCGGATGTACAGACTCTAAAGACTCGCTTTGCGAGCCTGCAGGAACTTATTAATCACAATTTGCAAGTTTTTGGACAAACTACTCAGGATTTATGAGCCAGGATTGAGGCTCTAGAGGAAAGAGTCCAGGCTCCAGCCATAACCCCGAGTTCTGGGATCCCCAAGTTACCCCCTTTTCGTTTTGGTGGTGAACGTGAAAAATTCAGGGGATTTATTAACCAATACAATCTGTTTTTTCTCTGCACATGCTTCACAATTTCCCACTGAACGATCCAAAGTGCTTACTATAATCATGCTACTCTCCAACAAGGCTCTGATGTGGGCAAACCCTCTGATTGAGACTGAGGCTGAATGTTTATATCATCTTGATGCTTTCATTTCAGCCATGGGGCAGGTGTGTGATGACCCTAACCGAGGTGCAACAGCTGAAGTAGCCATGTTAACTTTGTGCCAAGGTAAGCGCTCAGTAGCCGAATATACCTTGGATTTCAGGAGATGAGCTCTCGATACCACTTAGGACAGTTCTGCCAAAAAAATCTATTTTTCAGAAAGGGTTGTCTCCTATGATTAAGGATGGACTTGCTCGTGCCGACCCTCCCACGGCATTAGGTGACTTTATTAACTACTGCATCCGTATTGACACTCGTCTTACTGAATGCAGACAGGAGAGTTGGTTTGAAATTAATCGCACTAACCTTTCCCCACCTTCCATCCCAGCTAAGGAATCTTTGAGTAGGATCACACGGGAACCCGAACCTGAACCCATGCAGGTGGACTCTGTACAGAGACAGGTTAGTGATGCACGCAAAAATCATCGCCTAAAAGAGAACCTATATTTCTACTGCGGTAAGTCAGGGCACTTCGTTATAAACTGCCCCAGCCGTTCCCGTAAGATTATTGCGGCAGTCATTCACTGTGAGTGTTGCAAGAGAAGATCTGTCATGTCTGAGCCTCAGGCTCCAGAAAGATCTGCAGCCATAGATATTGATTTCTCGGACTTAAATTCCATTATTTCTGAGGCCGATGACTGTGTAAATGCTACAATTTTTCAAGTTTCCTCAGCGGTGTCTCAGCTGAGCTGTAAGAACAATTCTCATTGCTTTCTTTCCATCAAGCTCTGGGTTGACTCGGTCTGGGTGTCTAGCTCTGCTATGATTGACTCAGGGGCAAGCGGCAATTTTATGGATCTCTCCTTTGCTCAGAAACATGGGATGCGTTCAGTGAAGAAGGCTACTCCAGTATAGATGGAGACCGTGGATGGCTCCCTGCTGACCTCTGGACCAGTGGATCAGGAAATGGAGCCTTTGAAGGTCCTTATGGGTAAAGATCATCAGGAAAAACTTCATCGGGTTTGCCAATTTTTATAGGTGTTTTATTATGAATTTCTCTGAGGTAGTGTCACCTATCACACAACTTACCCGGAAGGAGTCTAGCTTCACTTGGACCTCTCAAGCCCAAGAAGCATTTTCCCGTCTAAAGGATAAATTTACCACAGCACCTATCCTAGTGCATCCCAACCCTGAACTTGCCTTCATAATATAGGTGGCTGCTTCAGACTGTGCCATCGGAGCTATACTCTCTCAGAGAAAAGGTGAGAAGAATGTCTTGCATCCCTGTGCTTTCTTTTCCCAGTGGTTGTCTGTGGCTGAGAGGAACTACAATGTGGGTGTGGCGCCCCTGTGGGTCCAGCCACCACACAGGTACTGCATCTCAGCCAGAGGTGTGGTATCTCACGACCGTGTAAGTTGGGGGCACCTCACCACACTCTTAACACTGCACTCAACACACACACTAGCAAGTCAGGGCACCTGGGTGTACCCTTCGGGAGGATGGCCTCATCCCAGACTGGCTAGGAAAGGGTGTTGGGAGCTAGTGGGGAAGGTAGGAAAAGGGGAGGAGCTTAGAAAGTGGAGTGATGTAGAGCAGCCAATAGGAACAGCGAGTGGGCAGAGCTAGGAGAAAGAGTGGGAGATTTGAAAGGAGTTGAGAGAGTTCCCTCAGGGGAGAGCAGGTGGAAGGATGCGTTTGGAGCAGCTCCTGTCAGGAGCTGCTGGATAGATTGGCTTGGAGGAAAGCTCCCGGGAGAAAAGAGAGGAATTTCTAGAGTCCCACGCTGATTGCCATTAGGTGGAGGAAGAAATTAGGTCGCAGAAGGGCTCAGCCCCTAGCCTAGCGATAGGAACAACGAACTTAACTAGCAAGCTGACAGCTGTGGTTGCTGTATAGACCATAGCAAATCCTACAGTTACCTTCCCAGAAAGGCAGCCACGTAGGATCAGGAAGCCGCCTGAGTGATGAATTCTGACAGGATTCGCGGCAGCTGGCCTGGGACACTGACTGTGAAGGTGCTGGAAAGGGAGGAAGGAGAGTGGAAACCAGCACAGTGAGATGGCCTAGGAAGGAACATACTGAAAGGGAGTGTTGGAGGGGTGTACTCATCTACCCGAGAGTTTACTGGACCCCTAACCTGGAGGACTCAGCACCGATCGGGCATCTGTATTGCAGAACAGTAATGTGAGTAGAGCCCTTTGGAACTGTATTCAACTGAGTTCTTGTCTCCTTTCTACACTGCTACACTGCTACATCCTCCAATCTGCTTGTCACCATCACCCCTGAAATCACACTCAACAGCCCTGGGACTATTGCTCTACCTGTGGAGAGCCATTGTCACCTCAGCTGCATCACACCAACAGTCCCAGGAGAACAACACCACAGCGCTGGTCACCTCTGACCAGAATACCACAGGTGGCGTCACGTATTTAGTCATCTATAAACATAATTCTTCATTTTTCCCACCCTTCAATATCACACAGCTTTCCCCTATTTATTTACTGGACGCCCCAGGGCCATGGACCGGGTCACCACCACCGTGACACCGTCCCCCATTGAGGTCGACGGGCCCGGTACCAAGTACCTCACAGCCCTGCGCGGGGCGCTCCAACGGCAATAGAGAATTGTTGGCCATTATTGCCGCCTTCAAGGAATGGAGACACCATCTTCAGGGAGCTGCAAAGCAAATAGTCGTCCTGACAGACCACCGTAACCTTATCAGGTCGGCTAAGTGCCTGACTCCTCGCCAGGCTTGTTGGAATCTTTTTCTAAACCAGTTTAATTTTGTAATCTCTTATAGGCCAGGATCGCGCAATGGAAAGGCTGATGCACTCTCTAGGATTCATGCAACAGAGACCCGTCCACTTACTCCTCCTAAGACTATTCTTCCTGACTCTAGATTCCTGGGAGTGATTCATAATCAAGACCTACTTAATGACATCAAGGAAGCATACCCTTTGGATTCTTTGCTGGCACAACCTCCAAGGGACGTAAGTCTTGTCTATAAGAATGGAGTGTGGATTCAGGGGCAACACCTATATATACCTGAAACGGTCAGTATTGCAACTCATCCATGATTCTAAGATAGCTGGGCATAGAGGAGTTCTAAAGACACAAGAATTTCTTTCTCGTTTCTTTTGGTGGTCCACTTACAGAAAGGACGTTCTAAATTACGTCACTTCATGTGAAGTCTGTGCAAGATGCAAGACACCACGCTCCTCGCCAACGGGTCTATTGCAACCCCTTCCCACCCCGTCCTGCCCGTGGGGATCCATTTCTATGGACTTCATTGTGGAGTTACCAACCTCTCAAGTGAAGAACACCATTCTAGTGGTGGTGGATCGGTTAACAAAGGCAGCTCATTTTATTCCCTGTGTCGGCTTACCCACTGCAAAACAGACATCAGATTTAATGATTCGGAATGTGTTTCGCTTGCATGGAGTACCGGATGACATCATTTCAGATCGAGGGGTGCAATTCCCTTCAAGGTTTTGGCAGAATTTCTTTGCCACATTGGACATTAAAGTAAACCTTCCTTCTGCTTTTCATCCCCAGACTAATTGACAGACAGAATGGACCAATCAGACCCTGGAGCAATATCTCCATTGCTTTATCTGCCACCTACAAGATGATTGGATGGATCTACTTCCACTGGCTGAGTTTTCCTATAACAACTCTCAGAGCACTTCCACTTAGCAGTCTCCTTTTTACGCCAATCTAGGTTTTCATCCTAACATTCTTCCTCAGTTTCCCATAGATACGCCCTTGCCGGCTGTGGCTGAAAGAATCACGTCTTTGCAAAAGAATATTGATCTTTTAAAGGAAAATCTGGAATTGGCTCAAGAAAGGTACAAGACAGCAGCAGATAAATTTTGCAAACCTGCACCAGCTTTCAAGGTAGGAGACTTGGTCTGGTTGTCAACCAGAAATCTTAAGTTAAAAAGCCCACCATCCAAATTGGGACATAAGTACATTGGACCCTATAAAACCAGTAAAATTATAAGTGCCGTTGCTTGTCGTCTTCAACTACCCAGAACTATGTGAATCCACCCTGTCTTTCATGTTTCCCTACTAAAGGCAGCAACACCCAACACGTTTCCTGGACGTTCTTCTCCCTGCCTTGACCTAGTGCTGGTCAAAGGTCAGGAGGAATTTCTGGTGGAAAGGATTCTGGATTCCAGGTTGTACAGAAATCAGTTACAATACCTGATTAAATGGCAGGGCTACCCAGTTGAAGACAACTCATGGGAACCAGGCAATAACATTAATGCTCCCCGCTTACTCCGCCAGTTTCATCAGAGGTACCCAGACAAGCCTGGTCTGAGGTCATCCGGAGGCTGTCCCTAAGGGGGGAGTAATGTAAGGTTCTCAGTCTCTTTGGACATGTTTTTGAAACTTAGGTTTTTCTGTCGGCCATTTTGCTTTCTGTCCTGCTGCAGCTATCTTGCCCTCAGTTAGTATGGAGTTTCCAGCTTTTATGTTCCTGCCCTGATTCTCTCCCTCTTGCCTTTTAAGCAGTCTCAGCTGATCAATCTGTGCTTCAGAATCAAGTCTGCTGTTAGCCTGTGACCTGGCTCCTGGAAGCCTTGGACTTGGTACTCCAGCCACCTCCTGCTGATGAACTTGGGAACACTTGTGGACACTGGAAACTTGCTGCCTGCTAAATCCACAGTTACAAGGGAAGTAACAGAGAGAGAATCTGAACATGTTGTGGAAGTTCTGTAGTGTTAAGTTTACTCTGGCCTGCTGTGTCTCCTGCCTTGTATCTGCAAACTGTGTGACCCTTTTGATTACTTGTATGAAGTAATACAAGTCCTTCCTAATCACACCTGTGTCTCCTGTGTTTTCCTCGCACCCAAGCACAAGACGCTATATGAACTGTACGCTATACATCAGAAGAGCATTGTGTTATGTGTAGCACAAGCGATTGGAGTATAGCAGCTTCAAGTCTCCTAAGGGGACTATTGAAATAAGTAAAAAGGAGAAAAAAATGTTTTAAAAAATACTAAAAAAAAATATAAAATTTCAAATCACCTCCCTTTGCCACATTCAAAAGAAAACAATAAAAAAGTACACGTTTTTGGTATTGCAGCGTTTATTGCTAACTAAGCTAAATTAATCCGATGGGTAAACGGCGTAACGGAAAAAAACAAACCGCCAGAATTGCATTTTTTTGGTCGCCGCAACATTGCAACAAAATGCAATAACAGGCAATCAAAATATCGTATCTACCCCAAAATGGTATCAGCTCGGAGTGCAAAAACTAAGCCCTCAACCAGTCTGAGACCCTGAAAAATTGAGACGCTCTGGGTCTTGGAAAATGGTGTCATTTTTTTTCACCACTTAAATGAATACATGTTTGGTATCTGCATACTTGTAATGGTCTAGAGCAGGGATCCCCAACCTGTTGCTCGGGAGCCACATGTGGCTCGCGACTGTCTGCCAGCTTGGTGCATTAGGTCCAGGTCTCGCAAACAGGTATGAAGAGTGCATCTCAAAATGGTGAATTTTGAGTAGCCCTGCACAGAAGTGCAGATCTGGAAGCACATTTACTGGTCTTAGGGGTTTAGAGATGTTTTAGGTATGGTACGCTGGAGAATAATACTACCTGTTAGAGGAGGTGCTCAAAGCTGGGTGTGACAGTGTTTTGGGAGTCCTTGATGGGAGAATACTGAATGGGGGGGTATTGTGGGAACAATCCCTAGATCTCAGTGTACTGCTTTGGAGTGATTTCTGTGGAAAAGCTTTGGTTATAATTATACCTGTAATGGGGGCTTTGGTTGACACTACTATGAAGGGGGTGGGAGCTGGATGTGGCTCGCGACCCTCTCTCAGTACTGAATGTGGCTCATGACCCTCTCTCTAAGCTGCATGTAGATCTCAAGATCAGAAAGGTTGGGGACCACTGCTCTAGAGAATCATAATGGCAGTTCAGCTTTAACATTTACTGAACATAGTAAAAAAAATAAATAAAAAATTGTGGAATTGCAATTTCACTGCACTTGGAATTTTTTTCCCCGCTTTCCAGTGCACTTTATGGTAAAATAAATCGGCATGTCCAAAAGTACAACTCGTCCTGTAAAAAATAAGCTCTCACACGGCCATATTAATAGAAAAATAATAAAAGTTACGGCAAAAAGGGGAGCAAAAAACCAAAATGCAAAATCCCAAGGTCGTTAAGGGGTTAAAGTTCATTACATAGAAATAAAGAACATAGATGAAGGTTTCAAGCTTCCTTATGCCAATGAAGAAAAAATTTAATAATTCTTAAGTACAACCTTATGTGTACAATGTACAAAATGTAGGTGCGGTTAAAAATGCTTTGAGAAAAGAAGCCTGAGCTTGAAATGCGTTGCCTTGAGGTCACTATGTAGACCCATTTTTTCTATCCAATTTTTAAAGATTTTATAATAAACCTTTGGATTTTATGAAGATGGAATACTTTTTATTTTATGGCCTGCACGTGGCGCCACACGCTTTTCCTTGCTTCTGAACGAGGGCTGCTATAGGTGAGCTGGTCTTAAATCTTTCTTCACAGTGGTTAAATGTCAGACAAAGCTACATTTTGAAAGTCAACATCTTTCCCTCTCAGGCTATGTGCCCACGTAGCGTTTAAATCCGGACACCTTCCCAGAAATCGCGCGGTTTTATCCACGCGATTTTACCGCGATTATGTTCACGATTTTGCCGCGATTTTCGCGTGCGATATTCAAGCACTTTCCAAGCGATTTGAAGCATCGCTTGGAAAGTGATTGACAGGTTGGTCACACTCGTCAAACACTATGTTTGACAAGTGTGACCAGCTTTTTACTATTGAGGCCGCCTATGCGGCCTCAATAGTAAAAGATATTTTTTACATTCTAATAAAAAAATAAATTGGGGTATATTTACCTTCCAACGTCCCGCGCTGCATTCCCGGGCCTCAGCGTTCCCAGTAATGCCTTGCGAGACCTGTGATGACGTTGGTCTCGCGTTGCTATAGCGATCTCACGAGACCGCTAGAGTAACGCGAGACTACGTCATCACAGGACGTTGCCGCAAGGCATTACTGGGAACGCTGAGGCCCGGGAATGCAGCACGGGACGTCGGAAGGTAAATATACCCCTATTTTTTATTCTTTTTTTTACAGGGGTATGGTACCCAGGGCCTGGAGGACAGTCTCCTCTCCTCCACACCGTGGGTACCAACCGCACGAGACGCTTAACTTCGCGCATGGTGGGCATAGCTACATGTGGGAAGCGGTTCTCATGCATTCCTATGGGTGCTGAATCGCGGCAATTCTTTGCGATTCCGCACAAAAGAATGAGCATGCTGCGATTTTTTCCGCGATGCGATTCCGCCACGGAAAAAAGCACAGCAATTGCACAGCATGTGCGGAATGCCATAGGAATGCATGGGGGGGCGTTGTGTACAAGATTTTTAAACGTTTTTGCGCCGAAAATCATGGCAAAAACGCTTAAAAATTGCATCGTGGGCACACAGCCGCAGACAGGATTGGAAGTATTTACCAAAGTATAACTTTAAAAAAAAAAACACAAAAAAATTAAAGAAAAAACATTTCATTTTGATCAAACACCTCATTTTATATATGGCCACAGTGTTTTCCTTATTTTGAATTTTCCATGTACAAAGGTTTATTAGATTAATACCCTCGAAATCTGTTCTTCGAAAATAAAAATTCTAACATCATTTTAATAAATGCGTGCTACACAGAAATAAACACTTACTCCAAAAGAACAATATTTTTAGCACAATTTTTAGACATACAACCATATTAGCGATTTTGAGCATTATTATCATTAAAAGGTTTAGATTGATGACATAACTTTCCTATTATTTGAAGAAAAAGTATCTGTTTTTTCTCCATGGTGGTATTATTGCTCACCTTCCTTCAATTAAATGAAGCTGAAGAGCAAACGTTGGTCATGAAATAGAGTGGCGCTGTATGTGTGCGAAAAAGAACTGTTTATAATCTTGTGCAATATCTTCAAAGAAAATACTGAAAGTATTAAAGGGAATCTGTCAGCAGATTTTTGTTATGTAATCTGATAGGAGAACAATGACAGGGCCAAAGACCCCGATTTCAGGGATGTGTCATTTGCTCAGCAGCTTTCTGTATTTTAAATACAATCATTGTTTTATTAATAGGAGATTACCACTGCTGGATAAGGGTCCCGTTACATTTAGCAATGTAACAGCGATCTCGACAACCAGGGCTGTGGAGTCGGAGTCGTGGAGTCGGAGTCGGTGCTCATTTTGGTGGAGTCGGAGTCGGAGTTGGAGTCGGTATAAAATGGACCGACTCCGACTCCTAAAATATATAATAAATTGGGTACATTAGTTCAATGCAGGATGTGCTGAATATTTTTTCATAGGAGTTTGGGAAAGTTATGAAATGTCCTATAAATGGCTGTTATATTCCTGATCTAAGGCTACATTCACACACAGCATTTTTCCTGTGTTTTTTGAGGATACGTTTTTCAGCTGCAAAAGCTGATCATCTTTTTAAAAAAACTGCATCACCTGAAAGGTTTTTGAGCTCATAGATAATGTTTTCAATAGCAAAAGCAGATTAGAAATCTGCTCTATCTATCCATTTATCCATATCTGTCTATCCATATCGTATCTGTACCAAAAAGAATGAAAACCGGGTAGTACACCAATATATATTCTGTTCTATCTAAATATCTTGATTATTGGATCATAAAAATGATTAAATGTCTGAGGTTCACATTGTGCTACAATAAATTTTTCACTTAAATATAAACAATATGTGTGGGAGTCGGAGTCGGAGTCGTGGAGTCGGAGTTGGAGTCGGTGTAAGGGAAATTGAGGAGTCGGAGTCGGAGTCGCAGGTTTGGCTTACCGACTCCACAGCCCTGTCGACAATGATACAACCCGGTCAGGATCGCCGATGCATCGCTAAATAGTCGCTAGTGAGCTGCCAAATAGGCAGATCTCACCAGCGACGCAGCAGCGATAAGCGATCCGTTGGCAGTTGTTGTTACCCTTCACACCGCAGCGATAATGACTTCCGCCTGCGTCCATACGTCGCTAGTCGGCGCCAGCAGGACGCCAATGACGAAAAAATGGCCCAGGACATTTGAGCGAGATCAGCGATATCAAGCAGGGGGGCCGGTCACAGGTACGCGTCACACAAAGCGAGATCGCTAGCGATATCACTATTGCGTCACAAAATCGGTGACGCTTTAACGATATCACTAGCAATCTCGCTATGTGTGAAAGGCCCTTTACATGCAAGCCAATCCAGCTAATCTATTTAACCCAGACCCCACCTCTGACAATGTACAGTGTGCAAAGTTTTACAATGCTCAGAATTCAATTCATTGCACTGCTACATCTACAGCAGAGAAAACAGGGTTTTATAAAAACTGCACCAAGCAGTACAGAAAGTGTTATATCGCTGGGTTCAGGTTCTCTGCCCCTACATCATGCAGCACTCAGATGCAAAAGGAAAAAGATTCCTTTAAGGCCCCAATACACATTAGATAACTGTCGGCCAAACGATCACTTGACTGAAAGGCATCTTCTCTGACTCCCTTATACATAGAAACGGTCGGCTGGGCTGATTTCTCCTATTTTCTCTATGAAACAGCCCCTCAGACTCATCTGTCAACGGATTATCACCACAGAGGCCAAAACAATTCCCATTGGAAATCCAATAGGCCTGATCCTTCTCTTGCCAACATCTGATGGGGGAAGAGTCAAGAAGCCCCAATACACATTAGATTGTCAGCTGATCACATCCTATAGGTGGGTTTATCCGACTTTAGACAAATGTGTACAGTGACTTTAAGATAATGTTACATTCTTTAAGTAACTGGTGATCATATATGTAAACACATCTTGGTCTTTGGTCTTTTCATTCTTCAGTAAGTGAAGAGCACAACTAAAATCTAATCAGGCAATTCATAGAATTATACAAAAATAGTCATTTGTTTATAAAGAGTGTTTGAACAAATCCAGTTGTTGCTTCGTCAATGAGATCTGAATTTAAGTCTGGAATTCCTGATCCTCTTCCCTCGGGCGCTTGCGTGGGTTTATTTCAGACTTTGATGAACTTGTCTCTTGCTCAACAGTTTGTACATCTCGAAAACCTTTGTGCTATAAAAGGCAAAAAAAAATATTCATGAAAAAATTAAATTTAACCAAAGGGTACTTTCCCATAGGGCAAATATGCATATTTTTCAATGTAGAAGAATAGCAGCATTTAAAAGAGACCTCATGACAACTGAAATTCTGGAGTATATAAATGTATAATGCAGATATCCCCCCCACAGAAAACACAATAGCATTTCTGCAACGAGATTTGTTGCAAATTAGTGGAACATACTGTTAAGAGAAACTTGTTTTTGGTTAAACAATTAAACATTTCGACTTTCAAAGACATATAAGCAATAAAATAAAAAATAAATAAAATAAAAAGACAGATTTCCTTTTCATGCAAATAATACCATAATACTAATATAAATGCACAATGTATGTCTAAAGAAAACAACACTATCTGGCAAAGGAAAGGAAGAATGAAAGAAAAGTTCACGTTGGGACTGCCAAACCTTTTTGGCACCTGCGTGTTCCCAAACAGACTTGTTGCTAGGGGTGCACTTCCTTTCAACCCCATATAAAAGGCTATAGCTAATTGGCAGTGCATTGATAGCAACCAGTCTCACATGGTGCAAAATGAGATCTGTACTATGGTGACAGGTTGGAAGGCAGAAAGTTTCTCAGGGAATGCTATTCTGACATAGTAATCTAAAAATACACATAGAGGTGTACAAAATATAAGCTTCCGTCCATTTTAGATAATAAGATAGGTTCTCCTCGTCAAGTACGCGGGGCGCGATTCTTCATAGCATTTTTGCCAGGTTTTTTTATGCGTTAATAGTTCTCAATTAGTGACTTTTCGATTAGCAACAAATTCATCCAAGGATTTGAGCCACGATTAAAGTTGTCCCTTGTGGTTCAGTTAATTTTCCAGATGATTTAGACTGATACATCCAAGGAGACTTTTTAAAAGGTTGAAAACCTCAAAAAGAGGAAAAAAATCCTCCAAAACATTCAGATACAACCAGACAGGCCTAAATGCATCTGTACTAATACAGGGTGCAGTGGACCCAAGTAAAATGGCAGCTGCACAGGTGCATAAATACCAAATGAAACAGCCAGCCTGCAGTCAGGGATTTGCCGTGTGGTACACCAGTGCAGAAGAAATAATCCGCATGTGGCAGGGTTCACACAGGGAATGCAGGGCTCTTAGTAACACCATATAGGGGGGCTGCCCAGTGCCAACTAGAATGCATCCCGTGTGAACAGAGGCCACAAGTTTGCAGAACCATTTGGGCCCAACTGCACCATGAAAGAAATATAAAACGTTCACAAAAAACATATCAATATATGTAAGGTATTGGTTGATATTGTGGCGCCCCTGAGGGTTCAGTCGCCACAGAGGTACTGCACCTCCTCCTGAGGTGTGGTACCCCACCATCCAGGTAAGATGGAGACTCCTGACCACGCTCCAACACCTGCACCCCACACCACAAAGTAGTGTAGCAAAGCACCTTCAGCGGTTCCCTGCTTGGAGTATAGCAAAGCACCCATTGGTGGCTCCCTGCTTGGAACACGAAATGTGCTGGGAGGTGGGTGGAGTTAGATTACATTTCAAGAAGCGGGAAGAGTTTAAGTTAGTCAGTCAGTAGTTGGCTGGAGAGAGAAGAAGATCCCTAGAGAGAGGGATAGATGGATGGAAGTGCTGCAGGAGATCCCAGTGATCTGGGTCTGCTGGCACAGGAAAGGGAGAGAGAGAGCAACATAGACTGAAAGCTTGACTCTCCATAGAAAGAAAGGATTAGTATGGAACGTGAGGAGTAAAAGAGAACAGAGGACGTGGGTGAGAAGAGACCCTTCCTAGAAGTTCTAAGCGCAAGGCCGGGGCCCGGTCCCCGAGGTTGTACGGATACTAATGGTCCTGCAGCAGACACCGGAGGAATAGAAGTAGTGACCACTTTATTCCCACACAAGACTTGGGGGCACAACAGCAACTGGATAGTGAGCCGGGACTTAGTAGCAAGGAGTCCCCGAAGCAGGCTACAGCTGTCTGCCGTACATGTAGAGTCCATAGGAATATCAGACAAACTTTGACGCAGTTTGCCAGCTTCCGTATTAAGGCCTTAATATCAACCAATACCTTACATATATTGATATGTTTTTGTGCACTTTTTATATTTCTTTCAGGGTGCAGTTGTGCAGTTGGGCCCAAATGGTTCTGCAAACTTATGGCCTCTGTTCACACGGGATGCATTCTAGTTGGCACTGGGCAGCCCCCCTATATGGTGTTACGAAGAGGTTGTGATCCAGAAGCCCTGCATTCCCTGTGTGAACACTGCCACATGCGGATTATTTCTTCTGCACTGGTGTACCACACGGCCAATCCCTGATTGTAGGCTGGCTGTTTCATTTGGTATTTATGCACCTGTGCAGCTGCCATTTTACTTGGGTCCGCTGCACCCTGTATTAGTGCAGATGCATTTAGGCCTGTCTGGTTTGTATTTGAATGTTTTGGAGGATTTTTTCCTCTTTTTGAGGTTTTCATGTTAGAGTAGGACTGGCAAGTGTAAGGAACTTTTTAAAAGGTTGCAACATTTTTGAAAAAAAAAAAAAATGTTCTCCAGCACCCCCTCACCCCGAGTGATTTTTTTTTTTCTCCAGTTTTACAACTTTCTGGATAGCATGAAACTTTTTGTGCCGAAAAAGGCTACAAACTAAAGCAAATGCCATTTTTTTGCACAAAATTCTTGAGACCCGTGTAGCATTTTGAATAATGTGGCTCAAAAAATGGAAATAAATACTACAAAAAAAGAAAAGGAAGTTTAAAAATACAAATGATGAATCAAGGCCTATATAGCACTTTGAACGTACTGCATTTGGCCTCATCATTACTGCCCTGACTGGCGTATGGGGCCCAATGAGCAGAGGGAGCCCACATAGGGCCCCGACTCTTCTGCTCACCGGGCCCTAGCGGCAGGATTCTGACGGTGCAGTAACTGAAACTGTGTACGAGACGGAGATTCAGTTAGACTATTGCCGTGCAGACCAGCACGGCAATAGTTAAAAGCCACCAGCCAATTGGAGGCTGACAGCTGACGTCAGCGCGCACGTCACCGGCGTATGACGTCATTGTCATTCGCCAGCGAGTCCGTGGTTGAAATGCCTGGAGGGAACATCGCCGCTGGACCATGGACCATGGGGCAGGATGTACAAACTTCACAAACAAAATAGAGACAGCGCTTCACAAGTTGGTGGATTTTACATTTCAAGGGGCTTGAGAAAGATCTTGTGTGATCGAAACGTAGCCACAGAAGGCAGAATAAAGGAGATGTAAAATCTACCAACCTGTGAAGCGCTGTCTCTATTTTGTTTGTGAAGTTTGAACGTATTCCAAGAGGGACTCCTTGCACCTGATGTACGCTCCTATTGTGGTAAAAGTTAACCCTGTGTTGCTATGAGGTGCTGTGGATGTATCTTTCTCTCTGTATGGGGCAACATGTAGTCACAGGGTGCAGGATCATGGGGCAGGATGGAGACATGAGGCAGGATGGAGACATGGGGCAAGATGGAGACATGGGGCAAAATGGAGACATGGGGCAAAATGGAGACAGATGGGGCAGGAACATGGGACGGGATGGAGACAGATATGGCAGGAACATGGGGCAGGATGGAGACAGATTGGGCAGGAACATGGGGCAGGATGGAGACAGATGGTGCAGGATCATGGGGCAGGATGGAGACAGATGGTGACGGGTCATGGGCATGATGGAGACAGATGGGGCAGGATGGAGACAGATGGGGCAGGATGGAGACAGATGGGGCAGGATCATGGGGCAGGATGCAGACATGGGGCAGGATGGAGACACATGGTGCAGGATCATGGGACAGATGGGGCAGGATAATGGAACAGATGGGACAGGATCATGGGACAGATGGAGCAAGATGGGGAAATCATAAGGGGCAGGATGGGGAGTTCACATGGGGGGAGAATGGATACTAATGAGGGCAGGATAGGAGAACATACTGTATGGCTGGAGCCAGGAATGAGACAGCCTGGGGTCAGGATGGGGGATATTATTACCATAGGGGCTAATTAATTGATATTATTACTGCAGTGATGTATTTATTCTATTTTTTAAAGATATAGTTTTAAATGGGGGCGGTCCTGTTACTGTGCAGAGCAACAATGTCGCCTTTTTTTCTTCATCTGGTGTAGTGTAGAAGTTGGGAAAAAAATAGGTAATGTGCTCTGCAAGTGTTGCTCTAGATAACTGTTATCTCCTGCAGAGACAAGCCCTGGCTGGAAGAAGTGATGGCGATATGTGCTAGATTAAGGTGAAAAGCGAAGATGAAGGACTTCGCCTAGAGACGTCACAGGTGAGTCAGTGCGTTACCTGTACACAGTCTATACAATGTATACTATATACAGAGCTCCTGTGTATAATGTCGCTGGTGATCACTGTATTACCTGTACGCTGACACTATATACAGAGCTCCTGTGTATAATGTCGCTGGTGATCACTGTATTACCTGTACGCTGACACTATATACAGAGCTCCTGTGTATAATGTCGCTGGTGATCACTGTATTACCTGTACGCTGACACTATATACAGAGCTCCTGTGTATAATGTCATCGGTGATCACTGTATTACCTGTACACTGACACTATATACAGAGCTCCTGTGTATAATGTCACCAGTGATCAATGTATTAACTGTACACTGACGCTGCATACTAAGTACAGATCTCCTGTGTATAATCCCACTTATGGTAATATTAGTTTTGTGTTTTTTTTATTACTGATCGGTATTGTAGTATTCAGTCACCATGTGGTGGTAATATGTGATCTGGACATGGTGCGGTGGTATTTGTCCCTTGTATGTGATATTATGATATTATTCGATCACTGTGGTGCTAATATGTAGTCTGGACATGGTGTGGCTGTATTTGTTCCTTGTATGTCGTATTGTATATAGGTCACTATGTGTTGGTAATATGGTGTCTGTTCATGGTGTGGTAGTATTTGTCTCTTGTATGTGATATTATTGGTCATTTTAAAAATTGAAAAATAAAAATATACCTAAATTGTATTGGATGTTTTAACAAATGTTTAATACATTAGAGTAAAGTAGGGCTTGGCCAAGAGTCTACCTTGTCGTGGTGGTGGCTTAATAACCTTTTGGCCAAAACAAAAGCTGCTGGCTATATGTGTAATCTGGTGATGGGAACTGTTAATGTGTGATTGGTGAGAAGTGGAGTTTTTCCATGAGAGCGGTGGGGCTGTGGACAGCTCAAGGGGTGGAGTCTCATGGGGGCCCCGAAATTCCTAGTGGCAGCCCTGGAGCTCATACATTAAAGCGAAAACAGGGCATGCAGCTCTGAATGGAAGGACACCGTATCAGCAGACGGGAAGCACACAAACAAGCTTTGCATGCTGATAATGACTCGTTCCTGCAGCTGAATATGCATGGTCCTCATTAATGGTCTGAAGAGACAGTATACAGTATAGTCTCATGGGATTTTGCACATATCACGTGATCTCGCTAGAAACACTGTCCACTCTAATTTCACTGTATCAGATTATGAATATATCACACCCAGTTGACACTCATGGCCAATCTGCAGCCTGTTTTAATATACACAGCATCAAAATTAAAGGGAAACTGCCACATGAAAACCACTATTAGCCTGCAGAAATGGGTTCAATCTGCAGGTTAATAGCATTCTCAAGCTGTGTAGCAGCACTGAAAGTCCAGCTACAGGGAGGATATAAATTTAATTCCTCCAGGCAGCCCTGAGATTTCAGTCATAGATGCACAGCAGGAGAGGCCGCAGTCACCGTTCAGTAATAAGTGAGCGGCGTCTGTAACCACGCCCCTGGAACTGGCTGACAGCCGACTGTGTACTGATGCATTGTAGAGCAGGGGCATTACTATTGTCAGAAAAGATCAGGGGTCCAGGTCTCAAGGCATATGTTTTACAGACCCACCAAACACAAAAATGTAACACCACTGATAACGCAGTGATAACTCTCTGAGTACAGATAATATAGCTGACACCTTCAGTCCTATGCAACACCACATTACACAATGATAAAATGTGAATTAACACATGAAGAAATGTATTATCCTGAGGTTAATTTGCAGGTTAACAACATTCTGAAACTACCGGGGCCTGCACTTAGACCCCCACTGCCGGGAGAAAATGAACTTTATTCCTCCCGGCAGCGGTTGGCTTCCAGTTACAAGGGTGACACAGTCACGGTTTCAGTCACCACTCTATGCGTAGAGAGTGGTGACAGTAACTGCGGCCCCAGCATTGACTAACAGTAGCTCAGCATTAGAGATGGCTGTCAGTCAGTGCCAAGGGGTGTGGTTACTGCTACCACTCTTTATGCACAGAGCAGTGACAAATTGTAGCAGAGCCCCCCCCCCCCATGACTGAAATCTGAACACTGCCAGGAGAAATAGTTAGTTTCCTACTGGCAGCGGGCATCTAACTACAGGCGCCAGGCAGATTCAGAATACCATAAAGCTCCAAGTTAGTAGCATTTTATGAAATTATTATTTATTTATATAGCACTATTGATTCCATGGTGCTGCACATGAGAAGGGGTTACATACAAATTACAGATATAACTTACAGTAAACAAACTAACAATCAGAGACTGATACAGGGGGAGATGACCCTGCCCTTGCGGGCTTACATTCTACAGGATAGTGGGGAAGGAGACAGTAGGTTGGCGGGTTGCAGCAGCTCTGGTGATGGTGAGGCAGTAGCTCCGGTAGTGGTGAGGAGGCAGTGGGGTCATTGCAGGCTGTAAGCTTTACTGAAGAGGTGGGTTTTCAGGTTCCATCTGAAGGATCCGAATGTGGTTGATAGTCGAATTCCAGAGGATGGGGAATATTCGGGAGAAGTTTTGGAGGCGGATGGGTGAGGAGCAAATAAGTGAGGAGGAGAGAAGGAGGTCTTGAGACGACCGGAGATTACGTGAGTGAAGATATCAGGAGATTAGTTCAGAGATATATGGAGGAGAGAGGTTATAGATGGCCTTGTAGGTCAGCATTAGTAATTTGAACTGGATATGCTGAGGGAATGGGAGCTAGTGAAGAGATTTGCAGAGAGGAGAAGAGGAGGAGTAGCGAGGAGAGAGATGAATTAGTCAGGCAGCAGAGTTAAGGATGGACTGGAGAGGTGCAAGGGTGTGAGCAGGGAGACCACAGAAAAGGATGTTGCAGTAGTTGAGGCAGGAGATGAGGGCATGCACAAGCATTTTCGGAGATTGAGGGTTGAGGAAAGGACGAATACTGAAAATATTTTTGAGCTGGAGGCGACAGGAGGCGGAAAGAGCTTGGTTGTGCAGTTTAATGGACAGGGCAGAGTCAAGGGTTACTCCGAAGCAGCGGACTTCCAGTACGGGGGGGAAAGCATGATGTCATTAATTGTGATAGATAGGTCAGGTAAGGAAGATCTGTGAGATGGAGGAAAGATTTGTACACATTGAGTTTGAGGAAGCGAGAGGAGGAGAAGGAGGATATGGCTTATCCGGGATTCTGGACAGCATAGAGGTGACGTCTGAGGTAGAGAGGTAGATCTGAGTGTCGTCAGCATACAGTCGGTACTGGACTCCATGGGACTTTATGCGTTGTCCCAGGCCAAGTGTATAGATTGAGAAGAGTAGGGGTCCTAGAACAGAGCCTTGGGAAACTCAAACAGAGAGAGGGTGGGATGAGAAGGTAGTGTGGGAGTGGGAGATGCTGAATGTGTGGTTGGAAAGGTATGAGGAGATCCAGGATAGAGTGAGGTCTTTGATGCCAAAGGAGAGGATTTGTAGTAGGAGGGAGGAGTATAGAGTATTGTCCGTTCCCTTTAAAACATTGCCGGTATTGTTTCAGTGCTATCAGCACTTGTGTTCCCGGGGCTCTCATGCAGTTGAAATGTCAGCCTAGCATCACTGGCCCCGCTTACTGACAATTCAAATATTAAGAGGAAGTCAGGGCTGCGGCTGCTCTCTCACTTCCTAATGATGTTCAATTTGTCTGAAGGCCTAGCCATGTGAAGCCAGCGCTGGATGTTGGGGAACAGCGCCGGCACGGGATGCGACTATAAGCATTTTTATTTTATAGCTGTGGAACCACCCTGCTGGTTATCAGAACACTATTCTGATATAACAGTTTGACATTTTCCGATTTATCTTATATGCATTATATGTGACTGTCACAAATTCGTTTTTATTATGTGCATGTGTATATATACAGTACAGACCAAAAGTTTGGACACACCTTCTCATTCAAAGAGTTTTCTTTATTTTCATGACTATGAAAATTGTAGATTCATTCTGAAGGCATCAAAACTATGAATTTACACATGTGGAATTATATAATTAAAAAAAAGTGTGAAACAACTGAAAATATTGTATGTCTTATATTCTAGGTTCTTCAAAGTAGCCACCTTTTGCTTTGATTACTGCTTTGCACATTCTTGATGAACTTTTTTGTTAATTATATAATTCCACATGTGTTAATTCATAGTTTTGAAGCCTTCAGAGTGAATCTACAATTTTCATTGTCATGAAAACTCTGTGAATGAGACCAAACTTTTGGTCTGTACTATATATATATATATATATATATATATATATATATATACACACATATATATATATATATATATATATATATATATATATATATATATATACATATATCCATCCCAGAAACTTTTGTTGCCACTTTCTATTACGGCTAGGAACTTGCAGCTCTCTGTCGCCCCCTCCCCTTAACCCCAGGTCAGTCAGGGAACTGCACCTAGGGTAAGTAGTCGCCAGAGAGGTTTCCTTGTCACATGCTAGCTATTGGGCACTCTACAGCGAGGACGTTTTTTAGCACGGAGTACGTGTCGGTTCGATCATAGCGCAAGGAAAACAAAACTAGGAAAATAAAACTAGTAAATTTATAAGTTTACTCCAGAAAATATTGGCAATGTTTACAAAAGTACAAAATATATTACAAAAGGAGACAAAATACAGTATATACAGACAGCTATAAAATAAAAGGAATTAAAATATGAGACTTACTACATTTTATTCACTGGTACAGTATGGTGGCAAAGTCGGGGACGGCTCTGTTTAAACTAGGGGGTATATGTAGTGACCAGAAAAACCATTACTAATGGTACTGCAGAATGCCAGTGACTGACTGTCCGCAGTCTCCAACATCATGTCCGCTCTCTATCTGAAACTTAACCTCTCAAAAATTGAATTTCTTCTGCTCCCGCCGTCTACTAACCTCCCTAAATCTGACATTTCCCTCTCCATGGGTGGCACCATAATAACACCCCGGCAGCAGGCGCGCTGTCTGGGTGTTATGTTTGACACCAATCTCTCCTTCACATCCCATATACAATCTCTTGCCGCTTACACCTAAAGAACATCTCTAGAATCTGCCATTTTATCACCATGGAAACAACAAAAACCCTCACTGTCGCATTGATCCACTCCCGCCTGGACTACTGCAATGCTCTATTAATTGGCCTCCCCATTACTCGACTTTGCCCTCTCCAGTCCATACTTAATGATTGCATTTGTGACACCGGCTCTCCGTCTTGCCTTGGGGGAGGTAAATTATTTAATACTATACTGCCCTCTCCTGCCTTGTTTTGGTATTACAACTTGTAGTACTATGCTGCCCTCTCCTGCCTTAGTTTGGCATTGCAACTTTTTTTTCTGATTTTGAAAATAAATGGCAGTTGGAGATGGTGCGTGTGGGACTGAAAAGGTCCAGTTACGGGTGGTTTTGGTGGTGAGAGGAGGTAGAAAATACAGTGCTGTGCAAATTAATTGGGACAAAGCATTTTTTTAAGTAAAATCATAAGTTGGTTGCCAGTCAGTGATTCAAACCAGTTTTAACAGGCACTCACACCTGTTCAAAGCAGTTAAAACTGGTTTAAATCACTGACTGGTAACCAACTTATGATTTTACTTAAAAGAAATGCTTTGTCCCAATTAATTTGCACAGCACTGTAGGGGCTACTCGACTGGGACAACAGGGAGTTCAAATAGCACCCTTTTCGGAGTCCCCTGCATTTACAGCAACAGGGTGCTGGGACAAGAGAAGGTACTGCAAAACTGCGCAGCAGATTTCCGGATACTCCGATCCGATTACGGTCGGCTGATCCTTCCCCTTCACACTCTTGTCCGCTGACCGGCAGTCTTTAGAAAGACTGCATGGACCACGGCTCATACCACTGAATGCCTGCTCTCTCTCTCCCCATGTGCAGAACACTACTCATACAACACAGGGTGAGGGTAAAACAGTGTGGCAATAAGTTATTGAACCACCAACACACAAAAGCACACAGAACAGATGAAGCAAATACCCAAGATGGTGCAAATTACAGAGACTCACCCTTCCGCTGACTCGCCGGGATTAGAGTTGCTTACAGTGTTGCATACTCCCACCAGTGGCTCCCCGCTTTTGGTGGGCCCCCACAGCGAGGAGGTAACAACAAGCTTAGGATGCTAACCGAGAGCAGTAAGGTATGCGGCCAGGTGACCCAATTGTCCCAACCTGAATTCTTTAAGCAGTCTCTGGGGTTTCAGTGATGGTCAATGAAGCAGTCCTGTCTTCTTCCAGCCGGGTCAGTAGTACCCTAAGCTGAGATCCTGAAGAGTCACAACGACCAGAAGAAAAAGTCTCTTTATATAGTTCTAAACTGGCATTCAACCAGCATCCAGAGGTCAGAGACAGATGTGAATGAGGCCATCATGCATTGTTCAATTATGTAATCTATTTGCATAGTTTGTCCTCCTCTGTTTGGGAATGCCAACAAACTGGCAGGCATAAACAATGTAAGAAATCAACAGATCAGCACTCATCATCGTTTAGTGGCCATGCCTTACTATTTTGCAAAGATAACAGAAGGTAAACTGTGGGACAGAATATATTAGAAAATACAGCAGAAAAAGGGGCAGCACCGCTTACCTGCCCAGGTCTCTGAACAAATATGCACTACAGGATGCAGCCAGCCCATATAGCAAAGATGTTGGCAACACAGGTGCAAAACACTAAATAGACAGCCACTCACAGACTACCCATTAATGGAGGGGGTGACTGCTTAGTATATGTTTGCACAATAGAGGCCTGTATAGGAGACCCTCTTTTGTGGCTTTGCTACCAGCTTAGTGATAGGACTCGCAAGCGTGAGGACCCTTGATGATGGGTTGCAAGCTTTCATATCTTGGCCAAAATAACAACTAATAACTCACATATTTATATGTATTTTGTCCAGTTTATTTTTCAGAGTGCAGCCAAGCCCAGCACGTTGGGTCTTGTATACAGGGGTGTTCAGATGGGATGCATTTTGATAATAAATTAGAGGTAAGTGTTCATCCAGCAAGAAGAGTTAATACTTCTGACAACAGTTTATGATTCTTGGTCTACTCAATTTACAACTGGTATAATTGAGGAGAATTGCTGTGTCGTCAAACCTTAGACTTCCCTGCAGTTTTCCTGCTGGCCTGAAATTGTAATTCAGTACAATTTAAGCTTTACATAAGACAGCATGCTTTATTTTATCAATGTAGTCAAATAGTTACGTGTAAAATTCAGCACTTCTATCTCTCTTTCTATCTTTTGATTTAAATGAAACTTATGACAGTATTTTCCTGTAATAGGATTTATAAAGAATACCTTACCGTTATTTCAAATTGTACAGTGCTAGCTTTTTGACTTGGTGACTTGCATAATGCTGCAAACCTGAAATCGCAGAAAGGTTCAATTTTAAAATATAAAAAGCTATTGTAGAGTATTTAACTTTAGAAATTGTACCATTAGGCCCAACTATAAATGATTAGTCGGCAAAGGCAAAAAATACACTTTGCAAGCATTTGCTTCTATCAATTCAGTTTTAAAAATACATTTTTATAAGTTATCCCATGGGTGCTCATGAGGGCAGCATTCTTATCTAAGTGAATAGTGGTTAAAGGGATTCTCTGGTCTAAATTGATAAGTCTGCAGACACTCTGTGTGACTGCAGACTTATGAATCCCCCCAGGATTCGCACTGTGCACTGCAGGGATTTGCCTGTTTCTGAGCTGGGAACATTGGTAATGTATGTGTTCTGCATACTCCCGGCCAGAGCCCGACTAGTGGCCGCGGCCTCGCTCGATACACTTGTATAGATCGAAGCCATGCCCACTAGTCGACCATGACCACAGGACAGCCGCATCACTACACGGCACATAGCATCGCTCCATACAGATTTATGGAGAACAAACTCTATGTTGAGGGAATTCTTAAGTCTGCAGTCACACAAAGTGACTGCAGACTTATCGATTTTGACCGAACAACCCTTTTAAGAAAACACTGCATATTTGTGTGGCCAGCTCTCCACTTAAGGTACTGTCACACTAAGCGATATCGCTAGCAATATCGCTATAACTAGTGACATTATAGCGATACTGCTAGTGATATCGCTGTGTGTGATACTTACCTACAACCCGCTCCCCCGCTGGTTATCGCTGATCGCGCGAGAACAGGCTGGACTGTTTCACGTTGTCAGCTTCCTGCGGAGAGACGAGCGACAAGCGTGGAGCCGGGCGGGAGGATGCAGGATCGCCTAGTGTGACAGGTAAGTAGCGACCCCCGTCCCCAGCGATGTCGCTGGTGAGATCTGCCTGTGTTGCAGCTCACTAGCGACCACTTAGCGATGCACCAGCGATCCTGACCGCGTGCATCGCTAAGTGTGACAGTACTTTTAGTCTCTTTTAGGATATGGCTAACGAAGTTCTTGTAGAACAGGGGTCAACAGACGATAATCTTCTAAAGGGCTGAATACCCAAATGTCGGACTTCCACCTATTAAACATTTATGTAATTTACCTTTTCATTTCTATGAAGTCATTACAGCACATTTTATAATATGAAACAAAACAGGGAAAACATAAAAGACTAATATATGCTATTTCTTTTTTAGCTACAGAGATTAATAAGGTATGGGTATTCATGACTACAGGAAATTACATAAAAGATAGTTATGTACTGCAGATTTTATTAATGAGAATTTAGAAACATTTTTACAAGCATTTCAGATTCAGATACTCACAGGACCTACACTATGAAAGCTTTGGAGATTCTGTAGAAATGCTTCCCAAGAAATAATTGTGATTATATAATAAATACACAAATTACCAACCATAGACAATTTTGCACTAATTGTCCCCAAGTGTGAAAAGTTGGTAGAGATGAAGTGAATAATAAGATCATGCAGCAATTTTTAATATTGACATAGATCATCTAAATAACACCTCTCATCAAGACTGCTGAGCCAGTATTTAGCCAATTATTTTATGCATAAGGTGCATTTATCCTTGAAATCCCACAGTGGAGTTAAACATGGGAAAATAAAATGTACACCGATGGTGGTCTGAACTTCTAGCCTGAAAGGGAATATCTATATAAAGATTTCCTATATTAGCTCATTTCTATAAATGGCACCAGAGAATAACAATACATATCTTTCTTCATACAGGGGAATCATTAGCCATGATGCTCTTGTGCCCAGGACCTGAGCATTGTAAGGCTGTGTGCCCACGTTGCGTTTTTTAAGCGTTTCCGCCGCGATTTTTCCGCTGCAGAAACGCTTAAAAAACGCTATTTAAAACGCATCCCATGCAATCCTATGGGACTCCGCAATTGCTGTGCCAATGCTGCGGATTTTTCCGCTGCGGAATCGCATAGCGGAAAAACCCGCAGCATGTCCATTAATTTTGCAGAATCACGGCGATTCCGCCGCCATAGGATTGCAGTGAAACGCTCACTTTACACATGTGAATATGCCCGCCATGTGTAAAGTGAGTGCTTCATGTGCAGATGGTACCCAGGGTCTGGAGGAGAGGAAACTCTCTTCCATGCCCTGGGTACCATATTCCTGTAAAAAATAGAATTAAAATAAAAAATAGGGACATACTTACCCTCTGTCGACCCCCGGAGTCTTCAGCGGTGTTTCCCAGGCGTGCTTTACGGCAAAATGACCTTTGATGACATAGCGGTCACGTGACCGCTACGTCATCAGAGATCAATCTCGCAAAGCATGCCTGTGAATGGAACTTGCCGGCAGCGCCGCTGAGGAGATTGGAGGCCGCCAGGAGGTAAGTATATCCATATTTTTTATTTTTTTTAATTATTTTTAACATTCTATCTTTTACTATTGATGCTGCATAGGCAGCATCAATACTAAAAAGTTGGTCACACTTTGCTTGACAAGTGTGACCAACCTGTCAATCACTTTTCCAAGCTTGGAAAAGCGCTAGCATGCTGCAAGCTAAAAACGCTTGCAAAACGCTTGTGTTTTGCGGGAAACCGCATGTGAATTCCGCATGCGTTTTACCCGCGGCGGGGAGTTGCGGAAATGCTGCGGACAATTCCGCAGCATTTCTGCAACGTGGGCACATAGCCTAACATGTTATGTAAATCAGTTACAGGGGCTGCACATGGGGAGAACACATTACCGTGCTGTGTAGCAGACCTGCATAATCTGCTTTAAAGGGAATCGGTCAGTTGAGTCATACTGCCCAAACCACAGGCAGCATGAAACATAGCCAGATTGCACATTGCAGACGGGTATGTTTTCTGTGAATCACTCTGGTATTTCAGAGAAAACTTAGTTTAAAAGTAGTCTGTAACCCCAGAAATGCAAATTAAACAGTTATATAAAGGGACAGCCCTTATAACAATTGTATAAGAAGTATATATTTCATTGCTGTAATGACTTAAAACTCATTTTACTCCATATGCAAATGAGGTGGCTTCAGTGGACCCTTCGCGAGGCCAAAGACTTGAAGCTTGGTGAACCTTTCCGTCCCCTCAATTTGTACACTAAGCAGTTCCCAGATTTTGATGGACAACGCATGCTTGGCCAGAGTCAGCGCTGCCTGAACCCTAATCGTGGCCCTACGCATGCACGCTGACTATGAAGTAGTCGCTGAAACACACACAGCGTGAGGGCAGGTTCCCCTCTCATCATTGCCTCCTGTCTGTGGTCTCTGCTTGCTCCACCCAGAAGTGTTGCTAGGGGTTTTAGAGAGGAGGAGATAATCAGTTATGTGTGCCTCTTGTCTTCAGCACATCACAGAATACATCAATATCACCGCTGACAAATTCTGTCATGCACTGATGACAGGAGGATCACTGATCCTCTCAGTCCTCTCCTGGTCTTTGAAGCCACTCGCTACACTTCAGGGTAACAGGAGGCAATGAGCAGTGTGCTCCAGAAAATTAGAATAATTGTTTAACCCTTAGGGTTCGCTCACACAAGTGTGTAACTCGGACGAGTGCTCTCCGATGTTTATTGGATATCAACCAGCTCAATGCTAGATTATAGGGCAGTACAGATTTGCAATATCTGTTCTCATGCCTATTCGGTACGAGAAAAAAATGGCAGGATGCCGCGACTGGCTCCACAAATTGGATTGTGCGCAGCCATTCAAGTCTATGGGTGCATGTAAAACATCTTGATTGATGAGGACACAGACAATGAAAAGATGGAGAAAATAAGTTCTCGATCTTTTCCGCACCTATGTCTCTCACATGGGGGAATGGGATAACAGTAAATTGACACTAGGCTCAAATTCTGATCAGTGTTTGAGCCGAGTGTCATTACCATAATCACTCCAATTCTCTCGGAAGAGAGAATCATCAATGGTGTGAACGAGCGCTTAGTCCCTTTCCAACATTGGGCGTAATAATACGTCGATGTCGGACATCCTCCCTTTGATGTGGGCTTCAGCGCTGAGCCCATATGTTTCCCGGCACATGTCAGCTGTTTTGGACAGTTGAAATGTGCTTCTAACAGCCGCGGGTGGAATCGCGATCCACCCGCTGCTATTAACCCGCTAAATGCCACTGTCAAACTCTGACAGCGACATTTAACACGAGCTTCTGATAAGCACACCGGAAATCCACCCATCTGTGACACCCATCACGTGATCGCAGGTCATCGATGGGTTGGCATGACAACCAGAGGTCTCCTGTAGACCTATATCTTTGTCACTGCCAGATTGCTATGAGCGCCGCCCGATGGTTGGCGCTCATAGCAAGTGAGCAATTCTGCTACATATAGGCAATCTGTTTATCACCTGTATTATTATTATTATGCATTTAGATAGCGCCATGTGAAAAGGGGAAATATAGACAAGTATAATAAACATGTGTAAGACAAGGGACACACAAGTACATAAGGAGAGGGGACCCTGCCCCCGAGGGCTCACAGTCTACAGGGATGGGTGAGGAAACAGTAGGAGAGGGTAGAACAGGTCATGCGGTGGTTCAGTAGACCGAGGATCATTGCAGGCTGTAGGCTTGTCGGAACAGGTGGGTCTTCAGGTTCTTCTTGAAGGTTTCCGTTGATGGTGAGAGTCTGATGTGTTGCGGCAGAGAGTTCCAGAGTATGGGGGAAGCACGGGAGAAGTCTTTTATGCGGTTGTGGGAAGAAGAGATAAGGGGGGAGTAGAGAAGGAGATCTTGAGATGATCGAAGGTTGCGTGCGGGTAGGTACCTTGAGACCATGTCACAGATGTATGGAGGAGACAGGTTGTGGATGGCTTTGTATGACATGGTTAGGGTTTTGAATTGGAGCCTCTGGGCAATAGGAAGCCAGTGAAGGGCCTGGCATAGGGGGGAGGCTGGGGAATAGCGGGGAGACAGGTGGATTAGTCGGGCAGCAGAGTGTAGGATGGACTGGAGCGGAGCCAGAGTGCTAGAGGGGAGGCCAGAGAGTAGGAGGTTGCAGTAGTCGAGGCGGGAGATAAGAGCATGCACTAGTGTTTTTGTGGTTGAGGAATGAGCGGATCCGGGAAATATTTTTGAGTTTGAGGCGGCAGGAGGAGGCGAGGGCTTGGATATGTGGTTTGAAAGAGAGCGCAGAGTCGAGGATCACTCCAAGGCACCGAGCGTGAGGGACTGGGGAAAGAAAGCAGCCGTTGACATTGATGGATAGGTCTGGTGGTGGGGTAGAGTGAGATGAGGGAAAGATGATGAATTCTGTTTTGTCCATGTTCAGTTTGAGAAAGCGAGCAGAGAAGAAGGCTGAGATAACAGACAGACATTGTGGGATTTCAGTCAGTAAGGAGGCGAGGTTGGGTCCAGATAGGTAGATCTGCGTGTCATCGGCATAGAGGTGATACTGCAAACCGAAGGATTCTATGAGCTGTCCCAAGACAAAGGTGTAGATGGAGAATAGTAGGGGTCCTAGGACAGAGCCTTGAGGAACACCAATAGACAGGGGGCGAGGTGCGGAGGTGGTGTGTGAGAGGGAGACACTAAATGTTCGGTCTGTTAGGTATGATGAGATCCAGGATAGGGCCAAGTCTGTGATGCCAAGAGATGAGAGAGTCTGTAGCAGGAGGGAATGGTCTACGATGTCGAAGGCAGAGGACAGGTCCAGGAGATGGAGGACAGAGTAGTGTCGCTTGCTCTTGGCGGTTAGTAAGTCGTTAGTGACTTTAGTTAGGGGAGTTTCAGTTGAGTGATGCGGTCGGAAGCCAGATTGTAACCAGTCAAAGAGGGAACAGGAGGAGAGGTGGGAGGACAGTTCAAGATATACATGCTGTTCCAGTAGTTTTGAGGCATAAGGGAAAAGAGATATCGGGTGATAGTTAAACACAGAGGATGGATCAAGGGAGGGCTTTTTGAGGATGGGTGTGATTGAGGCATGTTTGAAGGATGAGGGAAAGACACCATTTGTAAGTGAAAGGTTGAAGAGGTGTGTTAGAGATGGGATGAATGAGAAAATGGAAACGGTCTTAGGAGCGCAGGAAAGAGACTCAGACAAGAGATGGGGTTAAACCACAACGCGTTTCGACGGAGGATCCGTCTTCATCAGGTGGAAGTTTTTAGAGATGGGATGAAGACTGTGGCCAAGTTAGGGATGAGGTGAGACGGGAGTGGGTCGAGGGCACAAGTGGTGAGGTGTGATCTTGACAGAAGGGTGGAGAGCTGATCTTCTGTCATGGTGGAGAAGCTGGCTTTTGCAGAACAGGGCTGAGCGGCTAAGAGGGGCATTGGGGGCTGCGGGCCAAAGTTTTGTCTGATCTTGTCGATCTTCTGCTTAAAGAAGGAGGCAAAGTCTTCAGCAGAAATGAGAGGAGGGGGAGAAGGTGCTGTGGGACGGAGTAGAGAGTTGAAAGTGTTGGAAGAGTTGTTTAGGGTTGTGAGACAGGGAGGATATGAGAGATGCGAAGTTTGTTTAGCGGCAGAGAGAGTGGATTTAAAGCTGACAAGGGACTGCTTGTATGCGCTGAAGTGCTCAGTAGAATGGGTTCTCTTCCATCTCCGCTCAGCAGCCCTGGAAACCCGTCTCAGTTCTTTGGTCAGTCTGGTCAGCCAGGGCTGCCTGTTGATTGTACGAGTTTTGCTCTGCGTGAGGGGGCAGCCGAATCAAGTGTTGCTGTTATTGAGGGGTTATAAAAAGTGGCAGCAGCATCTGTGTCATGAAGGGAAGCTATGTCTGTAAGAGGGAGAAGGAACTCAGAGAGTGATTGTAAATTAAGGTGTTTGAGATTCCTGCGAGGGTGAGCGAGTTTATGGAGCGGGGGTTGCACAGTAGGAGAGGAAAGGTTGCAGGATTTGGGAATGTTTAGTTTGCAAAAGAAAAGACTGAGAGGAGACTTAATAGCTGTCTACAAATATCTAAAGGGCTGTTACACTGTAGAAGGATCAACTTTATTCTCATTTGCACAAGGAAAGACTAGAAGCAATTTGATGAAACTGAATGGGAGGAGACACAGACTAGATATTAGAAAAAACTTTTTGACAGTTAGAGTGATCAATGAGTGGAACAAGCTGCCACGAGAAGTGGTGAGTTCTCCTTCAATGGAAGTCTTCAAACAGAGGCTGGACAGACATCTGACTGGGATGATTTAGCAAATCCTGCTTTGAGCAGGGTGTTGGACCAGATGGCCCAGGAGGTCCCTTCCAACTCTACGATTCTATGATTCTATGAGAATTTCAGTAGGTTGTGGTCAGAAAGGGGGAGGGGTGAGTTATTGAGATTAGTGAGGGAACAGAGACGGGTGAAGATAAGTTCCAGTGTGTGACCATCTTTCTGAGTGGCCGCAGAGGACCATTGAGTGAGGCCAAGGGAAGCCGTGAGCGATAGAAGTTTAGAGGCAGCTGGGGTGGAAGTGTCAGTGGGGATGTTGAAGTCGCCCATGATGATGGTGGGGATGTCAGCAGAAAGGAAATGGAGTAGCCAGGTGGTGAAGTGGTCGAGAAAGGTGGAAATGGCTAGTTCTGGGGGGCGGTAGATGACAACCAGTTGGAGGTTGGAAGAGGAATAGATGCGGATGGAGTGCACCTCGAACAAGGGAAGAGTAGCAGAGGGTGGTAAAGGAATTGGGGTAAAGGAGCAGGTATCGGAGAGGAGCAAGCCAACTCCTCCACCACGTTTGTTGCTGGGGTGAGGGGTGTGAGAGATGTATATAGCAGAGGCAATAGGTTTATGGCAGCTTCTAGTCGAGACTATTCAAGCATGCCAAAAGTAAAAAAAAAAAAAAAAAAAAGTTTTTAAAAATAAAAAGAATATAAAAGTTCAAATCATCTCCCTTTCAAAATAAAACATTAAAAAACAAATATACACATATTCTGTATCGCCGCGTTCAGAATCGCCCGATCTATAAATATAAAAAAAGAAATAACCCAATCGCTAATCAGCGTAACGAGAGAAAAATTCAAAACACCAGAATTACATTTTTTTGGTCGCCACAACATTGCATTAAAATGCAACAACGGGCGATCAAAAGATAGTGTCTGCACCAAAATGGTATCATTAAAAACTTCAGCTCGGCAGCCAAAAAATAAGCCCTCACCCAACTTTTTTTTTTTTTAAGCAAGTACACCCATTTACAGTGGCCACATACTTCATATGACACCGGACTCTTGGTGATACGGCACACCACGGCCATAATTTATATAATCTCCGCAGCGGCATATTTTGTGGATTCATGCATTTCCATATTTCTGGCGACATTAATTGTACCTTCTCACAGCATGGTTCCAAGAGCAGCATTTTCTTGTATGCTGGCCCTTGGAAAACTATGTGAAGACTAACGTTCTTCTCTCTTGCGGACTTGTTGTACCACTAACGGTACAGTGATTGGCTTCTGAGTGCCGTTTTGGACTTTTACCTATTTTACTATATTTTACTTTCAACTTCCCAACAACAGGTGGTTGTTGTCACCCAAACAGACAGCTAGAACCCCCCCAAAAACCATGTGTTTAGCGCCAGTGAATTTTTTATGATTTTACTACATATAACTATGGTTTCCAGTCAAAACACAATGTTTCTACACATGACCCACAGTACATTTCTTCAATTTTTTTAGTACAAGTTCTGCACAATGTCTTTGCTTGTCCTGTTGATGGTTATCCATCCATATATTCATGCTTTATCAATGTTATTTTTTCCCCTAAATTCACCTTTGATAAACAAATGGCGAGGCAGTTCCACAAATAATTCTACGTTTCTGAATATTTTAGACATGCTGACACAATTTTACAGCATGACAGTACACATTGTGAAAAGTGCAAAAAGAAAATCTCAGCTAAGAGAATCGTGTTAAGAATGCAAAGTATTCCTGTAAATTCAATCTTGGACAGCGGCATTCTACTCAGCTGAACAAATTATGTATTGTAAAAGCATTTTCACGGCTTTCCTCTTCTGCGGACTCCAAGGCAACTTATTGCAGACAAAGACGTACTAATCCAGAATAAAGTCAGGATGAAAGATGTTTTGTACATTTCAAAGCTGACGCATTAGAAACAAACAAATAAAGGGCCAATTGTTACGTTGCCAGTGTAGCAATATGGAATCGCTGGATTTCTTAATAGTGGCCTCCAAAGAGCACTAATGTGGGTAGTGAATCTTGTTCATAGGTTCAGATTTCAGACTGTTCTGTCGTTATCCTATATACTGACATTTTTGTTTTGCAAAAAGAGACAGAATTAAAGGTAGTAGTGAATAACTTTGTGTTTGATTTAAAGGTAGCAAACAGGATGTACTTTTCTACCCCATTGTTCATGTAGGCTGCAGTAATAAACTTAAGCAACTGTAAAGCTGTTTTCCTGAGTGTCTGTTTAAGGCTGGAGTCACACTAGACGTATAAAAAAAAATGGTCTGTTTTTCACGGACGAGAATTGCACAAATGCTTCATGAACAGTGATCTGTATGTCATCCGTGTGCAATGTGCGGATGCGATTTTTTCACATGTAAGCATCCGTGTGACATCCTTTTGGTGATATTTTCTTGCCGGCTTGCAAAATGGACATATAATGGATCCATGGCCTCAAATATTCGTGAAAAAATATATACAGTATATATGCGGGGAGTCAGCGCAGCCTCAGTGACTACCGCTGATGTCACTTAGGCTGCGCAGACTCCCTGCCTGACCCGCGGTGAACTGACAGCGTGGGTAAATGTTCAGAAACTTTCCCACGCTAATCAGTTTATCTCCGGTCAGGTGGGGAGGCTGCGAAGGCAGCTTCTCAGTCATTCCTCCGTGGTTTACAGCCGGGCCGGTCGCATTAGCACCGGTCCCGGTTGTAAACTATTTAACCCCTTGAGATGGACTGCGGCGTGGGACTTGACTGTACGGCGGACATTTATGGGATATTGTTGCTTTTTTTTTGGACTTTTTACAGGAGAACGATGGCTTCGAATGGATTGGGAGTGTAATAAAGATGTAAAAAATGTGTGTTTATTTATTTCATTAAAAGTCTTTTGTCTTAATGTGTTTTTTTTAACCCCTTTCAGACTACTGGATTAATAATGGAGAGGTGTCTTATTGACACCTCTCCATTATTAACCAGGCTTAATGTCACCTTACAATAGCAAGGAGACATTAACCCCTTATTACCCCATATGCCACCCACTACAGGGCAATGGGAAGAGAGCGGGTAAGTGATGCGCCTTTTCTGGGGCGGCTGGGGGCAGATTTTTTTTAGTCAGGGGGGTCCAAAAACAATGGTCCCTCTCTAGGCTATTAATATCTGCCCTCAGTCACTGGCTTGCCCTCACTGGTAGAGAAAATTGGGCGGGAGCCCACGCCAGTTTTGCTCCGTGAATTAATCCTTTAATTTAACACCTACAGCTCCAAAAATTAACACACACACACTACTAACATTATTAGTGAGGTGACATATAAAAAAAATAATGGATATGCAATGGTTTACTGTATGTAAACCAAGTCTCATATCCTGTCGGGTTCTGTAATGATTTTACAGATGCCGACAATTGATTTTTCACCTATTCTGCTATTTATATCTCTATGAAATATAAATTATATATACGTGTGTGTGTGTGTGTCAAAACAGCTGACATGTGCCGTGAAAGACGTGGGCTCAGTGCCAGAGCCCACATCAAAGGGAGGGAGTTCGACGTGGGTGTACAATTACGCCCAATGTTGGAAAGGGGTTAATGGCATTGTGGAACAACATTGCTACACAAAATGTGAATTTCTGAGAGTACCTTGCTCCCATTGACTATATAACAGTTCTTCCTGTGCCTTTCCTGGCTAATCAAGTAGAAGTCCTTGGTTATGTGCTTAGTCAACAATTTTCACATTACATAATTACTAAGGCAATGAAGTTATTCCAAGCCGTCCATAAATATAGGATTAAAGGGAACCTGTCACCAGTTTTGGCCGATATAAGTGATGGCCATCATCTTTCAGGGCTGATATACAGCATTCTATAATGCTGTATAAAAGCCCCCAACCAGACCTATAAGAAAAGAAAAATAACTTCTATTATACTCAGCGGCGGGGCGGTCAGGTCAGAGGGGTGTTGCTCTTCTTGGTCCGGTGCCTCCCATCTTCTTGCGATGCCGCCCTCCTGCTTGTTTCGTGTGGATGACACGTCCTTACGTCATCCACACAGACTCCTTGGTACCGTGCTTCTGCGCAGGTGTACTTCTCTGCCTGGTGCTGGGACAGGTCAAAGAGTCCATGCACTTGGGGCAGATATACGGCATTATAGAATGCTGTATATCAGCCCTGAAAAGTGATGGCCATATCTCATATAGGCCAAAACTGGTGACAGGTCCCCTTTAAATTCTTCCAATTCTCTAATGTGTATGGGGACGTCTAACCTTTCAACAATAGTTGCTGGGGGGGGGGGTGGAGATAAATTATAAAGAACTGAAACAGCCCTATAACAGAGCTGAAATAAAAAAAATAAATAAAAAGACTAATAAACAGTTATGTCTAGAAATACGTGGATGGTTAGGCTATGTGCGTATGTTGAGTATTTGCTTGCAGAAATTTGTGCAAGGTTTCTGCATCTCTTGGCAGGAAAAACGCTTCGGCAAAAACACGCGTTTTTGTATGCGTTTTTGTACAGCAATGAAGGCTTTTTTGAGCTAAATAAAGATATTTAATAAAAGTTTTGTGATGTAATTTGTTGGTTCAACACCACCTTTTTCATGCTGATGCAGTATGGCATCAGTGTAATGGGATTAGGGCTTGGTGTCAGCAGCTGTCATTGACACTTAGCTCTAACTCTAGGCTCTAACCAACACACACATTGATAACCAGCCTATGCAGGAGCATTAACAGAGCAAAGGCTGTAACGAGACAGCAACTGTTAATTTTAAGGAAAGAAAAAAATTGTGTTGGCTCCCACGTAATTTTAACAACCAGCAGAGGGAAAGCCGACGGCTGAGGGCTGATGTTAATATTCTGGGAAGGAGCCAATAGCCATAAAGGTTCCCTGGCTATTAATATCAGCTCACAGCTGTTTGCTTAGTATTTACTGGCTAGTTTAGAAGGGGACCCCAGAAAAAAAAATGACGTAGGGTCCCTCTATAAAATCTAACTAACAAAGGCTAGGCAGACCTCTGATGGCTGATATTAATAGCCTAGGAAGGGGCCATGGATATTGGCCTCTCCCAGACTATAAACATCAGCTCTCAGCTGTCCCAGAAAAGGCGCATCTGTAACATGCGCCAAATCTGGCACTTAGCCTCGCTCTTCCCACTTGCCCTGTAGCGATGGAAAATGGGGTTCATATTTATGGGGTTGATGTCACCTTGGTATTGTCAGGTGACATCAAGCCCACAGATTAGTAATGGAGAGGCGTCTATTAGACACCTATCCATTAGTAAGCCCATAGTGATATTGTATAAAAACACAGACACCCAGAATAAAGTTCTTTATTTGAAATAATAGGATTTTGGATGCTTACCGTAAAATCTGTTTCTCAGAGTCTTCATTGGGGGACACAGAAACCGTGGGTGTGTGCTGTGGTCACTAGGAGGTTGACACTATGCATGAAAAAAAATGTTAACTCTGCCTCCGCAGTATACACCCCTCCGACAGGCTGTAGGACAATCAGTTAGTGAAAAAGCAGTAGGAGGAGACATTATCATGTAAGTCAGTCATATAATCATTACAGGTAACAAAATCATGGGAGGGCACTGTGTCCCCCAATGAAGACTCTGAGAAACAGATTTTACGGTAAGCAACCAAAATCCTGTTTTCTCTTTCATCTCATTGGGGGACACAGAAACCGTGGAACGTCCAAAAGCAGTCCCTGGGGTGGGAAAAGACAGAAACTTCCTTCAGGTCGGAGAACTCACCGCTGCCGCCTGCAAGATTTTTCTGCCTAGGCTGGCGTCCGCTGAAGCATAGGTATGGACCTTATAGAATCTTGAAAAGGTATGCACGGACGACCATGCGGCAACCTTGCACAACTGCATGGCTGATGCCTTGTTGTGCACCGCCCATGAGGCGCCCACTGCCCGGATTGAATGGGCCTTGACCCCAGCAGGGGACACCCTGTCCTTCACACGGTAGGCTTCCAGAATTGCCATTCTGATCCAGCGCGCAATTGTTGCCTTAGAGGCTGACAGGCCTCTTCTCACCCCATTGGGGATAACAAAAAGCGAGTCTGCCATCCTGAAGGGAGCGGTCCTGGCCAGATAGACCCTTATCGCCCTGACCAGGTCTAGCTTATTCAAAGAACGCTCCAGAGGATCGGTTGAAGCGGTACAAAATGACGGAATGATTATATCCTCGTTCAGGTGGAAGGCCGATACCACCTTGGGAAGAAAGTTAGGAGGAGGCCGCAAAACAACCTTGTCCTGGTGCATAATTAGGAATGGAGGGCGACAGGACAAAGCCGCTAATTCTGAAACCTGTCTAATAGAGGTGATGGCTACGAGAAATACCACCTTCCAGGACAGCAAAGACATCAGAGCTTCCTGGAGGGGTTCGAAGGGTGAACCTGTCAAGGCTTCCAAGACCAAGTCAAGATCCCATGGAGCCACAGGGGATCTGTAAGGAGGGGCCGCATGTGCCACTCCTTGCAGAAAGGTCCTAACCTGTAAGCGGGAGGCCAAATTCCTTTGAAAAAGAATAGAGAGAGCAGATACCTGGCCTTTCAAGAAACTTAGGGTCAGCCTGGAGAAAAGCTAGGACAGATGGCAGGGAACAGAGCATAGGTGTGATGTGATTAGACTCACACCAGCCAAAATGATAATAGACCCTGGAAGAGGATGGCCTCCTAGCCTGGATCATTGTGTTAATGACTCTGAAATGGTCCGAAAATCCTGGGATTAATGGTCCGAAATCCCGCTGCTCTCAGTATCATGGTTTCAACAGCCATGCCGTCCAATTGAGCAACCAAGAATTCGGGTGGTAAAACGGCCCCTGAGCCAGGAGATCTGGTCTGTCGGGGAGTCTCCAGGGGGTGCCTGCGAAAAGATTGATAATTTCTGCGAACCAGGCCCTCCTGGGCCAGTACAGGGCGATCAATATGACCGGCACCCCTTCCGCCTTGATCATTTTTACCAGTCTGGGCAGGAGAGGAAGGGGAGGGAACAGGTAAGGGAGTCTGAACTGTATCCAGGGAATGACCAGCACGTCGACCCCTACTGCTACAGGATTGCGGTATCTTCAGACAAACTGTTGGACCCTTCTGATCTGTTGCGATGCCAGGAGGTCCACGTCTGGAGCCCCCCATAGCTGGCATATCTGACGGAACACGTCCTGGTGTAAGGACCATTCTCCTGCCGCGAGCCCCAAGTCGGTGGCCGTGTTGTCTGTGCTGGGAATGAAAGCTGCCGAAATTGCGGTTTCTGCCCAGTCGAAGATTCTGGATACCTCAGCCAGTGCCCTGGGACTTCTGGTTCCCCCTTGTTGATTGATGTATGCCACCGTCGCGGCATTGTCCGTTTGAATCCGGACTGGCTGGTTGTTGAGGTATCTTTCCAAATGTAGAAGTGCTAGGAAGACCGCCCTCAGTTCTAGAAAGTTGATTGATAGTGAGGATTCTTGCCTCGACCATCTTCCCTGGACCGTCAGGTGACAGAATACCGCACCCCAGCCCAGGGGACTGGCATCTGTAGTTACTACCTGCCAGTGGACAGTGGGAAAAGGCCGTCCCAGATGAACGAGGGTGGAGGTCAGCCACCACTTGAGGGACTCCCTGGTCTGAATGGAAGGGAGGAAGGGGCGATCCAGCAAAGAGATGGACCTGTCCCACTGAAGGAGGATATTCCTCTGTAGTATCCTGGAATGGAACAGGGCAAAGGGTATTGCCTCTGAAGCTGCCACCATCCTTCTCAGGACTCTCATGGCAGCGCGAAAGGATAGAAGCCGGAATTTCAACAGAGAGCGAATTCCCTGCTGGAGGGTAATCCACTTTCTTTCTGAGAGAAAGACCCTCGAGCAGCGGGTGTTGATTACCATTCCTAAGAATTCTAAGCGTTGTGTTGGCGTTAGGTGAGATTTCTCCCTGTTTATGATCCAACCAAACCGGGACAGCGTGTTTAAAACTACCACTAGATTTTTCTGGGCCTGAGCGAAGGAGGGCGACTTGTCGAGATATGGTACCAATATTATGCCTCTGACCCTTAATATAGCTACCATCGCTGCCATAATCTTTGTGAAAATTCTGGGGGCTATTGCCAGCCCAAATGGCAGGGCCACAAACTGGAAATGCTGCTTTTGGACAGTAAAACGCAGAAACATCTGATGTCCTTGAAAAATGGGGACATGTAGATAGGTGTCCCGGATATCTATGGAAATAGGAATTCCTGATTCTCCATAGCCGTAATTACCGACCGAATCGATTCCATCCTGAAATGGCGTAAGCGGACCAATCTTGTTTAGCCTTTTGAGGTCTAGTATGGGACGAACTGAGCTATCCATTTTTGGTATCACAAACAGGTTTGAGTAAAAACAGGCAAAACGTTCCTGCTCGGCAACGGGGACGATTACTCCTGCGTTGAGGAGAGAGTCGATTGCCGCAGAAAACCTTGAGCCCTAGCAGCGTCCTTTGGTGGTTGCGATAGAAAGAAGCGATCTCGCGGAAGCACGTTGAAGTCTATCTTGCATCCTGTCGATACTACCTCCTTTACCCAGATATCCTCTACTGAACTCCGCCAGATATTTCTGAAGAGGAGAAGGCGGCCTAGTCTGGGAGAGGTACTGGAAAGGGAGTTGGACTCCCTGCTGGCGTCAGGCTGAAGTGGCTCTGCCCGGCCCTGACATGGTAGTTCTGCTGTTGGAACTGCGGGAATGCCATGAAGGGGTGGCCCAAAAGGATACCTTCCTCCTATCTCTCGGTGCTTGCGACCTCTGTGGGCCCTGAGCATAAGTGCCTGTCGCTGGGGTACGGCAAAAGGGCTGAGCCCTACATTTGAAAACATATCGAGGAGGCATGGCCTGAGGGAGAAGTAAGCGTGTACCCCCTTGCATCCTTAATGATTTGATCTAACATTGACCCAAAGAGCCGAATGCCCTGAAATGGCAGATTGGTCAGTGATTTCTCTGAGGACAAATCAGCCTGCCAAGCCTTTAGCCAGACCGTCCGCCGGACAGCTACCACGTTACTGGATGCTTGAGCTGCGCAAGACACGGCATCCAGGGCTGCTGATACCATATACCTTCCGGCATGGGAGATTTGATCTGCGAATTCTGCCAGTTGCGCTGGTGGTGCCCCGGCCATTATGCCCTGTCTAAGCCGTTTGGCCCATTCTGTAACAGACTTAGCTACCCAAGCTGAGGTGAAGGCTGGACACAATGTGGCGGCTGTTGCCTCAAGGCAGATTTTGCCAGGGATTCTATCCTCCTATCATTGGGATCCTTTAGGGCTGCCCCACTGGAGGGTGGGAGGACTGTATTGGTAGCGAGTCTGGACACTGGTGGATCCACCGAAGGGGAGGCGGTCCAGTTGGCGGTGAGATCTGGAGGGAAGGGATACGACCTCCTCTCTGAAATCGCCTGGTTGTGTTTTCCCTTTCCCTGGCCAACACTTCCTCAAAATCCTTGTGGGAGGTGAAAACCCTAGAGGGGGACCTATGGCGCTTAAATGAAAAAGCCTGATCATTAGGTTTTGATGTGGCGACCTCAATGTTAAAAGGTCTCATTGACTGTGGCAATGAGGCCCTGAACCATATCCTTGACCTGGGACTGTTCCGGCCCGTACTCAGAACCCTCCTCTGAGTGTGTCTCTGATAATGCCTCGCCTGATTCCGGGGATGAGGACCGGGAGGAGGCAGACAGCCAGAGGAATTCTGGCGGTGAGACCGAGTGAGAAGGGAACCTGGGTTGATGGTCCTGTCTAAACCTTTTACGGTCTCTAGAAGGCCCGAAAGGAGGCTCCTTTGGTGCTCCTATGTCCACTGGAGCCTGAAGTGGCAATCTGTTAAGCGCCGTTACCAAGGTCTCTGGTACCCTGGTAAGGTCGGCCACGGACTTGGATAAGGAAGAGGCCCATCCTGGACACTCGCTGTGTCCCGTGGCGATGCATGGCCCCTGGGCGGCAGGCAAGGTGCTTCCTCCTGCTCCAGGGGTAATGTGGGAGCTCTGATAGGCAAAACGGGGGGCTACACCTGCTCTCTATTGTAGGTGACACCGTAGGTCTACTGCAATCTGAGCAGAGTGGCGAGGACTGACTTGAAGGAGGCCTGACATTGCATTTGGTACATACAAAATATTTGACCAAGGTCACTGAAGCGGATGAAGAGGAGCGGGACTGCTCTCCCTTGGGCATACTGACAGGTTTTACCTGGTGCCGACCATCGGGGGTAAAAAGCGGAGTGAGGGAGCAACCTGTAGTGCAGTACTCACATACCCACAACCTGTGTGCCCGCCGCAGCTGCCACCTGAAGGCTGATGAGGGGGAGAGAGCGAGGTGAACAACCCTGCCAGAAACCTTATGAAATCCCCGCCCGGAAGCGGTGGGCGGGGCCCTGCTCTGGCCTCCTGGAGCACCAAGATGGTGCTGGTACAGGAAGAGGAAGACGGGGGGCGGAGTCTGCCGGAAGCCGGAATCTAGCGTCGGCCTTGCTGGGCTCCTGCTGGAGCCCAGGGCCATAACACCGCCACGGGAGGAGGCTGGAACCGTGCTGCACCGAGTGCTTGAAAGTAAGTGTTGGCTCTTAACATAAGTATAGAGCCCTGGGCTGTAAGCCCGAGTGCGGATTACAGCGGTCACATTCAGTCAGAGCGGCTGGTAAGTGGGTTACACAAAGCTGCAGCCTCTTACCTCCAGTTCACCCAGTAACAGGGGTCGGTTATCTGTATGAAAAGATTGCTGTCCCAAACCTTATCTGCAGGGCGTCTCTCTCGATCATCAGGCTCTGGTGGGCGACTGATGGGAGACGAAGGTCAGGACCAGGAGCTGCCACCTGAACACAAGTCCTGTGTTAGGGGATAGGGTCCTGCCCGTGGGATTCATGAGGATACGGGGTGGCAGTACACACCATACTCATGATCCCGGTGTGGGAGTACAGATGTAGCAGCTCTACTCTGTATCTCTCCATGGTTACCTGAAAAGGTACGATACACATTGAGGTAGGCATGGGTCTGCAAGAGACCCCTGTCCACCTCCTGCTGACACCAAGCAAAACGGATTGTCCTACAGCCTGTCAGAGGGGTGTATACTGCGGAGGCGGAATTAACATTTTTTTCATGCATAGTGTCAACCTCCTAGTGACAGCAGCACACACCCACGGTTTCTGTGTCCCCCAATGAGACGAAAGAAAATGACACAGACTCCTTTAATGAATCTTAATTAAACTATACTTACCAAACGCCTAATCCACCGAAGCCAAAATCTCTTGCAACAAAAATAAAATAATAAGCCACAATAATCCTCACCTGTCTGCAGAAAAGGTAACCCATAATGACACACAACGATCTTGATGACTTTGAGAGCAGTCACTGAGGTAATCGCTCCTGCAGTGTATCACTGTTCTGCAGTGAAAGAGGTCACCGGAGTTCATCAGCTGATAAGTTCCAGTGATCTCCTTTATGGCACCACTGCAGAGTGAGAAAGTTCTCACGCAGCTGTGCCGTAAGTGAGAGCACCAGAGCTGATCAGCTGATGAACTCTGGTGAACTTTCTCACAGCAGCTCAGTGATACACTGACAGGAGATAATCGCTCCCACAGTGTACCGCCTATGGCCTGGTAGAGCAGTCACATCTCCGGATGTGACTGTTCTACATGTTATATCGCCATGGGACACTCGGGATTCCGTGGACTAGGGCGGACAGGTGAGTATATGTTGGTTTATTATTTTGAGTATAATGGGTTTTTCTTTGAATGTGTATGTAATTATTTAACTTTTTTTTTTCAACTGTGAGACTATGTCTCCCATCAGCGGCGCCTGCTGTCACTATTATCAGTGATAGCAGACGTAGCCCGATGGGAGCAGTAATCTTATCAGCCCACGCCTGCTGACCTACGGTAAGCTGTTTACCGCAGGTCACGGCTGCGGGTCGCAGTCACGGCTGCAGGATCACGCTGACATCTGACAGCATGAACCCACAGTGCTCTAACCAACGGTCTTACCCGTGGTAGCGTTACAGCCTATAAGAAAAACCGCATCGGTGTTTCCCATGCTGTCACACAGATGACAGCGTGGGAAACACCATAAGAAGCTGGTAAACGCTAAACAAAAACTCATCAAATCGGCAAACATTTGTATACCTGCGTTTTTGCTGTGGATTTGACTGACTCAACTGAAGTCAATGGGTGAAAAACGCTGCAGAAACACAAAGCATTGGCATGCTGCAGAAAAAAACGCACTGCAAATACTTAAGGAAATTTACAGATTATGTGCACAACCCTTCAGGATTGTCATTGAATTAGCTTGCATAAGGATTCCATAGTGTTTTTGGCCCATTTCCGCATGGAACAAACACAGCGAAAATGCATTATGTGCACATAGCCTTACACAAGATTTGTAATTTTAGCTGTTTACCAAAACATATGCAAAACACAGTTATATAACCAATATGGGCTTAAAGTGCAGCTTGAATTTGAGGTTTTTCGCATACTTCGGTAATTGGAGTAAGGGTTTAGGGATTACAGCTTTTTAAACCCTTACCGATATCGGGCATAATAGTATGCCGATGTCAGACTCCCTCCATTTGATGTGGGCTCTGGCATAGTTTTGAACAGCTGACACTTGCCTGTAACAGCCGCAGATGGAATCGCGATCCACTTGCAGCTGTTAACCTGTTAAATGGAAATCCCGCCCATCGGTGACCCCGTCACGTGATCGCGGGTCACCGATGGGTTGGCATGACAACCAGAGGTCTCCAGCAGACCTCTATGGTTGTCAATGTCGGATTGCTATCAGCGCCTCCCGGTGGTCGGCGCATAATTCTTCTTTCTGGAGTGTGCTGTCTTTCCTCTCTTCAGCAAAGTAAATGAATACAAACACAGAAATGAAGAAACATTTTGGTAAAAAGATGGTGCAAATGATTATACATAGTGCATGAGTAAGGTAAGGAAGGGTTCACATCTGCATTTTGGAATTTCTTTTGTTTGTTCCTGTACAGGAAAAGGAAAATAGAATTTATGTCCAAAATGAATCAGTTGCAAACGGAAGCAGATGGATCCTCTTGATTATTATAGTCTTCATTTGACTTTGACATTAAATCTATACCAGGAATGTAGTTGTGTTGTTGCTTTTGTATTGTTCTTAAATGTGTTTAATCTTTTCGGGTGTTTTTATATGTCATTCAGTTAATATATTTATCCTTTTTTTTGCATAATTCTTCTTTCTGGAGTGCGCTACTTCCATGCATTTGCCTTTCCTCTCTCCAGCATATATCTCTTTAAGCATGGTGCAGCACCTGTTTACAATTTACTCATGTCCATTCATGTAGTGCACCCGTCACCCTTGTAGTTCCCGTTTTCATTTACTAATCACTATGGATCTTTGTACATATACAGTCATGAACCTATGTAAAATCTTATATTTGCTCTGCGTACCATCAGTTTGTCATTCACAGCCAACCATCTCTCCGTTGATGGAGATTGATATTGCAACCATAATCTGGTACATCACCCTTTTTGAAAGGTTTCCTTACTTGATATTAACTGATTCAGCACATGACATACATGTACATCACACGTCAGGTACGTATGTAGGGTAGGGGCTCAGAAGCTGATCTTGCTCCATACATGGCAGGTTGAAAGATATGTTCCACAGCCAAAACCTGCCTCTAACAGCAGCGATTGGCACCAGCTCTGGTTGCTGCTATTCAGCCACTGAGATGACACTGTCAATATTTGACAGACATTTAAGCGATTCATTCCTGAGGTGGGGGTCTCTGAAAGGGAACCTGTCAGCAGGATTGTGCAGAGTAAACTACAGACAGTGTCAGGTCGGTGCCGTTATACTGAATAAAATGATACCTGGGCTGATGAAATCCGTCTTGTGGTTGTTGTTTAATCTTTATTTGTAGTTTTCAGTTAATGAAATTCTCGTGCTCTGGGGCGGGCCTGTGAGGGGTCTTTATGTGGTGCTCTGCTTACATATTCATCTGTATGGGCTTATGATAGGTGGTGGCGCCTATGTTGAAGAAAGGTATGCATATTTTCGTTTTACTTAGACATATATTTTTGTTTAAGAACTTTAAAAAAAAAAAAAAAAAAAAAAATGGCGCCAGTGGCCACACCTGCGCAGTGGCATCTATAGCGTTCAGATAGATGCTACTGCACAGGCGCCATTTTGGTAGAGAGAAAAAACAAAGCATTTTCTTAAACAAAACTATATGGGTAAGTTCACACTAGGCATTTTTTCAGTGTTTTTTTCTGCAGCAAAACCTGATCTCTTGGCAGAAAGAATCTGTAGGAAAAAAACTTTTTCCTTGGTTTTTCTTGCGATTTTTGCTGTTTTTTTTGTGCGGTTTAGGCATGCCAGATCTGTCTCTTGTGCATGCTGATAAAGTTTAGTGTTGGAAAAAAAAAGTTCTATTCTACAGAATCAGGTTTTGGCACAAAAAAAAAAAAACAGAAAAACCTGATACCTACATTTTGGTGCGTTTTTTCACCACCCATTCAATTCAATGGGTCAAAAAAGCTGAAAGAAGTGACATGCTCCATTATGCAAAAAAATAAGCAAAGCACAAAATACTGATGAGAAAAAAACAAGCTGTGTGCATGAGATTTCTGAAAGCTCATAGACTTTGTTGGTAGTGTAAAACGCAGCTGAAAATTTGGATAAAAACGCATAAAAAAATACAAAAATGCTTAGTGTGAACTTACCCTAAGTCTAAATAAAACAAAAACATGCATATAATCCCCCGTATCATGCTGACTGATAAATGTGAAACAACATTAAATTCAGTATGTAAATTAGGAGGCAGATCAGTGAGGGATCAGTGACCTGTTATAAGCCATAATTATGAATATACAGTTAGGTCCATATATATTTGGACAGAGACAACATTTTTCTAATTTTGGTTCTAGACAATACCACAATGAATTTTAAACAAAACAATTCAGATGCAGTTGAAACTCAGACAGTTCAGACATTCAGCTTTCATTTGAGGGTATCCACATTAAAATTGGATGAAGGGTTTTAGGAGTTTCAGCTCCTTAACATATGCCACCCTGTTTTTACAGGGACCAAAAGTAATTGGACAATTTACTCCAAGGCTATTTCATGGACAGGTGTGGGCAATCCCTTCGTTATGTCATTCTCAATTAAGCAGATAAAAGGCCTGGAGTTGATTTGAGGTGTGATGCTTGCATTTGGAAGGTTTTGCTGTGAAGGAAACATGCGGTCAAAGGAGCTCTCCATGCAGGTGAAACAAGCCATCCTTAAGCTGCAAAAACAGAAAAACCTGGTACATCCTGAGAAAGAAAGCAAGCACTGGTGAACTCATCAATGCAAAAAGACCTGGGCGCCCACAGAAGACAACAGTGGTGGATGATCGCAGAATAGTCTCCATAGTGACGAGAAACCCCTTCACAACAGCCAACCAAGTGAACAACACTCTCCAGGAGGTAGGCGTATCAATATCCAATTCTACCATAAAGAGAAGACTACATGAAAGTAAATACAGAGGGTTCACTGCACGGTGCAAGCCACTCATAAGCATCAAGAATAAAAAGGACAGACTGGACTTTGCTAAAATAAAAACATCTAAAAAAGCCAGCACAGTTCTGGAAGAACATTCTTTGGACAGATGAAACCAAGATCAACCTCTACCAGAATGATGGAAAGAGAAAAGTATGGCGAAGGCGTGATACAGCTCATGATCCCAAGCATACCACATCATCTGTAAAACACGGCGGAGGCAGTGTGATGGCTTGGGCATGCATGGCTGCCAGTGGCACTGAGTCACTAGTGTTTATTGATGATGTGACACAGGACAGAAGCAGCCGAATTAATTCTGAAGTATTCAGAGCCATACTGTGTGCTCAGATCCAGCCAAATGCAGCCAAACTGATTGGTCGTCGTTTCATACTACAGATGGACAATAACCCAAAACATAAAGCCAAAGCAACCCAGGAGTTTATTAAAGCAAAGAAGTGGAATATTCTTGAATGGCCAAGTCAGTCACCTGATTTCAACCCAATTGAGCATGCATTTCACTTGTTAAAGACTAAACCAGACAGAAAGGCCCACAAACAAACAGCAACTGAAAACCACCGCAGTGAAGACCTGGCAGAGTATCAAAAAGGAGGAAACAAAGCGTCTGGTGATGTCCATGAGTTCAAGACTTCAGGCAGTCATTGCCAACAAAGGGTTTTCAACCAAGTACTAGAAATGAACATTTTATTTACAATTATTTGATCTGTCCAATTACTTTTGGTCCCTTTAAAAACAGGGTGGCACATGTTAAGGAGCTGAAACTCCTAAACCCTTCATCCAATTTTAATGTGGATACCCTCAAATGAAAGCTGAATGTCTGAACTGTCTGAGCTTCAACTGCATCTGAATTGTTTTGTTTAAAATTCATTGTGGTAAGGTCTAGAACCAAAATTAGAAAAATGTTGTCTCTGTCCAAATATATATGGACCTAACTGTATAAGCAGAGCACCACATGAAGACCCCCACAGGCTGCCCCGGAGCACAAGAATCTTATTAACTGAAAACTACAAATACAGGTTACACAACAACCACAAGAAGGATTTCATTACCCCAGGTATCATTTTAAACAGTAAAACTGTGCCAACCTGACTCTGCCTGTAGGTTATTGTGCACAATCCTGCTGGCAGGTTCACTTAAAGGTGCCCTTTGGCACCTCAAGGTGCAATTGCAAATCTCTGAAATGTTTCCATGACAGCCAGGGGCCTACGGAAAGCCCTTGTCAACTCCATCTTGCTACTACTATGAAGATCAGTATATGAGTGGGCTTCAAATGAGATTTTCACTATATGCTGTGACATTAAAGCAGGAATGACTTTGTCCTGCATGAGAATCCACACAGAATGATGCAAGTGCTTATAGAAAGTCTACACAATAGTGTTCGCACCCTTTCATAACCGACACAGTGTTGACCATTCCTATACTGCTGCATTTAGTCCCATTCAGTGATGACGTTATGTCTTCACTATATACTGCAAAAAAAACCCCTGTAAAATATGTAAATTATGAAAAAATATACTGTATGACTAAAGCAGCCTGAACCATAGCTCCATAAATCTGATCTCCACTGAGGAGTTATAGCTAGCACATATAATGTACGTCAAAGTCTGACCTCTGCAATCTTTCCCAGTGAAGAAGGATACGGTTGTTAGCTGCATGACCCCAGCTCTCACCTGCAGAAGAAGCATATTGCAAAAGAAAAACATCATAAAAAGACTTATCAAACGTTGCAATGAATCTTAGTTACTTAATGGTTATTATAAAGGAAAGTACAGTAATCCCCCTTTCTTCTGGACTACAAGATGTACATTTAGAAAGTATAGGTGTTCTAGCTCTGGGGGGCCCAGCAGTGTCAGATCCCATGACCGCGCCATTACCGACTGTGCAGAATGCTGATAGTATAGCTGCTTGTCAGGGTGTGTGCACATTATGGAACATGTGTGTGGCGAGTGGTGCCACCAAAGTTGAAAACACTGTGGCTGAACTAAAACGGGCCTGGGGGGACATTGAAGAACTGTGTTGTGTCCCCAAAAGACAGGGACCATAATCAGCAGAAGATATAAGGAGATTTTGCATATGACAAAAGCAGGAGAGCACCAGTATGAGGCATCATCACAGGTGTGTACTTGTAAAAGGAGGAATTAAATAAATATGACGGGCACAGATAAGGGCCAATATGTCTCTGAGGCAGTGCAGCTCTCTGCACGCCTCTACTGGAGTGTATGGACACTGCAAGGCCCTGATCTATACCCGTCATATTTATTTCATTTGTTCCTTTATAAGTACACTCCCCTGATGATCCCTCGCTTTAGAGGCTGAAACACGTAGGGAGGGACTTAAGGGTATTTCTTCTTCTTCCAGATATAGGTTCTATACTTGGGTACTGCCCTTGTTAGGGTGGGAGTCACTACATGGGGCACGACAGGACATATCAGTTAATCAGCATCTATCCCTAGCCTCATTTTCCTGTCGCTTAGTTGGGTCATCTCTACTGCAGCGAATGGGTGAGACGTAACCTTCAGTATGCGGCACTGCCACTCCCGGGCACCCTATCAGCATATCACCATTTTATTACCAGTCATTTTTGCATTTGTGTAGTTTTGCCTCTGTCTGAGCATAGCTGTCTGAGCATAGTTCTTTGATTATTGTTAAAAGTCAAGGTTTATTGATGCAATTTGCATTGATACAGCCCTTACACTGGTGTTCTCCTGCTTTTTGTCTATCTGAGAGAGTATTTGGTGCCACCATGAATGGTGAGGACCTATTGCTTGTATAGAGATTTTGCATATAAGTGAGGGGTATTATACAAAAGTAAAAATGGGTAGCAAAATATCTATGTAAGCTCTAAAGTGAGTCAAGATTTGTGTCTTTATAATGGACTGTAATACTATGCAGGAAATTTACTATAAATGGCTAGCTCATTACACAGTAGGACCCTGTTTGTGTAATACTGTCCAATTTGCACAAACTATCTATTTGTGAATTACAGACTATACAATGGACTGGTAAGTGCTATAGGTGTGGTAGAGCACTTAGCAAGTCTCTGCCTCCGAAAATTGATTCCCGAACCAGCACCAGGCTCTCTAGCTTGATTGATAGCTCAATGTTTGTGTAATGGCAGGTACCAGGCAAAGAAATCAGACAGTGAGCTGTCAATCAAGCTAACAAGGCTGAGAAACAATAAGGGATGACAGTGTTCCAGAAAGGCTCTGTCACTCCCATAGCACCTAACACCTCATTTGCATGTAAATGAAAATGCTAAGTAGTCAGCCATGCAGCAACAGATATAAGATATAAAGGTGTCAAGGGAATTACATTTCAAAGATGGTTGATAATCATTTGCATAACAAAGACATACACATAAAAAGAAGTGGAAATCAGACAAAATTAGTTTTGAAATTCAGTATAACAAGAAGATTAATATGCCTTTTTTTCTTACTGAATATTGGTGTAGTCAGCTCAAGGCAACCAGTGCTTTTATAATTAAAAGATTTCCACTCTTGGCAAATTAAATAAGAGACTCAAGACTAATGGTTCCTGTGGGGATTGTGCCTTCTACCTAGTCAATACAGTGTCATTCAGTGAGTAAGTAAGGAAACCCCTGAGGCCACGGTGACTGTGAATGTACTGCGAATAACTATGTTCTGCAGAGACTTGCCTATCTGTCTAAAATATATTGGCAAATGTAAGCACTTTACAAAGAAGGTCACATGCATGACAATGTCAGTATCATGAATAACCAAGCTTTATGGAAGGCGGTGGATGTACTTTCGGTCAGTGAGCTGCCGTGTGCTCAAGACACAGCATATGGCTCCAATAATAACTGGAGTGTCTGCACACACTAGTGTACTGATGGACCATGTGAAAATGCACTGACAGCATGGTTCAGACTAGTGCAAGTAAATGTAGGCAACTCCTAGAACCTGCAGTATGTGCAGGAACACAGAGCCAGTCATATCTGCAATATGCAGTTTTCCGTTATTATTTTTGTATCTATTATTTTAACAAGAATATGGATTCTACTTTATTGCTCTTAAAAAGGGGTCATTGGCAATCACATATTAAACAACACCTGTCACCAGGTCAAAAGTGGCCAGTTTTTGCTCTTCCTTTTTTCCTGTTGGACCACTGAGTATTCCCTATGTTTTTCTTTACTAATGGGACATTACTCAACGGATTCTCTGTGGGACGGGGCTTACCTTGCTCTGCATAATTACCTGTGAGCAACGCCCCCTTGGCAAAGACCTTAAAATTTAGCACTAAATAAAAATGCCCATATCTCTGGATTTAAAAAAAATAAACAAAAAGCCGGATTACTTACCGGTAATGCTCTTTTAATGAGTCCACGACAGCACCCACTGGAGGTATCGGATCCGCCCATTTGGAACAGGAAACCCTACAGGAAAGATAAAAGGGGCGGTCCGCCTTTCCTCCTCAGTTTTACGTTTCAGAGTACCAGAAGGACCGCCAAGGATTAGGCAATGTTCTCTTATTTTAACATCTTTCTTATCCATTATTTGGTTGATATACTTTAACTATTGATATCTTTAGGGAGGGAAGTGAGCGGGTGCTGTCGTGGACTCATTAAAAGAGCATTACCGGTAAGTAATCCGGCTTTTTACTCTTCGCCACGACAGCACCCACTGGAGAGATTCCAGAGACCATCACCTGGGTGGGACCACCGTGCCAAGGACAGTCCTGCCAAAGCTTAAGTCAGAGGTTGATGAAAGATCAAGTCTATAGTGGTTATAGAAGGTAGAAGGGGATGACCAAACTGCCGCCTTACATATAGTTTCAATCGGAACATCTCCCTTTTCCGCCCAAGAAGTTGCCATTGCCCTGGTGGAATGCGCCCTGATGTTCCCTGGAGGATCTTCGTTTTTTGCGGAGTAGGCTAAACGAATGGCCTCTCTGATCCACCGGGAAATGGTGCTCTTCGTGACTCCATACCCCTTCTTACAGCCCTGAAATGAAACAAATAGGGCCCTACTCTGCCTCCAACTGTTGGACCTCTCAATATATTTTAGGACAGTTCTTTTGACGTCCAGAGTATGGAACTTCTGCTCTTCCGGAGTAGAGGGATTTTTATAGAAGGTTGGGAGGAGTATCTCCTGAGATCTATGGTATTTTGTTGCCACTTTTGGCAGGTAGGCAGGGTCTGGTTTTAACACCAATCTGTCTTGGTATTCTTGAAAAAAAGGTGGATCTATTGACAAGGCCTGGATATCACCCACTCTTCTAGCTGAGGTCAGTGCTACCAAGAGGGCCATTTTAAGTGCTAAGTATTTGAAGGGTATTGTGTCGATCGGCTCAAAGGGGTCTACCGTTAGGGCGTCTAAGACCAGATTTAGATCCCATGTAGGGACGGAGGGTATGTGGATTGGAGCTATTCGTTCACAAGCTGTAATGAATCGAGTTATCCACTTGTTGCCTGCTATATTATGGCCATATAGTGCTCCTAATGCCGATATTTGTACTCTTAGCGTATTTACTGCTAAGCCTAAGTCTTTCCCTTTCTGCAGAAATTCCAAGATTGGGATTATCGGAACTTCTGCTGTATGAGGTACTGTATGGAATTGAAGAAATTTTTTCCATATTCTAGTGTAAATTTGGGTTGTGGACTGTTTTCTACTTTGTAGTAGTGTAGTAATTAAAGACTCAGAGAATGCTCTTGTCCTCAATAACTGCCTCTCAAATTCCACGCCGTCAAGTGCAAGCTGACCACTTGAGGGTGGAAAAAGGGGCCTTGGGAGAGTAGGTTGGGAGTCGAAGGAAGGACCCAAGGATCTGTTATTGACATAATTTGCAGCCACGAAAACCACGGTCTTTTTGGCCAGAACGGTGCTATTAAGATTATCCTTGCTTTGTCGTGTCTGATCTTCCGAATTACTTGAGGTAGGAGGATCAATGGAGGGAATGCATACGCCAGGTTGAAATTCCATGGAGCTAGAAGGGCGTCTAGTATGTCTGGGTGATCTGATGGAGATAGGGAGGCAAATGTTTTTATCTGCCTGTTCTCCTTTGTGGCGAAAAGGTCCACCTCGGGTTGTCCCCATAGGGCTACTATGTCCCTGAAGACCTTCTGATTGAGGCACCACTCTCCTTGCCGTAGAGTGTGTCGGCTTAGGAAGTCTGCCTTTTGATTGCTCTCGCCTCTGATATGAAGGGCCGAGAGGGACAAAAAATAGTTTTCTGCTAAGTTTAAAATTCTTGCCGCTGAAGACATCAGAGTCTCTGATCGAGTCCCTCCTTGTCTGTTTATATAGGCCACTGTGGTGGTGTTGTCCAATAGGATCCTGACATGCTTCTGTAGGAGCTGCGGAAGGAAGCTGTATAGCGCATAGAACACTGCAGTCAGTTCTTTTAAATTGGATGAGTACTCGCATTCCTCTCTATTCCACCTTCCCTGATGAAACCCATTCTCCATGTGGGCTCCCCAGCCCTGGGGACTGGCATCGGTGGTTACGATACAGGATGGAACTATAACCCATGGAACTCCTGAACATAAATGGTCATCATCTAACCACCACTCTAGAGAAGTCAAGACTTCTTGTGACAGGGTTATTTTGCTCTGTAAATGACCACTATGTCGCTTATCCTCTTGGAGGATCTGGTGTTGTAGTGTACGGACATGGTACTGGGCCCACCGGACTGCCGGGGTGCAAGAATTTAGTGATCCTAATAGTGACATTGCTCCTCTCAAGGACACACGTGGTCTATCTATAGCTGCTCGTATTTTTTGTTTCGTGAGGGTGATTTTTACCTGAGGTAGTAGACATCTCTGGGTCAAGGAATCTAGTTGAAATCCTAGAAATGTCTGGAGAGATTGTGGATCGAGTCTGGACTTTTGGATATTGATGATCCAGCCAAGGCTCTGAAAAGAGGAGATTGCGTCAGTCACGCGTTCGGTACATTGTTTGACTGAATTCCCAATTATTAGGAAGTCGTCTAAATACGGCACGATCAGTGTGTCCTTTTGGCGAAGGTAGGCCATCACTTCTGCCATCACCTTGGTAAATATTCTTGGTGCCGTGGAAAGCCCGAAGGGCATGGCCGCGTATTGGAAATGACGAATCCTGCCCTCGACTTCCACTGCGACTCTTAGGTATTTCTGGAATCTATTGTGAATAGGGAGATGATAATAAGCATCTTTTAAATCAATCCCTGCCATTACGCAATTTGGGAAAAGAAGCTTTATAGTGGATCTAATTGATTCCATTTTGAAGTTATAATTTTTTATAAATGAATTAAGCTTCTTTAAATTAATAATGGTTCTAAACGTACCGTCTGGTTTAGAAACCAAAAACAGGGGAGAGTAAAAGCCTCTACCCTCTTGTTCCTCAGGGACGTCAACTAAAACTTTTTTAGCTAGTAGGACTCGAATCTCGTCTTCGAGAGCCTTTTGCTGAACTGAGGAATTAAGGTGAGTTATAACAAAGAACTCATAAGGGATCTGAAGGAATTCAATCTTTATTCCTTCCTTGATTATGTTCAAAATCCATGGGCTTAACGTAATTTGTTCCCATTAGGTAACAAAAAATTTTAATCTACCCCCAACTGGTGGGTCTAAACTCTTAATTTTTATCTCTCCTATATGTTGGCCCTCTGAAGATGGTACCCTTCTGCTTTTCGTCTTTCGTGGCCCATCTATTCGTTCTGTCCGACTGTCTTCTTCTCCCGAATGGCCGTCTCTTAAAGGTTTTTCTATAAAATGGAATGGGAGAATCACTGAAGGCCTTTTTCCTCTCTTTTGCCTTGGCGAGAATTTCGTCTAAGGCTTTCCCGAAGAGGAACTCACCCTCGCATGGGGTTGCACTAATTTTGGATTTTGATTGTGCGTCCCCTTTCCAGCTTTTTATCCACAGCGCGCGTCTGGCGTTATTCACCAGGGCTGCCAACCTCGCTGCCAGTCTTAGGGTGTCCGCTGAAGCATCTGCCATAAAGGCAGCTGCACCTCTTATCAACGGGATGGCTGCACGCAGTTTCTCCCTTGACACTCTTTGCTCGATCTGCTGATCTAATTGATCTAGCCATACCAGCATTGATCTAGCAGTACATGTGCTGGCTATTGCGGGTTTGAATACCCCGGTGGTGGACTCCCAGGACCTTTTGAGCGAAGATTCTGCCTTTCGGTCTAATGGGTCTGCTAACAATCCTGCGTCCTCGACCGGGATCGAGGTCTGTTTGGAAGTGGAGGCTATGACGGCATCCACCTTTGGTATTTTAGTCCATTTCAATAGGTCTTCATCAGTGAAAGGATACTTCCGTTTTGAGGCTGATGGGAGAAAACCCCTCTGGTCGTGTTTTTCCCACTCTCTTTTGATGAGGTCCTTAATTGCCGGTATCACCGGAAATGATCTCCTCTTTTTTTCTGCCAATCCCGCAAACATAATGTCCTGCGCGGTTTGGGCTCCCCTTTCCTCTTCAAACCCCATAGTATTTCTAACCGCTTTTACTAGGTTATCTACGCTGTCCAGTGGAAAACATGCACGTCCTTCCATCTCCGAGGATGACGATGAGGACGTGAATGCGGAGCCTGAATTTAACTCCTGTTCTTCCTCTGACTCTGAACTAACAACGACCTGTTTCTTATGACTGGACTCTGAGGGAGTGCTGGCGCGGTTGATGGCTTGTATCTCCTCCCTAATTATGGCTCGGATATCTTTAGAAGATATCGTCGACCCCTGCCTGGTCTCTTTCATGCATTGTTTGCAGAGTTTTTTGGGGTAGGAGTCAGGGAGAGGCTCTGAACATAATGCGCATTCTTTATGTTTAGTTTTTTTCTTTTTTCTTTGACTGAAGTGGGAGGTCAAAGGTAAAGAGGGGGGGGGGGGAGGAGGTTAGCTTAATAGGTAGAGTATATACTTTGCACACTCACCCAGTGAAGCTTAATACCGGGTCGGATGGCTGAGACGGTCTGGATCTGGTTTCTGCTGCCTCGCTCCTGCGGGCAGTCTCTGTCCTGGCGCTGCGGTCCCTGGTGGAATTGCCCCCAGCTGAATCCCCTGCTGGGGCCTGCGACTCCGTGGGGGACGACATGGTTCCATCGTTGCAGCGCTGCAGCGCTGTTTTATCTTCACTCCTGTCGTGCCCCCGGAAGTCGCCCTGTGTCAGGGCGCATGCGCCGCGTCATCGCCATCCTACCCCGGAAGTTCAACCATTACTTCCGGGGTATAGGAGCGTCGGGCGCCGGCCGGCTCCTGCGCCACCGCTACTCACACGCGCGGTTCGCACGCTCATGGCTTCACCTCCCACGCTGTATCCCCACCGATGGGGGGGGGGGGGGTGTTCTGCCTCCGGATGCCAGACCGGCCCGCTCCCTGGTAAGACCGGGCGGCCCTCCCCGGACCCGGTCATCACCGTTATGCCACCAGACGAGGGGGGAGCCGTCAAACGGAATCTCCCCCCACGCTGCTTCCGGACCGCAGCCCCTGCCGTTCCCGAGGAGACCGCACAGGCGGATGCATGGCCCAGGTAAGATCCTGCAGGATCCTGCTCCATTTGGAACAGGAAACCAAAACTGAGGAGGAAAGGCGGACCGCCCCTTTTATCTTTCCTGTAGGGTTTCCTGTTCCAAATGGGCGGATCCGATACCTCCAGTGGGTGCTGTCGTGGCGAAGAGTAAAAAATAGAATGAGAGTATAACATAAGAGTAGAATCTGGCCACTTTTGACCTGGCGACAGGTCCTCTTTAACATTAGTATCCTGTATCCACCACTTGTCTTACACATTAAACATTTTCTCATCATAACATGTACCAATATTCCTTTAACACGATTTGTGTGAAAACATTTGGCAATTTCACCCATGATGGTAATGGTCAGATTCTTGTAGGAATGCACGGACCTGACCCCATGTGGTGGTGCACCATCTTGCTGGAAAAACTCAGGGACGTGCCATCTTCAGTGTATAAAGACGGCAACACATCATCATGTAGCAATTTCAGATATCCAGTGGATTGAGGTTTCCATTGATGAACAATGGCCCCACTATCTTTGTACCCCATATACCACACCATACCATCAATTATGGGTGTCAGGTCGGAGCATTCCTACATGAACAGTTTCCTGGAATGGTCATCGTGGGCCAGTTCAATGGCCACCAAGGTCTCCCGATCTGACCCCCTTAGACTTTTATATTTGGGGTTATCTGAAGGCAATTGTCTGTGCTGTGAAGATACGAGGTGTGCAGCATCTGAAACAACGGATACAGGAAACCTGTGCTAGCATTTCTTCTGAGGTGTTGCTATCAGTGTGTCAAGAGTGGGAGAAGAGGGTTGCAGTGACAATCCAACACAATGGGCAGCACTTTGAACACATTTTATAAGTGGTCATAAACTTGTAAATAACTCATGAAAGAATAAAGTTACACCATTGTTTTTCATGTGAAATAAGTTTGATGTGTCACATGACCTTCTTCCCATTGAAAAAAATAAAGTTGGATCCAAAATGGTTGACTTCAAAATGGCCGCCACGGTCATCGCCCATCTTGAAAAGTTTCCCCCATCCATATACTAATGTGCCACAAACAGAAAGTTGATATCACCAACCATTCCCATTTTATTTAGGTGTGTCCATATAAATGGCCCACCCTGTATATATCAATCTACCCCGCCCTATAACATGATGCCTGCAGATTGGACTGAAATTCCATGGTGAAAAGTGCTCTTTAAGAAGCTTCATGATAGATCAACGCTTTATTCATCTCATTTTACAAAGAAATCCAAAACGGTGGTATAATTTTGTATGATGTCAAACAAGGGTGAAGCGTTTGTTACGATGAGAAAGCATGATTGATATTGATGTTCCAAAAATACAGCCATGTTCTATGTTGAGAACAATGTGAAATACTGCACGATATAAGCGATTCTCACGCCTACAAAGTGTCCTTGGTTTACTATGAAAGCATTCAGATGGGAGTGTCATGCTGACATTTACATTCTCTACAAGAGGCTCTGTGGTTTATGATTGGCAAGTGTCGTGGTACGTGACGATGCACCATTAGCACTATATTTTCTAATAATATGTGATGTGTACACACCAATATATAGTTGTAGGGAAAATTAAATTATCCTTAGGAATTACCTAAAGCACAAGTAACACTGCCTTTCCCAATCCGTCACTGCAACCTAGTTCCTCTGTGTATTAAGGCGCAGTGTATTGCTATGACAGTGGATTGAGATCTCAGCTACCAAAAAGCTAATTCTTTACTGGCCATAAGCTTAATGATACATTGGACTGATGCATACACTCAGAGAGGAACCATTGGGGTTATAATGTGTCGTCTTCCAAGTATCTTTATTGTTGCAAATGAATAATACATGTAGATATTTTATGTAGAGACACATAGGACATTTGTTGCACTTGTGGTACCTAGTAATCTAATTGGAAACATTGCCTAATAGCCACATTAGGTTACAATTTTGAAGATGACATTTCACTAGGTCACGGCACTAAGCTGCTTTTTTTATCCGCCATATGGTTCCAGAGATACGGATCTTTTTATCTAGTGCTAATTTTTATGGTTTTACAAAAGCTGCGTTGCATTACCTTGTGAGAATGCACCATTCATAAAAAAGAAACAAACATTAGCAGCAAATTGAAAGACACAGCATATATTGGGAACGGTTCGGGAGTCTCAAAAAAAAAAAGTAAAGCTTAAAGGAAATCAATCAGCAGGTCTTTGTTCTGTAATCTGACAGCAGCATGATGTAAGAGCGGAGACCCTGATTTCGATGATGTATCACAGAGAGCTGATAATGAGTGATGGGGGCATGGTTAGGCCAGCAAGCACGAGGCAGCCAGTCCAGAAGTGATCATTCCCTGCTGATTAAACACTGAATTTATTGAAATGGGAACACACAGCCTAGTAAGTAACACATCACTGGAATCAGGGTCTCAGCTACTACACCTTGCTACAATCAGAACACATAGCAAAACCCTGCTGACAGATTCTCTTTATAGTATTAAGAACATCAGGAACAATAATATAACTGTCTCCTCCTGACCTGGTGATGGTTTCATACAAAACAATGGTTGCTTGATCCAATGTATAAACTATTCTCTTCAACAAGCTGTTTCTAGGGAAGAATGCATGGTCTCACAGAGGGGCCACACGGGCCCATAGGCACTCTCGTGTTTTGCTATCTAGGACCTGTACACATCATTATGTGTCAGTCCTTAAGCTGAACATACGAAAATCTATTTGTCTTTGATTGGTTTAATAACAAAATTTCCTGCTATCGGGACACCAATATTACTATATATAGCTAATAAGTTATGCTGTAAAATAGAGCTGCTGTTGAAGATTTTATCATACCCAAAGCTGGTACCAGAAGAGATTCACTCAATCCAATTCTTGTGGTCATTTGATTCGTTAAGACTACCTAGAAAAGTAAAGCAAACAATAATTTAGAAGTCAATTATGGTTCACGGTTGCAGACCTAGGTTCATGCATTAGTACAGTGTGAATTCAGGCATGGACATCTTCATTTTACACCATAGCCAGATATCACTATAGCAAATTGTCTGTCATAACACCACTCAGTAGACTTCACTGAACGAATAGTTAAAGCAACAAAACCAGCAATATGATGAAACAATATTAAGCTCTAAATCAAATCAATATTTGGTGGGGCACCCTTTGGCTTCAAAATTGCATCAATTCTTCTACAGTATCTACAGATCAGATAAATTCTATATCTGCCATGATTAATTTAACATATACTAATGAGCTGAGATTTTGTATTATTTAGTTTGGACTTGTTGCACTTGTGCTGCACCAGTGTCTAGTAGCCTTTAGGATCGACTTTGAGAGGTTGCTCACACGAGCGATGATTCTCTCTTCCAAGAGAATAGGATCGATTATAGTAATGACACTCGGGTCAATCACTGATCAGAGTTTGACTTGAGCATGAGTTTACTGTGATCCAATTCTCTCACATGAGAGAATTGTATCACAGCTGCGGAGAAGACGGAAAACATAATTTCTCCATCTTCTCCATTGTCTGTGTCCTCGTGAACCAGACTGCACTTGGATGTCATCCGAGCGCAGTCCAATGATTTGCAGGCACCCATAAACTTCAATGCTGATTCAGTATGAGAAAAAAAACACAGATCTGCACTGCCCCGTGGTATAACATTGGTCCGAGTGCTATTTGATAAAAAATCGAATTGCACTCATCCGAATTATATGTTCGTGTGAGAGATCCCTAAATCTGATAGCAACACGCGCTACTGTTGCCTCAGTGCAGTTTATTCTTTTGATGCGTTGGTACCCATCATTGGACTGTTTTAACAGATTATATAATATTGACATTTTATGTGGCAGATTGTATTCATCATAGTTAGAGCAAGTGCAGACAGTTGTAGATTCTCTGATCCGGGAGAATCGGGATGATTGTGCAAAAGGCACTTTGATCAGAGTTTGATCACAGTGTGATCAGATTCTCTTGGATGAGAAGATGGAAGAAGAAAATGCTCCATCTTCTCCATTGTGTCAGTCCGTGGAAATTGGACTGCACTCAATGGACCATGGACTCATTGACTTGCATAGCCAAATGTGAACTGAATATTGAATCCTAAATTGGGCATGCAGTGATTTTTTTTTCCTCAGATAGACTCTGTGAGAGTAAAAAAAAAAATTGGATGTGCGAGTCACCCCCTAGAATAACATTGGTCCGAGTGCGATCTGATGTTTTGTCGGATGACACTCGGACCAATACGGTTGTCTGCACGAGCCCCAAGTTCAAAGGCATATTCAGCGCCTATGAATCTCAGCGTACATACAGTGGGTACAGAAAGTATTCAGACCCCTTTACATTTTTCAGGCTTTGTTTCATTGTAGCCATTTGATAAATTCAAAAAAAGTTCATTTTTTTTTCTCATTAATGTACACTCTGCACCCCATCTTGACTGAAAAAAAACAGAAATGTAGAACTTTTTGCAAATTTATTAAAAAGGATAAACTGAAATATCACATGACCATAAGTATTCAGACCCTTTGCTTAGTATTGAGTAGAAGCACCCTTTTGAGCTAGTACAGCCATGAGTCTTCTTGGGAATGATGCAGAAAGTTTTACACACCTGGGGATTTGGGGATCCTCTGCCATTCTTCCTTGCAGATCCTCTCCAGTTTCATCAGACCAGAGAATCTTATTTCTCATAGTCTGGGAGTCCTTCATGTGTTTCTTAGCAAACTCTATGCAGGCTTTCATATGTCTGGCACTGAGGAGAGGCTTCCGTCAGGCCACTCCGCCATAAGGGCCGGATGGGGGAGGGCTGCAGTGATAGTTGACTTTGTGGAACTTTCTCCCATCTCCCTACTGCATCTGTGGAGCTCAGCCACAGTGATCTTGGGGTTCTTCTTTACCTCTTTCACCAAGACTTTTCTCCCACGATTGCTCAGTTTGGCTGGACGACCACGTCAAGGAAGACTTCTGGTGGTCCCAAACTTCTTCCACTTAAGGATTATGGAGGCCACTGTGCTCTTAGGAACATTGAGTACTGCAGAAATTCTTTGTAACCTTGGCCAGATCTGTACCTTGCCACAATTCTGTCTCTGAGCTCCTTGGCCAGATCCTTTGACCTCATGATTCTCATTTGGTCTGACATGCACTGTAAGCTCTTATATAGACAGGTGTGTGCCTTTACAAATCAAGTCATATCAGTGTAATTAAACACATCTGGACTCCAATGAAGGAGTAGAACCATCTCAAAGAGGATCACAAGGAAATGGACAGCATGTGACTTAAATATGAGTGTCTGAGCAAAGGGTCTGAATACTTATTACCATGTGATATTTCAGTTTTTCCTTTTTAATAAATTTCTGTCTACATTTCTGTTTTTTTTTCTGTCAAGATGGGGTGCAGAGTGTACATTAATGAGAAAAAAATGAACTTTTTGGAATTTACCAAATGGCTGCAATGAAACAGAGTGAAACATTTAAAGGGGTCTGAATACTTTCTGTACCCCCTGTACTTCATTTTCGCACTATTTTCTATCACATAGATAGTATTTGGGTGACAGTTGATACTTATTAAATGGATATCAAGATGACCTGGTGGTGGATAGGGCAGGTGACATGTAGAATCTATATGTTATTGTTTATGTTCCCGAATTCTGTTTTTTATGTATTTTTCTGTATGTGGGATGGAACTAGACACAATGATGTACATAAAAGGTCACTTGACTTCACCATCTTCCTCTTGAGGTAGCCATATTGGCATGGCAAAACACATGAGATAGTATTACTCACTTGGTATTATATGTGGTTCCATGACAATTGTGTACAAGATAATTGTGTACGGACAATTGTGTACAGAAAATTGTGTACAGGCCAATTGTGTCCAAGGACAATTGTGTACAAGGACAATTGTGTACAGGGCAATCGCCTCGTACACAATTGCCTTGTACACAATTGTCATTGTACACAATTGGCCTGTACACAATTGTCTGTACACAATAGTCCGTACACAATTATCTTGTACACAATTGTCCTGTCACCATTATATGTATATAGACACCGTCCTTTGTTTTCTCTAGTTAGCTTCATTATGGATTTGTAATCTGATGAGGTAATTATTTTTTAACTCTTGGTGTTATTCATAGATGTAGGTGTAGTACAACTAGGGTAATAACCATTAAACATATTATTTATCAAATTTTTCTGGCATGTATGTGTGTCCATCCATCCTTGTCCAGTTTGGGGGTTGGACCAGGACACCTTTTGCCTTTAGACAGTTTTTTTTTTATTTAGATGGTCATATTATCAAAGTATTAATTGTCTTACATTGGACAGACAGCTATTTGTGCGCATTTTTGGAATTTTTTACCTTGTGTTCATACATCTGCTGGCACTCAGATTTATTAGTTGTGCAGTACACACTTACTCTTCTACTTCTATAGATTCCCTTTAAATATTCTTTTTTTGTAGCCTTAGCAAAGTGTCCAATGATAATGATATCAATGACAATAAATCTCCACAGGCCCATGCAGACATTTATCTAGATGTATCATACGCACCAAGCAGAGGGTACGCAGACCACGATAGGAAGCCATTAGCCGTGTGATCATACTGATGATTTAATGCTAGCACTGTGTGAGTAATTGTCTCTGAGCAGCATGTCAATCACACAAACCTTTTCTTATGAGCAAATAACATGCACTATATTGAGGCAAGGGGGTGTGCGGTTCTTTCGGCACATGGCAATATCAGAATGCAATTTTGCATTATTTCTTCGATTCGCAGCTAAAACAGCTAAGACCTCAGCACTATTCAATTGAAAACTTGCCAGGTTATTATCTCTGGAATAATAAATATATTATACAAATAAAATAGAATCTGAGCGTTGAAGAGTAATGGAATAAAGCAGGCATCTGCTGGATCCAAAAGGCCCAATCAGCCGAGGCGATTTACGTGTTGTTTCCAGCTAAAATGTATTTGAACTGGCGCAATGACAGAAGCTATGCATAAGCATGGCCCTTTTTATATCTTCCACATTAGCTAGCTAATCAGGCATATCATGCTGTTAACTCCTCCAGCTCTGAAGCCATTACGCTGCCTGCTGGTATAGCTTGGCTATATTTAGGAGCTGTTAGAACAGCAATTCAGAGTAGAAGAGCTTAGGAGGCTTTGACGAGGGCAGAAAGTACATTTTATTTATACTTCTACAATGCTGCAGCGGGGACACACAGGAGAGCTTTATTTGATGCTATGTGCTTCAAAGAAGGGATTCCTAATTTCATGGTACAAACCCCACACTATTTTATTAGGTCAAATCCGCTTTCTAATTTTAAAGCGGTTTCAAGAGAAAAGTAGAAAACGCTCTTCCATCAGAAAATGCCCAGCGTGAGAAATAAGGGCATAAGATCGTGATATTTCAGATCTCATCCTGTGATTAAACTCAAGTACCTGTAGAATCTGTACCAGCACCAGCTGTACTTTTGGTTCCCCAAAATCCGCTTAAGTAATCCAGCAATAAAAGGTGCTTCAATTATGTAAAACATTTATTCTGAGAATTCAGATTTCAGGAATAGTGGTTTTATAGGGGTGCTGTGCCTATATAATAAGAGGTCAACGGATGGATATGTACAGATGTGAGCGTATGAGCAAACATATGGGGATGATTTACTGAGCAACATGTAACAGAATTTTGCCTTAATTTGAGCCCAATAAATTATCTGACATGCCTTGTCCTAAATTTACTATGTGTTTTATACAAGGTTTTCCAGTTGTGGAAGTGATGAAGAAAGGGAAATGGTCTACATTGTCTTCCTTTGCCCCAACATTGCCTGATTTAACATACTTGTGGACTAACGTAACCCAAGTCATGGATATGCAATATCTATCAAATAGAATGCGTCAATTTAATAAACTTAACACATTTTAAGATTGTCTAGTATAATTTTGCAATTTCTGAAAGATAGGCAGTTTTAGGAAATAAGTCCTGTTAGGCTCATACAACTGAGGTCTCAAGATTTTAGCTCATAGACGAAACAGCAGTATAGTTCTGACCATCTGCAATAGTTAGTAACAGAGAACCCTTGGGACAGAAAATCTTAAAGGTGTGATCCAAAACGAACATGTTAATCCTAAACGTCTGTCACAATCAGTGACATCTGTTTCATAGGATAGGCTAGTCCTAGATCTACTGAGTATGCGTTGGTTGTCAGTATTCAGTATTTATTTTCATGCACAATTCGTCACTTCTCATGAGAGATAGCGAGGGAGCAAACTGTATCTGTGCACTGAGAAGAAAATTGCAGTTACAGGATCCCACCGATTATCCATTGGAATTGATAACCAAGTCATGCTCAGTAGAGAAGGGACTAGCCCAGTCCACGAAATGAACATCACTGATGACGCATTGTTTTAGGGTGGGGAGCAGAGGCTGCGGCAATGACGACTCATTTAAGTCCGATGTTTTCTACGCACTCATAGACTTGAATGGCAAGAGGGAGTGGTGTTGTGAATTCTCTCTCTGGCTTCCCTCTGGTGATTACTGAAGATAGTGGAGCTGGTCAGATTGAGAGCTCTCTTTCTGGGCTCCCTCTGGTGGTTACTGGAGGTAGTGGAGCTGATCTGATTGACAGAGGCTTGCCACCTGATAATGATGAAGACGATTGGAGATCTGGGGTTTCTGATTGGGATTTAAGACAGCTGACTCCCTCGATCCCTGCTGATTTTTTTCCTGTGCCTCCTGAGGTCTGATGTCTCCTGCACTTTCCCTGCATGTTCAGCTAAGTGTTCATTTGCTATTCTGTTTGCATTTGATCTGATTTTGTTTATCTCTGCTTTGTGCGGGTCAGCTTGCTCCGGCTGGGGCTGTGCTGAATCACCGCCCATATGTTACTGCATGTGCCAGTTTGTTTTGTCCCCTTTTATACTGGTCTCTTTTTGCTTTGCTTTCAGAATATACCAGAGTGCTGATATAGTGGGGGGCGAAGTCGTGTGACTTCAGTGTTTTTTGCATCAGACGTGTTGGACTTTTGCAAGGTTTTTTTGCGTGACTGCAGACAGTGTCTTTCCTTTCCTATCCTGTCTAGTCAGTGTGGGCCCCATCATTTGCTCAGTCTATTTTTCTGCCTGGGTTTGTGTTTTCATCTTGTCTCACCGACAAAATATGTTTGGGGGCTATTACTTTGGGGTCTGCTCTGGGGCAGTTTAGATTTCCCCTTTCTTGCTTTAGGCTTAGTTAGCTCTCCGGCTGTGCCGAGGAGTCTAGGATCATCGTAGGTACGCTCCACGTCTACTGCTAATTGTGTGGACAGGATCAGGGGTCTGCATCCGCTTAGTTACCAACCTCTCTGGTTTTCTGTGGCTTAGCCTGGGCCTGCTTTCCTCCTCGGTGACCCATTCATAACAGTGAGGCCACAGTGAGGCAGCAATCTGAAGACAACCTAAGGGTAAAGGCCCCGTCACACACAGCGAGATCGCTGATTTTGTGATGCTACAGCGATCTCGCTCGAACGTCCTGGGCCGTTTTTTGATCGTTGGTCTCCCGCTGGCCAGCGAGCATCACTGCGTGTAACAGCGAGAGACCAACGATCAGCGACGCTGGGAAATGGTTTCCAATGTAAACAGCGGGTATCTAAGAGCCGTGCATACTGGTTTCCAGGGTAAACAGGTAAACATCAGGAATCTATGTGACAGCTCACCAGCGATCAGCTAACTATGTCCCAGCGATCCCATCCACGTCGGATCGTTGGTGGGATCGCTGGGACATTGATGCGTGTAACGGGGCCTTTAGGACAGAGAGAGTGGCCACAAGACAGCAGTAACATGGACAAAAACTACAGTAGCAAGCAGCTGCTGCATTTTTTTTATTTGAATATACATGCAGGAGATTATTCTTAAACTGTGTTCAGATAACAGAACAGTGGCCCTCATTTTTTTTTTTACAATTTGAACCTGAAAGTCCGGATTTTTCTCAGCCCATTTATTGATGATTGAAGAAACCACTGTACTTTAGGCAAATGTCATGCTTTTTCTACCTTTAAGTTGGAGCTCTAATGATGACAAACTGTATATTCTGTGCCTAGCCCATCAACAATAAAAATAAGAATAAGCTCACCACTGCCAGTCCAATATATTCGCTCACTATATGAAGTTTAAATCCATAGGTGGCTTGTCAGCTTCAGCAAGTAATTCAAAGTGAAGAAGGTGCTACTGGATCTTAAAATCATTGGAATCCTGTATTAAATGTTCATTAAAATTAATATAAAAGCATAAACCACAACCCCTGAAGTGATGCAAAAAATATTAACAGAATTATTAATTTAAAATAATTAGTGTAAAATATATCTCAGGCTTTTGCCACAAATCTATCCATAATAAATATGCGGAAAAAGCCAGAGATAATTTGAAATAACAAATCTATAATAAATTGCTGCAGAAATTCAGTCCGTTAGGAGAACAGATATTGAGTTGAAAAATCCAAAATAGTCCTCTATTGTGCAGAGCTTTACACCAGTTTCCGCCCCATCTGATTTTGTTAACCCATAGTTAACCTTAACCTGATAATCCACAAAATACCTGTTTTTCTCAGATAGTCCAGATGTCTTACTGGCTTTAAATGTTTTCACATGGACAAAGAACTCATCATATCTTTTGTGTGATATTGTTCATTCATATTCTTGCACTCCCCATGAGCTTGCTCTTACGTCAGTTGAGTACAATATTGTCCACTGCAGGATAAAGACACAACAGTTTCTTCTAATTGCAACTGAATTCTTACATCATCATAATTATTTAATTTTTGATGACACATATTTACAGATCAAGGACACCCCAATGGGGTCAAAATTTTCTCCTTCACAGTGCTGTACTTGGCATGATGGGAATTTTTTTTTATTTTTTCTCCTGATAATCCATTTTACGATTGTATACTCTGGTACGGTTGTTACATTGACGATATCCTTCTGGTGTGGATCGGCAATGAAGCGGTCATACCAAATTTTTGTAAATACGTGAATAGGAATGAGCTAAATTTAAGATTCACTAACCCAAGTTCAGTGGATCATATTTCATTTTTAGACTTATTATTGAGAGATGTTAGGTCATCAAAAACAACAACTACTATTTATAGAAACCAAACTCTGGTAATTCCACTCTGGAAGCGACTAGTTGCTATCCAAAGCACTATCAAGTCTAATCCATATGGTGAAACGCATAGAGCAAAATGCATTTGTTCCAAAGATCAGTTCTTTGATCAATAAGGCAAGATTATTAACAACAGGCTGCAGAATAGGGGCAGAAATAAAGTTAAAAAATATCCATGAACAACCCTTTTGAATAAAAAGAATACAAAAGAAAAACAAAAAGAATTACAACTCATCTAAACATCTACCATTTTTTTCCACAAGTTATTGCTTGCAATTTAATGAAATCAAAAGGGATTGTTCTCATATACTATTCTTAATCAAAATACCTTGCTTTAAAAAAAAGAAAAAAAAAGAAGACTGACAAAATGGAATTAGTGGTTTTTCTAAGGGTTCGCTTACACGAGTGTATGTGGCGCCCCTGAGGCTCAGTCGCCACAGAGGCACTGCACCTCCTCCTGAGGTATGGTGCCCCACCATCCAGGTAAGGTGGAGGCTCCTGACCACACTCCAACACCTGCACCCCACACCACAAAGTAGTGTAGCAAAGCACCTTCGGCAGCTCCCTGCTTGGAGTGTAGCAAAGCACCCATTGGTGGCTCCCTGCTTGGAACACGAAACGTGCTGGGTGGTGGGTGGAGTTAGATTACATTAAAGAGAGCAAGAAGAGTTTAGGTACAGAGTTGTTGTTCAGTTGGAGAGAGAAGAAGATCCCCAGAGAGAGGGATAGATGGATGGAAGTGCTGCAGCAGATCCCAGTGACCTGGGTCTGCTGGCACAGGAAAGGAAGAGAGAGAGAGTGACATAGACTGAAAGCCTGATTTTCCATAGAAAGAAAGATTAGTACGGAACGTGAGGAGTAAAAGAGAATAGAGGACGTGGGTTAGAAGAGAACCCTTCCTAGAAGGTCTAAGCGCAAGGCCGGGGCCCGGTCCCCGAGGTTGTATGGACACTAATGGTCCTGCAGCAGACACCGGAGGAATAGAAATAGTGACCACTTTATTCCCACACAAGACTTGGGGGCACAACAGCAACTGGATAGTGAGCCGGGACTTAGTAGCAAGAAGTCCCCGAAGCAGGCTACAGCTGTCTGCTGTACAAGTAGAGTTCATAAGAACATCACACAGGAGGAACTCCAGTGTAAATCAGTACTAGGAGTACTTCATTTAAAGGCGCTATAAGAGGAGACGTTCAGAAAAGGTACTTATGTTGGCGGAGTGTTGGAAAGGAGTATTCCATCTGGCCTGGAGGTTGACTGAGTCCCTAACCCGGAGGACACGGCACGGAGGCAGGCACCTGTTTGTACAACAGACTGTGAGTAAAGCTTTGGAACTATATGCCCTGGTGTCCTCCACTCATTCCTGCGCCACACACCTGGCACCACTACATCCCTGTGCCTACACTGCACCATTCCTGCAACACTTATCTACACTGCCCTGGGACTACAGCTTCACCTGTGGGGAGCTATAACATCTTTGCTGCGCCATACCATCAGTCCCAGAGGATCTGCATGCAGCGTCGGGCTAACACCCCCCTTGCCGAACACCACAGGTGGCGTCATGAACCATTCAACTTTATTCCACCATTCAATACCCCCCTTTTACATGGGCGCCCAGCGCCATGGACCGGGTCACCGCTGCTGTGACAATCCCCTCTGAGAGACCGGCCCGGTACCGAGTACCCCACGGCCCTGGGAGGGCGACCCATGTATAACACGGCCGAATGTTATCTGATGTTTTATTGAACAGCACTTGGATGAATGTTATACTATGGGGAAATGCAGATCTGCGATTATTTTCTCAGGCAGATTCAGCATAAGAAAACAATCGCAGCATGCTGCGGGTGCATCCGATGATCAGATCGTGCGCACCCATACAAGTCTATGGGTGCATGTGAAACATCGGACTGCACTCAGATGTTATCAGAGTGCAGTCCAACATCCACAGACACAGAACGGAGAAGTTAATTTCTCCATCTTTTCCGCACCAGTGCTGCGATTCTCTTGTGCGAGAGAATTGGATTAGATGACACTCGGATCACACTCTGGCAGAGTTTGAGCTGAGTGACAATAGCATAATCAGCCTAATTCTCTGGCATGGATGAATTTACGGCAGTGTGAGTGAATTCTAAAAAGGTGGGTTCCAAAGGTGATGCATTGTTTCTAAACTATTTTGTTCCCAATACAACAATACTTGGCTTGCATTACGTGTTATTTTTTAGATGTGGTGTCAATAAATGTAACACTTGCAAATATGTTAACAAAACAAATACATTTTCTGCTAATAATGGCATTACGAATGGAATCCGCTCCTCAATTGTGACACCACATATGTGTTTATATCATGGGATGCATTTGTTGCAGGTCGCAATATGTTGGCTGTACAATACAAAACAATTAAGTCCAGAATTGCTGAATATATTGCTGATATACATAAAATGAAAACTGAACATCTCAGGTGCCGCTAGATATTTTTTAGATGAACAAACTGGCAATTTAAACTTTTTTGGAATTGAAAGGGTTGACGAACGGCGTAAAGCCCTGCTCAATAGAGAAGCCCTTTGGATTTTGCAACTCAATACCCATTCTCCTAACGAGAGGTCGAAATGCGTCAACATTATCATCTTCTCTCCCTTTCACATGCACATGGAATTTAAATGAATTTAATAACGGATTCCAATGATTTTAAGAAAATCCAGCAGTACTTTCTGAACAATTAACTTGGAGACCCACAGATAACAGCGACTGAAGCTCACTGACTCCTATAGGTGAAAACTTTAAATATTTCATACATTTTAAAAAAATAAAATAAAAAGAGGTGTTCTTCAAAAAGATCCATTTTGTTTCTACTTTATAGCATGAATGCTGTTATGGATGCACTTACTGCTAGTTTTTGCTGATTAGCAATGTTTATTAACTGCTGTGCCAACATATTTAGGAGTCGCGTCCGTAAGGAGAGGTCATCAATGGAATGTCGAAAAGGAAAGGCAATGCTATCAATGATAACCAGTTTAATCTGTACAAAAGAAAAAAAGGTATAAAACAGTTACATATAATAACTTTATTCTATTGATAATAGAACAACTTTATGTAGTAGAGGATAGTCAGGATGCTGCCTACACGGTCTTGCCAGCATTGGTGTGTTTGACAACATTTTGTCTAAAAACCTTTTGAAAGTTTACTTTTTGCAGTTTTCAGAGTAGTTCCAAAACAAAAATGTTATATTTTCCAGAAAAGAAAATACTAATCCATGTTGTGTGAACTGGTTCCAGATCATTTTTGTACTTTGTCTGATATCGGCAATTTCCTGTATTTTTCTGGCAGTTTTATCCATTCGTGTTAAAAGGAATCTTTCTGCAGGTTTTTGCTACCTCATCTATGAGAAGCATGATGTAGGCAAAGAGACCCTGAATGCAGTGATGTATCACTTCATTTACTGGCTGCAGCGGTTCTGACACAATCAGCAATTTTGGATTTAGCAATGCAGCAGTGCTTAAAAGCTAACCCTGCCCACACCAGGCTCTCTGTGTACATACTCTATAGACAGTGAGCTGCTTATCACAGGAGGGGTCGGACTAGCATGCATGTAAGGCTGTAGTCTGCACAATGATAATCACCAGGTGACAAAATCTTCATTGTAAGTACAACAGCACACATCTTGAAATGTGGCACATCATTGCATTCAGTGTTTTAACCTCTACTTCATGAGGTGCTCAGATTACACAGCAAAAGCCTGCTTACAGATTCCCTTTAATGTGAAAAACATAAACATGGCAGTATATATGGGCAAGCTCATACGTCGGCCTGTGTGTTTCTATGGTAACAGACTACAAATTCTGTCAAGTCTTCCTATTACCCGCCATCTGTATTCTTGTGAACATACCAAATGTTTGTACATATTAGTAAGGCCACATGTCAGTAGTGATTACTCTGGTCTGTAAAAACATGACTTTTTTTAATTGGTAGGCTGGATTTGTTTTTCTGGTCACTGTGTTAATTTTTTTCTGTGTGTCATCAATTTTTCTCGTATGCAAAAGGAAAAAAAGAAATTGGTTGACATTTCTCAAGCTTCTCCAAGATATTGGTAAGTGAAAGGCTGAGTTCACATGACTGTATAAAAAAATCATCAGTTTCATCCAGAAAATGCAATTTCTCACTTGACATCTGTGTACAATCCATACACAATCTGGTTTTTTTTTTACAGCAGCAGCTATCATTTACAAGACCCTTTACAGTTTCCTTTGGTAAAGAATCGCAATGTATCTGGGAAATAAAGAACAATGTATGCTATACTGTGGCGGGGTATGGCATCTGGTTTTTTTTTGCACACCCACAGACTTGAATGGTGAGTCTCATCTGACACATGGAAGAAGCTAGCGCACACTGTGACATGTGCGCTGCCCCATTCAATAACATTATCTTGGGTGAACACTGACAGCACTAGACTGTCATCAGCGTGCCGTCCCATTTACTTGTACTGGTGAGTTCTGCCTGCTAAAGAGCACAAAGACATGTCTCTTTTTTCTATGTTGTGGGTTACAATTAGTAAGCGGAAAAAAAAACACTGAACATGTGAAAGGACTGAGACATTATATTCTATCCGTTAGCTCTCTTTGAAAGACACATGTATGACAAACACTGGCTAATGACAAAAAGCCTAAAAAGAAGGGGGTGGATGAAAGGAGGGGTGAGTGTCGAATCAGACTACGTAGGGTTTGTTTGTAGTCAAGTGTCATGGAGACACACAAGTTTGTATAGAAGCTGTGAACACAAAACAATAGGGGCTTAATGGGGTTGTCCTGTCTTAAACTACAAGTCTGCAGTCACTCTATGAGTCTGCAGACTTGTGAATCATCACACTGTGTACACTGCATGCTGTGAGGATTCTCCGGTAACGGCATCGGCGGTCATGTGACCACAAATATGTGACATGCATAGTCTAGACCATGGCCCCGATCAATGCAAGTGTATTAAGCAAGGCCAGAAACTGTCTAGTCGGGATGTGACCAAAAGTATGTATATTGCATACTTGTGGTCACATGACTGCCTCTGTCACTGGAGAAGCCCCACAGAGTGACTGCAGGCTTGTAGTTTAGCCCTTTAATAATTAGGACCTTTTTCCAAGTTGCTTCATTTTTTCATTGTAAATACAGTGCAACAATAAAAGGTCTACAAAGTTGTAATTAAGTAGTTATATAGTAATATAAGGTAGCCATTACGGTTTACTATAAGAATGTTAGCAGCCACTAAATTCACCTTTGCGAATACCCTAGGTTAATGTCTGCCTAATCCAAATCTGGGAACTATTAGACCCAACTTCACATAACGACATAACCCTTAAAAACACATGTCATTGCTGTGCTGGTTGAAGTCATCGGCCTATTTTTATCGTCCCTGTCAGCACCGTCCCATGGTGCAGAATTTTTGGGCAACCACTGTTTAATCACTATAGGGCGCTAAGACTTATGTTAGCGCTTTGAAAATCAGCCTTGTGAGAGTGAATTTCCCGCTGTTTGCTGCCGTCACTGACAGTGCTGAAGACTGCAGATTGGGAGGCAGCGATTCGGAATTACAGTGCACAATAAGAAATCATGAAATACATTACGTAAACTGAAAGAAGATCTATTGTCCGATTTGGCTATTTAATGGGGATACATTGATGACTTAAACAGAATTCAGGGATGGGACTCTTGTCCAAGAGTATACCGTTTACTAACTGTGAAGGATTTCTAACTAATAGATTAACATTACTGAGTAGTCCGGTAACACCTCCTCCCCCTGCGATAAGTAGACTTTGTACATAGAGAGCCTGATGTGGCTTGCTTTCTCTGCTCTGCTTCATTGCTAAATCTAAAAGCTCTGATTGTGTCAGAACAGCTGCACCCATAATCTAAGTGATATATCGTTGAATTCAGCTTCTCTTTGCCTACATCAGGCTGTTCACAGATGAGGTAGCAAAAACCTGCAGACAGATTTCCTTAAAACATGTTTGTACTTCATCTTTAAGGTTTTTTTTTCTAAGGATATGTGAATAAGTTCTCACATTTATATAGTCTAGGGACGAACAACTCTACAAAACATCAAAACAAGCAAATTGATAAGTCCATCTTGAATCCTGACCAGATAAGAACACAAAGCCCTTTCTAGAATGCAGATGCTTTAGGAAGTCATCCTCCACCCTCACAATTGGTATCTCCTAGAGAACAGAATCTCACCAAATTGTGAGATTACTTGGTAAACATAAGTAGAATCTACATTTCTCTAATATGGTGGAAAAAAACATATAATTTGCCAATGATATGTATTTGGTAAACATCTTTAAAAAATGTATTTACTATCACATTTGGTGTTTTTTTCAGAAGTGATAGGTACTCTTTAAAAATCGCAAAATTACCGTAATAGCTACATTTTTAGATGACGCATAACATTTGCAAATACAATGGCCAGAGGAGTCAGAAAAATACCTTAGTGGAAAGATGCCTGTTGCATTAGCGCCCTCTGCTGGTGAATATAAAAAGTTCAGTAGAAGAATAGGGGAATCCTACATACCTGCCCTTCACATTGATCCCATTACTGTTTTAAGTAAAATATTGATCTCCTTTGTGTGTATAAACTGGGCAAAAAATAATGCCTGAAAAAATGACACTACTGTAAGAAGACATTGACATACTACGTAGAAATCGAACACTACAATGTGTGATTAAATAAAAATCCCCATTGACTCAATGATTGACAATGATTGACAGTATTGTATATTCTTTACGTTTACACTTGGACACCTTACCTTTGAATGCTGGGCTATAAAGTCTGGAAGGACAAGTATTTGCGCAAGAAGCTCAGAATAGGTATGGCAGCTGAAGTAATGAATGTTTGACAGTATGTTGCTGAGAGTGAACCTCTGCATAGCTAATTTCTGATCTGACAAAATAGAAATAAAAAAAATAAATTGTTCATTATAGACATGCTCTGTCTTCATGAAGTAGAATATGATGCACTTCTATCTGGAAAGGCTCAAATTAGGGGAAGATCAGATGGGTTACTGCCGGGAGTTTTTAAATGCAAGTAAATAAGCTTTATGAGCTCAAGCAGTTTAATGCTATTTTTCATGCTTTTTTTGTGACATCATATTTAGTTTTTCTATTCACTTTTTTTTTTTTTTTTCTATAGTACAACCCATGGAGAAAAATGCCTGAAAATAACTAACTGTCCTATTTTAAGAGGTTTTTGGAGTCTACTAGACAACGATGAAAGGAGTTCTGGTTTGCACATTATGTGCTTGATTCAGACTGTAATTCAGAGTCCTTTGAAGTAGAATCTCCACATATACCCACTTGAGAGCTTATAAAAATTCAGTAGTCCTCAATTTAAAGAGGTATTTTATAATTATCATGCCAAAAACATATGCAATATTCTTTTCTAATGGGAATCTGACATCAGGTTTTTTCCAAGTAGGAGCAGAGACCCCGATTCCAGTACTGAATTACTTACTGCCGTGATACTTTCAGGATTTTTTCTTTTAAATATCACTATTTTATCTGCTGCAAATCTACCAGCAGTTCTCTGAATTCTGAACTCTTAATAATCCCATCCACACCACTGATTGGAAGATTTCTGTGTACACTGTGCATATGTAATGGGGGTGGGAATCCAAATATGTGGTTCATCAGTGTTCTATGGCACGTGTGACCAAATGTCACCATCTGCTGAGCGAACCGAGTAAGGTAGAACCAGAAGATGGAGGAGGCGTTTCTGGAGGGATGAGCCTGAAGAGAGCACCAGGTTGGGTGGTAGCTGTGGCACAATTATCAAATATAAAACGCCAAAGTGCCAAGGCGGGAAGTCAGTTGGCGCCAATCAGTGAAAGCGGGAGGGCTCATGAATGTAGAGGTACAGCGACCGAAAAGTGGTAGAAGACCGAGACAAGCGGAACACCGGGGGCCAAGCACCGAAGCCCAGACTGCGCCGGTCAAGACCCAAAGTCCAGTCTTCGCCAGTTAAGACCAGATACCCAGACGCCGCTGGTCAAACACCACAGAAAAAACGTTGATCATTGTATGGGGTAGAATGTCTGTCGTAGTGACCAAGGGATGTGAATGAATCGAGTAGTTACTTTCAGCGTAGATGTAATGTACAGGGCGAAGGCCGGGTTGATTAAGGGACGGGGATGGCCAGATTGTGGAACACACATAGGGCATTAAGTGACTCGTTACTAAGGACTTGCGGCCTAGCGAGAAATATTGGTGACCCCCGTTAGTGCCAGTATAATAATTAGAAGCGCCTGAAGGATTCATTGGAACCAACGTTTTCGAGAGACGTTCGTGTAGTTACAGGAGAAGAACATAAAAAGCCGTCCACACTGAGAGATAGCTAGATATAACATAGAATAGGATACTGAAATTGTTGTTATCGCTGTTATTGCTACTATTGTGTGGATTGTCCCCCTGTACTCGAACTACTGACTGTTTCCATAATTAACACTTTAATTTCTGTGGTAAAAAGAAATAATTTTAGTTGGTTACTTCTGCTTCATCCTTAACTGCGTGTTGCATCTCAGTAACCTGTTCACACATAGGCAGGAAGCTGTCAATCAGTGGTGGGACTCAGTTATAAAGAGCTCATGAATAAGCTTGACTTCTCGGCTTCAGGTTTACTGGTCCTTCAGTGATAATATACTGCTGATAAAACAGCACAGACTAAGGGCCCCGTCACACACAGCGAGATCGCTGATATTGTGACGCATCAGCGATCTCTCCAGCGATCTCGCTGTGTGTGGCGGGGATCAGTGACCGACCCCCCCGCCAGGTATCGCTGATCGTGCAGGATCGTCCTGAGCCATTTTTTGATCGTTGGTCTCCCGCTGGCCAGCACGCATCGCTGCGTGTGGCAGCGGGAGACCAAAGATCAGCGACGCTGCACGCTGGTATCTAGGGTAAACAGCAGCTAACTAAGAGCCGCGCGGCTCTTGGATACCCGCTGTTTACCCTAGATACCAGCTTGCTCGCTGGTCCTGATCACTGGTGAGTCTGTCTATGTTCCAGCGATCCCATCCATGTCGGATCGTTGGTGGGATCACTGGGACATCGTTGTGTGTAACGAGGCCTTTAGGCACTATTTACCTGCAGATTACCACTATATCTGGAAATGATGGGCTTCCTTCAATGAGAGTGAAACTACCGTATTTTCAGACTTTAAGACGCACTTTTTCCTCCAAAAATGTGGATGAAAATGGGGGATGCGTCTAATAGTTCGAATGTACCTGCTTTGGCTGTGGTGGGGAGGTAGGGGAGTGGTATCGGCGGAGCAGCGGGTCACAGGAGGCTGGAGCCGGCTGCTACGGCTAACTACTGTGCCCGTTGCTAAAGAGAAATGAATATTCATTTCTCTTTAATTGCGGACACGCTGTTAGCCACAGGCTTCCAGCAGCTGCCAGTCGTTTGCGTGTTCCCGCTACTTATGACAATGAATATTCACTGCTCTCCATTCCTATTGGAGTTAACAGCAGTGAATATTCATTCCATTTAGTAGCGGCACACGTGAACGCCTGGCAGCTGCAGGAAGCCGGTAGCTGCCGCTAACATAGTACCGGTGTGGAGAGCAGTGAGTATTCCGACAGCTGTCCTCAGCTTGTAAGCAGCGCATGATGTCCCTGCCATGCGCTGCTTGCAAGCATAAAGCAGCTGCTGCCATTGGAACAAGACGCTAGAAAGGAGCGCAGGAAGGCAAGTATAATGGGTTTATTTTTTTTAATGTTTTTCTGATGGGGGTCATGCATACCAAGATGGGAATGGAGGTCAATTACAACAGGATAAGGATGGGGCCATGCATACCAGGAAGGAGATGGGGTCCCTGCATACCAGGATGGTGATGCTGGCCAATCATATCAGGATAAGGATGGGGCCATACATACCAGGACGGAGATGGGGGCCCTGCATACCAGAATAGGGATGAGGGGGACCATGCCTACCAGGATAGGGATGAGGAGTCCATGCATGCCAGGATGGGGATGAGGGGGCTATGCCTACCAGGATAGGGATGAAGGGGCCAAGCATGCCAGGATGGGGATGAGGGGGCCAAGCATGCCAGGATGGGGATGAGGGGGGCCATGCATACGAGGAAAGGGATAAGCGGACCGTGCATACCAGGATATGGATGAGGGGGCCATGCATACCAGGATGGGGATGAGGAGGCCATGCATAACAGGATAGGGATGAGGGGACCATGCATACCAGGTTGGGGGTGAGGGGACTATATATACCAGGATAGGGGATATTAAGTACAGAATTGACCACGAATTTGCTTCAATTTTTTTTCTTATTTCCTCCTCTAAAACCTAGGTGTTTCTTATGGTTCTTTGCGTCTTATAGTCTGAACAATACGGCAGTTATTTGCATGACCATTCTGTGCAAAGCTATTTTTTATTTCAATGGTATACATATCTATAATTATCCAGAGATCCCATAGTTTCTACAGTGCAGCACTGACTTTGTGCATTTCTATGTCACCACATTTCAGATATAACAGGACTTAAAAAAACAACTATACTACATTAAAAGAAAAAAAAAAACAAACATTCATAGAACTGTCTTTCTTGATTTGCCCTTGAATGTTTCTTTTTCTCTCACACCTACCATCTTGCTGATGAGCCTGTGTAATAAGGCTGCAGTGCAGAACACAAGCATTGGCAATGTCCACCACCCTCTCTACTATGAAGCAGCCCTCTGTGTCAATGTACACCGTTTCTCCATCAACACCTCCAAAGCACTCGGGGATCTGTACATCCACGGCAAGCTGCATGCTGAAAAAGACGAGTGATTAGGACAAAAAGAGAAACCCTAATTGGCTTAGACAATTTGTTTTTTGCTTTTTTTTTTACTGCCGTTCTTGCAGGAAATATACAGTACATTTTTTATTTTTCTGTCTATGGAGCCATTTTTTAAAGGACGAGTTGTAGTTTTGAATGACGCATTCATTTTACTATTCAACGGTCTGAAAAATTTGAAAAATAAAATCCAAGTGTGGTGAAATTAGAAAGAAAATGCAATTCCACCATGGTTTCCTGTTTTTTGTTCTTGTGGTTTAAATTTTGTGGTAAAAGTTACTTTGAATCAGGACTCTCCAAGGAAGTACAATTCTAAACTTGTATGAATTTTTATATTTAACGGAGAAAAAAAACCTCGAAATTTGTAAAAATAAATAAATAAAAAAAATCGGGTTTGTGACAACATATTCTGAGACCTCCAAGTCATTTTTGTTTTTCCATTGACTGAACTAAGTGAGGTCTGTTTTTTTGCGTGACACGCTAATGGTTTTAATGATACCATTTTTTTATCTGTTTTAATTTTATTTTTTAGGGAGAAGTGGTGACTATTGCTGAACAAACATGCTCAAAAAAGGTGTTATCTGAGCAAGCTTGGGTGCTAACTGTCTTTGGTGTGCTTGAAACATGGATTTTTGTGATAAACTCATCGTAAAATCCTTTTCTCCGAGACGCTCATTGGGGGACACAGGACTGTGGGTGTGTGCTACTGCCGCCTGGAGGCTGACACTAAGTGAATGAAAAAAAGGTTAGCTCCTCCTACGCAGTATACACCCTTGCCTCGGTTGCAGGCGAAACCAGTTCGGTGCAAAAGCAGTAGATCATCACAAAAGACAAAAATCAACCTTAATGTAGGTGACAACATGTCTAGAAAACCCACCTAGTATTATAAATACATATTAATAAACAAAGTAAACAAAGAGCCAATTGGCTATCAGGGTGGGTGCTGTGTCCCCCAATGAGCGTCTCGGAGAAAAGGATTTTACGGTGAGTTTATCCCAAAAATCCATGTTTCTCCTTCGCCTCATTGGGGGACACAGGACTGTGGGAAGTCCTAAAGCAGTCCCTGGGTGGGGAGACGACGCACCGATCCAAGCTACATGCACCTCCTGTCCTAGAGGTGCTCCATCGCTGCTTGGAGAATCCTTCTACCCAGGCTCGCATCTGCCGAAGCCTGAGTATGGATATTGTAGTGCTTAGCGAATGTGTACAAGCTGGACCAGGTTGCAGCCTTGCAAACCTGTTCCGCCGATGCCTGATGCCGAAGAGCCCAAGAGGCGCCCACTGCCCGAGTAGAGTGCGCTCTGATCCCTGCTGGAAATGGTGTGCCTCTGATGCGGTAAGACTCCTGAATAGTCAAACGAATCCACCTGGCTATGGTCGATTTTGAGGCAGCGAGTCCCTTCCTACGCCCCTCGGGAAGCACGAACAGCGTGTCTGTCTGACGGAAGGGTGCCGTCCGTGATACATACCTCCTGAGAGCTCTCACCAGGTCCAACGTATGAAAAGCCTTTTCCACACGGTGTACCGGTGCTGGACAAAAAGAGGGCAAGACAATATCCTCATTAATGTGAAACGAGGAAACGACCTTCGGCAGAAAGGGAGGGGATGGTCTGAGAACCACCATATCCTTGTGGAAGACCAGAAACGGGGCTCAGCAGGATAGAGAGACCCACCTGATCGATGTTATCGCCACAAGAAACACTACCTTCCAGGAAAGGTATGATAACGAGACATCCTGTAGCGGTTCAAATGAAGCTTCCTGCAGAGCATTTAGGACCAGGTTAAAGTCCCAGACGTCCAGGGGCGCCTTATAGGGAGGTACCAAGTGGGAGTCTCCCTGAATGAAAGTCTTTACCTGCAGATTGGTAGCAATCCTGTGCTGGAACAGGACAGATAAGGCCGATATTTGTCTCCTGAGGGAACTTGGGGCCAAGCCTGAGTCTAGGCCAGACTGGAGAAAGGCCAAGATGTTGGGAATAGAAAATTTCAGTGGAGAACAACCGTGGTCCTGACACCATGTGACGAAAACCTTCCAGGTGTGGTGATAAATACGTGCCGAGGCAGGCTTCCGAGCGCTAACCATTGTAGCAACCACATCGCGGCCGAACCCAGCCTGGGTTAGAATCCAAGATTCAACGGCCAAGCCATCAAACACAGGGCCCCTGAGTTCGGGTGGAAGATCGGGCCCTGAGAAAGTATGTCTGGGCGCTCTGGCAGGCACCAGGGAACATCGGCGAGTATCTGTACCAGGTCTGCGTACCATGCTCGATGAGGCCAATCTGGGGCCAGCAGAATCACTGGAACCCCTTCTACCTTGATCTTCTTGATGGCCCTCGGAAGTAGTGGCAGCGGGGGAAATAGGTATGGGAGGCGAAACTGGTTCCGTGGCAGAACCTACGCATCCACGGCAATTGCCTGCGGGTCCCGGGACCCTGCGAGAAACATTGGCACCTTGGCGTTCACCCTGGAGGCCATCAGTTTCACATCCAGCATTCCCCATCGCTGGCAAATTTCCCGGAAGACCTCAGGGTGTAGTGACCATTCTCCAGACGCGAGACCCTGTTGGCTGAGGAAGTCTGCCGCCCAGTTCTCTACGCCCGGGATGTGGACTGCTGATATCGCCGAGTGGTTTCTCTCGGCCCACTAAAGAACGTGCCCTACCTCGCGCATGGCTGCTCTGCTGCGGGTGCCCCCCTGAAGATTTATGTAAGCCACAGCCGTGGCGTTGTCTGATTGAATCCGAACGGGGCGGCCTGCTAGAAGGTGGTAAAACTGATGCAGAGCTAGCCGGATCGCCCATATTCCCAACAAGTTGATCGGGAGGCATGCCTCTTGCGGCGACCAACGTACCTGGGTAGTGTGATGGTGAAAAAACGCTCCCCAGCCGAGGAGGCTGGCGTCGGTTGTGACCACCAGCCAATGGTCTGGGGGAAAAGTCTTGCCCCGGACAAGTGAGGAACTGGTTGTCCACCACCCGAGTGCCTGTCTGACCCGCGTGGACAACTGGCACCGGCGATCGAGAGAGAATGGGTTTTTGTCCCAGGCTGACAAGAGGGCGAGCTGCAGGGGGCGAAGATGGAGCTGGTCAAACGGAATTGCTTCCATTGCTGCCACCAATCTTCCTAGGATCCTCATGCAGAAACGGATGGTATGAGGGACTGGTTGGCGAAATCTCCGGACTCCCTGTCGGAGACCTAGGGCCTTGTCCCAAGGGAGAATTACCAACCCTCGGGAAGTGTCGAAGATCATTCCAAAGATGGAAATCCTCTGAGCTTGAACAGGGGATGACTTTTTCAGATTGACCAACCACCCTAAGCGTGAGAGTATCTAGCGTGATGCTGACACTCTCCTCGCATGCCAGCAATGAAGGGCCCTTGACCAAGAGGTGGTCTAAATAACGAAAGACGACTATGCCCCGGTAGTGCAGGGTGGCCATGACGACCGCCATGACCTTTGTGAATACTCTGGGAGCGGTGGCCAGCCCGAAGGGCAGTGCTGCGTACTGGAAATGTAGGCCGTTGATGGCGAAGCGCAGAAACCTTTGGTGTAGGGGAAAAATGGGGATGTGTAAGTAGGCGTCTTGGATGTCGATAGAGGCCAAGTATTCTCCCCGCCCCATGGCAGATATGACTGAACGGAGAGACTCCTTACGGAAAATTACCTTGGGAGGACGTGAAAGAAAAAAACGCCTTGGGGGGTACCTGACAAATTCTATCTTGTACCCTGAGGACACCAGTTCTCTTACCCATGTGTCGTGTATGACAGATAGCCAAGCATGGCAAAACCAAAGCAGGCGGCCGCCTACCTTGCCAGTGTCGCCCTGAAATTGCCTTGAGTCATTTGGCTGAAGATCTCTGGGACCTAGGTCCCCTTGATCTGGGCTGGTGGGTACGCATTCTCCCCAATGGGTTAGTTCTATAAGAAATCTGCCGATCCCTGTCCTGGCTGGGATGACCTGAAGCGGCGGGATTTGTCGCTGCAGCCCACCCGGGGTTGCGAAAGGATCGAAACCGTGTCTGAAGTTGGTGACGAAACGGCTGTTTGACCCTTTGATGAGGGAGAATATTGCTTTTTCCACCCGTGGAGTGAGAGATGAGTTGATCTAACTTCTCTCCGAATAGGCGACCGATCTGATAAGGCAAGGAAGTCAGGAATTTCTTGGAGGTTGAGTCTGCCCGCCATGTCCTCAACCATAAAGCCCTCCTAATGGAGATCGCATTTGCCGCAGCGAGTGCCGCGCAGTTGGCCGCATCCAAAGATGCATTGATTAAGTAGTCTCCGGCCAAAGTGATTTGATTTGCGATCTCTGATACCTCTGCTGGTAGGTCCATACCCTGCAAGGCTCTGTTCAATGATTCTGACCAAGCAATCATGGCCTTTGCTACCCAAGTTGCCGCGAATGAGGGGGAGAGTGCTGAACCTGTTGCCTCAAACACTGAGCGAGCCAAGCTCGCTATGAGACGGTCAGTGGGATCCTTGATAGAGGATGCACGAAGTATGGATAACAGGGTTTTAGAGGCCAAGCGCAACACGGGTGGATCTACCATTGGGGACTCTGCCCATTTCTTACGGAGATCAGGGGCGAATGGGTACCTCGCCTCAAGCGCCTTTTGGCCTGAGAAAGGCTTGTCAAGCCATTCCCTGTGTTGTTGCACTATGCCCTCAAACTCTGGGTGAGAGCTAAATACTCTATGAGGCCGCTTTACTCGCTTAAATGACACCTTGTGACCTGAGGCCAAGGTGGAATCATCTTCAATCCCAAGAGTCTGGTTGACGGCCTCAATGAGACTGTCAACTGTTTCCCGGTACTCTGGAGTACCCGAATCAAGCGGCTCATCCAAGTCGCAATCTGAGCTTTGCTCGTTAACGACCACTGGTGAGGGTGAGTGAGAGGCAGAGTTTATGAATGCTGAAGCACCAGATGGACCGGGAGACGCTGTGTGGGTTCGTTTCCCCCGCGTCTGCCTAGGCCGGAGGCTTCTGTGAGGTGGAGGACCCCTCTAAGACAGGCGAGCCGCTATCCCTGCCCCTATCTGGGGCTCGAAGGGACTCGATTGCTCTCGTAAGAGATGCCATCGACTGCGACAGAGATAGAGCCCATTTCGGGGGACTAGGTGGTAATAATAATAATTATTATTATTTATATAGTGCCAACATATTCCGCAGCGCTTTACAGTTTAACAGTTTCATAACACAAGTCATAAGTAACAACGTTAACAATACAATAACTAAAGCGAAATAAGACGACCCTGCTTGTGAGAGCTTACAATCTACAATGAGGTGGGGGAGATACAAAGAACAGGTGTGTATTTACAATTGTATATTTACAATGAAGGTCCAGCCATCTTAAGGGAGTGAAGGATGGATGGAGATAGTGAATGGGCTATACACGCACACTTACTCATAGAATGACTTTGATTAGTGAACGTGATAAGCCACTCTGAACAAATGTGGTTTGAGGGAGCACCTAAAACTATGCAAATTGTGGTTAGTCCTAATTTCTTGGGGTAGAGCATTCCAGAGGATAGGAGCAGCACGGGAGAAGTCTTGGAGTCGGGAGTGGGGGGTATGGAATAGTGCAGAGGTTAGTCGAGAGTCGTTTGTAGAGCGCAGCAATCGGCTAAGCCAATAGACAGAAATGAGGGAGTAGATGTAGGGGGGTGCCGCACCGTGGAAAGCTTTGTGGGTGAGAACAAGTACTTTGAATTGGATTCTATAATGAATGGGCAGCCAGTGTAATGACTGACGAAGAGCGGACACGTCCGAGTACCGATTAGCCAGATGGACGACCCTGGCTGCTGCATTAAGTATGGACTGGAGAGGGGATAGTCGAGTGACGGGGAGGCCAATTAATAGAGCGTTGCAGTAATCCAGGCGGGAGTGGATCAATGCTACAGTGAGGGTTTATGTTGTTTCCATGGTGAGAAAACGGCGGATTCTAGAGATGTTTTTTAGGTGTAAGTGGCAAGAGCAGGCAAGAGATTGTATATGGGATGTGAAGGAGAGATTGGTGTCAAACATAACATGGATCTGCACCATGCCCCCCCCATCCACCTTCCCTATGCCATGGACTTCTATAGTCCCCAAGCTGGATCTGCCCCATCCCCCCCATCGACCTTCCCTATGCCATGGACTTCTATATCCCCATCCCCCTTCCACCTTCCCTATGCCATGAACTTCTATAGCCCCATCCTGGATCTGCCCCCATCCATTGCTCTTACTAGCCCCCACCCTGGATCTGCCCCATCCCCCCACCCACCTTCCCTATGCCATGAACTTCTATAGCCCCATCCTAGATCTGCCCCTATCCATTGCTCTTACTAGCCCCCACCCTGGATCTGCCACCATCCACCTTCCCTATGCCATGGACTTCTATAGCCCCATCCTGGATCTGCCTCCAACCACCATTCCTACAGCCCCTACCCAACATCCCTACAGTCCCTATCCCTATTCCCTTTTGTACACTTGCTTTGGCAAAACTAATGTGTATTTAGTCCTGCCAATAAAGCTTCTTTGAATTTGAATATGTACAGCAGTCAGTGTGCCGGCATTTTGGTGGGTGGTGCTGTAGTGCTCGCTTCCAATAGCGGCGTGTGTGGGCATGGCTACAAGACACATGTCACAAGGCGGCTCCGGTACCACTGGTGTGCAGTTCTGGTAGTGCTGCTCCGTAGGCGGCGGGCGCAGGCAGGTGATTTCTGCAGGTAGAGGCGCACTAACCTCTAGCGAGCTCACTGGCACTCACGTCCACTACGTCTTGCAGAGTATGGAAGCCAGAAGCGATGAGTCTCGTCCTTACAGAAGGCGCCAACGGAAAGCTGCCGACCTCACGCTGCATACTACAGGCGGTCACTCTGTTATCCGTCAGCTGGCGGGAAGAAAATTGGTAGCTGTGCACGCTGCCGGGAAGCCGCCTGAGCGCTGACTGCACGCGACCAAGCTGCTCTCCTGTGGCAGCGAGGCCCACCTGCTGGCTCCTCGCTTGTAGTGCAGCAGCAGCTTTACCATCGGAACGATGTGATCCGTGCAGCCTGCATCAGCACTGGGCTCGGTCGCAGAGGAGGGCTCCTGGGCACATCCGGAATCACAAGATTCACAAATCTGCTTACTTTGTGCATGTGGGAAGGCGGACTGACAGGAGGTGCACGCAACGTACAGAAACGTGTGCGCCTTACCTTTTCTGGACATGGTGGCCCTGCTAAGTGGCATGCTGGGGACAAAAAACTGCTTAGCCTCTGGTAAAAACAGAGGGTGGCCTTCCTCCTTCAGGGGTAGCACTTACCCCAGTCCTGTGTCCCCAGTCCTGGGTCCCCTTAGGAGTCCAGCCTGCCGACCAGCTGCTCCCTTTTCAAACAAAGCGCGCCTCGGCGGGCCTTCGGAAGAAGAGGCGACTGCCGGGACGTCATGGGGACGGGACTGTCCGCGGCCTAGCGCCGGCTAAAGCCGAGGACTAAATTTTCAGTGTCCGCCCGAGGCCCCGGGGGCGGTTCCGCCGGAAGTGGATGCGTCACGGGAGGCGGGACTTCTGCCGGCGGCCTAGCTCCAGCAGAAGTCGGGGACTAAATTTTCGGCGTGCGCCCGGACCCGGGGCGGGGTCGCTATAAACAGGAGCCTGGGCCGGAAAATGCGCTGCCGACTGCCACGCTGTGTGGCGCACCCTGTATCACGCGGAAGCCAGAGGTTATGGCCAGAAAAAGCGAAGCCACCAGCAATGCCGACCCCGGGGGTCTACAGGAGCCCTCCCAGATCACCTCCTTCCGCGCCTCAGCCAGGACGTCCAGTTGATCCTCAGGTTAGGGGGACTGCAAAAAAGCTTAAGGACGGTGCAGGCACCCTAACTCCATCTTCCCTATAGGGGATCAGGAGAGGGACCGTCCGCCACCTTCCATAACTGCTGTCTGGCAAAGGTGATGCAGTGGGGGCCGCACGGACTATTCGTAGGCCTCTGTACAGCCTAGGGTTTCAATACCTAAGAGGTGGATCACACATCCGTTTTTAGACGGAAAAACGGATCCGCCATAGACTTGCATTAGTGGCTAAAGCAGATCCGTTTTTTCACACTTTGGCGGACGCCAAAAAACGGATGTGTGAAACAGGCCTTAGGGTGGTCAGGGCCCAGTCCGGCATGATGTCCCACGTTGCGGGAGAGGATATGCGGAGGCAACACTCGCATGTGCTCGCCTGTTGTTGGTTTGGGGAGATCGGACCCTTTCAATAGGGTCCGTCGCCCCTGTCTCATCTTCATGGAAAAAGGAAAAAAAATGACAGAGTCTGGAAAAAAAGACCAGACGTGTGCCTCCAACGGACACTAAGCAAGAACTGGTTTCGCCTGCAACCGAGGCGAGGGTGTATACTGCGGAGGAGGAGCTAACCTTTTTTTCATTCACTTAGTGTCAGCCTCCAGGCGGCAGTAGCATACACCCACAGTCCTGTGTCCCCCAATGAGGTGAAGGAGAAAAATATGTTCGAGTCCACGCGCCTTCATGTCTCGCAGCTATTCGACAGCCATAACACAGAGATTCCCTGTTTGTTAAGCAGGGGAGTGATGTAAACTTTTATATTTTTACAAACTTTTTTGTTTACTTTATTTTTTAGTCTCCTCAGGGAACCTTAATCTGCAATCATCCCATCGGTTATACTATATATTGCAATACCACAGTAAAGTATATAGTGTAAATTTCAGTCTTCTTTGAAACCTCAGCATATGGCTGAGCTTCAAAGGAGTACCAAGATGGCGGAAATAGCAATAGCAACCCATCGGCGGGCCCCCGTGATTGCGTGAAAGGGTGCCAATAGGAGCCGGTAAGAGCGAGCAGCAGCACATTCCATTTAAATGCCACTGTCACTGATTGACAGCATTGTTAAATGGTTAATAGCTGCGACTGGAGCTCATCTCCGATCATAGCTGTCAGCGATAGATGCCAACTATTTAATATCGCTGATATCTGCCACATGAGGGAGTCCAACTCCTAATCTCCACATAAGATCACCCCTTTAGCTACGTACATGCACATGATATTGCATTAAGGGGTTAAAGAACGCGTATCATTTCATTATTTTCAAGGGAACCACGTATGAATAGAGAGAGACCTGTCAGTCTATAGGAGCTGGGGGGGAGAAGCTGCCTGGGACCAGTCTTTTGGACTGATGGGCAGAGGTGCATAGTGCCTCGCTGGCTTCTCCAAGTATCTCTCTGAAATGCCATGGAGTTTCAGAGTAAAACATACATATCTGCATTAACATGTTTAATTCATGCTGCCCATGGTTCGAGTAGCATGAATTATTGATCAAGTTTTCTTTAAATGATAAGTACTGCCTAACACTTGTAGCAGAAAACGCTGAGCAGTGTGTTTCTTAGCAGGCTAGTCACTAAGGTTCTGCAAGTCTATGATCCCTTATTCCACTCTTTATACCAGTTCATAAGCCTTTCTGTTGAGCCCATGCCCTGTGAATGTACTCAGCGTCCATCCTACTGAGTAATGGGCTACGGGGTGACTTTTAGAGCAATAGGTGGGATGATCAGGATCTTGACCTCCAACAATCTGCTACTTGTTAAGTGTTACATAAAAAAAATGAATGGTAGATAATCATTAAAAGAGAAAGTCACAGAGCTTCTAGTAGATACAGTGTTAAACAGTGACTCCAATCACAACTTCTTTGTTCCAATGGTGCTTCAAGAGATGTCCATGCAAGTCTCTGGAGAACGAGTCCTACTCACCATCTTTTACTGCCTTTGTGAGAGCATCTCGTGCTGCTGAGCTGGATGATCATTGTACTTATAGACTCATCCACAATGAAATTGGTCCAAGAAGGAAAAGTTGTGGAAGTTGTGGAATTCTGGAAATCACAGGATCCATAGATATGATAATGATTTGAAAATGATGAATAAATAGAAACAATTTTTTAAAACAACTCAATTTATTCAGTATCAAGTATAAGCACAATGTGCAGACATACAGTTACTGTAGGCTTTAATTGTCTCCAAGACAAAAGTGGGACTCATTGCTGAAGAGGATAGACATTTAATCCAGCCTCCAATGCCTTATTACAGCCTTCATTGCTTCATTATAGTCTTCGATCGGCATCTGGACATCACGTGGACAACAACATTGGGGAGACCGCCACATACTAATGTCATACTGGTTCAACTCCAACAATTAAGGTGTGTGGTGGCATAATGTATGGCAATCAGACCACTCTAGCCTTCATTCCAGGTCCACTAACAGCTTGGCGATACATTGATAGTAACTCCTCCAAAGTGTCCCAGGAGCAGTTTCTCAAAACAGCAATGCCATGCAGCAGGTTGCTTGTGCTTCTGTGAGCAGCCTGGGGGCTTTATCATGCTACCATGGCTTACAGTATCTCTGGACTTGTCTCTCATTAAGCACTTCTGGGACGGCATTTGTTGGCAACTCTAACGGGAGCTGTCAGCAGCGGATCTTGATGATTGTGTGCCCAAGTGAAAATCAGTGAGGCAGAACATCCCTTAGACAACCATTAGTAATCTCATTCACTTCATGCCAAGGCGTGTAATAGTGTGCATTTCTACACATGGCGTACTCGGTACGGAATAAATTGAGATGTTTTGTAAATGTTGTGTCCATTTTCTCATCATTTTCAGATTAACATGTCTATTGATCTGGTGATTTGCATAATGCTTTTCCTTCTTGGTGTTCCAATTTCAATGTTGCGGAGTGTATTTACACACATACAGTATACTCGCTGTACAGTAATTTTATTGGGGAAGATATACCAACAAAAAAGGCTCAAACTGAGACAGAATTCTGAATTACACATCATATGCCCCTTTTATTAAAGGTTTTAGACATTTTAGCACCTCACTAGTCACTTTTAGAAAGTGTCTAGATAAAAGGGTGTGCTTGTAAAATACACCATATTTAATAAAGGTATGCTCGTGGTTTTTGGCCTAAAAAGTGATCTAAAAGGAAGCTGGAGTAAACTTAAACTAGGCTGGCTAAAAATGCACTAGATGTAAAAAATATTATGAGACTCTTTGATAAATGTGTTGTGTTTTATGCATTCTAGTCTAGGTTTACACTATCTACGTACAGGCAGGATTAGTAAATATGTTCTATTGATCTACTTGGTGATTTCACAAATTCTCACGACAGGATTTCAACTGACAGAAGCAAATGTTATCATCAGTATCACTCAGTGTGTGGCCTAATGCTGTGGGCTGCAATCTTCAGATAATCCCAGCTTATTATAGAACATAGCTTAATAGTATTTACATTTTGCTGCAAGGTCACTTTTAAAGAGGAGCCAGCTCTTTTGCCATTTGATTACCGCTGCTCACCTGAATATATTCCTTTTTAAAATCCACCATGTGGTCACAGAAATACGGTTCACATTATTTATTACTAATTTTTATGGTCTTTTCCAAGAGGATGTAGCTCACAGATTAATAATGCAGAACAGCCTAAAGATGCATCCCCAAGAATTATGTGCACAACACGCCTTTGGGAAATACTATAAAAATTAGAACTAAATAAAAAGGCCCACATCTCTGGGTCTATGGGGTGTGTCAGAGTTAAATATATACATATAAGTAGAAAATACTGATTTATACAATTTCCACTCAACTCACCATAGTTGTGTTTTTCCTATACCAGGAGGCCCACAAATTTCGGTGACTTTAGTCAATGGCACACCTCCTCCGAGAAGGTCATCTAATGCTGAGCAGAATGTTATGATGGACGCTTGGGCTTGTTCCTGTTCTAGTAACTCCAAAGCTGTATGTTTCAGGGATGTGGATGTGTCTTTATGGTTCTCTCTCCTCAGAATCTGTAGGACTTTCACAGCATTGTCCTCAGATAATCCGGCCTCTGCAGCAATGGAAATGTACATATCAAACATCCTCCTGCAGTTTCTGAAAACTGAAATGGAGCTGGGAACAGCACAAGTATGTAAACCATGTTCATGAAAGAGGTTGGCCACTGCTTTTTCTCATTGATGGTCTACTCTTAAGGTACCGTTACACTAAGCGACGCTCCAGCGATCCCGACAACGATACGACCTGGTAAGGATCGCTGGTACGTCGCTACTCAACGACGCAGCAACAATCCAGCAATCCGCATAACGAACTCGGCGGTCGTTGGGACCTTGTCACACAGCAGCTTTTCTGACGACTCACGCCTGCGTCCCTGAGTTCTGAGTCGCCAACGAGGTCGGCGTCAAACACAAAAATGCATGCTGGCCAGCGGGACACCAGCGACCAAAAATTGGCCCAGGACATTCGAGCACGATCAGCGACATCGCAGCGGGGGCCCGGTCGCCGCTATGTGTCACATGTAGAGAGATCGCTGGCGAGGTCGCTGTTGCGTCACAAAATCGGTGACGTTTCAGCGATCTCGCTAACGATCTCGCTATGTGAGACGGAGCCTTTAGAATATCAGTGGGGGTGCGACACCTGGCACCCCCACCGATCAGTTGCCAGCCAGAAGTTCTCAAATGCTGCCGAAACGCAACAGCTATAAAAAAAAAAAAAAAACCTATAGTGGCTGCAGCCAGGTACTACTGATCCATCCCCTATTCATTTTAATGGGGGTGGATCTATAGTACCCTGACCAGACTATGGAATTGACAGAGCTGCTGTGTTCTGGCAGCTTCCCTTGAATTTCCTTAAGGACCTCTCTAAAATTAGGAAACACATGGGTTCTGATTTATCAGAAAACTGTTGTAAAACACTTTTGAAAAATGTTGTGACATTTGGGGTTTATACACCAGTTTGGGCAGCTTTGCCCCAAACTGATCAGTAGTGGCGGTGTTTCTTATGCTAGAAATGTTACTCCAGTCTGTGCCTGGAGTAACTCTTCTGGTGATGGGCACATCACTGATAAGATGCACCTCTTAATATATTTGATGCATTAAATCCTGCACGCCAATCAGGAGTACAAAATGCATGTCTTAATGAATTGGCGTCAGGATGACTATAGTAAAGAATAACACATCTACAATGATGAACACATTTTAAGGGGGCATGGGAAAATGGTCTGGCCTGATTTGCCATACCACAGAAAATAACTGGAGAATCATTTGCCCATTTGGGAATATTCACAAGGTAGATTTGTAACAAAAAGTTCTGAGGCTGAAAATCCATCCACATGGCATAATAGGGAGTTTTATTCGGATTTTTATATTTTTATTACTTTTTAGAGTAAAGTATTGCAGTGCGCAGGCAAGGTCATAGAGATCCAACTCCTGCACACTGCAGTACTTTGCTCTGCCCCTAGTCAAGGCAAAGAAGTAAACCTGCACAGGAGCGCGATGCCAGGAAGACTGCGTGGATCATGTAGGGACGCATCATTCTCAAGAAGAAAGAAGGAGGACAGCATCACAAGAAGACGGGAGGCGCAGGACCAGCGACACTCCTCAGACTGGACCGCACCCTCCCTAGGTGAGTATAATAAGAGCCTTTATTCTCTTACAGATTGGGTTAGGGGCTTATATACAGCATTATTGAATGCTGTATATCAAATCTAAAAAGTGGTGGCCGTATCTCATATCAGTCAAACCTAGTGACAGGTTCCCGTTACGTGGTTAAAGAAAGAGTCTTGTGACAAAGCTTGATAACAGCATCCAAAAAGAAACAGATTTATGAATTCAGCTCTGGCCATAATCCAGGCTCACTAGAAGTTGCATAACACATTGTTACATACAGAGTTACAGGGGCGTAACGAAGACCGCGACTGGTCCCATGCGTGAGGGGGGCCTGCAAAACCCAGCTAGATGTACACATCACCGGCCAATCAGATGCCAGCAGCAGACATTGAACTACCATGTGGCACCAATGCCAGGCACGCCGGTCAGTTGCCGACCTCTAATTGGCCTGTGGCGTGTATTGTTGTTGTTTTTACTTTACTATACATGCAGAACGGGTAACATATATACAAGGAAGGGGCCCAGGAAGGGGGACATATGCCAGTACAAGGGACATATATACCAGGATGGGACAAGGATAAGAGACATATAAAGTATGCATATACACCAGGAAGGGGCTCAGGAAATGTGACATACAGTTGAAACCAGAAGTTTACATACACTATATAAAAAGACACATATACATGTTTTTCTCAATACCTGACATGAAATCAGTATAAACCTTTCCATTTTTAGATCAATTAGAATTACCACAATTATTAACATTTGCCAAATGCCAGAATAAGGAGAGAGCAAATGTTTGAAAGTTATAAGGCATTTTTATTACTTACTGCAAAGTCAAAAGTTTACAATCTTAGTGTATCTAAAACTTTTGACTTTGCAGTAAGTAATACAAATGCCTTAAAACATTCTCTCTCATTCTGGCATTTCACAAATATTAATAATTATGGTAATCCTAATTAACCTAAAACAGGAAAGGTTTATGTAAACTTCTGATTTCAACTATATACCAGGATGGGCTCAGGATAAGGGATATATATATATATATATATATATATATATATATATATATATATATATATATATATATATACATACACATACAGTGGGGTAAAAAAGTATTTAGTCAGTCAGCAATAGTGCAAGTTCCACCACTTAAAAAGATGAGAGGTGTCTGTAATTTACATCATAGGTAGACCTCAACTATGGGAGACAAACTGAGAAAAAAAAATCCAGAAAATCACAATGTCTGTTTTTTTTTCATTTTATTTGCATATTATGGTGGAAAATAAGTATTTGGTCAGAAACAAAATTTCATCTCAATACTTTGTGATATATCCTTTGTTGGCAATGACAGAGGTCAAACGTTTTCTGTAAGTCTTCACAAGGTTGCCACACACTGTTGTTGGTATGTTGGCCCATTCCTCCATGCAGATCTCCTCTAGAGCAGTGATGTTTTTGGCTTTTCGCTTGGCAACACGCACTTTCAACTCCCTCCAAAGGTTTTCTATAGGGTTGAGATCTGGAGACTGGCTAGGCCACTCCAGGACCTTGAAATGCTTGTTACGAAGCCACTCCTTCGTTGCCCTGGCGGTGTGCTTTGGATCATTGTCATGTTGAAAGACCCAGCCACGTTTCATCTTCAATGCCCTTGCTGATGGAAGGAGGTTTGCACTCAAAATCTCACGATACATGGCCCCATTCATTCTTTCATGTACCCGGATCAGTCGTCCTGGCCCCTTTGCAGAGAAACAGCCCCAAAGCATGATGTTTCCACCACCATGCTTTACAGTAGGTATGGTGTTTGATGGATGCAACTCAGTATTCTTTTTCCTCCAAACACGACAAGTTGTGTTTCTACCAAACAGTTCCAGTTTGGTTTCATCAGACCATAGGACATTCTCCCAAAACTCCTCTGGATCATCCAAATGCTCTCTAGCAAACTTCAGACGGGCCCGGACATGTACAGGCTTAAGCAGTGGGACACGTCTGGCACTGCAGGATCTGAGTCCATGGTGGCGTAGTGTGTTACTTATGGTAGGCCTTGTTACATTGGTCCCAGCTCTCTGCAGTTCATTCACTAGGTCCCCCCGCGTGGTTCTGGGATTTTTGCTCACCGTTCTTGTGATCATTCTGACCCCACGGGGTGGTATTTTGCGTGGAGCACCAGATCGAGGGAGATTATCAGTGGTCTTGTATGTCTTCCATTTTCTAATTATTGCTCCCACAGTTGATTTCTTCACTCCAAGCTGGTTGGCTATTGCAGATTCAGTCTTCCCAGCCTGGTGCAGGGCTACAATTTTGTTTCTGGTGTCCTTTGACAGCTCTTTGGTCTTCACCATAGTGGAGTTTGGAGTCAGACTGTTTGAGGGTGTGCACAGGTGTCTTTTTAGACTGATAACAAGTTTAAACAGGTGCCATTACTACAGGTAATGAGTGGAGGAAAGAGGAGACTCTTAAAGAAGAAGTTACAGGTCTGTGAGAGCCAGAAATCTTGATTGCTTGTTTCTGACCAAATACTTATTTCCACCATAATATGCAAATAAAATGAAAAAAAAACAGACAATGTGATTTTCTGGATTTTTTTTTCTCAGTTTGTCTCCCATAGTTGAGGTCTACCTATGATGTAAATTACAGACGCCTCTCATCTTTTTAAGTGGTGGAACTTGCACTATTGCTGACTGACTAAATACCGTATATACTCGAATATAAGTCGAGATTTTCAGCCCAAAAAATTGGGCTGAAAGTCCCCCTCTCGACTTATATTCGAGTCATATACAAAGGGGTCGGAGGGGGCGGATGTGTCAGGTCATACTTACCCGTCCTGACGCTGTCTTGAGCCCCCAGCTTCTCCCCGTGCTCTCTCTTCCTGCCTTCAGCGGTCACGTGGTGCCGCTCATTAAAACTCATCAATATGCGCATATTGATGAGTTTTAATAAGCGGCACCACGTGACCGCTGAAGGCAGGAAGAGAGAGCGCGGAGAAGCTGGGGGCTCAAGACAGCGTCGGGACGGGTAAGTATAGCGATACTCACCTGTCCTGCGTCCATGGCTGCTTGCTGCTGTCTGTCATCGGTCAGTGACTTCAGACAGCAGAGGGCGCGGTGACGTGGTTAGTGCGCGCCGCGCCCCCTGCAGTCTGAACGTCACTGACTGATGACGTGCAGATAGCGGTGAGCAGCCATGGACGCAGGACAGGTGAGTATCTGACACCCAGCGACGAAGAGGTGAGTATGTCATTTTTTTTATTTTTATATGCAGCAGCGGCAGCACATGGGGGAATAATCTAAGGAGCTTCTTATGGGGGCAGCATATGGGGGAACAATATGGAGCTTCTTGTGGGGGCAGCATATGAGGGAACAGTATGGAGCTTCTTATGGGGGCAGCATATGGGGGAATAATCTGGAGCTTCTTGTGGGGGCAGCATATGGGGGAATAATCTGTAGCTTCTTGTGGGGGCAGCATATGGGGGAATAATCTGGAGCTTCTTGTGGGGGCAGCATATGGGGGAATAATCTGGAGCTTCTTGTGGGGGCAGCATATGAGGGAACAATCTATGGAGCTTCTTATGGGAGCAGCATATGGGGGAATAATCTATGGAGTTTCTTCTGAGGACACCATATGGGGGAATAATCTATGGAGCATTTCCCACCCTAGACTTATACTCGAGTCAATAAGTTCCCCCAGTTTTTTGTGGCAAAATTAGGGGGGTCGACTTATACTCGGATCGACTTATACTCGAGTATATACGGTACTTTTTTGCACCACTGTACAAAGAGATGTTCAACAAACTGAATAGCGGGGGGCGACCGCTAATACAAACCAATCCAGCAGTAATATGACACAGGAGTGCACACGGCACTTAAACATGGAAGTCCAGCAATAATATGAGTGAGACTGCACACAGCACTTAATCTGGGAGCCCAGCAATACACAGGTGGAGCGTTAGCAGGAGAAGGTCTCTAGATATACCTTTTGGGCTGAAAAGTCTCACTGAAGTACAGTACCGCAGCCTAACACACACACAGTCCAGGAAGAAATAATGGTGTCAGAATATCTAACTGACCACAGCAGTTTCAGAGGCGAGTAGCTCCACACCAGAAGTCCAGACAATAGGAAATCCCAGACAGGATCAAGGAGCAGCACTGAGGACTGAAGGCAGCAGACTGTGGAGAGGTAGAGCACCGAGTAACAAGCCGAAGTAGTGGCAGCAAGGAGTCCAGAAGAAATAGGCAGAAGCTCAGGAGCCAACAGCAACAAAATACTCAGGCAAGGAGGATCTCCCGACCGGGACTTAAATAGCAGGACAGACAAGAAGTTCCAGGACAGGGTACCAGACTCCATCTTGGACAAGGGCAAAACAGGCTCCAAGCAACATCCGGAATCCTTACAGGCGTCATCATGCGTTTCCTGCCAAAACACAAACAAGCTTCTGGCGGCCTCCAGTTTTACCTATTGAGCCACTTGTCCACTAATCCATAGCACCGAAAAGGGTAACACCGTGAAAGTCTCTAACTGGTGCGTGCTCAGCTGCACGCCTGTCCACACAGAGGGATACAGCACACGATCTGGAACCCGTTCCTTACTGCGAGCACCTCACACTGCCTGGCGGTGCATGCAATGCTCTGCGTGCTCCCTGTTCCCATGGGGCCCTCAAGCAACCCCGAATGGGTCTCAGCTCCGCGCTCTCTCAGTGTCTGCAGAACACGGCGCACACCTGTCTCCACTCTCTGCCGGCGGGAAACTTCTGACTTTTCCTGTGCTTCCTGTTCTTTCCTCCCTCTGTTCACCATGCCTGCTTTCACCAGGTCATTAGTCCTGTCCGGTTCCCCATTCTTTCCCCTCGGACCCGGCATCATACAGGTACCCACAGCCCAGTCTTCCATGATTAAGCCCTTTCAGGGTGAAACGCGTAGGAAATTGCTCCCCTCCATACGCCTCTTTATGTCGTTTTTACCTGATGGTATGAAGATTTTATATTCTCAATAAAGCAATTATTATTTTATCTCCTGGAGACGCTGGAAAAATCCTTCTTTATGTTGTACAGCCCAGTCTTCCTCCTTACATTGGGACCACCGTAACAAAGGTTACCATCAGTAACACACTACGCCACCAGGGACTCAGATCCTGCAGTACCCCTGCTTAAGCCAGTACATGTCTGGGCCCATCTGAAGTTTTCTAGAGGGCATTTGGATTATCCAGAAGAATACTGGGAGAATGTCATATGGTCTGATGGTAACAAAGTAGAACTGTTTAGTAGAAACAAAACTCGTTGTGTTTGGAGGAGACAGAATGCTGAGTTGCATCCAAAGAACACCATACCTACTGTGAAGCATGGGGGTGGCATCATGCTTTGGGGCCATTTCTCTGCAAAGGGACCAGGACGACTGATCTGTGTACATGAAAGAATGAATGGGGCCGTGTATCGTGAGATTTTGAGTGCAAACCTGTTTCCAACAGCAAGGGCATTCAAGATGAAACGTGGATGGGTCTTTCAGCATGATAATGATCCCAATCACACCACCAGGGCAACGAAGGAGTGGCTTCATAAGAAGCATATGAAGGTCCTGGAGTGGCTTAGCCAGTCTCCAGATCTCAACCCCACAGAAAATCTTTGGAGGGATTTGAAAGTCTGTGTTGTCCAGCGACAGGCCCAAAACATCACTGCTCTAGAGGAGATCTGCATGGAGGAATGGGCCAACATACCACCAACAGTGTGTGCCAACCTTGTGAAGACTTAGAGAAAACGTTTGACCTCTGTCATTAATAGAAAAGATAACCCCGGCACACTCGTTTGAATTACGAGAAAACAATGCACATAGCTGCTCTTAATTTTTATTTGAAGCGGACCAAAAATGAAAAATACAGACAAAATTATCCAACGTTTCGGCTCGCAGGCCTTTATCAAGGAATTATCTGTAATGATAAACAAATCTTTCAAAACCATGCAAATATTCTTATGCACTCAAAAAATAAAATAATAAAAAAATAATAATAAAAGGTCCATATAGTACATCCAAGTATCAAAATCAATTACACATTATAACATAAAAATTGTCAAAATACAATATAATATTGTGAAACATTTCCACAAGAGAAGGTGTACATATACAAATATATTTTTTTCTCCACCCCAATATATAAGTATCTCATAAGACAAGATTAATGCAAATTGTATTCAATGCCTGTAAATAGATAGAAGACAAACGGGTCCTAAATGCTGACTGGATCAACGTTCAATAGTGACCCATAAGAGTCACCTACTATAAAGCAAAAAGACATAGAGAAAGTAGAGAAAGTATATATACCTGTGCCACAAAGAAAGGACAAAACGATCCAAGATTGTAACATACCTATTCCATAAGTGCATATCGCAAACGTCAGGAGAAAGTGCGGTAGCGTGGTGCGCTGTGGACGCCCTGAGCTAACACCGTCCCTTAAATACACACAAACAAAATACTTCCGGGTGGAGAGCGGCGTTACCCGCTGAGTACTGCGCACGCGCCACCAAGACGTCCATCACCAGACGGAAAAAAGACCGGGCAGAAGAGGGCAGTGGAGAGCGGCGTTACCCGCAATGTACTGCGCACGCGCCACCAAGCCGTCCATCACCAGACGGAAAAGAGACAGGGCAGAAGAGGGCAGTGTGGCCTGTTATAAACTGCGCACGCGCCGCCCACAGACAGCATGAGCAGCCAAAAGAAATGAATCCTCCCAGAAGTGCAGTGACGTGATGGACAGTGTTGGAACCTTTTGCACCAAAACGCTGTGACCGGATACTATTATTAGGTTATCTGAAAGATAAAAATAAATGTATATAAAATAGAATAACAATCTTTGATAAAAGACTAATTAGTATATAGAGTTTACCAAACAAAGAAATAAAAGGATAAAAAATAAACCAAAATACAAAAAACAAAAAATACCTGCACCTACAAAAAAATATATAAAATCCCTATTATTAGATTTTAAATTTATAAATGTTGATAAATGTAGTCTCATATACGGGACCTTTCCGTGTTTGGGGTGTTTGCAGTGCTCTAATGTTGTTAAAGGGAATTCTTTTACTCACCCTAGGACAGGACGACACTATCCCATTAAGGGATATTTCACGTGTGAGTCATCATATGTAGTCTATCTCATTAAGTGCCCGTGCGGTCTCGGATATGTTGGGGAAACTACCCAGCATGTCCGGGACCGCATTTCACAGCATAAGTCTACTATCAGGTGCGGACGTACTTTATTACCCATTCCGTCTCATTTCTTATCATGCGGCCACTCTGTTGCCCAGTTGAGGTACCAGGTTATTGACCAAGTTCAAATGTCAAGAAGGGGTGGTGACAGGTTAAAGAGATTGAAGGAGCGTGAATCCTTTTGGATTTATACGCTTCAAACATTAGCACCATTAGGTCTAAATAGAGAATATGAGGTCTCTTATCATTGATTATTTTTCAGGTTAATATTGTCCCTCTTCTCTCTGTATTAGTATGTATTAACATTTACTAACATTTATCAACATTTATAAATTTAAAATCTAATAATAGGGATTTTATATATTTTTTTGTAGGTGCAGGTATTTTTTGTTTTTTGTATTTTGGTTTATTTTTTATCCTTTTATTTCTTTGTTTGGTAAACTCTATATACTAATTAGTCTTTTATCAAAGATTGTTATTCTATTTTATATACATTTATTTTTATCTTTCAGATAACCTAATAATAGTATCCGGTCACAGCGTTTTGGTGCAAAAGGTTCCAACACTGTCCATCACGTCACTGCACTTCTGGGAGGATTCATTCCTTTTGGCTGCTCATGCTGTCTGTGGGCGGCACGTGCGCAGTTTATAACAGGCCACACTGCCCTCTTCTGCCCTGTCTCTTTTCCGTCTGGTGATGGACGGCTTGGTGGCGCGTGCGCAGTACATTGCGGGTAACGCCGCTCTCCACTGCCCTCTTCTGCCCGGTCTTTTTTCCGTCTGGTGATGGACGTCTTGGTGGCGCGTGCGCAGTACTCAGCGGGTAACGCCGCTCTCCACCCGGAAGTATTTTGTTTGTGTGTATTTAAGGGACGGTGTTAGCTCAGGGCGTCCACAGCGCACCACGCTACCGCACTTTCTCCTGACGTTTGCGATATGCACTTATGGAATAGGTATGTTACAATCTTGGATCGTTTTGTCCTTTCTTTGTGGCACAGGTATATATACTTTCTCTACTTTCTCTATGTCTTTTTGCTTTATAGTAGGTGACTCTTATGGGTCACTATTGAACGTTGATCCAGTCAGCATTTAGGACCCGTTTGTCTTCTATCTATTTACAGGTATTGAATACAATTTGCATTAATCTTGTCTTATGAGATACTTATATATTGGGGTGGAGAAAAAAATATATTTGTATATGTACACCTTCTCTTGTGGAAATGTTTCACAATATTATATTGTATTTTGACAATTTTTATGTTATAATGTGTAATTGATTTTGATACTTGGATGTACTATATGGACCTTTTATTATTATTTTTTTATTATTTTATTTTTTGAGTGCATAAGAATATTTGCATGGTTTTGAAAGATTTGTTTATCATTACAGATAATTCCTTGATAAAGGCCTGCGAGCCGAAACGTTGGATAATTTTGTCTGTATTTTTCATTTTTGGTCCGCTTCAAATAAAAATTAAGAGCAGCTATGTGCATTGTTTTCTCGTAATTCAAACGAGTGTGCCGGGGTTATCTTTTCTATTAGTATCTTCCTTACCCCTGAGCACCCACTTTATTGTGGTGAGCACCCGATTACCTATATTATTGACCTCTGTCATTGCCAACAAAGGATATATAACAAAATATTGAGATGAACTTTTGTTAATGACCAAATACTTATTTTCCACCATAATTTGCAAAATAAATCTTGCCAAATCAGACAAGGTGATTTTCTGGATTTGTTTTCTCATTTTGACTCTCATAGTTGTGGTCTATCTATGATATCAATTACAGGCCTATCTCATCTATTTAAGTGGGAGAACTTGCACAATTGGTGGCTGATTAAATACTTTTTTCCCCCACTGTATATACCAGGATGGGACCCAGGATAAGGGACATATAAATACCAGGGTAAGGGTCATATATACTAGGATGGGACCCAGGATAAGGGATATAGACCAGGATTGGAGGGGAGGGGCACCCATCGGCACTCAGTTAGGCCACTGCAGAGTTACCTTCTATGTAGGGCCGGCGTTTGGGGAAGGCCGAGGGCCCCCCGCTCCCCCAGCTAGCGGAACATCATGCAGCCGCTATGGGGCCCGTAAGGCCGGGGGGCCCACCTGCCGCCAGCGCCGACTCCTCCCGCCGCATTGAACTATATTGGCGTCTGCCAGTACAGTTCAAAGCAATGATGGAGGAGACAGCGTCACCTGACGCTCCCTCTCCCATCATTCCCCGCTCTGCCTCTGAAACTGCGGGTGCGTGATGACGTCATCGTGCACACAGTGTGCCAGGCAGTGCAGCCGCTGAGACAGGAGCAGCACAAGCACGAGGAGAGGTGAGAATTGGAATTTTTTTTTTAATATAACAGTGAGTACTGGACTGTGGGGCCATTCGCGGGGGAGGGGGGAAGATGTGGGCTGTGCTATATACTATGTGGCCTGTGTTATATACTATGAGGCTGCGTTATATACTATGTGGGCTGTGTTATATACTATGAGGCTGCGTTGTATACTATGTGGGCTGTGTTATATACTATATGAGCTGCGTTGTATACTATGTGGGCTGCGTTATATACTATGAGGCTACGTTATATACTATGTGGGCTGTGTTATATACTATGTGGGCTATACTATATACTATGTGGGCTGTGTTATATAATATTGGGGGTATATTATATTCTATGGGGGAGGCTGTGTTATATACTATGGGGGTATATTATATTCTATGGGGGAGGCTGTGTTATATACTATGTGGCTGTGTTATATATTATTGGGGGGTATATTATATTCTATGGGGGAGGCTGTGTTATATACTATGGGGGTATATTATATTCTATGGGGGAGGCTGTGTTATATACTATGGGGGATATATTATATTATATGGGGAAGGCTGTGTTATATACTATTGGGGGTATGTTATATTCTATGGGGGAGGCTGTGTTATATACTATGGGGGGTATATTATATTCTATGGGAGAGGCTGTGTTATATACTATGGGGAGTACATTATACATCATATTCTATGGGGAGGCTGTGTTATATACTATGGGGTTACATTATATTCTATGGGGGAAGCTGTATTATATACTATGGGGGCTACATTATATTCTATGAGGGGCTGTATTAGATTTTATGAGAGAGGATTGCATCATACTCTTTGATGGGTCACATTATATTCTATGGGGAGATGGGCTGTGTTATATTCTATTTGGGGCTACATTATATTCTATGGGGGGCTTATTATATTTATTTTATTCTATGAGGGGTGATTGCATCATACTCTATGAGGGGGCTACATTATACTATATGAGGGGGGTTGCATTATATTCTATGGGGGTTACATTATACTTTGTGGGGTGGTTGCATTATACTGTATGGAGGACTATGGGGGAATACATTATACTATATGAAGAACTATGGGGTGCATTATACTATGGGAAGTGAATTGTACTACTTGGATGTATTATACTGTATGGAGTACTGAGTAGTGTATTTTAATATATGGATGACTATGGGAAGTGTATTATACTATATGGAGGACTATGGGGCACATTATATTGAGGACTGAGTAGTGTATTTTAATATATGGAGGACTATGAGGAGTGTATTATACTATATGGAGGACTATGGGAAGTGTATAATACTATATGCAGGACTGAGGAGTGTATTTTAACATATGGAGGAGTGTATTATATTATATGGAGGACTATGGGGTGTGCATTT